>NC_089825.1:111502754-112104339 GCF_035046505.1 Tiliqua scincoides
GATTGACAAAGATGAGGATGCTCTGGCTATGGGTGGTGATGTGGTGCCCTCTGGCAGGTGGGTTTTGGGGTCATAAACTGGAAAGATTTGCAAGCTAGGAGGAGCTAGGTCTGCAGTGGGAATGGCAGTGGGGCATCCTGACCCGTGTGTCCTCTTCTTGACTGTTCAGGGTCTTCTGCAGAAGGAGAATTGCCAAAAGAAGTGACTGGAATTCTGGGAGCATCCACCACTTTCTCTCTGGAGAGTCCAAGCCCATTTGATCTCGTTTTATGGTTTAGAAATAAAGGACCAGTGGCATCTTTGAGATAGGGACCACCATGTCAGCTCACCAGGTATGGAACACATGATAGCCGGAATGTGACTGTCTCCCAGGATTGTAGCTCACTGACTGTCAGAGGTCTGCGCGAAGAGGACTCTGCTGGATACAGAGCACTGATGCTGAAAAGTGAAGGTGAAGTGGTTGGGAAGGGGGGCGGGTTGGAAGTGGGGAGGGCACTCCCAGTCTCCCTGCTTCCTGCCTACTGCTCACATCCAGGATACCCTCTGAACAACTGCTCTCAGGTGGGTGCTGGACTGAAGGGAGAAAAGTCATTCTGCCCTGTACATGCTTGACTTTCTGTGCAGTTTGGGGAGGTGGGGAGCCTTTGCCTCTGGGGCTCTGGTCACAAATAGAGCCATGCAGGAAGGGACACACTGGCTTGAGCAGGAGGTCTGTCCCCTCCTGAACTGTCCCATGGAGAGGGATTGGAGTTCAGGGCTGGTTGGGGGGCTGGGAAGGGAAGGGAACAGATCTTTGGACAAGGTGCAGACTGAGAATCCCCAGTTGGTGTGTTTCTCCCCACTTCATTGTAACGCTATGAAAAGGTTTGGGAGAGAACATGAACAAGTCCACAGTTATTCTCTGCGGAAAGGGGAACCATATAAAGAGTAGGGCCAGCTGTCAAGGAATTTGGTCTCTTCTCATTTAACCAACTGCCTGGAAGAAATAAATGTGACTGGGGGAAATATTCTCAACCCCCCCCCCCAACCCAATTTTTGTTGGGTTCTGTTTTGAGGCCACTGCATTAGGCCAAAATCACAAATAAATGCTGCCTTAACTGCAAAAAATGCAGGCTGTATCTTGAAGAATTAAAATCACACTATGACAGCTCATAGACAGGCTGGCTCCATGCAGAATTCTAACCTTCTTTCCAGCATGGATCCCCCAAACTGGGTCCTTGTAAACTTGTGCCTAGTATAGAGTTGGGCCAAGTAGACCAGGCAGTCCGGCATGGGCTTACCCCACTGCAAGCCCTCATCTGCTTGCTGAAGAGCTGTTGGACTTTACTGGGGTGCTTTTCTGAATGTAGTCCTGAAAGGGTCTTGATAGATGGGGGGGGGGTTTGAGGGAAGAGAGGAAGTCTTAAGGAGGAGAGCTGAAGTCTGAAGAATCTGCCTATTTGCACCTGTGCCTGGCTTCCTCAGTGCTCCTGACCTAGGACAAGATGCAAACTCAAACTGCGTAAATGACCCAAGGAGACCTTGGAATCTTGTCAGGGTGCCCATGGCTTGTTCTTTGGGGAACTGGTTTGCATAAGAGCTGGGCCTGCAGTAGGAAACACAATTGGGCATTCCTGACTGGCCTGTCTTCTTCTTGACTGTTCACAGCCTTCTGCAGAAAGAAAACTGCCAAAGGAAATGTTTGGAATTCTGGGAGAATCCACCACTTTCCCTCTGGAGAGTCCAAGACTGTTTGATGCAGCTTTCTGGTTGAGAAATGAAATACTGGTGGCATCTTTGAAACGGGGGCCACCATGTCAACTCAAAAAATACGGAGTACATGGGACGTGACTGTCTCCCAGGACTGTGGGTTATTGACAGTCAGAGGTCTGCACAAAGAGGACTCGGTCAGATACACAGCACTGATGGTGAACAGTGGTGATGAAGTGATTGGAAGCCAGAGCTTTACTTTGAAGGTGTACAGTCAGTTGAGGGGGAGGAGTTATCATCACTCTTGCAGTTCTTCAGTCTGGTCTGTTGAATCAGGAAGGAAAATTATTCCTCCTCTCCCCCCCCCCCCCAGCAAAGGGACAAGCCTCTCCTATAAAGAAAGGATTCTCAATGGCCTGGATTGATCTTACACTTCCCCATCTTACACTTCAAAAAATCCCCACAAAACTCTTTTGGAAGGTTCAAGGAACCAGTTGAAGGTGCCTGGTAATGTGGGAATAGGAAGAGAGGGGAATCACACTCATTCCCCGCTGCTTCCTGCCTCCTAAGCACATCCAGGGTAACCTCTGGAGGAGCAAATGCTCTCAGACAAAGGGGTGGACAATATATTTCAGAAATGTAAGCCATTTCTGTCATGTACACTGTTAGTTTTCTGCTCAATTTGAAGAGGGGGATCCTGAGCCTCTGCCTCTGGGGCACTGGGCACAAATCGACCCAGGCAGGAAGGGCCACATTGGCTCTAGTGGGATGTCTGCTTCCCCCAAAGTGTCCCATGGAGAGCAGTTGAAGTTCAGGGCTGGGAAGGGAAGGGAAGGAAACTGACATCTGGGGAAAATGCAGATTGAGAAGCCCCAGAATGAGGTGAGTGTGTGTGGGTGTTCATTTTTTTTAAGTTTATATCTGGGAGAGAACATGAGCATGTTCACTGCTCACTTTCAAGGAAGGGGGACCATGAAGAAGAGTGGGGCTGGCTATCAATTTACCAAATGCATGGAAGAAATCAACGTGACTGGGTGGGGGATTTTCTCTCAAACACCCCTGGACATGCTGCACTTTTTTACAAAGTGCCTTTATTGCAAGCTATGAAATTCTCCCACTTTGCATTGCCCCTAGTCCTCCTGCAAAAAGACTTTCTCAGTGAATTCTGTCACTGTTCCCACCTCCACCCGCCCCCCCCCCCCAGCTGGTTCTTGGGGAAATAGGTTCAAGGAGGAGCTGAGAATGGTCAAAGGAAGTGATTGGAATTCTGGGAGAATCAGCTACTTTCCAGTTGGAGAGTCCAAGCCCAATTCTTCATGCTGTATTTATGTATTGGCAACCTTCAGTCTTGAAAGACTATGGTATCGCGCTCTGAAAGGTGGTTCTGGCACAGCGTCTAGTGTGGCTGGAAAGGCCAATCCGGGAGTGACAATCCCTTCCACACCGGGAGCAAGTGCAGTCTGTCCCTGGTCTGTCTCCCTGGCTATGGGCCTTCCTTCTTTGCCTCTTTGCCTCAGTCTGTTGGGCAAGTGTCTCTTCAAACTGGGAGAGGCCATGCTGCACAGCCTGCCTCCAAGCAGGCTGCTCAGAGGCCAGGGTTTCCCACTTGTTGAGGTCCATTCCTAAGGCCTTCAGATCCCTCTTGCAGATGTCCTTGTATCACAGCTGTGGTCTACCTGTAGGGCGCTTTCCTTGCACAAGTTCACCATAGAGGAGATCCTTTGGGATCCGCCCATCATCCATTCTCATGACATGACCAAGCCAACGCAGGTGTCTCTGTTTCAGCAGTGCATACATGCTAGGGATTCCAGCACGTTCCAGGACTGTGTTGTTCATGCTGTATGGGGTGAAAACGCCATAAGAGTGGCCACATTGAGGTGGGGACCACCATGTCAGCTCGAGCCAGGGGATGTATATAGAAGCCAGGATATGACTATCTCCCCATACTGCAGCTCCTTGACATTCAGAAATCTGTGCAAAGGGGACTCAGGTGGATACATGGCACTGTTTGTGAACGCTGCTAAATACCTGCTCACTCAGAATGTCACTCTGAAGGTGTACAGTAAGTCGGGTGGGGATTTGAGCCAATTTCACTCTTGCAGTTCCTCTGTCTGGTCAGGTTGGAGCAGGAAAGAAAGCGATTATATTCCCCCCACTCCCGCACCCCAATGCAGTGCCAATTCCCACTTGCAGGCCAAGGATTCCAATGACCTGGACTGATGCAACCCCCCCTTCCTACACTTACACATTTAAAAAAGTACTCTTTGTGTATGGAAGATGTCTGGGAAGGGGGAGGAAGGAAGAAAGGGGAGGTCATGCCCAGTCTCCTTGCTTCCTGCCTGCTGCAAAAATTCAGGGTAACCCCTGGAGAAGCAAATGCTCTTACATCAAGGGGGCGATATATTTCAAAAAAAGAAGTCGTTCCGCTATGCACCCCTTTGGTCTATAACCCCTTCAACTGTCCTATGGAGAGAAGTCGGAATTAAGGGCTGGGAAGGGAACAGACCTTTGGGTAAAATGTCCACAGCTCACTTTTGGAGAAGGGGCACCATGAAAAGAGTGGGGGTGGTTGCCGAGGAAAGGGGGGGTACTCTCAGTTTTCAAATTGCTTGGAAGAAACAAATGTCAAGCTGCATTCAATTACAAAGTGACCTTTATTATAACCTATGAAACTGTTCCCCTTTGCATTTCATTGAGTCCTCCTACAAGCAACTTTCTCAGTGAATCTTGTTGCCATTCTCTCCCCCCCTCCGTGTTCTGTCCCTCCCTCCTCCTGTCCAGAACGTCTCTCAGCAGCTGACCTGGAAGTTGACTGTGCAAAAGAAGTTCACCCAAACAGAAATGAGACTTTGCACCTGATCCGCTCTGCCAGGACGTGGAAAGGTGGTGTGAACTACACTTGGACCTCATCTGGCTAGAGTGGCCAAGTCTTCTCCTCTGGGAAGTCTCTTGTCTTTCTTTACAAGTCTCAAGTCCATGACAGTAATGTCACTTGCATGGCAGGAAGTCCCATAGGTGAAGCCTCCAGGACAGTCTCCCTGAAGCAGGCTTGTGCGTGTGAGTTCTGATTTTGACTTAATTCTGTTCTGAGCTTCATTTACTTTGCAATTTGCAAGCTGTGGCCTGAGGTCACCATCTAGCGACCAGTTCAGGCCCCATCCTTTCAGCACCAATGCAGACACAATGCAGTCCCCAGGTAAGGGAACAAATCTTCCCTTACCTTGAGGAGGCCTCCGTGACTGTCCCCTCCCAGGATGCAGCGCATGCCCCCCAAATTCCCAGCGCATGTTGGCAATTTAGAGGAGTCCTGGTTGGACTGACATTCCTATAAAAACAGGTGCCTTTGAGTCACTGGAGGGTGGGGGGGCTCCAATTTCCCACATTTGTGGAGCTGAAATGTGACTGGATTTGCCACCATCCGGACTTTTTCTGACCTCTGACTTGGAACTTACCTGCAGCTTGAATGTCAGTGTCTGATCAGTTTAGCTGAGATATTGTAGGCTTTTTGTGCTATCTGGGAATTCTTAGCTTTGAACTCACCTTTTCTGAACACAAGCTACTTCTTAACTGTGGGTTTCCTCTCCCACAACGCCACTTGACGTTGACAAGGATGCTTCTGTCTCTGTATGAGGGAACAGGATGTTCATCTATATCTGGTCCTTGGCTGTTGACCAGACTCCTGAATAATAATGGGATGTGTGTGTGAAAGGGTAATATGTGAATCGTGAACAAGTCATATAACCTGGCATCCTTTTGCTCGAGCACAAGAAGAGACTGTTTACCACGTGGCACTGAACAGGAGAGGCCCCTAAGTGTGGAACTCCTTTGGACTGTTGTGTCTTGTGTGTGAGATCATTGCATTTTCTGGGTTTGAAGGCTGACGTTTCACTGATGTTCAATTATTGCATGTTTCTGTTCTCTTTTCCACTGTCTTGAGGATTCTGATAGGGAGGCAAAGCAGAATATTAAAAATCCATCTAACAAGAACACTTCATTCCCTCCTGCAAGACATGGGAATCATGATGTCAGCCTGGCCTTACTGGGTTGTTGTGACCATGCAGGGCTGGCCCATCCATGTGACCAACTGAAGTAGTTGCCTCAGGTTGCAGACTGGCAAGGGGCTCCTGGTGGTGGGAGGGACCTCCACTCCCTTCCCCTCATCCTAAGGAGGCAAATAGACCTTATTTATTATTTGTTCTTTACATTTTTATACCCTGTTCCTCCAAGGAGCTCAGGCTGGTTTGCATGATTCCTTCCTTCCTGGTGTCCACACAATAACCCTGCAAGGTTGATGAGGCTGAAAGATAGCCCAAGGTTACCACACATTATATTATAAGTAGTCTTGGTTGCAAGCTATGAAACAGTCCCCCTTTGCATTGCACCTGGTCTGCCTGCAAGCAGCGTCTTAGAGGATGCTGTCACGATTCCCCCCATTCCCCTTATTTATCATATTTCTACCTGTCTTTCTCCCCTTCAGGAGACCCAAGGCAGCTTACAACAATTCAAAAAAGTACAGAGATAATAAAAACACAATTTTAAAACTGCAGTATAATATTGATAAAAACAATTTAATCCTCCTCCTGTCCAGAACGTCTCTCAGAAGCTGACCTGGATGTTGTCTGTGCCAAACAGCACCTTCCTCATATGAGATCAATGCTCCACTTGAGCTGCTCTGCAGGAAAGTGGGAGGATGGTGTGGTGTTCAGCTGGACTATATTGGGCAGGAGTGGCCAAGTCTCTTCTCCTCCCTTACAAGCTTCAGGAGGACCGGAATGTCACTTGCATGGCAGAGAACTCTGTTGGCCAAGCCAAGGGGACTCTTTCCCTGAAGCAGGCATGTGCTGGTGAGCTCACACCCCAATATTTTGGAGGTTACAGGGTTCCCCTCCCATGTGCTTGATGACTGACTCCTGCTCTAGCCCTCTGGGGACTGGTCTGCTGAACTCAGAAGCCTGCAGGCAACTCGACACAGGGCAAGTGCTGGAAAAGAGACAGGGCCCCCTGCCTTCTGCAGGCATTTCCTGGCCAACTCATAAGTGCTCCTTGCAGGGGAGCCTCCTCACCCCTCCCTCACTGACTCCTTGGCAGGTGGAAGGACGTGGTCTGCAAACAGGAGGAGAGCTGCCACAGGGCAACAGCTCACTCAGGCAGAGGCCTGGAATCCCCCTCCCCAAGTCAGTCTATGGAATTCCTTGCCACAGGATGTGATGATGGCACCTGAAGGACTAGATGTCTTTAAAAGGGGATTGGATAGATTGATAGAGGAGAAATCCATTATAGGTTACAAACTGTGATGGGTGTGTGCGACCTCCTGATTATAGAAGTAGGCTACCGCATAATGCCAGATGCAAGGGAGGGCACTGGGATGCAGGTCTCTTGTTGTCTTGTGTGCTCCCTGACACATCTGGCGGGCCACTGTGCAATGCAGGAAGCTGAACCTGATGGGCCTTTGTCCTGATCCTGTGGGGCTCTTCTGGTGTTCTTCTGACCTCAATCGACAACCCGGGTCTCAGTCCCAGCCTGGATCCACTAGGTCTTGCACCAGCTTTAAAGTTGGTGCAGGTCCAAGTAGAGCCAATGGCCCAGTACAGACCTACCCTGGGGCAAGGGAACAAATGTTCCCTTACCCCGAGGAGGCCTCTGGAGGCTGAAACTTCCCCACAGGATACAGAAAACAATTTTTTTCCTGTCAGATTATGCAAGAAACACTGAGAGAGAAAAAAATGAGTGATCTCATTCCAGAAATGTCTTTTGACTTTCATACCATTTCCTGCAGTGGATGAACGATGTTATTTTTTCCTTCAATGAAACCACAGACAAGGCCATCGGTCGGTCCTCAGAAGCTGCCATGGGAGTGATGATCGCTGCCTTGATTGTGGCCAAAGTGATCACCAGTGTTTCTGCCAACTAGCTGTTCTGCACCCAGGAAGGTCCTGCGCAGCCTGGCACCTTTGGCTCGAGCTCAAGAAGGGGCTGTTTTGCTCGTGGCACTGGAGAGGCCTCCAAGCTGTTGGTGTGGAAATCCTTTGGCCTTTTCTCTCCCGTGTTTTCTGGGTTTTGAGGCTGATGCTTCACTGATGGTCAATCACTGCAGGTTTCTGCTCTCTTTTCAACTGTCTTGGGGTTTCCGGTGGGAAGAGAACATTAAAAATCCATCCTTCAAGAATGCCTTGTTCCTTTCTTCAAGACGGGGGAATCACAATCTTGGTCTTGCCTTACAGGATAGTTGAAAGGGTGGAAGCAGAATTTGGTGCACTGTTCAGGCCACAGAAGGTCTTGGGCTGGACCTATATATATATGACCCTGCAATCCTGAGCATGTTTACTCAGAACTGTATCCCACTGACTTTCCCCATCAGTGTCCTATTGGCCCCAGGAAATTAAACAAACAAGCTCACATTCCCAGTGTCAGCTTTTCCCCTCCTGTCTCCTTCATCTGTCTCATTTGGGGGAAACTCCCCCTGACCACCAGAAGAGTTGAGCTCTGTGGCTGGGGGTGTGTGTGTGATGATGGTAGTGTATGGACTGGCAATAAAAAACCCCAATTTAAGGCTCTCTGTTCCTCCCCTCTAGCAGCTGAGTTCTTGCTGTGTGAGACAGGAAGGGTCATCTGAGATCTCCCCTCCAGCAGGCACAGGGCTTATCAAAGACCTTGTGGCTGGTGCTGACCCCAAACAAAAGATGTTCATGTGACATGAAACATCTTTCATGATAAACATCTTTTAGATAAACATGTGCAAGGCAAGCATATGGGACCCAATGTGATATTTTACTCAACATGCAGATGTTTCTTAATGTAGTAAAATCTCCAGTTCTACACTCCACACATACAAAAATCCCTCTGGTCCTGCCCAAAGCACTGAACCCTTAGGGCTGGCTCATAAGTGCAGTTAACTGAGGAAGCTGCCTCAGGCAGTCCTATCTCTGTCTACCCATCAAGATTGCTTTGTAAGTTCTTCCTCCTCCGATGTGTCACTGAAAAGGGGAGCTGAGACAGGAAGAGGGACCTGAAGCTTCTGTTGCTGGTCACACAAGATCTCTATCCTTGCCTGACTCTCTTTGTTTGGTGATGAGATTGGCAAAGAGGAAGAAGCTTTGGCTGTGGATGGTGATGTAGTGCCCTCTGGCAGGTATGTTTTGGGGTCTGAAACTGGAGGGATTTGCAGGAGGCCTCACTGAGGTCTCTCAACTTGGAGCAGCAAATTAAATGGTGGGGAGTGGTCCTTTGGTGGGTGTGGGAGGAAATTCATCCAACTGCCAGGAAGAGAAGAATGAAGGTGGGACTAGTATAGTGAGGGGTCCTTGTATGGTGTGGTTGGTGGGAGAGGGTCTCACAAAGTCTCTCTTTTGGGGCTGTCACTCTCTGCTCCCCATCCCAAAGGGTGGCAGTAATAATAATTCATATCCAAATCCCAACTATTTGGGTGCCTGTGCCGAAAAGGCCCAATCCTGCTTCAGTTTGCTCCAGTTTCTTGCCTGTGATGGCAAAAGGATCTCCAGAACCCAGGAGATCCCCGAATTATTCTGTGACCAATTCAATAAATTCAGTCACCTCTGCAACCCTCCTCTGTTTGCCGAGTAGCTGTCTGCCCTCCCTGCAGTGCTTTTGTCCTGAGGGTCTTGAGAGATTGGGGGGGGGGGGGAAGAGAGGAAGGAGACCAAAAGCTGTGAGGAGGAGAGTTGGAGGCTCAAGAAACTGCCTGTTTGCACCTATACCTGGCCTCATGCACCTGACTAGACACAGGATTGAAAACCTGAATCACAGTGGTCTCCTCAGATTTACACTAGCCAGGTGTAGTGGTTCAGGAGACAGACTGATGCCTGCGTACCTGTCTCAGACACCTCTCTCCTTCCAAAGGAACCTGTGGCAACCATCAATACAGAGTAATGGAAAGGGGGGGGGTAAAGACAGGGAAAGCATGAATTTAGGGGAGAGCTTAAAACTAACTGCTTTGCTAGAATGTCAAGATAATCCTATCAGTGGCAAATCTTCTGCTGACAAGTTAACAAAGTGCCTAGCTAGCTAACCACAAGCCAGACATAGGTATGTAAGAGATGACCTTTAGATGACAGCACAAATTAGATAAAAGACGAGAGGGACAAAGTGGGAAAGTACCAGAGAACTTCCCCTTTTGGAAACGTTTTGTTTGAATTACAACTGGAATGTATAGAAGTGTCACACCCCACTGAAGGGTGCCTTTTGGATTTGAGCAGAGGCTCCCAGGGGCCGCAGGCATGCCTTGCTGAAACAATAAACCGCCTTCATAGCCTTCCACCTTTCAGCGTCTTGCTTATTTGGTCTCAGCGGCACTGGACAGAACCCACCCCTGTCTACCAACTGGCTCTGCCCTTCGAGGCAGGGGTACGACAAGACTAAGACCTGGAAGATCCAGTCAAATCCCTGCTCAGCCATGAAGCTTCCTTGGTGACCTTGGGCCAGTCTATCTGTCTCTCTCTTCTCAGCCTAACCACAGGGTTGTTGCAAGGACAAAAGGGAGGGAGGAACTACATGAACCCTGAGCTCCTTGGAGGGAATGTGGTATAAAAAAATGTGATAAATCAATACATAGATGGAAAGCTGGGGGTGCTGCTGATTCCAGGCCCCGTGAACCACAGGCGTTGGAGTCCAAAGGTGCCAATGTTGCTGAGGTTTCCCACGGGTAGTGGGAGAAGAGGTGGGTGGGTGCCAGCTGGAGGCATCGCTTGTGGAGTCAACCTTGAGATGGCCTCTGGAGGAGACAAGAGCCGGGCCTCTCCTGGAAGCTCCTGATGGACTCCTCTGACTCCAGACACAGGAGGGACTTTGGTGTGTGCGCCATCAATCAAAGGGGAAGCACAGAGGAGATGGGAGGAGGGAAGCAAAGAGAAAGAAAAAACTGTGTTCAAAACTGGGTTTGAGAGCGAGAGGCAAAGTTGTGGTCAGCCAAGGGGATGCAGTTCTGCCTGTTCTAGGTGCACAGAGATCAGTGCAGCTCCACTGTTGGGGAGGAGCTTCTGCCCCAGGAAAGACTTGAGGTCAGCCCACACCAATGTCCGTTTCCCAGTGTTCTTGTGGGCATCAAGGATGCAGCAGGGAAATGGGAGCTTGACCCACCCCTTGAGGTCTCCACCCTTCACTGATGATGGGCACCAGAGAGGAGGTGGGGAGCGTGGCATGTCAGAGAGAGGTGTCATAAAACCCCTTCAGGCTCCACGCTCTGGGTCAAGGTCATAGCTTTGTTGCACACCAATGTTTTTAGGGCTTACAGGGCTGAGGGTGGGGAGATTTTCCTCCCTTGTGCCTGATCCCTGACTTCTGCTCCCAGCCCCCTGGGGATTCAAAAGCCTGCTTGCATTTAGGCAAGAAAAGAGAAATCCCCCTCCCCCACCTTCTGACCAGTTCACAATTCCATGTTGCTCAGGAGCCTCTGCTTGTGGCTCACTGAGTCTTTTGTAAGGGAAGAACATTGTTTTAAAACAGGAGAGCTGTCTACGTGACAGCCCACTCGGGCTGCCCAGAGGCCTGGAACCCCCCTCCCCAAACCATGACTGGATGGATGGAGAGTGGATTAATTTTTACAGATTGGGGAGTTATGTTTTCAGAAGGCAGCAGCCAGGATGTAGCTGGCACCCATCAAAAGATGCTTCATGTAACAGGAAACATCTTTCATGATGAACATTTTTTTGATAAACATGAGCAAGGCAAACAATATCCAATATTATACTTGACTCAGGATGGAATCCTGCACACATTTGTAAACACACTACAGTCTTGCAGTATTACAAATCCCCCTTTCCAGGATCTCTCCCATTCTGCCCAAAGCACTGGACCTCCCCCAGGCCCGACCCAAATGTGCGGTGAACTGAGGAAGCCGCCTTAGGCACCTCTATCTTCCTCCACCCATCAAGATTATCTTCTTCCTCTGACATGTCCCTGAAAAGGGGAGCAGCAACAGGAAGGGGAACCTGTGGCTTCTCTGCAAGATCTCTATCCTTGCCTGACTCTCCTTATTTGGCGAGGAGACTGGCGAAGAGGAGGATGCTCTGGCTGTGGGCGGTAACGTGGTGCCCTCTGGCAGGTGTGTTTTGGGTTCTTGAACCAGAAGGATCTGCAGGAGGCCTTGCTGAGGTCTCTCAACTTGCAGCAGTGGATTAAATAGAGGGGAGTGGTCCTTTGGTAGTTGTGTGGGCAAATGCATCTAACTCCCAGGAGGACTTGCACCAGTATGGATGAGGAGGATGGGACCAGTATGGTGAGCATCTCCTAGAATATTGGTGGGAGGGGGTCTAGCAAAGCCCCTCCGCTGGGGCCACCAGTCCCCCTTATCCCAAGGGGCAAATTCCATCTCCAGCCCTGTTGTGGCTTCCTTCAAGCCTTCCTGCTGCATAATAGGCAAGGGGGGGCTGTAGGGGGGAGCATTTCATTTGCACACCTCCCATGATTGCCTTGCCTTTAAGTTCAGATTTGGGCTGTTGGCTGAATTTCAACTCTCACACTTAAAGCTGATATAGTTGTGTGTGTGAGAGAGAGTGGGGGGGACGACCCAAATGTCTGCAAGGCTTTGAATACCAGAACCAGGGACATCCACTAAAATTGAGTGTTGGGAGAGTTAGAACAGACAAAAGAAAATATTTCTTTACTCAGCGTGTGGTTGGTCTGTGGAACTCCTTGCCACAGGATGTGGTGATGGTGACTGGCCTGGACGCCTTTAAAAGGGGATTGGACAAGTTTCTGTAGGAAAAATCCACTACGGGGTACAAGCCATGATGCGTATGTGCAACTTCCTGATTTTAGAAATGGGCTATGTCAGAATGCCAATGCAAGGGAGGTCACCAGGATGCAGGTCTCTTGTTATCTGGTGTGCTCCCTGGGGCATTTGGTGGGCCGCTGTGAGATACAGGAAGCTGGACTAGATGGGCCTATGGCCTGATCCAGTGGGGCTGTTCTTATGTTCTTAAGCCTGAGCTCCGCCTTCTGCCCCCCTTGCTGGAGAGCGCAGTGGGACCCCAAAGTCTGCAAAGCTGAGCTCCCCCTTCTGCCCCCCTTGCAGGAGAGCGCTGTGGGCCCCCAAAGTCTGCCAGGCTGAGCTCCCCCCTCTGCCCCCCTTGCTGGAGAGCGCTGTGGGACCCCAAAGTCTGCCAGACTGAGCTCCCCCTTCTGCCTCCCTTGCCGGAGAGCGCTGCGTGTCCCCAAAGTCTGCAAGCCTGAGCTCCCCCTTCTGCCCCCCTTGCTGGAGAGCGCTGCGGGACCCCCAAAGTCTGCAAGCCTGAGCTCCCCCTTCTGCCCCCCCTTGCTGAAGAGCGCTGTGGGACCCCAAAGTTTGCCAGGCTGAGCTGCCCCTTCTGCCCCCCTTGCCGGAGAGCGCTGTGGGCCCCCAAAGTCTGCCAGGCTGAGCTCCCCCTTCTGCCCCCCTTGATGGAGAGCGCAGTGGGCCCCCAAAGTCTGCAAGGCTGAGTTCCCCCTTCTGCCCCCTTGCTGGAGAGCGCTGCGGGACCCTAAAGTCTGCCAGGCTGAGCTCCCCCCTCTGCTCCCCTTGCTGGAGAGAGCTGTGGGACCCCAAAGTTTGAAAGGCTGAGCTCCCCCTTCTGCCCCCTTGCAGGAGAGCGCAGTGGGCCCCCAAAGTCTGCCAGGCTGAGTTCCCCCTTCTGCCCCCTTGCTGGAGAGCGCTGTGGGACCCTAAAGTCTGTCAGGCTGAGCTCCCCCCTCTGCTCCCCTTGCTGGAGAGAGCTGTGGGACCCCAAAGTTTGAAAGGCTGAGCTCCCCCTTCTGCCCCCTTGCAGGAGAGCGCAGTGGGCCCCCAAAGTCTGCCAGGCTGAGTTCCCCCTTCTGCCCCCTTGCTGGAGAGCGCTGTGGGACCCTAAAGTCTGTCAGGCTGAGCTCCCCCCTCTGCTCCCCTTGCTGGAGAGAGCTGTGGGACCCCAAAGTTTGAAAGGCTGAGCTCCCCCTTCTGCCCCCTTGCAGGAGAGCGCAGTGGGCCCCCAAAGTCTGCAACCCTGAGCTCCCCCCTCTGCCCCCCTTGGTGGAGAGTGCTGTGGGCCCCCAAAGTCTGCAACCCTGAGCTCCCCCCTCTGCCCCCCTTGCCGGAGTGCGCTGTGGGCCCCCAAAGTCTGCAAGCCTGAGCTCTCTCCTCTGCCCCCCTTGCCGGAGAGCGCTGTGGGACCCCAAAGTCTGCCAGGCTGAGCTCCCCCTTCTGCCCCCTTAGCAGGAGAGCGCTGTGTGCCCCCAAAGTCTGCAAGGCTGAGCTCCCCCTTCTGCCCCCCTTGCTGGAGAGCTCAGTGGGACCCCAAAGTCTGCAAGCCTGAGCTTCCCCTTCTGCCCCCCTTGCAGGAGAGCACTGTGGGACCCCAAAGTCTGCAAAGCTGAGCGCTGTGGGACCCCAAAGTCCGCAAGTCTAAGCTCCGCCTTCTGCCCCCCTTGCTGGAGAGCGCTGTGTGCCCCCAAAGTCTGCAAGGCTGAGCTCCCCCTTCTGCCCCCCTTGCTGGAGAGCTCAGTGGGACCCCAAAGTCTGCAAGCCTGAGCTTCCCCTTCTGCCCCCCTTGCAGGAGAGCACTGTGGGACCCCAAAGTCTGCAAAGCTGAGCGCTGTGGGACCCCAAAGTCCGCAAGTCTAAGCTCCGCCTTCTGCCCCCCCTGCTGGAGAGCGCTGTGGGCCCCCAAAGTCTGCCAGGCTGAGCTCCCCCCTCTGCCCCCTTGCCGGAGAGCGCAGTGGGCCTCAAGGTCTGCACGCGTTCCCACTGCCTCTGCTGCGCGTCTCCCCGCTGCCTGCGGAACTCCGCGGCCTCTCCCCGGCGCTCGGAACGCAGCGCTCAGCCCCGCCCGCCCGCCCGCCCGCCTTGAGGAGGCCTTCGCAGCGGCTTCTCCCGCCGGACTGTGAGTGGCTCACCGAGCTCGACCACCGCCCGCAACGCCCGTGGGAGCTGGTTCGAGTCTCGGCCCCGCGCGGACACCGAGAGTTCCACGCCCCGACAGGCCTGCGGTGCGTGAGTTCCTCGCCTGTCCGCGTGCCCTCTGCGCGAGGGACACGTCTGGCCGGTCCCCGGTACCCGGGCAGAGACGGGATAAGACCCCCGGGCACAAGTCCCGGGTCACCAAACTTTTCGGGCCTCCCCCCCACCGGAGAGTCAGGCTGGACGCCTCTCCCCACTTACCCGGGAGGAAGCCCCCGGGACTGCAAAGGGGCCTGCTTCTGGGCTCCGAGTCTCCTTCAACCCGTGGGGTCTCCTTTGGAGGAGGAGGATGCAGTGGAAAGGAAGGACGGGGAAGAGCGGGGGGGGGGGAGTGAATGGGCTGCCCCTCCCCCCTCATCAGTGGGTGAAGGTACAAGAGCAGGTGACACACGCCCAGGTGATGCCTTTCAGGACTGCGTGCATCTGAACATGTGCAGAGTTCCACTTTCCCCCTATGCAGGCATATCCTGGGAGAGGGGAGACGGGGCAGGTTCAGTGATTGCTGCCAGTAACCCCCTCCCTGGGTGGGGGATGTGTTCCTCTGCCGCTGAGCTTGTGGTTCCAGGAGCAGTCACTTGACATGCCCACCAGGGAGGGGGGAGGGGGGAGCCATCAACAGCAGCTCTTGCATATTCAGTGAGACAAATTATAGGCTAATTAAAAAAATGATGCAAACCATTCAGTGCTTTGGATCATTCCTTTGAAGCCTTGATTTACCAACTCAGTAACCCCATCTTCCCACTTCCTGCCTAGGGATGCCCCTGCTTTTAGGGCCCTCTTCTTAGCCCATCTCTGGGATTCCTTCCTCTCCCCCCCCCATTTTCCCCAAAAGGGGAAGCTATGACAGGAAGGAAAGGGGGCCTGAGGCTTCTCCAGCTTCACCCAAAACATCTTTGCTTGACTCTCCATAAGAGGCAGCCAGATTGACAAAGACAAAGAGGAGGATGCTGTGGCTGGGGGTGGTGATGTGGTGCCCTCTGGCAGGTGGGTTTTGGGGTCATAAGCTGCAATAGCCTAATGGAGAGAGCTCCGTGGGGCTGCAGAGGTGGAGGTTGGAGTTTCGAATCCCTTTGAGGCCAAAAAAGAGAAAATTTTAGGGCAGGAGGTCTGGTCTAGAGGGTTGAGCCTCCATTTGCCTGAAGGTCACATCCGAAGGTCACCAGTTTGAGGCCACTGGCACCGTGTGACCTTGAAGCAGCTGGGAAGCTGAGCGGAGCTAGTGGGAGGGTGGAGGCCAGAATGTGCGGCCAGATGAAGAAAGAAACACCTGAATGTTGTGGTTTCTTGAAAGATAGAAACCTTCTTTCAAATTGTAAAAATCCCTATGGCGATTTAAAAATTGCCTGCCTATGTAAACCTCCTTGAATAAAGTCTAAGGAGAAGTCTGAGGACCAAGAAAGGCAGTATAGAAATATCTGTATTATTATTATTAAACTGGAAAGATTTGCAAGAGGCTTCACTGAGGTCTCTCAACTTGGAGCAATGAATCAAATGGATAGGAGTGTTCCTGTGGTGGTGGTGGCGGGAGATGCTTTGATCTCCCAGCAGGACAGGTTCTAAGGGTAGAATGAGTATGGTGGGGTGTCCCTTTTGGATTGGGGGAGGGGGGTCTGGCAAAGCCCCTCTCCAGGTGTCTCCTTCCCCCTCTTCCCAAGGGGGAAATCCTTGTTGGGGGGCTTTAGGGAGGATCTTGAGTCCTCAGCAGGGACTGCTCCATCCTATCCTTGCGCTAACTCAGGGTCCCTCCCCAGCAGAAGATATACACAAAAAGTTTCTTGAACAGAACAGTTAGCCCCTGGGATTGGAGCCCCCCTCCTCCTGAGGAGGCCTCCTGTGACTGGGAGAAATGGGAGGGTTTGGTGATCTGGTCAGGGCAGGGCTGGCAGGTCTGTCCAGGGATTCTTGCCTGGGTCTCAGGGGTCAGCAGACAGGATGTGCCTCTGGGGCTACATGGCACCCTCTGGACACCTGAATCTTTCTCAGTCCCTCTTCCCTCCCTGCCCTTAGCCTTGGCCCCTCTGACTCTATCACCTCCTGGCCCCAAGGCTGCCCCCCTACTGCTACCTTTACTCATTCCCATTCCCTCATCCCCCTCTGCCCATCCCTCCCTTTGCAATTCTCCTTTCTCCCTGCCCTCCCTCTGCCCCCAACCTCTTTTCCTCTCTTCTTCACCTGCCCCCCTTTTCTCCCCCAACCATGCCAGTGTTCCTGGGATGCAGGTAGCTTTATCTGTGCTCCTTCCCTTCAGCCTCCTGTCCCTCCTCTTGTCCCTCTATCTGACTTAGTGCTCAAGGCTTCATGAAACAGACACAAAGAAAAACAAGGAGAAAAACCACAGGGGACAGCAGGTCATCTTAAACTGCTCTGGATGCCTTTACTAATTGTTCAGAAGACATGTTAAGCTTAGGGTCATATATGAATAAATGACATTTTCAATGCGTCTTGTATAGATGGTACACGAAGACTTCAAAATAGGCAGTTCCCTTCAGCTTTCCTTGTTCCTTCCTTAGATTTTTGGAAAGGAGAAAACACATTCAGAGGGTCAGTACTAACCTACTTGTTTCTGAAGATTTTCCACAAAATAAAAATACAACCAAATGTAAATAAGGCCATCTTAAATTTTGCAACAGAATAATAGACAAAATAACAGAACCATATCATTACACTTTCCATCTAGTGACCCTGACTGGATCTCAACCATGCCAGTCACGTATTGACAGTACCTGTATCTCGGAGAGGCCAAACTATATGTCGAAAACCAGTCACAGTTTCCACTTGCCATCTCACAAACCCAGGGCTCCGATCCCAAATATGTGATAAAATCTTGCCTGAAACTAGAAATGGAAAAGGAAGGAGTAAGTACTAAATTTTCATGTCTGTTTTCTGCACTAAATCTGGCTTGAGGGGAAGCGAGGGACTGGTATGAGAATTTCCCACACAGTCTTGCTCTTTTGCATGCTGCAGGTCAGGCCTTTGATGAAGCAGAACATAGAAACAGAAAAGAGCCTTGAGGGCCTTGGTGAAGAGAATAACTCTGTAGACACAAGTGCGAGTTATGAGGATTCATCTCTCCTGCCATGATAAGCTTGGGGCACACCAGATCCTGTCCCCTCCATTTCAAAGCTCCCTGCCCCTTTTCTCATCTTGGACATACACCACCATAAGTGGTTGCATATCTTTGAGGAAGCGCAAGGGCAGCACCAGGGCTTGTTTACCATGTTTTCTACTTACCTTCTGTTTGCCTTTGGGTCAAACCCCCCCCCCCCCCCACTGGAAGATGCAGCACATGCTGTTTTGTTGGGCTGCACCAGCAGTGCTGTTGGGGAGTGGGATCAGGGCATTAATTTATCCAAATGGGACCCTTTGTTGAGACAGGGAAACAGTTTTAAAAGTGCAGAGTTCTTGGTTTTCTTTGAGCCTCATGTTGTTTGTTCTTCGCTCTATCATCCACGTCCTGCCTTGCTGAGTGTGGCTTTTTCATCCACTGGTGTGCCAACAGTCATGCCTATTCCAACTTCCATCCAAGACACACCACATGAGCTAGCACCTGGGATCAGTAACACACCACAACGCCTTTCCTTTCCAGCCTTCTCTCTCTCCATCTCCCTGACTGCAGTGGAAGCTATTGATGCCCGAGCGAGTTGGTCAGCTAACCTTGTGGGCTGCTTCTGTCTCTGAGCATCGCTTCCCTCCATGAAAGGTTGTTGGCTCCCTTGCCCTGCTTCCTACTATCTCACTGCATGCTGGTTCTTGCTTCATAGCCTTCCTCTGTCTGTCACCCTTGCTGCTGTGGCTGCTGCAGTGCGATGGTGTCAGGCCTTGCAGGATCAGGAATTGGTCCTCAGAGCAGCCTTGCCAAAGGCCCACCAACTCTACCCTATGTTTTCTTGTCTCTCTTGTGCTTAGTCACAGCGATGGCACACTTAGGGCACAAGCCCCTTTTTTGTTGTTCTTCGCTCTATCATCCATGTCCTGCTTTGCTGAGTGTGGCTTTTTCATCCACCAGGTTGGCCCCTTGGTGCACACTTAAGAGGAGCATCTCTCAGTGGAGACAGTCAAAGTGCAAAATGCAGAGGGACAGCCAGATGCCAAACAGATACAAACCAGAGGGGGAAGTTGCACAATACAAAGAGATCAGAATAGCATCACTCCCCCCTCCCCCCAACATGTGACATGCATGAAACATGATATGCAGGATGAGAGCTTCAATCACACAGTTAAACTTCAAATATACAATATTCATGGCAGGAAAGTTTTGGTAGAAAATGATTCCAGGAAACAATCTCTCCCAACATAAGCTGTGAGTGCTCCTGGGCAAGTGAGGGGTGCCTGGACACCCAGAGAGAAGGAAAGGGGAAGAAGAGGAAGAAAGGAAAGAGGCTTGGGGGAAAGACCCCTCTTTGGCCCTGCTCCCTAAACCAAGTCAGATTTGGTTTAGGACAAGAGGAGGGACAGGAGGCTGAATGGAAGGAGCAGAGATAAAGCTACCTGCATCCCGGGAACACTGGCATGGTTGGGGGAGAAAAGGGGGGCAGGTGAAGAAGAGGGGAAAGGAGGTTGGGGGCAGAGGGAGGGCAGGGAGAAAGGAGAATTGCAAAGGGAGGGAAGGGCAGAGGGGGATGAGGGGGTGGGAATGAGTAAAGGTAGCAGGAGGGGGGCAGCCATGGGGCCAGGAGGTCAGGCAGAGTCAGAGGGGCCAAGGGGAGGGGAAGAGGGACTGAGAAAGGTTCAGGTGTCCAGAGGGTGCCATGTAGCCCCAGAGGCACATCCTGTCTGCTGACCCCTGAGACCCAGGCAAGAATCCCTGGACAGACCTGCCAGCCCTGCCCTGACCAGATCACCAAACCCTCCCATTTCTCTCAGCCACAGGAGGCCTCCTCAGGAGGAGGGGGGCTCCAATCCCAGGGGCTAACTGTTCTGTTCAAGAAACTTTTTGTGTGTATCTTCTGCTGGGGAGGGACCCTGAGTTAGCGCAAGGATAGGATGGAGCAGTCCCTGCTGAGGACTCAAGATCCTCCCTAAAGCCCCCCAACAAGGATTTCCCCCTTGGGAAGAGGGGGAAAGAGACACCTGGAGAGGGACTTTGCCAGACCTCCCTCCCCCAATCCAAAAGAGACACCCCACCATACTCATTCTAGCCTTAGAACCTGTCCTCCTGGGAGATCAATGCATCTCCCACCACCACCACCACTGGAACACTCCTATCCATTTGATCCATTGCTCCAAGTTGAGAGACCTCAGTGAAGCCTCTTGCAAATCTTTCCAGTTTATAATAATAATAATAATAATAATAATAATAATAATAATAATAATAATAATAATAATAATAATAATAATAGTACAGATATTTCTATACCGCCTTTCTTGTTCCTCAGATTTCTCCTTAGACTTTATTCAAGGCGGTTTACATAGGCAGGCAATTTTTAAATCGCCATAGGGATTTTTACAATTTGAAAGAAGGTTTCTATCTTTCAAGTAACCACAACATTCAAGTGCTTCTTTCTTGATCTGGCCGCACATTCTGGCCTCCACCCTCCCACTAGCTCGGCTCAGCTTCTCAGCTGCTTCAAGGTCGCAGGGTGCCAGTGGCCTCAAACTGGCGATGTTACCTTCAGGAAAATGGAGGCTCAACCCTCTGGACCAGACCTCCTGCCCTAAAATTTTCTCTTTTTTGGCCTCAAAGGGATTGGAAACTCCAACCTCCAGCTCTGCACCCCCACGGAGCTCTCTCTATTAGGCTATCGCAGCTTCTGACCCCAAAACCACCTGCCAGAGGGCACCACATCACCATCCCCAGCCAGAGCATCCTCCTCTTTGTCTTTGTCAATCTGGCTGCCTCTTATGGAGAGTCAAGCAAAGATGTTTTGGGTGAAGCTGGAGAAGGCACAGGCCCCCTTTCCTTCCTGTCATAGCTTCCCCTTTTGGGGAGTGTGGGGGGAAGAGGAAGGAACACAAGAACCCCAGAGATGAAAAACACACACTCTCTCTCTCTCTCTGCATCTCATGCTGTTACAACATGCACAGAATATGGAATGTGCAGTTCTACAGCACCTTCCAACCAGAAGTCCTCAAAACAGCTCAAATGGAGCCAAATAAGACTATTAGTACAAATCAATAAAACCTCAACCTCAAAATCCATAAAAAAGGAAGGGGGAAAAACATTTCAACCCCAGTAGCTGAAAGGATTGGGGCCCTCTGGGTGTCATTTTAAACCTCTTCTAGAAGGAACATCAGGCAGGCAGGCCAGAGACCTCCTAGCGCAAGAGATGTGGACCCTGGAACTTATGTCATGCCAGCCACCCAATTCTGAATGTGAAAGGGAAAAGGGGAACCAAAATAAGTGGCAGTGGGGAGAGGAAGAGAGGAGAAGGGTGGGCTAAGAAGAGGGCCCCCAAAGCAGGGGCATCCCTAGGCAGGAAGTGGGAAGACTGTCCTGGGTGACGCCCCAAGCAGGAGTGATGCCAAAATGACTCCACTTGAAACTGGAGTGGTAGTGTTCCCGAATGAACACACACACACGGTTCTTTGGATTTTTGGAGAGGCAAACAAACAGGCGACAGGAGAATTCAAAGGACTTCTAACGTTTTACTCGTTTGCAAACGGGGCCTTCCACAAACACACACACACGTGGAGAGACCGTGAACAATTACAATGATGCTGGTTTTATAGGATAGACTAGGTAGGGGAGGGGGGACAAAAGAGCACACAAAGAGAGCAAAACACATCCATGGCAAGCATGGGAAAAGTAACAGACCAACAGTCCCACAAACATTTGGCTTGGTTATCAGATCAACATCTTGATCCTCAGGATGTTCAGGAGGGCAATTCGATACGCATCGGCAATTTGTTTACAGATATATCCATTACAAAGGATCTGGTCCTCTATGCATCCCTTTTATTTGTTTATGGCTCTTATTTATGACTTTCTGTTTACCCTTGTGAACATACCACAGTTAGCCTGTTCTCTAAGAGGGATTTTTAGATGCTGGCTTTTGGTCAGAGAAGAGCCTTATGGGTGAACTGGGCATCTTGGGATATTTCTATATTGTGAGCTCAGCATATTGTTATCAGTTTCCCTCCTGATAAACAACAAGGTAAACAGAAAGTCAAATTAGCTTGGTAAACTTGGGCTGAACAAAACAAAAAATACATCAACACACATTTTACTTTGATAGGAATCATAAATCCAGACCACTTTTAGGTATACCAGGGTGGTGTAGTTTTAGTTCACTTTCTACAGAGCATTCTGAATACACAAGGGCAAAGAGTGAATTTAAAGTGCAAACATAGCTACTTGTCTGGGTGTCTGGTCTGTGAGCAGCCTGTACACCCTGGAGAGTGACTATGTTTGGGTGCTCAGGAGAGTAACTATTTGCTAGCCAAACTCTCTTAGTTTTTAAGGATATTGAAAGGTTGCTTACATGTAGGCAGAATGTTTGGAGATAAATGTGAAAGTCAGGGTATGAATGGAGGGAATTCCCTTAATCACCCAGGATGCAGGTAAACTGGGCCAGCAGTGTCAGCTAAAATGCATATTAGCTCTTTGGTGCCAGAGCCTGTCTAGCAACTTTTAAGTGAGGTTTACCTAAATTAATGCGAAATACAGGCATAATCCAAAGTTTTGGTACAAAATACAGAAGTTACTGGAATTACATTCAGGAAAGCAAACACAAACTGAAGATACAATGGAAAATAATAGAATGAATAGAAAATAAAAATGCTACATTAAAACAACTTCATCCAAAGAAATCATACATGCTCATAACAGCTCATTATTTATCTGCCGTGAGTCCCTTCAGCAGGTCCATCTCCAACATATCTTTCAGCATCAGGTGAGCAAGGTGTTCTTCATCTTCCAGCAGCTGTCTTCTAGGCGACGTTGTGTGTAGTCAGGGACCTGACAAGTTGGTACCTCCCGTGTTGAATCTCCATCTGGGGGTGTATGGCAAGGGACCGGTGTATCTTCGATCTTGCCCTCGCTTCTTTCAGTGGGTGCACACAGGCTGAGGAAAAGAGGTCTGGTCTCTTTCACAGCCAAGTTGCCTCCACCATTTGTCTCAGTCCAGAGGAGCACAGGCAGGAACCGTCTTCAGGTCTGAACCAGCATTGGTTGGAAGTTAGGTCCATGTAGCGCTGGACTTGTGTGAGCTTGTCCAGTGGATGTGTTGGTTGGAGTTAGCTGCACTGACCCTGCTTTGGGAGCTCACCGCAGATGATAATGGTAAAGCCCTCATGATTTCTGAGTATAAAGCAAAAAAGAAAAGTTAGCAAAGCAAAACACATACTCAAGGGGTCAATGTGGTTTCTTAAGCAGTGCATTTCAGGGTACACTTTCTCTGCGTTGGAACACATTTGAGACATCTCAAAAGGAGATATTGGAAATGGAAAAGGTACAAAAGATCACTAAGGTGGTTGCTGGGCTGGGGCACCTCCCCTATGAGGAATGGCCACAGCGCCTGAGCTCCCTTAGCCCAGCAAAGAGACACCTGAGGGGGAACATGATTGAGACATACAAAATCATGCATGGGGAGGACAAAGTGGACAGAGAGATGCTCTCCGTGCACTCTCACATAACACCAGAACCAGGGGACATCCACTCAAAATTGAGTGTGGGGAGAGATAGGATAGACAAAAGAAAATATTTGTTCACTCCATGTGTGGTAGGTCTGTGGAACTCCCCGCCACAGGATGTGGTGACGGCATCTGGCCTGGATGCCTTCAAGAGGGGACCGGACAAGTTTCTGGAGGAAAATCCATCACGGGCCACAAGCCATCATGTGTATGTGCACCCTCCTGATTCTAGAAATGGGCTATGTCAGATGCAAGGGAGGGCACCAGGTTGCAAGTCTCTTGCCACTAGGTGTGCTCCCTGGGGCATCCGGCAGAGCCGCTGTGAGATACAAGAAGCTGGACTAGATGGGCCTGTGGCCTGATCCAGGGGGGCTGTTTCTCATGTGGTCACAGACACAATGCTGGACATTTTGTTGGAACATAATACAGGTTAGTGACAGAGGCTTATTTAGTTGTGTCCCTACATTCAAACAGTTAAACACAACCAGCATGGCTATTAGCACTTGGAATAAATTAAAGTTATTTTTGATACTTGTTACCACAACTTTTTAGTTAACTTGATCTTAGATGTTTAGGTCCTTTCTTTGTTTTCTCACCCTCCTTTATCTAGACACTCCTGTTGATATCAGACATTCAGATACTGCACCTACTTCAGACTCTTTTAGTTGCTTTGGTCTCAAACAAAGATAAGATGCAACAATTTACTAAACATAGGAAACTTAAAACATTGTGAGAATAGCAGTTCAGGGAGTGCAGTATTGGAATAGAGGCAATTTGCTAGCTTTAAACCGGCACACAGACATTGATTTACAACAGACAATAAACAACAATACATATTTTTGGGGAAGGGGGCTTCCTGTATTTTTATCTAACCTCCTCGAAATACAATTGCGTGATTTGGCCCCTCCCACTATTGGCTATGTCTGGTACTTTTACTTCAGTCAGTTTCTCTTAGCTCAAAGTTCCGTTGGTCAGGCCATGTGGCTCTTGATTCCATTTTCTCTCTCTCTCTCTCTTTTTCTTGGACTGTTCAACCTTAAAGGGCTGGTGTTGTTACAGAACTCTGTACATGGCCTGCTTGTTGGTTGGTTTGCTGTAGGAACTAGAGAAGAGGTAATAACAGTACAAAAATACAAATACAGTACAAATACAGTAGCAGAAAGACACTGTGTTGACTTTGCTTACATTCTTGTTGAGCACAAAAGGTTAGGTGTTTTAACACATTCTCCACAGAGAAAGTAAACCAGTTGTCCAGGGCTACCTCTGATTGAGTGCAATTTCTTACCATTGAGACAGAGGAAAACTGGAACACATCATGAGCTTTACACGCTACAGTCAGCCAAATCTGATTTTTTTTTCCCAACTTTTGCTTTTGTTTCTTTTCTTATTCACAACTGTTTTGATTCCCTGGGAGCTGGAGAGAACCTGGGTTTTTCCTTCAAGGAGGACTCAGGTTGGTTCTGCAAACACTTGCACAGCTCATTCCTCTTCGCTTTTCTCTCTTTCTCCCTCTTTTTTTTTCTTTTTCTTAACATATACGTAGAATTAAGAGAATGCAAAATATTAATTGCACCACAATAGTTTTTACAATGCAGTGAAATCTTAACATTAAGAGATTATTTGCTGAGGAACTGTAACCCTTGAACATATTCATCATTGATAGAACAAAACGTTTTGTCCAATTACCTTAGGGTTATTCTTCATGTTCCCTTCCTCTTGGATGAGGGGGGGTTTGTGTGAAAATAAAGTACATTTGATAAGAGTACTCTTACATGTTTAAAAACAGAAAAAAAGGAACCATGGTACCAAAAATGGTAATGAGCTCAATATACAAAAATAATAAAAATTGTTGCAACGAATATCAGGCCTATTACAGAAAGGAAGTCATGTGGGCTTCAGATAGACTTCACTATAAGTCAAAAACAAACAAGAACAAAGACAGACAAAGCGCTTCTTTCATACCACACACACACATCCAACAAACATATAGAACATTTTAGTATTTATATGTATATAAGCAGAGAACATAAGTAGAATTAAAAGAATTTGTCATGACAATCTTTCCATTAGAAAAAGAAATACTTGATTAGTATTAAACAGTTAGCAGTTAGGCATTAGAGGCTTTCCTTTTTTTGGCTACTATTTTGCACCCTGTGCATGCCTTGAGGCACAAAGGCTAGGAGGGGTTCTCCAGCTTTCCCTTCTTTTGGGGAGGGGGAACACACAGACTTCCTACATTGCACACCTGTGAAATCCAAAAATTATTAAGAATGATTAAAGGTTGTATTTAAAGAGAAACACACTTTTGACAATTGTCTAGGTTGGTTGCAGCTGCAATTAGTCTTTTTTAGTTACCTGAATAGGCAGGAAGCAAATCATGGTTATTATTGTAGCTGGAAACTATACTTTGGGGTCTCTCTAAATCAATCTGAGCATTTTTAGCTTGTATTCTGGCCCCTAGGATCTCACTGACTCAGTTTTGCTGATCTATGTAATGGGCACATGTATTGTTTTGCAGGCTGTGTTTCTAAGCAAACACGCAGTGTAGTTTGCTTAGAAGTTTGCTTTTTCAATGCACTTAGTAGTAAGTGCCTTAAAAAACACTAAGTTCAAATGAGCCTGATCCTGAGCACCCAAGAACAAGACAGCGAATTGTATCTTGTCTCTCAGACAAGGGAAGACAGAACACATCATATGAAATTGCTAAGCAGACAGAAGAGAGGGATGTCATGAACACTGAGGGGAAGGGGCAGGCAAGCAGAACACTGAGTACTTTGGAGGAGAGAAGGGGGGGGGGCCTTGTTGAAACTCAGGAAAGATCCAGTGTCTAATGCCTTCCTGAAACTAGTGAGACCTGGTTAACAACATATGCCAGAACCACCATCCAGAGCGTGATACCATAGTCTTCCATAGTCATACCATAGTCATAGTCATACCATAGTCAGAGACTGAAGGTTGCCAACAATACCAACTGCTGGTCTTTGAAATTCTGAGTTGGCCAGTAATGCGCCCATTCAGAAGGGTGGGGTTTCCCCTTCCCAGAGACTCAAAGTTATCCAATATGCATTTCAAAGGGTTTCTTCCTTCAGGCCCAGGCTCTGAGTGCCTCATCTTAATTGTCACACAGGCTGGCCTCCTGTGTCTCAGCTGGGTCCGGCTGGGAGCTGGGAGCCAGGTATCAGCTGGACCGGCTGCCCAAAACAGTGACTCACGCATGGCCAATCCTTCAAAACCTGGGGGTTTGCTGCCTTGACACACACACACACTCATATTCTCATTCGTATCTCAGTCACACAACACTCAGTCAGGCAGAGAACCACATGGCCTTGCTCTGAAGCCACGGAGATGGGCGCACACACACAGCAAAATGTACAATAATATACAAACAATATGTACAGTAATTCAAACACAATCAGCAATAAGTATGTACAGTAATACAAACACAATCACCCTCCCCACTGAAGCTCCCCACCAGAACTTCCCTTCAAACTTCAGGGTCCCCCCCCCCCGGGTTCCCACAGAGAATTCTCACCTAAGCGCGCTGTACCTTACCGCGGGCGAAGTTCCGTTCTCCTGGGCTCTTTCTTGCGGAGAAGGAGACGGTCAGATTCAGAGACAACCCAGCGCCAGGACGCACACAAGGGGTGCGGGAGCCGACTCACTTTACCTTCTGGCGGTGCGCTGTCCCCTGCAGTGACTTCATCTCGATCCCTGCAGAGCCTTGCCTTCCAATCCGAGTCGAGGCACCAAAGACTGTTCCCGAATGAACACACACACACGGTTCTTTGGATTTTTGGAGAGGCAAACAAACAGGCGACAGGAGAATTCAAAGGACTTCTAACGTTTTACTCGTTTGCAAACGGGGCCTTCCACAAACACACACACACGTGGAGAGACCGTGAACAATTACAATGATGCTGGTTTTATAGGATAGACTAGGTAGGGGAGGGGGGACAAAAGAGCACACAAAGAGAGCAAAACACATCCATGGCAAGCATGGGAAAAGTAACAGACCAACAGTCCCACAAACATTTGGCTTGGTTATCAGATCAACATCTTGATCCTCAGGATGTTCAGGAGGGCAATTCGATACGCATCGGCAATTTGTTTACAGATATATCCATTACAAAGGATCTGGTCCTCTATGCATCCCTTTTATTTGTTTATGGCTCTTATTTATGACTTTCTGTTTACCCTTGTGAACATACCACAGTTAGCCTGTTCTCTAAGAGGGATTTTTAGATGCTGGCTTTTGGTCAGAGAAGAGCCTTATGGGTGAACTGGGCATCTTGGGATATTTCTATATTGTGAGCTCAGCATATTGTTATCAGTTTGAAATGGTTAAAAAAAACACTGAGTTGCTAAATCAAGGCTTCAAAGGAATGATCCAAAGCACTGAATGGTTTGCATCATTTTTTTAAATTAGCCTATAATTTGTCTCACTGAATACGCAAGAGCTGCTGTTGATGGCTCCCCCCTCCCCCCTCCCTGGTGGGCATGTCAAGTGACTGCTCCTGGAACCACAAGCTCAGTGGCAGAGGAACACATCCCCCACCCAGGGAGGGGGTTACTGGCAGCAATCACTGAACCTGCCCCTTCTCCCCTCTCCCAGGATATGCCTGCATACGGGGAAGTGGAACTCTGCACATGTTCAGATGCACGCAGTCCTGAAAGGCGTGTGTCACCTGCTCTTGTACCTTCACCCACTGATGAGGGGGGGAGGGGCAGCCCATTCACTCCCCCCCCCCGCTCTTCCCCGTCCTTCCTTTCCACTGCATCCTCCTCCTCCAAAGGAGACCCCACGGGTTGAAGGAGACTCGGAGCCCAGAAGCAGGCCCCTTTGCAGTCCAGGGGGCTTCCTCCCAGGTAAGTGGGGAGAGGCGTCCAGCCTGACTCTCCGGTGGGCACGTGCAGTGCTGGGGGACGGGGGAGGCCCGAAAAGTTTTGTGACCCGGGACTTGTGCCCGGGGGTCTTATCCCGTCTCTGCCCGGGTACCGGGGACCGGCCAGACGTGTCCCTCGCGCAGAGGGCACGCGGACAGGCGAGGAACTCACGCACCGCAGGCCTGTCGGGGCGTGGAACTCTCGGTGTCCGCGCGGGGCCGAGACTCGAACCAGCTCCCACGGGCGTTGCGGGCGGTGGTCGAGCTCGGTGAGCCACTCACAGTCCGGCGGGAGAAGCCGCTGCGAAGGCCTCCTCAAGGCGGGCGGGCGGGCGGGCGGGGCTGAGCGCTGCGTTCCGAGCGCCGGGGAGAGGCCGCGGAGTTCCGCAGGCAGCGGGGAGACGCGCAGCAGAGGCAGTGGGAACGCGTGCAGACCTTGGGGCCCACAGCGCTCTCCTGCAAGGGGGCCAGAGGGGGGAGCTCAGCCTGGCAGACTTTGGGGTCCCACAGCGCTCTCCAGCAAGGGGGGCAGATGGGGGAGCTCAGCCTTGCAGCCTTTGGGGTCCCATAGCGCTCTCCAGCAAGGGGGGCAGAAGGGGGAGCTCAGCCTTGCAGACTTTGGGGTCCCATAGCGCTCTCCAGCAAGGGGGGCAGAGGGGGGAGCTCAGCCTTGCAGCCTTTGGGGTCCCATAGCGCTCTCCAGCAAGGGGGGCAGAAGGGGGAGTTCAGCCTTGCAGACTTTGGGGTCCCATAGCGCTCTCCAGCAAGGGGGGCAGATGGGGGAGCTCAGCCTTGCAGCCTTTGGGGTCCCATAGCGCTCTCCAGCAAGGGGGCAGAAGGGGGAGCTCAGCCTTGCAGACTTTGGGGTCCCATAGCGCTCTCCAGCAAGGGGGGCAGAGGGGGGAGCTCAGCCTTGCAGCCTTTGGGGTCCCATAGCGCTCTCCAGCAAGGGGGGCAGAAGTGGGAGGGCTGTCCTGCCTGCATGGCAATGGTTGGTGGCATCTGAAAGGCTTCAGTCCAACCACCCCAGCCAGCACTTTTTCCTCTCCCCTGGATTGCAGGGCGATTGTGACATGCTGAAGCCCCTTGGTACCCTGCATGCCCAGGCCTTTTCACTATTTGGGACCCCAAAGCCACCTGCTACCCCTCCTATTCCCCCCAGCCTTGGACTGGCCTCCCCTGTCCCCTCCACCGTCTGTTGCAACTCTCCTGAAACGCTCCACAGTCGCACCCAAAAGCCTCTGATTTTTGCGCTGGTAGCATTGCTGGGACTGGAAGTGGGGCACCCCCTGCATGGCCCTGTTGTATGCCTGCTACATTTCTTTAGGGGTTGGGGGGGCCTCCACAAGACTAATAAAATGGGAGAGTGGGAGTCAGGCTCCCCTTCCTTGTCAAGCCCATCAGGGAACCAGCTCAGGGCAGCCTTGCTGGGGTCTGAACCTGAAGGGAGACCCCAAGATGGATGAAATCAAACCAGAACCCCCATCGCCCTCTGATGGCAACAGGAGGTGCCACACACAGCCTGCAGCACCTGCAGAGATCAGGCAGTGCATAGATGTGCCCTGGCAAGACCCCTTGTGATGTGGGGCATTGGCTTAGGAGGCCTGGGCTGTGTCTTGACCAGGATGTCTGGGGGGGGAGGAGGTATGCCCAGAGGCAGCCTGTTCTGACCCACCAAGAACGCTCAGTGGTCATCCTCTTCCTCCCAAAAGACTTGCAGATGGGCACTCAGGCTTGGGTGTAGCCCATGATTCTACCCAAAAGGACCTTGGGGCCCACTGCGCTCTCCGGCAAGGGGGCCAGAGGGGGGAGCTCAGCCTGGCAGACTTTGGGGGCCCACAGCGCTCTCCGGCAAGGGGGGCAGAAGGGGGAGCTCAGCCTGGCAGACTTTGGGGGCCCACAGCGCTCTCCGGCAAGGGGGGCAGAAGGGGGAGCTCAGCCTGGCAGATCTTGGGGGCCCACAGCGCTCTCCGGCAAGGGGGGCAGAAGGGGGAGCTCAGCCTGGCAGACTTTGGGGGCCCACAGCGCTCTCCGGCAAGGGGGGCAGAAGGGAGAGCTCAGCCTGGCAGACTTTGGGGGCCCACAGCGCTCTCCGGCAAGGGGGCAGAAGGGAGAGCTCAGCCTGGAAGATCTTGGGGGCCCACAGCGCTCTCCGGCAAGGGGGGGCAGAAGGGAGAGCTCAGCCTGGCAGACTTTGGGGGCCCACAGCGCTCTCCGGCAAGGGGGCAGAAGGGAGAGCTCAGCCTGGCAGACTTTGGGGGCCCACAGCGCTCTCCGGCAAGGGGGGCAGAAGGGAGAGCTCAGCCTGGCAGACTTTGGGGGCCCACAGCGCTCTCCGGCAAGGGGGGCAGAAGGGAGAGCTCAGCCTGGCAGACCTTGGGGGCCCACAGCGCTCTCCGGCAAGGGGGGCAGAAGGGAGAGCTCAGCCTGGCAGACTTTGGGGGCCCACAGCGCTCTCCGGCAAGGGGGGCAGAAGGGAGAGCTCAGCCTGGCAGATCTTGGGGGCCCACAGCGCTCTCCGGCAAGGGGGGCAGAAGGGAGAGCTCAGCCTGGCAGACCTTGGGGGCCCACAGCGCTCTCCGGCAAGGGGGGCAGAAGGGAGAGCTCAGCCTGGCAGACTTTGGGGGCCCACAGCGCTCTCCGGCAACGGGGGCAGAGGGGGGAGCTCAGCCTTGCAGACTTTGGGGGCCCACAGCTCTCTCCGGCAACGGGGGCAGAGGGGGGAGCTCAGCCTTGCAGACTTTGGGGGCCCACAGCGCTCTCCAGCAAGGGGGGCAGAAGGCGGAGCTCAGGCTTGCAGACTTTGGGGTCCCACCGCGCTCTCCAGCAAGGGGGGCAGAGGGGGGAGCTCAGCCTTGCAGACTTTGGGGGCCCACAGCGCTCTCCAGCAAGGGGGGCAGAAGGCGGAGCTCAGGCTTGCAGACTTTGGGGTCCCACCGCGCTCTCCAGCAAGGGGGGCAGAGGGGGGAGCTCAGCCTGGCAGACCTTGGGGGCCCACAGCGCTCTCCTGCAAGGGGGGCAGAAGGCGGAGCTCAGGCTTGCAGACTTTGGGGGCCCTCAGCACTCTACATCAAGGGTGGGCAGAAGGGGGAGCTCAGCTTTGCAGACTTTGGGGGCCCACAGTGCTCTCCTGCAAGGGGGGCAGAAGGGGGAGCTCAGCCTGGCAGACTTTGGGGGCCCACAGTGCTCTCCTGCAAGGGGGGCAGAAGGGGGAGCTCAGCCTGGCAGACTTTGGGGGCCCACAGTGCTCTCCAGCAGGGGGGGCAGAAGGGGGAGCTCAGCCTGGCAGACTTTGGGGGCCCACAGTGCTCTCCTGCAAGGGGGGCAGAAGGGGGAGCTCAGCCTGGCAGACTTTGGGGGCCCACTGCGCTCTCCGGCAAGGGGGGCAGAAGGGAGAGCTCAGCCTGGCAGACTTTGGGGGCCCACAGTGCTCTCCTGCAAGGGGGGCAGAAGGGGGAGCTCAGCCTGGCAGACTTTGGGGGCCCACAGTGCTCTCCTGCAAGGGGGGCAGAAGGGAGAGCTCAGCCTGGCAGACTTTGGGGGCCCACAGCGCTCTCCAGCAAGGGGGCAGAAGGGGGAGCTCAGCCTGGCAGACTTTGGGGGCCCACTGCGCTCTCCGGCAAGGGGGGCAGAAGGGGGAGCTCAGCCTGGCAGACTTTGTGGGCCCACAGCGCTCTCCGGCAAGGGGGGCAGAAGGGAGAGCTCAGCCTGGCAGACTTTGGGGGCCCACAGCGCTCTCCGGCAAGGGGGGCAGAAGGGAGAGCTCAGCCTGGCAGACTTTGGGGGCCCACAGCGCTCTCCAGCAAGGGGGGCAGAAGGCGGAGCTCAGGCTTGCAGACTTTGGGGTCCCACAGCGCTCTCCAGCAAGGGGGGCAGAGGGGGGAGCTCAGCCTTGCAGACTTTGGGGCCCCACAGCGCTCTCCAGCAAGGGGGGCAGAAGGCGGAGCTCAGCCTGGCAGACTTTGGGGGCCCACAGCGCTCTCCAGCAAGGGGGGCAGAAGGCGGAGCTCAGGCTTGCAGACTTTGGGGTCCCACCGCGCTCTCCAGCAAGGGGGGCAGAGGGGGGAGCTCAGCCTTGCAGACTTTGGGGCCCCACAGCGCTCTCCAGCAGGGGGGGCAGAAGGCGGAGCTCAGGCTTGCAGACTTTGGGGGCTCACAGCGCTCTCCGGCAAGGGGGGCAGAGGGGGGAGCTCAGCCTGGCAGACCTTGGGGGCCCACAGCGCTCTCCTGCAAGGGGGGCAGAAGGCGGAGCTCAGGCTTGCAGACTTTGGGGGCCCACAGCACTCTACATCAAGGGTGGGCAGAAGGGGGAGCTCAGCCTTGCAGACTTTGGGGGCCCACAGCACTCTACATCAAGGGTGGGCAGAAGGGGGAGCTCAGCTTTGCAGACTTTGGGGGCCCACAGCACTCTACATCAAGGGTGGGCAGAAGGGGGAGCTCAGCCTTGCAGACTTTGGGGGCCCACAGCACTCTACATCAAGGGTGGGCAGAAGGGGGAGCTCAGCCTTGCAGACTTTGGGGGCCCACCGCGCTCTCCAGCAAGGGGGGCAGAAGGCGGAGCTCAGGCTTGCAGACTTTGGGGGCTCACAGCGCTCTCTGGCAAGGGGGGCAGAGGGGGGAGCTCAGCCTTGCAGACTTTGGGGGCCCACAGCGCTCTCCAGCAGGGGGGGCAGAAGGCGGAGCTCAGGCTTGCAGACTTTGGGGGCTCACAGCGCTCTCCGGCAAGGGGGGCAGAGGGGGGAGCTCAGCCTGGCAGACCTTGGGGGCCCACAGCGCTCTCCTGCAAGGGGGGCAGAAGGCGGAGCTCAGGCTTGCAGACTTTGGGGGCCCACAGCACTCTACATCAAGGGTGGGCAGAAGGGGGAGCTCAGCTTTGCAGACTTTGGGGGCCCACAGCACTCTACATCAAGGGTGGGCAGAAGGGGGAGCTCAGCCTTGCAGACTTTGGGGGCCCACAGCACTCTACATCAAGGGTGGGCAGAAGGGGGAGCTTAGCTTTGCAGACTTTGGGGGCCCACCGCGCTCTCCAGCAAGGGGGGGCAGAGGAAGGAGCTCAGCCTTGCAGACTTTGGGGGCCCACAGCACTCTACATCAAGGGTGGGCAGAAGGGGGAGCTCAGCTTTGCAGAATTTGGGGGCCCACCGCGCTCTCCAGCAAGGGGGGCAGAAGGGGGAGCTCAGCCTGGCAGACTTTGGGTGTCCACAGCGCTCTCCAGCAAGGGGGGCGGAAGGGGGAGCTCAGCCTTGCAGACTTTGGGGGACCACAGCGCTCTCCAGCAAGGGGGGGCGGAAGGGGGAGCTCAGCCTTGCAGACTTTGGGGGCCCACAGCGCTCTCCAGCAAGGGGGGCAGAAGGGGGAACTCAGCCCTGCATACTTTGGGGTCCCACAGTGCTCTCCTGCAAGGCGGGCAGAAGGGGGAGCTCAGGCTTAAGAACATAAGAACAGCCCCACTGGATCAGGCCATAGGCCCATCTATTCCAGCTTCCTGTATCTCACAGCGGCCCACCAAATGCCCCAGGGAGCACACCAGCTAACAAGAGACCTGCATCCTGGTGACCTCCCTTGCATTGGCATTCTGACATAGCCCATTTCTAAAATCAGGAAGTTGCACATACGCATCATGGCTTGTACCCCGTAATGGATTTTTCCTACAGAAACTTGTCCAATCCCCTTTTAAAGGCGTCCAGGCCAGTCACCATCACCACATCCTGTGGCAAGGAGTTCCACAGACCAACCACACGCTGAGTAAAGAAATATTTTCTTTTGTCTGTTCTAACTCTCCCAACACTCAATTTTAGTGGATGTCCCTGGTTCTGGTATTCAAAGCCTTGCAGACATTTGGGTCGTCCCCCCCCTCTCTCTCTCACACACACAACTATATCAGCTTTAAGTGTGAGAGTTGAAATTCAGCCAACAGCCCAAATCTGAACTTAAAGGCAAGGCAATCATGGGAGGTGTGCAAATGAAATGCTCCCCCCTACAGCCCCCCATGCCTATTATGCAGCAGGAAGGCTTGAAGGATGCCACAACAGGGCTGGAAATGGAATTTGCCCCTTGGGATGAGGGGGACTGGTGGCCCCAGCGGAGGGGCTTTGCTAGACCCCCTCCCACCAATAGTCTAGGAGATGCTCACCATACTGGTCCCATCCTCCTCATCCATACTGGTGCAAGTCCTCCTGGGTGTTAGATGCATTTCTCCACACCCTTATTCCCACACCCCTCATAGTGCATGGGGGACACTGGAAAGTGGGTAGGACAAAGGGGCTCCACAAGGGGACCTGTGAATGAGGGTAGAAGGGCAAAGGGGCAAGAGGCACCTGTCAGGTTTGAAAGACAAGCAGGCCCCATGGAAGTACAAGTGCCCCTGGGAGGGAGGGAGGAGGGCAAGAAAGTGGGGGAGCAGAAGCTAACGCATTACCAGGTAAGGGGGCAGCACTCGTCACGCATCTCAGGTGGGAAGAGGGCTTGGGCAAGCCCTGCTCCCACCCCTCTAGGGATTGGTCTGCAGGACTCAGAAGCCTGCAGGTCATTCCACAGGGGGCTGGTGCAAAAAATCCCCCTCCCCGCCTTCCCCTGATGCCTCCTGGCCTTGCATGGAGCCTTCTCCACCCCCCACTCACTGACTCTTTGGCAGGTGGAAGGACCTGGTTTGCAGACAGGAGGAGAGCAGAGAGCCAAGAGTGTCCCCAGGGCAACAGCCCTCTCAGGCAGAGGCCTGGAATCCCCCTCCCCAAGTCAGTTCCAAGTGGATGAAGATTGACAGGCTGGGGGTTTGGGTTACAGAAAGCTGCATTCAGAATGCAATTTGTATCTTAAAAAGTTTCACGTAGATCAGCATTCTGCAATAAATAAATAAAATACGAAATTTGGGAACCACTGCTGCTCCCCCCCCCCCCGGGACCCAATCTGCCACCCGCCCCAGTCTTCTGGATAGGTTAGGGGCAGAAAGAGGGAAAAGGTGGTCATGGGGCAGGCTTACAAAGATTGCCATTCTGTTGGCATCCTTCAGTCTCGGAAGACTATGGTGTCACGCTCTGAACGGTGGTTCTGGAACAGAGTGTCCTCTCCAGTGCGCGAAGCCTGGGTAAAGTAGGTATGGAGGATAGGCTGTTACCCATGCAGCAAATTCCCCCGCTCCACGTCGCTGAAATGGTCCAATGGAAAGGCAGAGGCCAATACGGTTGGTTCCAGCAGCGTCGCAGGAGTTGCCAGAACAGGACTGTGTTCAGCCATGAACTGCCTCATGAACCTCATGAACTGCCTCAGGGATCTCTGCCTCAGAGATTGCCAGGACCTCCCAAAAGACCCCACTGGGGTCCCTACCCACAGGTTGAGGAACACTGAAGTATATAAACACATGCAGGGGAAACTAACGGTACCCAATATGATATTTTACTCAAATTAGGATCCTGCACACCTTTGTGAACACAGCACAATCGGCACTTTTACAATCTACCTGTGCAAAAACCTCTCCCACCCTGCCAAAGCAGTGACTCCTCAGGTCTGGCCCATACGTGTGCTTAACTAAGGAAACTGCCTCAGGAAGGCCTACCTCTGTCCACTGGTCAAGATTCTTGTGTACTTTTGTTATCCTCCCACATGTCCACAAAGCTGCGTCAAGAAGAGGGATCTGTGGCTTTTGGGGCTGGTTATGCAAATTAACTGGCCTTGCTTATCTCTCCTCATTCAGTGATGAGACTAGCGAAGCGGAGGATGCTCTGGCTGTGGGCAGTGATATGGTGCCCTCTGGCAGGTGCGTTTTGGGGTCTGAAACTGGAGGGATCTGCAGGTAGCCTCGCTGAAGTCTCCCAACTCGGAGCAAAGGATTAAATGGAGGGAGGGGTCTGGTGGTGGGGTGATGCATCCAACTCCTAGGAGGACTTGCAGGAAGGGTGCAACTGGTGTGGTGAGGGTCTCCTAGAGGCTGGTGAGGGGGGGTCTGACAAAGTCCCTCTGCTGGGTCCTGAACTCCCTTATCCCAAGGAGGCAAATTGGCATTGCCCCTTCCGTTCCCAGTACTGCTTCTTCCCCACTTTTCAGGATCTGTGGTTCATGGGGACTGGAACCAGAAGACCCCCTGTTAGCAACTGATTAATGACCATCAGCTAGAAACTCCTCTGTTCTGGAAGTGGCAGGGCTGTCCAACTGGCATGCAGAAGGCCGCAAAAGACCTGAGCAAAGAGAAGCCCCGAATGAGTAAACAAGCAACCCAGGTGCTCAGAGGGTGGAAGGCTAGAGCACACTGCTTCTTGCTGGTAATAAATTCCCTTGCAATGACTGCTACTGAGTGCTGCTGAAAGTCTTGCTTGGTCAATTTTGCTGAATCATCTTTGGCCAAGCTGTAAAATTAGATAGAAATATTTTGTTGTGATGAATATACAATCATAGAGTTTGGACGTATCCACAAGACCATCTAGTCTCCAGCAGGCACCTGTCAAGTCTCTGCTTGGATATCTCTGTTCCACTGCCTGACTGTCAGGGAGAGCTGACTGTGTCTTCCTTGCAAGGAATCTGGCTGTGGGTCAGATCCAATGGGTGCAAACTGTAGGAGAGGAGATTGTGGCTGGACGTCAGAAAAGAATTCTTGGCAGCCAGAGCAGTTCAGCAGTGGAACAGATTGCCAAGGGAGGTGGTGGATTCTCCCTCACTGGAGCTCTCCAAGCACAGGTTCGACAGGCACCTGCCTGAGATGCTGTAGGGGGATTTCCTGCTCCAGATGGAGGTTGGACTAGATGTCCTTGGGGGTTACCTTCCAACTCTAGGATGCTATGATTCTATGATCAGAGACCCTATTACTTTAGGAACAGAGAACCCCAGAGCTGCTCTCTTTGTATGCACACGTGATGAAGGTGGCTCAGAGGAAACAGAGCATCCTTTAGCATCTGGAGAGAGTGTGACAAGAAGGAAATAGTTGAGGACCACACCCCCTGCAAGAACCACAGAAGGGACAGGGAGATGGTTCCAGGTGACTAGACAATGCACTTTCCTCCCGAGTCCTGCAGGTGGTGCTGCATCCAAGTTCCAACAAAGGCCAGTCAAGGAGATCCTGGGATCCCTTTGCTGAGCCCCTGGCTGCTTCTTCTGGGAATTTGTTCACAGAGGAGCTGGGTCTGCAGTGGGAACAGCAGTGGGGCATCCTGACCAGTCTGTCCTCTTCTTGACTGTTCGGGGTCTTCTGCAGAAGGAGAATTGCCAAAAGAAGTGACTGGAATTCTGGGAGCATCCACCACTTTCTCTCTGGAGAGTCCAAGCCCATTTGATCTCGTTTTATGGTTTAGAAATAAAGGACCAGTGGCATCTTTGAGATAGGGACCACCATGTCAGCTCACCACGTATGGAGCATATGATAGCCGGAATGTGACTGTCTCCCAGGATTGTAGCTCACTGACTGTCAGAGGTCTGCGCGAAGAGGACTCTGCTGGATACAGAGCACTGATGCTGAAAAGTGATGGTGAAGTGGTTGGAAGCCAGACCTTTACTCTGAAGGTGTACAGTAAGTTGTGGAGTTGAGCCATAGGTGCAGGAAGGAAAACAATGTTAGTAAACACCCCCACCCCAGAACAATTCTCACCTGCAAGGAAGGGATTCTCAACTGCCTGGTAGAATCTCTCTCTCTCTCTCTCTCTCTCTCTCTCTCTCTCTCTCTCTCTCTCTCTCGTAAAGTTCAAGTACTCTCCACATATCATGCTGAAAGTCATGCTGAAAAAGCCTGGGAAGGGGGGCGGGTTGGAAGAGGGGAGGGCACTCCCAGTCTCCCTGCTTCCTGCCTACTGCTCACATCCAGGATCACCTCTGAACAAATGCTCTCAGGTGGGTGCTGGACGGAAGGGAAAAAAGTCATTCTGCCCTGTACATGCTTGACTTTCTGTGCAGTTTGGGGAGGTGGGGAGCCTTTGCCTCTGGGGCTCTGGTCACAAATAGAGCCATGCAGGAAGGGACACACTGGCTTGAGCAGGAGGTCTGTCCCCTCCTGAACTGTCCCATGGAGAGGGATTGGAGTTCAGGGCTGGTTGGGGGGCTGGGAAGGGAAGGGAACAGATCTTTGGACAAGGTGCAGACTGAGAATCCCCAGTTGGTGTGTTTCTCCCCACTTCATTGTAACGCTATGAAAAGGTTTGGGAGAGAACATGAACAAGTCCACAGTTATTCTCTGCGGAAAGGGGAACCATATAAAGAGTAGGGCCAGCTGTCAAGGAATTTGGTCTCTTCTCATTTAACCAACTGCCTGGAAGAAATAAATGTGACTGGGGGAAATATTCTCAACCCACCCCCCCAGCTGCATTTTTTTTCTTTTTTACAATATGGCCTTTATTGCAAACCATGAAACGGCCCCCCTTTGCACTGCAAGCAACTTTCTCAGTGAATCCTGGCACTATTCCTCCCCCCCCATGTTCTGTCTCTCCTTCCTCCTGTCTAGAACGACTCTCAGAAGCTGACCTGGAAGTTGTTTGTGCTACAGAAATCCTCAGTGATGGGAATAAAACTTTTCACCTGAACTGCTCTGTCAGGAAGTGGGGTGGAATTCAGCTGGACCACATCCTACAAGCATTTATTGTAGGATTTATAATAAGTAGAATATTAATTTTCCTATTTTGAAACAAATTCTTCATATAAAAATCATCTGTCTTCCTTTGCAGATCGGCTAATAGCAAAAGAGGGTTAGTTTTGTAATATTTTGTATCGACTCAAGCATTATTATTAGTATCATCATCATCATCATCAGTGGTGTCACTGCCCAACAGATCAGCACAAGTATCACAGAAAATGACCAAAAGTCATTTGGGAAAGTCTTAATTTGATATTTAAAGTTGACTTTTTAAAAATTTATATGAAACCTTATGTTTTCATTTTTTTTCAGAACAATTAAAAGCAGAAATTGGTAAGTCTCATAAAATTAATTGAAGAATTATCAAGTTAAAAATGTTCAACCTTTAAACAGCAAATTTACAGCCCAATTCTTTTTCCCCCTCCCACTGCTGTAACAGTGCCCAAATGGCTACCACTGCATCCTGCAAAGGGAGAGCAGTTGAGGTCTCCTCTGGGTAAGAGACTGTGCCTCTGTTGCACGGGAGGGGGGCCTACTCAGACCTATGCTAGTGAAATTACTGGCAGAGGTCCATGTAAACCCACACCACAGGTTCGGGTCCGGGAAGAGGGTTGGGGAAGAGGGTAGCCACCACTTCCTGGACCTGATCCACCTATCCCCACCCCATCCCCACCTGTTACACTCTCCCCCACCCTGTCCCGCTTCCTGCGGCACCTAACTTCTATTGGCAACTTCTGGCTGCTCTGGAGCATGTGGGAAAGATCCAGCTTTCCTGTTGACACTCCAGCAGCACACAGGTTTGTGAGTTGCCAGAGTGTCTTTTACAGCTGGCACTTTATGGCAGTCAGCACCAGCAGAACTCGTGTTCCACTGCTACCCGGCCCCATTAGGACTGGGCCCTAAGACAATCTTATGCACATTTTCCTGGGAGTAAATACTTCTTACTGTACTTCTGAGCAGATTTGCATAGGATTAAACTGCCATTATCGGTCTTTCAACTGTTAATTTTTTCATGAAATTTATTTTCCTATTTTGAAACTAATTCTTCATATAAAAATCATCTGTCTTCCTTTGCAGATCAGCTAATAGCAAAAGGGTAAGTTTTGTAATATTTTGTATCGACTCAAGCATTATTATTAGTATCATCATAATCATCATCAGTGGTGTCACTGCCCAACAGATCAGCACATGTATCACAGAAAATGACCAAAATTGGTGTATGGACCTCGTCTGCTATCACTGTTTATTGTTTGACTAGAGCCACCTGTCATAATCTTCCCCATGCAACTTGTTTGTTCATTCTTTTGTTCACAGATTTCTCAGCTGCCCAGTCCTACAGAGGTGAGAAAAATAAAATACTTTAAAATAGGCAAACAAGATGAACACTGATGGGAAATTGGACACTTCGGCAGGCTTCCCTTTGTCTCATGGCACTTCTCCATGTGAACCTGTAAAGTGCAACCACATCTTGATTTGTCATCACTGTTCTGGAGAAAGCCTTCTATGCAGGGTGACCAGATGTCCTCTTTTTCCACGACGTGTCCTCGTTTTAGCTTTATGTCCTGGAAAAGAACTTAAATGTTCTCCTTTTCCCTGTAAGCAGCCCCTGCAGGCGGTGCATCAACTTCTTGTAACTAATAAGTTGTGTATAGCTTTAAATGTAATAATAAGTCATAAATTAGCCACAAGAAATCAATATGTGAGCATTATTAGCTTTTTATTTTGTCATATCCTACATTTTTCTTTGATGTCCTACGTTTTGGAGTTCCTTGTCCTCTTTTGCACTTATGACATCTGGTTACCCTGCTTGTACGATGCAGTGCAACTTACTTTTGTGTAAACCTGCATAGGATTGCACTCCCTGTCGGTTTTTAATTGAAGCTTCTTTCCTACTGTAAATAGTGTGGAGATGGCACACTAGTGATCAGGGCTAGCCCATCCATGAGGCCTGCTGAAGCATTTACCTTAGGTAGCAAAGTGGTGAAGGATTCCCATCTCTGCTGCCTACTTGCCCCCACTGCTCCTCTTCTTTCCTCTTCCTGGACTGGAAAAGGCAGAGAAGCAAAAGAGGAAATGTGGAGGGGAGGAAAGGCTCTAGCCCATCACTCTACTCTTTTCCTCTTCACATCACGTCTTCCATTCTGTAGCATTTGCCAGCAGGAGATCTTGAGCTGGCCCTTTCAGAACCCATTTAAGTTAGTAGTGCACTAGAGGGGCACACCCCTTAGCATCATTCATTTAAAAATAAGTACAAAACTTGATAATCCAAACACAAAGAATGTTGTCTCTCCTTATGAGAGAAAGAAATATGAATCTCTCTCTCTTTTTTTATTTGCAGTGGATGTGATTTTGGAGCCCAGCACAGCTCACCCAAGACTGGAAGTGTTTCAAGAAGGGAAATGTGTGAGGGACACAGGAAATGTGTTAAGGGTTCCTAACAATGAGGAACGGTTTGACTCTCATTTGTTTGTCCTGGCAAAAGAGGGCTTTGCCAAAGGCAAACATTACTGGGAAGTGGAAGTTGGTCAGAAAAAGAATTGGGACTTGGGGGTTGCCTCTGAGTCCATTTCTAGAAAAGGGAGGATCACACTGGCCCCCCAGAATGGCTACTGGGTCATAGGACTTGATGGTAACAAAGATTACTGGGCTCGGACAGACCCTTGGACCCGTCTAAATGTGAGTGGAAAACCCACTAAGATAGGGATGTTCCTGGATATGTCACCTAGAACTCTTTCTTTTTATGATGTCAATGGGAAAAGTAAATTGCACTCTTTTACTTTTAAACATTTTGGGAAGCTTTATCCCTTCTTTTCCACAGGCTCCCTAACTGAGTCGCTAGATAGCCAGTCACTGAGAATTCCATCATGGCATGAAGAAAAGGAGACTGAAAACAAAATCTCAGGGAGAGATAATTTCCACACCATTTAATTTATTGTGGTGCCCCAGAGTAGGACTAATTATCAAATTGGTCTTGCTGTGTCTTTGTTTCTAAGAAAAATTTGAAGTTCTACCAATAAGTGAACAAAAAAAAAGTAACCTAATTATCTGCAGATTTTTCACCAGCAGTTTTATCTCAGTGCCATGAGAAAGGTCCTTTAAATTAAAGGAAAAAGTCCTTTAACAATAGCCTCACTTACCATTGTAATGCAAGAGACCAGCAGCAGGGAGACAATCAATCTGTTACTCTCCAAGTGCTTAGAAAGGCTTCACTCCCAGGCAAGTTAACCCCCCCCCCAGCGCTTGAATGACTGCAAAATGATTATCACCTCCACTTTGCATTCTCTTTGCATTCTTGAAGGGAGGGATTGCTTTGGGTTGAAGCCTTTCTAAGGGCCTGGAGAGAGATTGATTGATTGATTGTCTGCCTGCTGCCAGTCTCCTGCATTACAATGGTAAGCAAGGCTATTTTTAAACCACAGCATAGGAACATTGTTTTTTAAATGGATTTCATTTTACTCGATTTTTGGCATCCACAGGGGTTCTGGAAATGGAACCCTTGCATCCGCCTGTAATCCTGGAAATGGAACCCTTGCAAGACTCAACCTGTAATCCTATCTTTTATTTACAGGCTGCCATATGGGAAAAATAAACTGCAATTATAAATAACATATGGCTGACTGCTAAAAAAGGCAAAACAAAACTACTATATGTAGAAGTGCTTGAAAACTGTGTTATTTACCTTACTCAGAAGTAAATTCATTGTGTTCAGAAAAACCGTAGCTGTAAACCTATCTTACTCACTGGAAAAGAAAAAAAACACCTCTAACTATATGTAATGATTTCATTAATGCAAGGTCAGGAAAAAATGTGTTTTTGTTAATGTATAAATATTTCATTTATATTTATATGGATAACCAGTGTCAGAAACCATTTTTTTGAGGGGGTGGAGTAGTTCCTGTAAAATTTTAATTATTGGGTTCTGAGTTTGCCTGTGACTCCTTATAATTGCCATATTCTGAAACCTGACAAAAATATTTGCAAACCACCCACATATTGTACACACACCCATAATGAAGAGAGAAAAAATATACTTTGGGCTCAACTCGAGCCATAATTTTATTAACTAAGGCCGCAGTCCTAACCAACTTTCCAGCACTGACATAAGGACAATACACCTCCGAGGTAAGGAAACAAACATTGCTCTACCTTAAGGAGGCCTCAGTGACTGACCCCCCCCCCCCGACTGCAGGATGCAGCACATGCCACTGACACCTCTGTGCCAGTGCTAGAAAGTTGGTTAGGTTTGCACCCTAATTTTAATTGAGTTCTGCAACGTATAAACTCACCTATAGTTTTGTGCAAGTCTTGGATGATGCGACTTCTGCAACATGACCACTGCCTGCCCCTTCGCAGGCAAGCAGCCTGAACGGAGGCAAGAGTCCAGTCACTTTATTGCTCCCACACTGCTCAGCATGCCATCTCACTCCCATCGGGGAGACCTGGCCATGTGGAAAGTGAAAGACAGGCTGAAACCAGCCTGGTAGACCAACCTGGGTTGGTAGCCTGGGCTCCACTTTGGGGAACCTGATAGACCTGGTCTCTGGACCTTTCAGTGTCAGCCCCTGATGGTATCTCCCAGTGCAATCAGCAACCCATACACCCCCTAATTATGCCACTGAGTCAGTGCCCCAATCCTATCTCCCACCAACTTTCATAATGCAGCTGTGCTACATAATGCAGCTATTGGGGGGGGGGGTAACCCAACAACCTGGGAGAGATCACTTTTTCTCTCTTACCTCCCAATAGGCCACCTTTCAATCAAAAGATCTCCTTAGAGCTATGGCGGCTACTTAGCTAGGCATTTTGCAACACAAAGTGCATATCTCACAACACCTACCAACCACAGGTAGTCAGCTCTTTTTCATCCTATTTTAGGGAGACTAGCCCCCTAGTTCTGATATTGGTTTGAAATTATTAGATGTTCAAATTTCCTTAGAACATAAGAACAGCCCCGCTGGATCAGGCTATAGGCCCATCTAGTCCAGCTTCCTGTATCTCACAGTGGCCCACCAAAAGCCCCAGGGAGCACACCAGATAACAAGAGACCTCATCCTGGTGCCCTCCCTTGCATCTGGCATTCTGACATAACCCATTTCTAAAATCAGGAGGTTGCGCATACACATCATGGCTTGTACCCCATAATGGATTTTTCCTCCAGAAACTTGTCCAATCCCCTTTTAAAGGTGTCTAGGCTAGACGCCAGCACCACATCCTGTGGCAAGGAGTTCCACAGACCAACCACACGCTGAGTAAAGAAATATTTCCTTTTGTCTGTCCTAACCCGCCCAACACTCAATTTTAGTGGATGTCCTCTGGTTCTGGTATTATGTGAGAGTGTAAAGAGCATCTCCCTATCCACTCTGTCCATCCCCTGCATAATTTTGTATGTCTCAATCATGTCCCCCCTCAGGCGTCTCTTTTCTAGGCTGAAGAGGCCCAAACGCCGTAGCCTTTCCTCATAAGGAAGGTGCCCCAGCCCCGTAATCATCTTAGTCGCTCTCTTTTGCACCTTTTCCATTTCCACTATGTCTTTTTTGAGATGCGGCGACCAGAACTGCACACAATACTCCAGGTGTGGCCTTATCATCAATTTGTACAATGGCATTATAATATTAGCCATTTTGTTCTCAATACCTTTTCTAATGATCCCAAGCATAGAATTGGCCTTCTTCACTGCTGCTGCACATTGGGTCGACACTTTCATCGACCTGTCCACCACCACCCCAAGATCTCTCTCCTGATCTGTCACAGACAGCTCAGAACCCATCAGCCTATATCTAAAGTTTTGATTTTTTGCCCCAATGTCCATGACTTTACACTTACTGACTCCACTGACACTTTCCTTCTCCAAAGTCAGAAGAGAGGATTGGACCAAGAGCTAGATGTGAGCGAAACCTAGTGGATCCAGAAAGGTTTCTCTCAGAGCCTTTGTTTTCTGGGAAGACCAGGTGGCCCTGGAACTTCAGGATATGTTTATGGGGTGGCGCAGGGCAGGAGAAAAGCTATGTGTGCTATGTAATCCTAGACTGGTTGGAGAATATGACAGGCTGACACCTAGGTCAGCCTCAGTGTACAAGAGAATTGTCATTTAGGGTAAAAACAAGATTTCCTCAGAAGAGGGGTGGAGAGTGGTGGTGCTGGTTTGCAGCTGCACAAACAAATGGTCATAATTAAATGCTTCCTGTGTTTGTGGGGAGGAAGATACATACCCGATACATCATAATTCTCATGAATTCTTGGGCTGCCTCGGGGGGAGACTGTGGCACTCAGACTCCTGGTGAGATGGTACATTTTCTGCCACCAGACGTGGGTTTTACACCCAAGCCTGAGTGCCCATCTGCAAGTCTTTTGGGAGGAAGAGGATGACCACTGAGCGTTCTTGGTGGGTCAGAACAGGCTGCCTCTGGGCATACCTCCCCCCTCCCAGCCATCCTGGTCAAGGCACAGCCCAGGCCTCCTAAGCCAATGCCCCACATCACAAGGGGTCTTGCCAGGGCACATCTATGCACAACCTGATCTCTGCAGGTGCTGCAGGCTGTGTGTGGCACCTCCTGTTGCCATCAGAGGGCGATGGGGGTTCTGGTTTGATTTCATCCATCTTGGGGTCTCCCTTCAGGTTCAGACCCCAGCAAGGCTGCCCTGAGCTGGTTCCCTGATGGGCTTGACGAGGAAGGGGAGCCTGACTCCCACTCTCCCATTTTATTAGTCTTGTGGAGGCCCCCCCAACCCCTAAAGAAATGTAGCAGGCATACAACAGGGCCATGCAGGGGGTGCCCCACTTCCAGTCCCAGCAATGCTACCAGCGCAAAAATCAGAGGCTTTTGTGTGCGACTGTGGAGCGTTCAGGAGAGCTGGAGCAGACGGTGCAGGGGACAGGGGAGGCCAGTCCAAGGCTGGGGGGAATAGGAGGGGTAGCAGGTGGCTTTGGGGTCCCAAATAGTGAAAAGGCCTGGGCATGCAGGGTACCAAGGGGCATTAGCATGTCACAATGGCCCTGAAATCCAGGGGAGAGGAAAAAATGCTGGCTGGGGGGGCTGGACTAAAGCCTTTCAGATGTCACCAACCAATGCCATGCAGGCAGGACAGCTCTACCTCTTCTGCCCCCCTTGCTGGAGAGCGCTATGGGACCCCAAAGCCTGAATGACTGAGCTCCCCCGAAGGCGGGGAGGGGGGATTTGAATACCAGAACCAGGGACATCCACTAAAATTGAGTGTTGGGAGAGTTAGAACAGACAAAAGAAAATATTTCTTTACTCAGCGTGTGGTTGGTCTGTGGAACTCCTTGCCACAGGATGTGGTGATGGTGACTGGCCTGGACGCCTTTAAAAGGGGATTGGACAAGTTTCTGGAGGAAAAATCCATTACGGGGTACAAGCCATGATGCATATGTGCAACCTCCTGATTTTAGAAATGGGTTACGTCAGAATGCCAGATGCAAGGGAGGGCACCAGGATGAGGTCTCTTGTTATCTGGTGTGCTCCCTGGGGCATTTGGTGGGCCGCTGTGAGATACAGGAAGCTGGACTGGATGGGCCAATGGCCTGATCCAGTGGGGCTGTTCTTATGTTCTTAAGCATGAGCTCCCCCTTCTGCCCCCCTTGCTGGAGAGCGCAGTGGGACCCCAAAGTCTGCAAAGATGAGCTCCCCCCTCTGCCCCCCTTGCTGGAGAGCACTGTGGGCCCCCAAAGTCTGCAAGCCTGAGCTTCCCCTTCTGCCCCCCTTGCTGGAGAGCGCTGTGGGCCCCCAAAGTCTGCAAGGCTAAGCTCCGCCTTCTGCCCCCCTTTCTGGAGAGCACTGTGGGTCCCCAAAGTCTGCAAGCCTGAGCTCCCCCTTCTGCCCCCCTTGCTGGAGAGCGCTGTGGGCCCCCAAAGTCTGCAAGGCTGAGCTCCGCCTTCTGCCCCCCTTGCAGGAGAGCACTGTGGGACCCCAAAGTCTGCAAAGCTGAGTGCTGTGGTCCCCCAAAGTCTGCAAAGCTGAGCTCCCCCTTCTGCCCCCCTTGCTGGAGAGCGCTGTGGGCCCCCAAAGTCTGCAAGGCTGAGCTCCCCCTTCTGCCCCCCTTGCTGGAGAGCGCTGTGGGCCCCCAAAGTCTGCAAGGCTGAGCTCCCCCTTCTGCCCCCCTTGCTGGAGAGCGCTGTGGGCCCCCAAAGTCTGCAAGGCTGAGCTCCCCCTTCTGCCCCCCTTGCCGGAGAGCGCTGTGGGCCCCCAAAGTCTGCAAGGCTGAGCTCCCCCTTCTGCCCCCCTTGCTGGAGAGCGCTGTGGGCCCCCAAAGTCTGCAAGGCTGAGCTCCCCCTTCTGCCCCCCTTGCTGGAGAGCGCTGTGGGCCCCCAAAGTCTGCAAGGCTGAGCTCCCCCTTCTGCCCCCCTTGCTGGAGAGCGCTGTGGGCCCCCAAGGTCTGCCAGGCTGAGCTCCCCCCTCTGCCCCCCTTGCCGGAGAGCGCTGTGGGCCCCCAAGGTCTGCCAGGCTGAGCTCCCCCCTCTGCCCCCCTTGCCGGAGAGCGCTGTGGGCCCCCAAAGTCTGCCAGGCTGAGCTCCCCCCTCTGCCCCCCTTGCCGGAGAGCGCTCACAGCCCCCAAAGACTGCCAGGCTGAGCTCCCCCTTCTGCCCCCCCTTGCCGGAGAGCGCTGTGGGCCCCCAAAGTCTGCAAGGCTGAGCTCCCCCCTCTGCCCCCTTGCCGGAGAGCGCTGTGGGCCCCCAAGGTCTGCCAGGCTGAGCTCCCCCCTCTGCCCCCCTTGCCGGAGAGCGCAGTGGGCCCCCAAAGTCTGCCAGGCTGAGCTCCCCCCTCTGCCCCCTTGCCGGAGAGCACTGTGGGACCCCAAAGTCTGCCAGGCTGAGCTCCCCCCTCTGCCCCCTTGCCGGAGAGCGCTGTGGGCCCCCAAGGTCTGCCAGGCTGAGCTCCCCCCTCTGCCCCCCTTGCCGGAGAGCGCAGTGGGCCCCCAAAGTCTGCCAGGCTGAGCTCCCCCCTCTGCCCCCCTTGCTGGAGAGCGCAGTGGGACCCCAAAGTCTGCAAAGCTGAGCTCCCCCCTCTGCCCCCCTTGCTGGAGAGCACTGTGGGACCCCAAAGTCTGCAAAGCTGAGCTCCCCCCTCTGCCCCCCTTGCAGGAGAGCACTGTGGGACCCCAAAGTCTGCCAGGCTGAGCTCCCCCCTCTGCCCCCCTTGCCAGAGAGCGCTGTGGGCCCCCAAGGTCTGCCAGGCTGAGCTCCCCCCTCTGCCCCCCTTGCCGGAGAGCGCAGTGGGCCCCCAAGGTCTGCCAGGCTGAGCTCCCCCCTCTGCCCCCCTTGCCGGAGAGCGCAGTGGGCCCCCAAAGTCTGCCAGGCTGAGCTCCCCCTCTGCCCCCCTTGCCGGAGAGCGCAGTGGGCCCCCAAAGTCTGCCAGGCTGAGCTCCCCCTCTGCCCCCCCTGCTGGAGAGCGCTGTGGGCCCCCAAAATCTGCCAGGCTGAGCTCCCCCTTCTGCCCCCCTTGCTGGAGAGTGCTGTGGGCCCCCAAAGTCTGCCAGGCTGAGCTCCCCCTTCTGCCCCCCCTGCTGGAGAGCGCTGTGGGCCCCCAAAGTCTGCCAGGCTGAGCTCCCCCTTCTGCCCCCTTGCTGGAGAGCGCTGTGGGCCCCCAAGGTCTGCACGCGTTCCCACTGCCTCTGCTGCGCGTCTCCCCACTGCCTGCGCAACTCCGCCGGCCTCTCCTCTGTTGTTTGTTCTTCGCTCTATCATCCACGTCCGGCCTTGCTGAGTGTGGCTTTTTCATCCACTGGTGTGCCAAAAGTCATGCCTATTCCAACTTCCATCCAAGACACACCACATGAGCTAGCACCTGGGATCAGTAACACACCACAAACGCCTATCCTTTCCAGCCTTCTCTCTCTCCATCTCCCTGACTGCAGTGGAAGCTATTGATGCCCGAGCGGGTTGGTCAGCTAACCTTGTGGGCTGCTTCTCTCTCGGAGCATCGCTTCCCTCCATGAAAGGTTGTTGGCTCCCTTGCCCTGCTTCCTACTATCTCACTGCATGCTGGTTCTTGCTTCATAGCCTTCCTCTGTCTGTCACCCTTGCTGCTGTGGCTGCTGCAGTGCGATGGTGTCAGGCCTTGCAGGATCAGGAATTGGTCCTCAGAGCCAAAGGCCCACCAACTCTACCCTATGTTTTCTTGTCTCTCTTGTGCTTAGTCACAGCGATGGCACACTTAGGGCACAAGCCTATGCTGCCAGCCTGCCCGTGGTCCAGTGGACCCCTCCTGGGTCTGAACCATCCTGCAGGCTGCCCTCTCCCTGCCCAGAAACCCCCCCAGCTTCTCCCACCCAGGAATGCCTTCCCATTGAGTGGCGGAGTACTCACGCTCAAGCAACCTGGCATCCTCCCACTGGCGCTGGCCTCCCTGAGGGATCCTCTCCCTACCAGGCCACCACAACGTACCTTACAGCACATCTGCAATGACTTTTGCCTGAGCAGCGCATGCATGAGTAGTGCTTCCCAGGCAGAGGATCCATCTGCACGTCTGTGTGACTTTCTCTCCTTTCTGTGAACGCTGAGTTATGGTGAGTGCAGTCTTTTTCTGATGTACTATTTGAGTGGAAACCAAAGTTCAGCCTCAAGCCTTTTCCCCAAACAAATCCCTATCATCGATTCTTCAAGCACTCCAAGAGTTGGGGAAAGTCCTCCAACACAGGGCTTTTGTATTAAGATTCTGGGCTATTTCTCTCCAAAATCTTTTTGGTTATGAGTGTTTGTTTGGTTGGAGTGACTGGCTCCATCGAGCAGTGGAGGTTAGGCATCTGCCTGGCGGTAGCTCGGCCACTGGGCTATCACCGGCACTTGCCCGGCAGTAGGACCTGCCAACGTGCCTTACAACACATTGGTGACAATGTGAGCTGGTAGTGAGCCGGCCCAGTATTGGGCTCTGAGAGAGCACCTACTTTGCATACAGAAAGTCTCAGCTTCAGTCCTTGACACTCCAGGTCCAGCTGGAAAATACCCCAAACTAAACTAAAATCCTGGAGTGCTGCTGCCACAATACTAGTGGTGTGACTTGTCAGTGGCCTGACATAGCTTAGCTTCCTGTCAGCCCAATTGTTTAGGGCTGTAAAACTGCCAGTAAGTGTGGATAATTTTGGCTAGGTACAAAATAAGAAAAACATGGAGTGGACTTGGATGTGAAGGAACCCAAGTGGCTGGCCAGCAAAATCTAAGGTCTCACGTCCCACTTCCCTGAATGGTGAGAAGTTCCAGAAGTTCCACACCATTACCTGGGAGAAGATCACGGAAGCTTATGGTGCCATTCCAATATTGACTTTTAATACAATTTGGGTATTTTTTTTCTGTTTATTTATTTATTTAACTATAATAAAAAATAGAAAAACAAATACATACATAAACAAAAGTCTAATAAAGCAGTACGAGCGAAGCCAAAACATTGCCATACTTATAATCCAAATACTTACAGTCCAAACATTAACAAATATTAATCTATACCAGTAATACTTCAAAATCAATCTTCAAATCCAAAATACCTCAAATCCCCATCCTCTCTCTGATTCAAAAAATCAATAACTGGACTCCAATTCTTCAAAAAGTTTTCTGTTGAATTCTCCCTAAGCAAAATTGTTAATTTATCCATCTACGCATAATCCATAAGTCTTATCCACCATTCCTCCACTGAAGGTATATTCATAGTCTTCCAATTTTGAGCATAAAGTATTCTGGCAGTGCTTATCATATACAAAAATAAAACTTCATTTTTTCTTTCCACATACTCATCTGTCATACCTAATAAAAATACTTCTGGCTTCAATTGTATATTTGTTTTTAAGATCAACTGTATCTGTGCGTGAATTTATGACCAATATTTTTTAACTTTTGAACACGTCCACCACATGTGGTAAAATGTTCCCTCTTGTTTCTTACATTTCCAACAACTATTGGACATAGTTTCATACATTTTGGCTAATTTACTTGGTGTCACATACCAACGATAAATCATCTTATATATATTTTCCTTAATGTTAACATTCAAAGTAAATTTTGTCTGTTTTATCCATAATTTCTCCCATCTGTCCATTGAAAGTTCATAGCCCACATTTTTTGCCCACTGGATCATGCATTCCTTCACCTGTTCATCTTCTGTTTCAAACTTCAAAAGCAATTTATATATTTTAGATATTACCTGCTCATCTGATCTTAATTGTTTCTCCAATATTGTCTCTCCCTCTTCAAAACCATATAATTTTTTATCAATTTTAAATCTTTCTAATAATTGTAAATACATAAACCATTGGCAGTCAAAACCCTCTACAATCAATTCCTCTCTAGACTTCAAAATACATTGACCTTGATTACATTTCAATAAATTCTTATACAATAACCATTTATCTCCTGGTACAGTTCCCAAACCAAAATGTGCTTCTTGTGGTGAAGCTAAGAGTGGAATTTTGTTGTAAAACCTTTTCTTATAACGATTCCATATCTTCCACAGTGCATGTCTAACATAATGATTCTTGAATTCCATATTCACTTTCAACTTATCATACCAAAGATATCCATGCCAACCAAATCTTAAATCATATCCTTCTAACTTCAACAATTTTTTGTTTTGCAACAATATCCATTCTTTAAGCCACAGAAAACAACATGATGCATAATAAGTCTTCAGATCAGGCAGTCCTAAACTTCCTCTTTCTTTTGCATCTTGAAAAATCTTAAATTTCACTCTTGGTTTTTTCCCTTGCCATATAAAACCTGTCACATCTTTCTGCCACTCTTTAAAAGGTTTATCAGAAAGTAATATTGGTATATTCTGGAAAAGAAAAAGCATTTTTGGTAGTACATTCATTTTAATTACAGATATTCTTCCCAAAAAAGATAATTTCAACCTTTCTCATCTTGCAAAATCTTTTTTTATTTCACCCCAAACTTTAACATAATTATTTTGAAATAACATACAATTCGTGTTTGTCAAAATAATACCTAAATACTTAATCTTCTTCTCCACTTTGAACCCAGTCTTATTCATCAATTTCAATTGGTCTTATTTGTTCATATTTTTAGATAAAATTTTAGTTTTCTGTTTATTTATCTTAAATCCTGCTAATGATTCAAACTTCTTCAACTTAACCATCAACAACTCTATGTCTTTTAAAGGTTTTTCTAAGATCAAAACCATATCATCTGCAAATGCTCTTAATTTAAAACATTCATTTTTAATCTTTGCACCATGTAGTCTTTCATCTTGTCTAATATCTCTACATAACACTTCTAAGGCAAGTATAAATAAAAGTGGCGACAATGGACATCCTTGTCGTGTTCCCTTTTGAATCTCAAACATTGTTGATAATTCTCCATTTACTACCTGCACAGTTTGTGATGTATAAATTGACTTTATCCATTGAATAAAGTTCTCTCCAAAGTTCATCTTCTCTAAGACAGCAATCAAGAAAGTCCAACTCAAACTGTCAAATGCCTTCTCAAAGTCCAAAAAAATCAATGCTAATTGTTTCTCTATCCTTTCATCATAATATTCCAGCAAATCCAATACTATTCGAATATTATCACTCATGTGTCTTTTCGGTAAAAAACCACATTGATCTTCATGTATAAGATTTTGTAATATCTTCTTCATTCTGTTTGCTAAAATTGCTGTAAATATTTTACAATCATTATTCAACAAGGAAATAGGTCTGTAATTTTTTATATCCATCAAATCCTGTCCTTCTTTAGGAATCAAAGTTATATTTGCTGCCTTCCATGAATCTGGCATTTTCCCAGTCTGCAAAATATCATTCATCGTGTTAAGCAATGGTAAACTTACTTCTTCTTCTAACATTTATAGAATCTACCTGTTAAACCATCTGGACCTGGAGCTTTATCTATATTAATCTTCTTTATTGCCTCTACAACTTCACACAGAGTTATTCTATTATTTAAAATTTCCCTTTGTTCTTCAGACACTTTTGGCAAATTTTGTTTATCCAAGTAGTTCTTTACTTCTACTTGATCTATTTTTTGACTTTTGTATAAATTAGCATAATAATTTGTAATTATTTTTTTATATCCTCCTGATCAGTATACATTTTTCCCGCCTCCTACAATTTTAAAATTACTCTCTTCTCTCTCTGCTTCCTCAATTTGTAGGCCAACCATTTCCCTGGTTTATTGGCATGCTCAAAATATCTTTGTTTCACAAACTTTAATTTAATTTCCATTTAATTCACCATCATCAAAGATAATTGATGCTGTGAATCTTTTATTTGTTGTACTATTTTTTTTATCTCCTGGGGCTTCTATTAACTCATATTCCTTCTTTTTAATTTCCTCCTCAATTTTCTGAAACTTAATTTGTCTCTCTTTTTTCCATTCTATACTTTTCTGAATAAAGTATCCTCTCATAAAGGCTTTACTAGCGTCCCAAACTATCCTCATTTCTGTTCCCTTATTTAAATTCAAATTTAAAAATTCCCTTAATTTCTGCTTAGCATCCTTTATTATAACCTCTTTTTGTAACAACAATTCATTCAATCTCCATCTATATGTTGTAGGTTTCTTCTTAATAGTCATAGTTATTGGATTATGATCTGAAAGAGTCTTTGATAGAATTTCTGTTTTAGAAGTTTTTATTGCAATATCCTTCGTCACCCAGAACATATCTACTCTTGAAAATGATCTGTGTCTTTCTGAATAATAGGTAAACTCTTTTATATTTCCATTCATTTGTCGCCAAATATCTACAACCCCTAAAACTTCTACCAAATCAAAAAAAGGTTTTTGGTAATTTCCCTTGAGAAATCAATTTGGGTATTAAAATGGAGTCAGGTGGTGGCACACTTGCAAGGAACAGCAGCTTAGCCACTGTTGGTAGCTCTGCACTTCCAAAGGTGCCTTGGCCCTAGCGTGATTCTCTCCCTTAGCTTCCATTCCAACCGATTTCTGCCAAGGTGAACTCTTCATCCCTGTCTCACTCAGAATACATATATTCAGAGACTGTCAGCCACACCATCTGTGTTCTTTTCACTGATAATCTGAGAGAAGGAGGGGGAAGAAATCATTGCAGACTTGTGGCCTTCCCCTGAGGCTTACATGATGGTTGTGTAAGCAGGAACAAAGGGCGCAATCCTAACCCACTTTCCAGCACTGGCATAGCTGTGCTGGTGGGACGTGTGCTGCATCCTGCAGTTGGGTTGCACTCACGGAGGCCTCCTCAAAGTCAGGGAGTGTTTGTTCTCTTATCTTGGAGCTGCTGGAAAATGGGTTAGGATTGCGGCCAAAGCTGCACATCCTGGACCATTAAGGATTTGCTAAGGATCAGTATTAAGCCTAACAAAAGCAGTGTCTGACCAGCATTCCAAGCTTCTAACCCAGGGGTTCTCACACATTTAGCACCAGGACCCATCACTTTAGAAAGAGAATCTGTCAGGACCCACTGGAAGTGATGTCATGGCCAGAACTGGCATCAAGCAGGAAAATGGTTAATAATCCTAGGCTGAACTCCTATCCACACTTACCCAGGAGTAAGTTCCATGTATTGTCAATGTTAAAAGCATCTGTATAGTAGCCTGTTCAGAGTACAGATCTGTTACATTTCCCCAAATGCAGTCACATACCATGGTAGCATCAAGTCTAATCTATTAAAAATAAAATATTGAAATGAATGGGGACCCACCTGAAATCGGTTCGCAACCCGTCTCGTGGGTCCCGACCCACAGTTTGAGAAACACAGTATCCTGTTACAAGAATCTGCATTCTTCACAGAACTAGCTGTGCTATGGATTTCAGGCTGATAGCATGTCTTAGGATTCCCAAGGAACATTAACAGCCTTGCAGTTTGACCAATAATAGAATTTAACCACCACTAAATGTGAATCCACTTTCAAATAATACTGGGAGAGAAACAGCTTAGATTTCCTGGTGTGCTATATTGGCTATACTGCTCAGAATTCTGCCAAATTTGCCCTAATTTTGTACAATATAACAATGAACAAATCTTAAAGTTTAAAATAATGAGAAGGAAGAATGTACCTTTTCTCAGAACTGTTCACGGCAGTGCTGAAAAGGATCAGTCGCAGTTGGCATTTCTGTTGTCTGCTCTTGAGCTAAAGTGAGAAAAGTAGTTATGTAGGTGACAGCAAATCACATAAAACACTGAACCTTGACCAGGAAAAATGAAAGCAATGAAGACACATATTAACTACCAAGGGGAAAGTTTCCTGAAGGTAACTGGCAACCCAATCCGATGCATGTCTACTCAGAAGTAAGTCCCATTAGAGTCCATGGGGCTTACTTTCAGGAAAGTGTGGATAGGATTGGGCTGTTATCCTTCTAACTGGGAAATGTCAGCTCAGTTGCAGCAAAAAGGCCAAGTTCATGCGAAATATTAAAATGAAATGAATAAAAAACTACTTTCATATAACCATTTAGGTATTGCTGCATTTGCATAGATTTCTAGTTGCCCTATCTAGTGCCAAGGGTGGTGGAGTGGTTTGGGAGGTGGACTTAGACCTGGATCCACGTTCCAATCCCCCCTCAGCCATGAAGCTTCCTGGGTGACCTTGGGCCAGTCACTTTCTCTCAGTCTCACTTACCTCACAGGACTGTTGTGAGGACAAAAGGAGGAGAGCAGCTCTGTACACCCCCCCTAAGACCTTTGGAGGAAGGGTGGTGTGAAAAATAAATAATAAATCTCCAAAAGGATGTGCTCAAGAGTTATAAACTGCAGGGCTGCTGAGAGCTGATATTAGGGCCCGATCCTATTGTCTTCCTTCTTCCTAAATGGGCCTTCCTTCTTCCTAAGTTTTCCTACAAAGCAGATGTTACCAAATTGTTAAAACAAGTTTTTAATTAACAGTTTTAAATGAGCACAAGCAAGATTGAAACTAAATAAAAACATTTATCCAAATGGGATAATTTCATTACTTTGAGTAGTGCTCCTGAGTTTCTTTTCTTCTACCTCAGCAAAGTCCTCATTGGCTGTTTCTTCTTCTAATAATGGAGGTGCATCCAAGGACTGGCTCTCACTATTTCCCTCATTCCTATATGGTGATTTTGAAATAAAGCCCAGCTGAAATTATTTTTTTTTCTTTTCCCCCTTTTTTCTTTTCTTTTTTCTTGCTCCAGACATAAATTTGTACTCCATACAGTTAATTTCACCTTCAAACAATGCCATAATATAAGTCAATTCAGTGCCATGTGTTCTAGACCAGTGTTTCTCAAACTGTGGGTAGGGACCGACTGGTGGGTTGTGATTTTAAGTTGGTATCTATTCATTTCAAGATGCATTTTATTTTTTATATATTAGACGATGCTACCATGGTTTGTGACTGCATTTGGGGAAATGTTACAGATCTGCACAGGGGGAGCCCATATCTGTGGATCCCATATCCGTGGATTCACTTATCTGTGGATTGAGTCCGCGGGCCCCCCATTTCCCCTGTGCCTGCCCCCTCTGGAGGAAAGGGGAACTCTACTCCCCTCGCCTCCAGAGAGTCCTCTGAGCCCAATAGTAAAAAAAAACGCTCCTTCCTGTTTCTCTGCGAAACCAGAAGTGACATTTTTAATGCCTTATACGGCATTGAGACATCCCAGAGGACCCTCCAGAGGCGTGGGGAGCACAGCTCCCTTCCCTCCAGAGCAGTGATTTTCAGTCTTTTTCAACTCACGGCACACTGACAAGGCACTACAATGGTTAAGGCACACCACCAGGTTTTTGACAATTGACAAGGCACATCATGCTGCCAGTGGGGGCTCACATCTCCCATTCGCCCTATTAATAAATGACCTTCCCCCAGATTCCTGTGGCACACCTGTGGCCCACTTGTGGCACACCAGCGTGCCACGGCACAGTGGTTGAAAATGGCTGCTCCAGACAGTGGGGGGACATTCACTGGTATCCGCGGTCTACAGCGGGGGTTCCGAAGTGGATACTGGGGCATGCCTGTACTTTTAACAGTCACTACGTATATGCTTTTAACAATGATAATCACTGGTGCTTACTCCCAGGTGCGTGTGGATAGGGTTGCAGCTTTTGGGATATTAGGAGGGTTCTTTATTTTAATAAATTTTTAAACTTATACTTATTGTAAACTGTTAATTAAAAACTTTTTTTTACGTGCAGTGCAATCCTAACCTGCACTGGAGCAGGCTGGGTGGCAGGCCTGCACTGAATCCAAGGCAGGATTGGGGCTGAGAGTGGCTCAGCCTGGGGCAAGGGGAATCGCTTCTCCTTACTCTGGATAAAGCAGTAGCAGCGCCAATGGGACTACTTCAATCTGTGTCACCAAAATTGGCAGTGCAAATCTGAGCAGCCTGGGACTGACACGAGCCGCCCGGGAACAGGGTTAGGATCCACATAACCGCCAGATCCTGGCCCTGCCTCCCACTGGAGAACTCTAATGCAGGCCCCAAGACCTACTATAATACAGGCAGGTAGAACCACAGGAGAACTATGAACTGTTTGCCACACACCTCTTGCACAGTGAAAACATACAGATCCATCAGTCTGAACGGGCCAGAGGGTCATCGGAGCCTGGAGGCTTCCTGCAGGCCAGACTGGCTGGGGTTTGCCCACCCCTGCTGTAGTGGAAGAAGCACAGTCCTGGATAAACTGAGATTGAGGTACCCAAATTTATTCTGCAATAAATTTGTTTTCTTACTGTTAGTTTGTTTTGTCATGACCTGGCCCCCTTGGAAGCCCAGGCCTCAGGGATTTGGGACCCTCCCTTCTCCCTGTTCCTCAGGCTTGATAAACTGTTCAGAAAAGGACAGCAAAAATTATCAAGAAGGTGGAGCATGTAATAGAGTCCTTCCTTAGATCTGCCAATGTGCCAAAGCTTTGCCAACGTGTCACCTGGTCTGCAGGGATATCTGGGAGCATGCACCTGTCTACCTGCAGTTGTTGTCACCAACGAACCCTTGTCCCACCTGCTTTATGGACTTGCATTATGCAAGAGGAAATGTAGAAAGCAGTGGAGAGTGGAAGGCAAAATGTCTCCCTCTCCCTTTGCTCTAACTTTCCTCTGTGCCCCTTTTTCTTGAAAACATGTGCTGAACGAGGCAGAGTATAATCTTTGTGTATTTGACTGTCAATATATAAGATCTGTTTGCGTGTGCATTATTTAAAATCAAAAATAAAATATTGAAAAAAAGGTTTGGAGACCCCTGAGATAAATTTTTGTGACAGGTCTGTGAAGCCACAGGAGACATGCACTCAACATTAGCTGCTCTAGGAAGCGCTGTTCCTACTATTTCGTAGGGTGAGGGGGAACCAAGATCAACTCCGCATCCTTCAGCAATCCCAGATCAGAATGGACCAGAGACACCATTTCTGACACACACAAAGAGCATAGCCTAAAACTGAATAACTCCAGGTGGTGAAGCAACGTCTTAGGGCCCAATCCTATCCAATTTTCCAGCACTGGTGCAGCCGCAATGTAATCCCAAGGTAAGGGAACAAATGTTCCCATACCTTAAGGAGGCCTCTGTGACTACCTCCCCATCACAGGATGTAGTGCATGCCCCATTAGCATGGCTGCACCGACACTGAAAAATTGGATCGGATTGGGCCCTTAATCTCCCAATTCAGGTGCTGTTTCCCCTCCCCCCATTGTGCTAGGGAGGTGCTGCAGCCATATTGGAGGAATCAGAGTTGGAGGGAGCCTATGAGGCCATCTAGTCCAACCCCCTTCTTGAAGCAAGAAAATCCTCTCTGGGGCATCTCCACCAGGTTCCTGTTGAGCCTCTGCTCAAAGGTCTCCAGTGAAGGTGTACCCTTGGAAATCCATTCCACTGCCAAACCATTCTTACCATTAAGAATTTCTTACTGATTCCCAACCAACATCTCCCCCCAGCCCCTCAGATCTTTGAAGAGTGCTATCATGTCCCTCATCAGCCTTCTCTTCTCCAGGCTGAACAGACTGAAAGCCCACTTCTGAAGGTGTATCGTGCCACCACAATGTGGCAGCAAAACACCCTTTCTGACTGTTGCAAAAGGCAACAGCCTGGAGCTTGAGGGCTGACTGCTGGTGGAAGAGGTGAGCAGCTGGTTCCGTATAACAGTGGACACCAGATGCTTGCTGCCCAGACTGTGCAGGGGGTGAGAGGAAGGACGGAGGGGTGGAAGGGGGTAGGCGTGGGCAGAATGAAGCAGGGAGGAGGGTGGATTGGACTGGGAAGGGGACAGGTTCCGTGGCAGCTGAATCCCAGTCCCCTTACTGGGCTCAATCCACTAATAGGATTTGTGCCAGCAATACTGCTAGCTCAGGTCTGAGTTGACCCATCATGCCGGCAGGGGCTTACCCCAGAGAAAGGGAACAAATGTTTCCTTCTCCTGAGGAGGCCAAAACTCCTCAGAATGCAGAATGCAGTGGATACCATGTTGGCATTGCTGCTTTGCCGCACGGGGAGCTGGGTAGGGTGGGCTGTTAGTTCCCTCCACCTTTCTTCTGTATCCTTCCTAAAATGTGGTGCCCAGAACCAGACACTAGATGCGCTCTGATCGGTGTGGAATAAAGCAGAGCCCCTATTTCAAGTGATTTACAAGCTACGGTTCGACTATTGCAGCCTAAAATTGCATTAGCCCTCTTTGCCACCACATGGCATCGCACTGCGGACTCATGTTCACCTTGTGATCCCGTGTGACAACAAGGCACAAATTCTAACCCACTTTCCGGCACTGGCATAGCAGTGCTAATGGGACGTGTGCTGCGTCCTGCAGTTGGGTGGTGCTCACGGAGGCCTCCTCGAAGTAAGGGAATGTTTGTTTCCTTACCTCAGAGCTGCGCTGCCTTATGTTGGTGCTGGAAAGTGGGTTAGGACTGCACCCCAAGACTCCTTTCCCATTCTATCCCTGACTTTGGATTTCTTTTGCACAAGTGCAGGGCCCTGAATTTGTCCCTCCTGAGTTTCTTTCTGTCTTTTCAGCTCCGCATTCCCTTCTATCAAGGTCCTCCAGAATGCCTCTACTGTGCTCTGCAAGTAACTGTTCCTTAACAGTTCCTGCCAGCTTAATGTCATCCAGTGGCGTAGCTAATGATCCTGGTGCCGGGTTTTAAATGATGCGCCGGAAGTGTCGTCCCTTCCGGGTGTGACACAACCCTCGCGTTTTTTTCAAAATGCCCCCCTGCTCTGCAACCTCCCCCCAGCCACCCTCCTGCTTGCCCCCCCAGTCCCGTCATCCCCCCAAACCCTCAGAGCAAGGAGCGGCTAGCAGCTGTGTTTGCCTCTGCCTCTACAAAAAAAAGCTCAGTTTGGAGACTCTTATAGAGTTAGGATACAACTCTATAGGATTGAACTACAGATACATTTCAGTAAAGCCCGAACAGAAACCAGAATACGCCCCCTGATCAGTGTAGGAACTCGCTATAGCATCCCTGAAAAGAGCTCGTTTTCTTAGGTGCGATTTCCATAAGTCATAATTTTAGACTGTGGCTAACAGCAGCAGCCCTCAAAGGCCTGTGTTTAGGGGAGAGAGCAGTACATTAATTTAAGTGTCTTCCTCTCACAAGCAGTTTACAGTCATGCAAGTCGTGCACTAATGGCTCTCAGTGTTTGTAGGATGAGGGTAGTAGGATCTAGTGGTTTGCATACCCCTCTGCTTCCTGACTGGCCCCCAAATCTCAGGGACTCCAGATGTCCCATCACAACCCTGGCAGGGGGGGGAGCAGCCACCCGCATCACCACCTGGTCCTCCCACTGTCCCTGGGCCATCAGGGCACAAGGTTGGATGCTCCTTGCAGGATGGGGGCCTCCCAGCTCTGGGTCCTTTAACTCCAAGGCTGGACCAGGTGGAGCTGATCATGGGGATGGGAGAGATGCAGGCCAGGACTTCACTCAAGGAGAGTGATTAATGGTCTCTGGACAAGCTGCCTGGGGCCTACCCTGCATCTGCTCCCCTATGGTGAACAGCACGTGCAACACACAGCATGCTGTGGTTAGTTGGTGCCCCCTGCTGGAGAAGCCCATGTTTTACAAGCTCTTTTAGTCAAAGCGAACAGCCTCTGACAGGATCAGTAACCTTCTTGTTAAAACAGGCCAAATGATGGTGACCTTCCCACTTTCCCTTTTCTGGACCAGTAACTGAATGGGGAAAAACCTTAGTGGTCTGTGTCTGTCATCATCCCAGGCTGCACAGACCAGAGCCCCAGAGCACTGCTCCCTGATCCCAGGCAAATCTGGCTCAGAGCCTCTCTTTGCAGCCGGAAGGGCACAAACATTCTTCTTTGCAAAGAAGGGAAAGCTGAGACCCTCAATGCCCCCCATTCTATCCTTTTGGGTAGAATCATGGGCTACACCCAAGCCTGAGTGCCCATCTGCAAGTCTTTTGGGAGGAAGAGGATGACCACTGAGCGTTCTTGGTGGGTCAGAACAGGCTGCCTCTGGGCATACCTCCCCCCTCCCAGCCATCCTGGTCAAGGCACAGCCCAGGCCTCCTAAGCCAATGCCCCACATCACAAGGGGTCTTGCCAGGGCACATCTATGCACAACCTGATCTCTGCAGGTGCTGCAGGCTGTGTGTGGCACCTCCTGTTGCCATCAGAGGGCGATGGGGGTTCTGGTTTGATTTCATCCATCTTGGGGTCTCCCTTCAGGTTCAGACCCCAGCAAGGCTGCCCTGAGCTGGTTCCCTGATGGGCTTGACGACGAAGGGGAGCCTGACTCCCACTCTCCCATTTTATTAGTCTTGTGGAGGCCCCCCCCAACCCCTAAAGAAATGTAGCAGGCATACAACAGGGCCGTGCAGGGGGTGCCCCACTTCCAGTCCCAGCAATGCTACCAGCGCAAAAATCAGAGGCTTTTGGGTGCGACTGTGGAGTGTTTCAGGAGAGCTGGAGCAGACGGTGGAGGGGACAGGGGAGGCCAGCCCAAGGCTGGGGGGAATAGGAGGGGTAGCAGGTGGCTTTGGGGTCCCAAATAGTGAAAAGGCCTGGGCATGCAGGGTACCAAGGGGCATTAGCATGTCACAATGGCCCTGAAATCCAGGGGAGAGGAAAAAGTGCTGGCTGGGGTGGTTGGACTGAAGCCTTTCAGATGCCACCAACCACTGCCATGCAGGCAGGACAGCTCTCCCCCTTCTGCCCCCTTGCTAGAGAGCGCTGTAGGACCCCAAAGTCTGCCAGGCTGAGCTCCCCCTTCTGCCCCCCTTGCAGGAGAGCGCTGTGGGCCCCCAAAGTCTGCAAGGCTGAGCTCCCCCTTCTGCCCCCCTTGCTGGAGAGCGCTGTGGGCCCCCAAAGTCTGCAAGGCTGAGCTCCCCCTTCTGCCCCCCTTGCTGGAGAGCGCTGTGGGCCCCCAAAGTCTGCAAGGCTGAGCTCCCCCTTCTGCCCCCTTGCTGGAGAGCGCTGTGGGCCCCCAAAGTCAGCAAGGCTGAGCTCCCCCTTCTGCCCCCCTTGCTGGAGAGCGCTGTGGGACCCCAAATCCTGCCAGGCTGAGCTCCCCCCTCTGACCCCTTGCTGGAGAGCGCTGTGGGACCCCAAAGTCTGCAAGGCTGAGCTCCCCCTTCTGCCCCCCTTGCCAGAGAGCGTTGTGGGCCCCCAAAGTCTGCCATGCTGAGCTCCCCCCTCTGCCCCCCTTGCCGGAGAGTGCAGTGGGCCCCCAAAGTCTGCCAGGCTGAGCTCCCCCTTCTGCCCCCCTTGCCAGAGAGCGCTGTGGGCCCCCAAGGTCTGCCAGGCTGAGCTCCCCCTTCTGCCCCCCTTGCCGGAGAGCGCTGTGGGCCCCCAAAGTCTGCCATGCTGAGCTCCCCCCTCTGCCCCCCTTGCCGGAGAGCGCAGTGGGCCCCCAAAGTCTGCCAGGCTGAGCTCCCCCCTCTGCCCCCCTTGCCGGAGAGCGCTGTGGGCCCCCAAAGTCTGCCAGGCTGAGCTCCCCCCTCTGCCCCCCTTGCCGGAGAGCGCTGTGGGCCTCCAAAGTCTGCCAGGCTGAGCTCCCCCTTCTGCCCCCCCCTGCTGGAGAGCGCTGTGGGCCCCCAAAGTCTGCCAGGCTGAGCTCCCCCTTCTGCCCCCCTTGCTGGAGATCGCTGTGGGCCCCCAAATTCTGCCAGGCTGAGCTCCCCCCTCTGCCCCCTTGCTGGAGAGCGCTGTGGGCCCCCAAATTCTGCCAGGCTGAGCTCCCCCCTCTGCCCCCTTGCTGGAGAGCGCTGTGGGCCCCCAAATTCTGCCAGGCTGAGCTCCCCCCTCTGCCCCCCTTGCCGGAGAGAACTGTGAGACCCCAAAGTCTGCAAGTCTGAGCTCCCCCTTCTGCCCCCCTTGCCGGAGAGCGCAGTGGGCCCCCAAAGTCTGCCAGGCTGAGCTCCCCCTTCTGCCCCCCTTGCCAGAGAGCGCTGTGGGCCCCCAAGGTCTGCCAGGCTGAGCTCCCCCCTCTGCCCCCCTTGCCGGAGAGCGCAGTGGGCCCCCAAAGTCTGCCAGGCTGAGCTCCCCCTTCTGCCCCTCTTGCCAGAGAGCGTTGTGGGCCCCCAAAGTCTGCCAGGCTGAGCTCCCCCCTCTGCCCCCCTTGCCGGAGAGCGCAGTGGGCCCCCAAAGTCTGCCAGGCTGAGCTCCCCCTTCTGCCCCCCTTGCCTGTGAGCGCTGTGGGCCCCCAAGGTCTGCCAGGCTGAGCTCCCCCTTCTGCCCCCCTTGCCAGAGAGCGCTGTGGGCCCCCAAAGTATGCCATGCTGAGCTCCCCCCTCTGCCCCCCTTGCCGGAGAGCGCAGTGGGCCCCCAAAGTCTGCCAGGCTGAGCTCCCCCTTCTGCCCCCCTTGCCAGAGAGCGCTGTGGGCCCCCAAGGTCTGCCAGGCTGAGCTCCCCCTTCTGTCCCCCTTGCCAGAGAGCGTTGTGGGCCCCCAAAGTCTGCCATGCTGAGCTCCCCCCTCTGCCCCCCTTGCCGGAGAGTGCAGTGGGCCCCCAAAGTCTGCCAGGCTGAGCTCCCCCTTCTGCCCCCCTTGCCAGAGAGCGCTGTGGGCCCCCAAGGTCTGCCAGGCTGAGCTCCCCCTTTTGCCCCCCTTGCCCGAGAGCGCAGTGGGCCCCCAAAGTCTGCCAGGCTGAGCTCCCCCTTCTGCCCCCCTAGCCAGAGAGCGCAGTGGGCCCCCAAAGTCTGCCATGCTGAGCTCCCCCCTCTGCCCCCCTTGCAGGAGAGCGCTGTGGGCCCCCAAAGTCTGCCAGGCTGAGCTCCCCCTTCTGCCCCCCTTGCCAGAGAGCGCTGTGGGCCCCCAAGGTCTGCCAGGCTGAGCTCCCCCTTCTGCCCCCCTTGCCAGAGAGCGCTGTGGGCCCCCAAAGTCTGCCAGGCTGAGCTCCCCCTTCTGCCCCCCTAGCCAGAGAGCGCAGTGGGCCCCCAAAGTCTGCCATGCTGAGCTCCCCCCTCTGCCCCCCTTGCAGGAGAGCGCAGTGGGCCCCCAAAGTCTGCCAGGCTGAGCTCCCCCTTCTGCCCCCCTTGCCTGTGAGCGCTGTGGGCCCCCAAGGTCTGCCAGGCTGAGCTCCCCCTTCTGCCCCCCTTGCCAGAGAGCGCTGTGGGCCCCCAAGGTCTGCCAGGCTGAGCTCCCCCTTCTGTCCCCCTTGCAAGAGAGCGTTATGGACCCCCAAAGTCTGCCATGCTGAGCTCCCCCCTCTGCCCCCCTTGCCGGAGAGTGCAGTGGGCCCCCAAAGTCTGCCAGGCTGAGCTCCCCCTTCTGCCCCCCTTGCCAGAGAGCGCTGTGGGCCCCCAAGGTCTGCCAGGCTGAGCTCCCCCTTCTGCCCCCCTTGCCCGAGAGCGCAGTGGGCCCCCAAAGTCTGCCAGGCTGAGCTCCCCCTTCTGCCCCCCTTGCCGGAGAGCGCTGTGGGACCCCAAAGTCTGCCAGGCTGAGCTCCCCCCTCTGCCCCCCTTGTCGGAGAGCGCTGTGGGCCCCCAAGGTCTGCCAGGCTGAGCTCCCCCTTCTGCCCCCCTTGCCGGAGAGCGCTGTGGGCCCCCAAAGTCTGCCAGGCTGAGCTCCCCCTTCTGCCCCCCTAGCCTGAGAGCGCAGTGGGCCCCCAAAGTCTGCCAGGCTGAGCTCACCCCTCTGCCCCCCTTGCAGGAGAGCGCTGTGGGCCCCCAAAGTCTGCCAGGCTGAGCTCCCCCCTCTGCCCCCCTAGCCGGAGAGCGCTGTGGGCCCCCAAAGTCTGCCAGGCTGAGCTCCCCCTTCTGCCCCCCCCTGCCGGAGAGCGCTGTGGGCCCCCAAAGTCTGCCAGGCTGAGCTCCCCCCTCTGCCCCCCTTGCCGAAGAGCGCTGTGGGCCCCCAAAGTCTGCCAGGCTGAGCTCCCCCCTCTGCCCCGCTTGCCGAAGAGCGCTGTGGGCCCCCAAAGTCTGCCAGGCTGAGCTCCCCCTTCTGCCCCCCTTGCTGGAGAGCGCAGTGGGCCCCCAAAGTCTGCCAGGCTGAGCTCCCCCCTCTGCCCCCCTTGCCGGAGAGCGCTGTGGGCCCCCAAAGTCTGCCAGGCTGAGCTCCCCCCTCTGCCCCCCTTGCCGGAGAGCGCTGTGGGCCTCCAAAGTCTGCCAGGCTGAGCTCCCCCTTCTGCCCCCCCCTGCTGGAGAGCGCTGTGGGCCCCCAAAGTCTGCCAGGCTGAGCTCCCCCTTCTGCCCCCCTTGCTGGAGATCGCTGTGGGCCCCCAAATTCTGCCAGGCTGAGCTCCCCCCTCTGCCCCCTTGCTGGAGAGCGCTGTGGGCCCCCAAATTCTGCCAGGCTGAGCTCCCCCCTCTGCCCCCTTGCTGGAGAGCGCTGTGGGCCCCCAAATTCTGCCAGGCTGAGCTCCCCCCTCTGCCCCCCTTGCCGGAGAGAACTGTGAGACCCCAAAGTCTGCAAGTCTGAGCTCCCCCTTCTGCCCCCTTGCCGGAGAGCGCTGTGGGACCCCAAAGTCTGCCAGGCTGAGCTCCCCCCTCTGCCCCCCTTGCAGGAGAGCGCAGTGGGCCCCCAAAGTCTGCCAGGCTGAGCTCCCCCCTCTGCCCCCCTTGCTGGAGAGTGCTGTGGGCCCCCAAAGTCTGCCAGGCTGAGCTCCCCCCTCTGCCCCCCTTGCTGGGGGCCCCCAAAGTCTGCCATGCTGAGCTCCCCCTTCTGCCCCCCTTGCCGGAGAGCGCTGTGGGACCCCAAAGTCTGCCAGGCTGAGCTCCCCCTTCTGCCCCCCTTGCCGGAGAGCGCTGTGGGCCCCCAAAGTCTGCCAGGCTGAGCTCCCCCCTCTGCCCCCTTGCTGGAGAGCGCTGTGGGCCCCCAAAGTCTGCCAGGCTGAGCTCCCCCCTCTGCCCCCCTTGCCGAAGAGCGCTGTGGGCCCCCAAAGTCTGCCAGGCTTAGCTCCCCCTTCTGCCCCCCTTGCCGGAGAGCGCTGTGGGCCTCCAAAGTCTGCCAGGCTGAGCTCCCCCCTCTGCCCCCTTGCCGGAGAGCGCTGTGGGCCCCCAAAATCTGCCAGGCTGAGCTCCCCCCTCTGCCCCCCTTGCCGAAGAGCGCTGTGGGCCCCCAAAGTCTGCCAGGCTGAGCTTCCCCGTCTGCCCCCCTTGCTGGAGAGCTCAGTGGGACCCCAAAGTCTGCAAGCCTGAGCTTCCCCTTCTGCCCCCCTTGCAGGAGAGCACTGTGGGACCCCAAAGTCTGCAAAGCTGAGCGCTGTGGGATCCCAAAGTACGCAAGTCTAAGCTCCGCCTTCTGCCCCCCTTGCCGGAGAGCGCTGTGGGCCCCCAAAGTCTGCCAGGCTGAGCTCCCCCTTCTGCCCCCTTTGCAGGAGAGCTCTGTGCGCCCCCAAAGTCTGCCAGGCTGAGCTCCCCCTTCTGCCCCCTTTGCAGGAGAGCGCTGTGGGCCCCCAAAGACTGCAAGGCTGAGCTCCCCCTTCTGCCCCCCTTGCAGAAGAGCGCTGTGGGCCCCTAAAGTCTGCCAGGCTGAGCTCCCCCCTCTGCCCCCCTTGCTGGAGAGCGCTGTGGGACCCCAAAGCCTGCCTGGCTGAGCTTCCCCCCTCTGCCCCCCTTGCTGGAGAGCGCTTTGGGACCCTAAAGTCTGCCAGGCTGAGCTCCCCCCTCTGCCCTCTTGCTGGAGAGCGCTGTGGGACCCCAAAGTCTGCAAGGCTGAGCTCCCCCTTCTGCCCCCCTTGCTGAAGAGCGCTGTGGGACCCCAAAGTCTGCCAGGCTGAGCTCCCCCCTCTGCCCCCCCTTGCTGGAGAGCGCTGTGGGACCCCAAAGCCTGCCAGGCTGAGCTCCCCCCTCTGCCCCCCTTGCTGGAGAGCGCTGTGGGACCCCAAAGTCTGCAAGGCTGAGCTCCCCCTTCTGCCCCCCTTGCTGAAGAGCGCTGTGGGACCCCAAAGTCTGCCAGGCTGAGCTCCCCCCTCTGCCCCCTTGTGGAGAGCGCAGTGGGCCCCCAAATTCTGCCAGGCTGAGCTCCCCCCTCTGCCCCCCTTGCCGGAGAGCGCAGTTGGCCCCCAAAGTCTGCCAGGCTGAGCTCCCCCCTCTGCCCCCCTTGCCGGTGAGCGCAGTGGGCCCCCAAAGTCTGCCAGGCTGAGCTCCCCCTTCTGCCCCCTTGCAGGAGAGCGCTGTGGGCCCCCAAAGTCTGCCAGGCTGAGCTCCCCCCTCTGCCCCCCTTGCCGGAGAGCGCAGTGGGCCCCCAAAGTCTGCCAGGCTGAGCTCCCCCTTCTGCCCCCTTGCAGGAGAGCGCTGTGGGCCCCCAAAGTCTGCCAGGCTGAGCTCCCCCCTCTGCCCCCCTTGCCGGTGAGCGCAGTGGGCCCCCAAAGTCTGCCAGGCTGAGCTCCCCCTTCTGCCCCCTTGCAGGAGAGCGCTGTGGGCCCCCAAAGTCTGCCAGGCTGAGCTCCCCCCTCTGCCCCCCTTGCCGGAGAGCGCAGTGGGCCCCCAAAGTCTGCCAGTCTGAGCTCCCCCTTCTGCCCCCCCTGCTGGAGAGCGCTGTGGGCCCCCAAAGTCTGCCCGGCTGAGCTCCCCCCTCTGCCCCCCTTGCCGGAGAGCGCTGTGGGCCCCCAAAGTCTGCCAGGCTGAGCTCCCCCTTCTGCCCCCCTTGCTGGACAGCGCAGTGGGCCCCAAGGTCTGCCAGGCTGAGCTCCCCCCTCTGCCCCCTTGCAGGAGAGCGCAGTGGGCCCCAAGGTCTGCACGCGTTCCCACTGCCTCTGCTGCGCGTCTCCCCCCCCGCCTGCGCAACTCCGCGGCCTCTCCCCGGCGCTCGGAACGCAGCGCTCAGCCCCGCCCGCCCGCCCGCCCGCCTTGAGGAGGCCTTCGCAGCGGCTTCTCCCGCCGGACTGTGAGTGGCTCACCGAGCTCGACCACCGCCCGCAACGCCCGTGGGAGCTGGTTCGAGTCTCGGCCCCGCGCGGACACCGAGAGTTCCACGCCCCGACAGGCCTGCGGTGCGTGAGTTCCTCGCCTGTCCGCGTGCCCTCTGCGCGAGGGACACGTCTGGCCGGTCCCCGGTACCCGGGCAGAGACGGGATAAGACCCCCGGGCACAAGTCCCGGGTCACCAAACTTTTCGGGCCTCCCCCCGCCCCCCCACCGGAGAGTCAGGCTGGACGCCTCTCCCCACTTACCCGGGAGGAAGCCCCCGGGACTGCAAAGGGGCCTGCTTCTGGGCTCCGAGTCTCCTTCAACCCGTGGGGTCTCCTTTGGAGGAGGAGGATGCAGTGGAAAGGAAGGACGGGGAAGAGCGGGGGGGGGGAGTGAATGGGCTGCCCCTCCCCCCTCATCAGTGGGTGAAGGTACAAGAGCAGGTGACACACGCCCAGATGGTGCCTTTCAGGACTGCGTGCATCTGAACATGTGCAGAGTTCCACTTTCCCCGAATGCAGGCATATCCTGGGAGAGGGGAGAAGGGGCAGGTTCAGTGATTGCTGCCAGTAACCCCCTCCCTGGGTGGGGGATGTGTTCCTCTGCCACTGAGCTTGTGGTTCCAGGAGCAGTCACTTGACATGCCCACCAGGGAGGGCGGAGGCTGGAGCCATCAACAGCAGCTCTTGCATATTCAGTGAGACAAATTATAGGCTAATTAAATAAAATGATGCAAACCATTCAGTGCTTTGGATCATTCCTTTGAATCCTTGATTTACCAACTCAGTGTGTTTTTTTTAACCATTTCCTACCACTCCAGTTACAAGTGGAGTCATTTTGGCATCACTCCTGCTTGGGGCGTCACCCAGGGTGGTCTTCCCACTTCCTGCCTAGGGATGCCCCTGCTTTGGGGGCCCTCTTCTTAGCCCACCCTTCTCCTCTCTTCCTCTCCCCACTGCCACTTATTTTGGTTCCCCTTTTCCCTTTCAAATTCAGAATTGGGTGGCTGGCATGACATAAGTTCCAGGGTCCACATCTCTTGCGCTAGGAGGTCTCTGGCCTGCCTGCCTGATGTTCCTTCTAGAAGAGGTTTAAAATGACACCCTGAGGGCCCCAATCCTTTCAGCTACTGGTGTTGAAATGTTTTTCCCCCTCCCATTTTTATGTATTTTGAGGTTGAGGTTTCATTGATTTGAACTAATAGTCTTGTTGGGCTCCATTTGAGCTGTTTTGAGGACTTCTGGTTGGAAGGTGCTGTATAACTGGACAGCCCATATTCTGTGCATGTTTAAACAGCATGAGATGCAGAGAGAGAGCCTTTTTCATCTCTGGGGTTCTGGTGTTCCTTCCTCTTCCCCCCACACGTTCCCCAAAAGGGGAAGCTATGACAGGAAGGAAAGGGGGCCTGTGGCTTCTCCAGCTTCACCCAAAACATCTTTGCTTGACTCTCCATAAGAGGCAGCCAGATTGACAAAGACAAAGAGGAGGATGCTCTCTGGCTGGGGGTGGTGATGTAGTGCCCTCTGGCAGGTGGGTTTTGGGGTCATAAGCTGCAATAGCCTAATGGAGAGAGCTCTGTGGGGCTGCGGAGCTGGAGGTTGGAGTTTCGAATCCCTTTGAGATCAAAAAAGAGAGAAAATTTTAGTGCAGGAGGTCTGGTCTAGAGGCTAAGGCTAAGAAAAAGTTTTTCATGTGAAGGCCACATTTGATAATTGCTGTATACTACTTCTATAAAGGAAGCACTATTCTGATTACATAAAACAGATATCACAGGCCAACACACATTTTGCTTCCTTAACCGTTACACCAATTCCTGAGTATATTTGGGGTGCTGATCCAAAAATGGCATCTGTTTTGTCCTATCACGTCTAGTTTTGGAGACACGGCATAGCCCCTTTAGTGAATTTTTCAAGCAGCTTCCTCATGAGGAAGGCTACACCATGACTTCCTCTTAAGAAGCTGCTTGAACACTAATGAGGCTATACTGTATCTCCAAAACTAGACATGATAGGGCAAAACGGATGTCATTTTTAGAATCGGCATCACAAATTCATATCAAACTACTATAAATTTTGGGACAAACTTTTCTGACACTCAATTTTGTAGGCCTATGTATTTAAAAACTGACATATTTTACTGGACCTACCATTTTCTGACTTTATTTTTCCTAGAAAAAAAGAAAATATGTATAAGAAAAAGGAGTACAGGTTGAGTCTTGGCATCTGCGAGGATTCTATTCCCAGAACCTCCCCCCCCCCCCAATGGATACGAAAAATCAAGTTAAATGAAATCCATTTTTTTTTAAATGTCCCTTTACTCAACTTTAGGTTTAAAAATAACCTAGCTTACTAGGACAGGGGCAACAGGCAAATAATGAATCTCTATCTCTGTCCAGGCACTTAGAAAGCTTTCACTTCAAGGCAAGCAATCCCTCCCTTCACCTGGGAAAGAATGCAAAGAGAATGCAAAGAGGTGATAATAAGTTCCGCTTTGCATTTTTGCATGCTCCAGGGGAAGGGAGGGGTCACTTGCCTCAGAGTGAAGCCTTTCCAAGTGCCTGGACAGAGAGAGATTGCCTGCCTGCTGTCCACTCTCCGGCATTAGAATGATAAGCAAAGTACTTTTTAAAAGGGATGTTTTTCCTTTAATTTCTTATTGTGTTGAGATACAACCGCAGGTGAAAAATCTGTGGATAATTAGGTTATACATGTATAAGCAAAGCATTGTAAGCAATGTTTATAAATAACACTTGATTGAATCTAGCAGCTGTTTGAAACCTGAAAGACAGTATGGTAGTCTTTAGTGTGGTTTCACTAAAACCACACCTGGGGGCTGGGGATAAGAATAGGCCCTCAGTTTGGCAGTACTTGTCATAAGAGGCGACTAAACAGCCACCGGGTAGATGGGACTCGTCCGCCTGGGAAGGCAGCTCATCTGAGAGAAGGAAAACTCTGATCCCAAACCTCCACTGCCTTGTTGGCTACATCCAGTTATGGAAAAGGCTTCAGGAGTCAACCTCGAGGCAAAATCCGGAGCCGGAGTCCCTGAGGCAGTTCATGGCTGAACACAGTCACATTCTGGCAACTCCTGCGACGCCGCTGGAACCAACCGTATTGGCTTCTGCCTTTCCATTGGACCATTTCAGCGACGTGGAGAGGGGGGATTTGCTGCATGGGTAACAGCCTATCCTCCATACCTACTTTACCCAGGCTTCATGCACTGGAGAGGACACTCTGTTCCAGAACCACCATTCAGAGCGTGACACCATAGTCTTCCGAGACTGAAGGATGCCAACAAGAAGTGTGGTTTCATGATAATTAGTCTTTAGTGTGTTTCTAGGGAAAGCAAATTGCATTCTTACCATACTGCCAGAACAAAAATGAGGAAACTGCAGCCAAAGGGATCCAGAGGGATGCTTTCGTCAATATATTCATTGCAGTCAGGGGTTCTTGGTGTCCACTCAGAAATCTGGAAGTGAAAAGGAAAAAAAAAGTCAAAGAAATTCAGGGGACACTATAAGGAGAGTGGGAGAGCCACCTAGTGGCACAAAAGGCCAATAAAAATGTCCAATCAGTATTAGCCCAGTGGTCTGGTGGAACAGGAAACTTGAGGCTGATCTCAGGCTTCTGATCTAGAGAACACAGTAGAAAGAGCATTGCCCTCAACCTGCAAACTCAAACAAGGAGATAGAGACCCCCACTAAGCATACAGCCAATGTGACTGTACAAGACAAGGACAAGGGAAAACATACATCGTAGGAGTTTTGTGGGTCCTTGGTGAGATACAGATGGATAACATAAGAGGAGCATGACACTAAGTTACAGGAATCCCTTACAGCAGGAGTTCCCAAATTGTGGGTCAGGACCTACCAGTGGGTTGCAACCTGATTTTTGGTGGCTCACTGACAAACTGATAGCTGACAATGAAAAAGCATTGAGTGCCTGGTAAAGTGCAACTTTTAAAGTTTCGTAAAGAGAGGTGGATCCCAATAGAGCAGAGTTTTTTCAGTGTTTGTCCTCTGCATACCACCTGTTCAAAGTACCACTGGAAGTAACCGGTGATGACAGGGTTTGGCGTGCCTCCTCATGCATCAGGAGGTCTTGGGCTAGCCCAGTTCCTGACCTGTACTTTGCATTCTTCATATCAGCAGTGCCTCCATGAATTTCATGCCAATCACATGCCTTTGTGATTTCCAGGAAATTGTGAGAGAACAACTTGACAAGTAAGGTAATGTAAATACCAGAGGTGTATTAATTCACTTTCAAATAATGGTTGGAGAGAGTTCCTGATCCAGATTATTTGGGGCACTGGATCCACAATAGGCCCAGAATTATTTAAAGTCCCCTCCTTTTTATAAAACGATAATACAGAAAAGGTTTTTTAAAGTTATTAAAAATTACAAGAAGACTGTACCTTGTCTTGAGATTTGAAAGTAAGCACAATGGAGTAGAAAATGTTCTGTCTCTAAGTTTGAAAAAGGAGGGTGACTTTTGTGCTGCCAATTAGTTTACACAAGAGAAAGGAAATCACACCAACGGCTGAACCTTGACCAGGAAAAATGAAAATGAAACTGGTTAAGTTACATATTAATCAGCCGTTAACCGAAAAAAATACTTACCTTTTCCACTAAACATGCCATACAGTCAAAATGCCATACGGAACATGCCATACGGTCAACATGCCATACGGAAACAACTGCAGAGCTATTGTGTCCCATCCCCCACAAAGCAGTATGATTTGGCTATGCAATCCTGTATAGTTTGGCAATCATCATGCTAGTCATTATTCTTATTTATTGCATTTTATCATTCAGGATTGATTTCTTTATCAGTTTCGTCTTTGTTGGTTGGCAACCTTCAGTCTGGAAAGACTATGGTATAAGCCTACAGCACCTGGTATTCCCAGGCAGTCTCCCATCCAAGTACTAACCAGGCCTGACCCTGCTTAGTTTCCAAGATCAGATGAGATTGGGCATGTGCAGGGTGACAGTTGCTACCTTTATTTAATGCCATTATTTGCTCTGTAATCACATACACTCTGTTATCATTTCCAGAAATCAATAAACTAGTTGATGCAGTCCATAGTCTTTTCTTCTGGTTAAGCTTTAACCATTGGGGTGTAAAAATTACATGACTTTCATTTTATAGCCAAAATTCAACAAAAAATCTGTTAGCACAAGGCACCACCCTTTGGAAGGCATCCAACGCCATTGCCATGAGCTGCTGCTTTCATTTTCAAGTAGGGTTGGAGACTATCCTCCTTTCTCATACTGCTAAGGCAAATATTGTCCTTCCTTCCCTTCCAAGCAACCACACACCCATTATAGTGAAAACAGTGCTGTCAGGGCTGGTTCTTATGTTTTACTTCCAAGGAGAATATGTGAATTTCTGCTGCAGGACAGGTATCCAGAGCTGCTTAGAATCTCCTGTCCCTACTGAGCTCATCAGTAGCTCCAGAGACACAGGTGCACAGTAAGTTGACTCTGGGATCTCCAAGCAGGCTGACCTTCCTTGTCTCATTGCTGGATCCTGAACAAAGAGCAATTGCATAGGCTGCAATAAATGTTCAGTACCTGTAACAGGTGCTTTGCTACTCCAATCTCCTTTTTCAATGTTTCATTTACAGTGTCGTTAATCATTAACTGGTAACACCCGTAGCAGAATAATAAAAAAAAAAAATGCTATGTTCAAAGGTTCTTACTAGGAAACAAGTCACATCAAGGTGGAAAATGAGAACTGCTCTGCCTTTAGCTGGTAATATTTTCTGTATTTATATTGCTTAAAAGCAGTCAAAAGAATTATGATGGAAAAGCGAGGCAAAGGGGGTTAAAAGTCAATGAGATGATTTGCTCAGTGAGTGACACACACACAAAAGTAACTTTATGACAGAGGGACTTTCCATTCAAATTGTGTCTCTAGATTTGTGAATGCTCAGTGTCGAGGCGCAGGTGCTTCTTTACTGCACAGGTATTTTCTCCTGCTCAGGGAAGGCTGCCACCCAATTGCTGCCATTCCTGCTGATGGCTTTTCCAACACTGGGTAAGTGCTCTGTGTTTTTAGTTGCATCTCTCTCTCTCTCTCTGTCTCTCATATATGGTTGTGGAACCACTAGGACAACCCATTTATGGATCTTGATCTCCTAGGTGAAGTTCAGTTGTGAATATAATGAGTCAGGGCCCAATCCTATCCAACTTTCCAGCCTCAATGCAGCTGTGCTAATGGGCTGTGCACTGTATCCTGCAGCAGTCACGGAGGTCTCCTCAAGGTTGCAAGACTCTTGTTCCCTTACCTCGAGGCTGCTCATTGGCTGCATCAGGGCTGGAAAGTTGGATAGGATCTAGCCCTCAGATGTTGTAAATTTGCTCTGAGTTCCAAAGATTTCTTGCTGTTTATGTTTGACACTGAACACATTTCCTCTGTCCCCAGGTAGCAAAAGGGGACCTTTGATTGTGCTTGACCAATACGAGGGCAGTGGTATCAAACTGATCTGCATATCTGAGGAATTGGAGTCTCCTGACATCCAGTTGTCATGGATGGATGGCAGAGGAAATGAACTTCTTGCCACTCCAGTCACCCTGGGAAATGCTGGCATTGCAAGTTCTGTGCTTCTGCAACCAGGCTCTGGGGATGCTGTCTCTTGTAGCATCATCAGTAAATCCACAAATACATCCATGGGGGCAACATCTCTTGTGGTTGCAGGTAAATGGGAAAAAAATTGCTTCAAATGGAAATAAATAAGTAGAATGAGCTTTGTGAATGGGTCCTTATGATGCTTTATGTCAATCTTATGAACTGCTAGAGGTGTAACATTAGTTGAAATATGCTACACATTTCTGTTGATCACTGGGAGTGAGGATACAAGACATTTAATCCCCATGTAAGGTTACCTGGCTGTGGCTTTTTGAGTCCAGGTGGGTACGAGAAACTTTTGTATTGGGGTGAGAAGGTTAAGGGTTAGGGTTCTAGGGAGTGTGTGGGGCTGGATTCTACACATCCCTAATAGGTCATTGCACATGACTTTGGGTTTGACCTAAATAGAATGTTGACTTGGAATGAGAGTCCTAAAAGAGTACAGTTGGTCACAACTTCATGGAAACATCTGCAGAATCTTATGCCCCTAGCTATATCTCTGCTGCCATTTTCCCATGTCATCATTATTGTAAAAGAGCTGTGAAGAACTTTCTCAACACATTTAAAATGGGTGCCATCTAGAAAATAACCTGGCATTCATTCGTGTAGTGAAGAACACTAGTCACAGAAGGACCAAGAGGTATCAGAGAGATGAGGCTATGTATAGAAGCAGGGATGAGAGTTTAGGGAGGAAGAGTAATTTCAAACCTGAAATTCAAAGCCCCAAATCCTACCACCATTAACCTCTTGCTCTTCATCTCTTGTCCCGTATTTATCAATCACTGATTCCCTCCTTCCGTCTTGTAATATTCAATATATGAAAAAGGAGAGGAGACTATTGTGGTGATTTTAATCTATTTGCAGATATCTTCTTCCCTTCCACTTCCTTACTGATGGTTGCCTTTTTCATCATGGCGGTCCTCGGCATTGCCCTCGTCATTGCCACCTATTTCAAACTAAAGAGTAAGTTTTATCATTGATGCTATTTTAGAAGCACCCACATGTCAAAATGTTTAAATGGAAGCTGGCACATATTCTCACTTACAAAATACTAGATTGTCAATAAACTGATGTGGATGCATTTGTGTGTATATTAACATTGACAGAACAATACAGAATACAAAGTTGTGCTAAATTGGTCTCTGTCCAATTTTGCATTATCTAGAGAGGTTGGTCCCAGTTACAGATCTCACCCCTGTCGCATCCTGGGGCACAGGTCCACAATGCCACCCCCCGCATCACACCACCCCCTCCCTGGAATACCTCCCCATCTGCACAGATCCTCACGCGGCTTGCAGGACTGCTCAGAAAGCCTTCGGAGGCTTCCGACACTGTCTTAAACAATACTTCTGGTTTCCCTGCGGAGAACTGGGCTTCCAAGTGGAGCACATTTCAGCAGAGGAAGTGACTTCCACTGTCATAAAATGGCCACCGATGGTGTGCACAGTGCTCCATCAGGGGCCATTCTGCATGCGCTGTCATGAGAGGCGGCTGCACAATAGCTGTGCTGCTGGAACCTGCTGTAACTGCCAGACCCTGGCAAGTCAGTGGTGGGGGCAGAAGGTGGGTGGGGAGAACTGGGGGAGAAACTGGGCAGGGCTGAGGCTGGAGGGGGCAGGTCCAGCAACAATAGCACATGAGTGATTTTATCCCCTCCTTTTCAAAGCTTCCCACATTTTTGCTCTCCTCAGGCAAACTCCATCAAAACTTGTGGCGTATGTCCAAAGGGACCCATAGTCAGCCCTAGGGCTTACCAGGAAGTAAGTGTAGATGTTTTATACTTACCTCTCATTTGGCCTTAGGTTCCCCCCCCCATCGCTGAATGCAATGTGCGCCTTTTTGACATGGCTGCATCAGCACCGCTGGTGGGATTGAGGCCAAACAAATGCATTCCACATGTAAATGAGAATAAGCCATTTCTGCCCAGTGTTGCACGGATGCAGCAGGGACCAAATGAATGTGTACACCTGTGGACTGGACAAAAATGGGTTAATGGCAACTCCTTGTCAAGTATGCACTTGGTCAGAGAAACAAGGCTCGCTGTCACATAACCCACGCAAAAACATAACAACAGGAACTGTTTAAAAATCATGCTATTATTATTATTATTATTATTATTATTATTATTTCAGGAGACCGTTGGAAGATCGCTCTCACAGGTTAGTCCCAGAACCAACTTATGGGATGATTTAGGGGTAAACTCCAATCGGGGAGGCAGGATGTGGCAATCCGAGTCTCAACTGGCATTTCACAATGATAGCAGGGTTAATTTTGTTGTTCACTAAGCTGTAAGTCGCTTTAAGCATCACATTGTAGAGCATGAATCTTGGTTGCTAATATGTGCAAGATAATACATACCTCTCCATATGCAGAAAATGAATATAAAGCCATAGAAGAAGGTAAGTATGTTTGCTTCTTTTTCACCATGTTAAAATTACATCCAACATAACCTGAGTCACTTTACTGCACTGACTTCTAGATCTCTACCCCATTTCCATTAATATATCAATTAATGTATGCTTCAGTGTATGCACACTGGAAGTGTAAGCACAGCGGGCAATTATGTAACATTTAATAATTGGAAGACAAACATTTTCCACTCCTGAGAGCCTCTTTCTAGTGTTTAACAGCCCAATTCTAGCTAAAAAAAAAACACAACTTCAGATGTGGCTGTGTCAACAGAGCCTGTGCTGCATCCTGTGGGGGCCCATTTGCAGAGGTCACTTTGAGGTAAGCGTACAAACTTTCCCTTACTGTGGGGCAAGCCTCCACTGTATCAATGGGCCTCCTTGAATCTGCTCCAGCCATTTTGCTAGCATAAAAGGGAGGAAAGAGGAGAGGAGAAGGAAAAGGGCTAGAATCCGTACACAATGGTGTCACCGGGATCCACCCCTTCTTCCCCGTTCTGCCTCCCACTCACCCCCTCTCCATCCAGATGCTTGCCCCCCCATTTTTCTCCCTCCCTGCCCCATTGTACCCCCTGCCACCTACTGGTGCTGTCAGCAGGAGGCCTCTCCACCAGTCTGTGTGTGTAGCCACCAGCCATGGTGTGCCGGTGGCCTTGTTTGCTCACTGGTGGCACATCACTTATGCCACCAGGCTGGCATTTCTAACAGTGAAGTGCACATTCTGCCGGTGGAATGCTCAGTTAGGATCGGGCCCTTTGAGATATATATGATGTCTGGTTCAGCAAGCAGTGTCTGTTCAGGGAGTGTTCAGTGCATGATGCTGTGCCCCAGCCCTTGGATCTCAACTTTGCCCCCTCCTTGTCCCTCCACGTTTTTCATTATAATACATGATCCAGCCCAATAGTATGAATTTTAGGATCTACTTTTTTGAATTTGAAAATTAAGTACATAGATACATCTGACTCACTTAGAGAAATGGGACATTGATATTCTTACTTTCGCTTGAATTGAACTCTTTCTAGTTCTTAAAAAACAAAGCATGGGATAAAGAACACACCTAATTAAATATGCCCCTAAAGCATCAACCTAATCATGCTATCTTATCTGCTTTTCTTCTTACTATAGACAATTAATATACAAATCTTTATTTCTTCCAGAAACAATGCGCCTCCAGAAAACACTAGGTAAGACTGCCTTTCAGCTTAATGCACCTTCCCCATCAGTTGGAGTCAAAGACAGTGGACTCCTTGCCAATGGTGTGAATTTTCTAAAGAAAATAGAGAGAGCACAGGCATTTCTACTATGGAAAGTCAGATACTGTGTTGAAAGATTCATATTTAATATCTAATTCTTTGAACGATTTAATAAACTTCCGTGACCCACCAAACTATGTTGGGGCTAACTCTATCATCTGTTTTCTCTTTCAGATGAAGAAAAAAAGCAATATCAAAAGGGTAATTCTTTATTCCTAGTGGAGACATTGACAATGCTGATCCTAATTCTAGCTATCACTGTCACTCCTTTGGTTTAAACCTGTGCTAACATGCTGCACTGCCTGAGCAGACCAATTAGCCAATGACTAGGCAGGAAAGAGAAACTGAAGGCACACTCCTTTGGGCTTTTTACAACAGCAGAACAAGGGTTCCGCAGAGGTAAAAGGCCCAGCAACAGTGCAAAAGACATCCCACTGTTGGACCAGTTGGAGCCTCTGCCACAAAGCAGAGGCACTTGTGCACCCCTACTGCTGCTGAACCTGGGCAACATTGGCCGAAGCAAGTCAGCAGAGGTGCATGTTGTGAGCTAGGAAGGGGAGGGCAGGGGAAGTTCAGGGAATAGAGGTGGGTGGCCTTAGGAATGGACCTCAACTGGTGGGAAACCCTGGCCTCTGAGCGGCCCGCTTGGAGGCAGGCTGTGCAGCATGGCCTCTTCCAGTTTGAAGAGACACCTGGCCAACAGACTGAGGGAAAGAGGCAAAGGCCCATAGCCAGGGAGACAGACCAGGGACAGACTGCACTTGCTCCCAGTGTGGAAGGGATTGTCACTCCCGAATCGGCCTTTTCAGCCACACTAGACGCTGTGCCAGAACCACCATTCAGAGCATGATACCATAGTCTTTCGAGACTGAAGGTTGCCAACAACTAGATCTTGATGACAATGACTTGCACCAGGATCCCCATTTCCCTGCCCTGGAGTGCCCCCTGCCTCTCCTCAGACTTACGCCAGCTGACAAAATGGCTGACAAGTCCAAAGAGAGCCTTAGGTGATCAAACAGTCTGCCAAAAAAATACTTACATCCTACTGGCTGCCCAATTGCCCTACCATCACCATCGCATGCAGTGTGCAACTCCTTGGTGCAGCTGCATGCTACAGTATAGTATAGCATGAGATAGGATTGAACTGGTAGTTTAGCAGCCTAACATAGCAGCCGCTAACCACGAACAGCTCCTTTCAAATGCAGGGTTACATTAGGAGCTCTCACCCCTTAAAATGGGGTTCAAAATATTGTGGCATCTCCAAATCACATCTGTTTTAAGAAGTGCATATCTGTCTCCATCAATTACATAATGATGTGAGCCTCAACAGTGCAATCCTAGGCATGTTACCCAGGAGCAAGCTCCATTGACTTCAGTGTAGCTTACTCCCAAGAAAGTGTGCATAGAATTACAGCCTAAGGTGCAATCCTCACCAAATTTTCAGCTCCAAGGAAACAAAGGAAACAAATTCCCTTTCTTTGAGGAGACCTCCATGAGTGACACCCAACTGCAGGGTGTAGCATATGTCCCATTGGCACAGCTGTGTCAGTGCCAGAACGTTGGCTGGGATTTGGTCTCAATTTCTTTTATTATACAACAACTGTCTGGATTTTTTGGGGCATGCTCCACATTATCCCTAGTTCAAAATACTCAAAATATCTTCAAAGTTTATTTATTTTTCACATTTTTTAATTCCCTTCCTCCAAGAACCTCAGCGTGGTTACATGGTTTTCTCTCTCTCTCCTTTTTGTCCTCACAACAACCCTGTGAGGTAGGTTAGGCTTAAAGATAGTGACTGGCCCAAGGTCACTCAGTTCACCCAGGAAGCTTCATATTTGAACAGATATTTGAATCTAAACAGAATTTAGCTATTAAGCTCTAAATCCAATACCAGAACCAATAAACTAAATGATGGTAAGGGAGGAGCCCTAGTTGCTCATATTCAAAAAACATCACTCTTTTTTTCTAGCGTGTTAAGTAAATTCTTCATTTTGTGTATTTACAGATTTAAAGGAATTTCAAGAAAAATTTGGTAAGTGGATGATTTTTGGTGTACAGCGCAGAGAGGCGATACACTTTTTAAAACCATATAACAAAATCACACTTTAAAAAATAAGCACATATTATGTCCACCCACAATTTCCCCCATGATCAATTCTCCTAAGAGCAAGTGCAGTGCATCACTCATTCCTCATAATGTTGTTCATAAGGGCTCTGATTCCAAGTTGCTCTTGCAAAAAAGACTGCACCTCAGTAATAAAAGTCCCCTTCAGCAAGGTTCTCAAAATATGTTAAATGATCTTAAAAGCACCGCTAAAAACTATCTGAGCATCTGTGTGCCACCTCCTAAGAGGCCCTCAGGACAATGAGACAAGTACATTTAGCAGCACAGGCAGAGGGGCAGTTCATCTGATCGATTGACAAAAGTGACTGAGGTGCAAGGAGAAGGACAAGAACATATGATCATTAGGAGAGTGCATATCAGTAATTGTGTGGGAACAATCCATTAAGGTGGCAGCAACATGCCTGATCTTGTCTGATCTCGGAAGCTAAGCAGGGTCAGTCCTGGTTAGTACTTGGATGGGAGACCGCCTGGGAATACCGGGTGCTGTAGGCTTATGCCATAGTCTTTCAAGACTGAAGGTTGCCAACCACCAATCCATTAAGGTATCATCTGATCCAGTCCTTATGAACAGCCCATGCTTAGTTTCACAACAGTCACATCTAGTTTGATGCTACACAAACAAATGGTTTGTCAGAAGACTTCTCTGTAACAATCACTGATGGAATAATTTCTTCTGTTTCAGAGAAAGCCACGGCTGAACTGGGTGAGTAACAGGGCCTGTTTGGAATCAGGAGGTGGCATTCTTGAAAAATGAACTGCCAGATGATTGCAAATCTCATTGTTATCCATTGTATTGCATTGCAGAGTTCAGAAGGGCATCTTCTAATGCAGGTATGGCAATCGGAATATAGCATCTCTTGCAGCTGCCTCTCTACCAACTCTGGCCCCAATCCAAAGGTCTCACCCCAGTTCAAAGTACCTGGAGCTCTTATCGAAGTGGACATTGTCACTTCAGTCGAAGGAGGAGAGCGGTTTTGTGAAGCTGTCCTTCCCCAATGGATGGGAATGAGAGAAATCTTGTAGTTAAGGGACCTCCAAATGTCCCCCACCAACAGAGCAACCATCTTGATTGAAGTGTTAGTGTCAACAGCAGGTATTGGATGGGCAGCCCAATCCTGAGCTGCCCAGAGTGCCCAGGCTTGGCGGCACCGAAAAGGGCTGCTGCCGAATCCTGCGCTTTCCATGCTACCTCGGGAGGCTTCTCAGGAGAAGGGGACATTCATCCCCTTTCCCCGAGTAAGGTAAGCAGCCCCGCAATGGGGCTACTCACTTTACCGCCAGCCAAAAGGTTGGCGGTAGAGTAAAGGCACTTGTGGAGGGCGCGCAGCCCTCCACGAGTGCCCTGGATCCTGAAGAGCTTGGCTCCGCAGATCCTCCTCCCGCACGCCCCCCAGCACACCTCCTGCCCATCCCTTGGCATGCCTCCTCCCTGCCCCTGCCAGCCTCCCCCCTCCCCGGAATGCCTCCCCCACGCCCTCGGCCACGTCCCCGCCTCCCATTCTGCAGCCCAGTGGTCTGGGAGACCGCCGAGCCATGGAACTTGGGCCACTCCCCAGCGCTAGCCCAGCACTGGCGGGAGCCCGGCGGTGAGCCCCACAAACGACCACAGGATTGGGCTCTCAGAGCCCTATTTTCAATCATGCCTAAAATGAAGCATTTCAGTCACAGTTTACTGAAGTTAATGGTCTCTCTCGCTCTGTGTGTGTGTGTGTGTGTGTGTGTGTGTGTGTGTGTGTGTGTGTGTGTGTGAGAGAGAGAGAGATATTCAAGTCTATTTTCCATTTTCAGTGTTAAAAAGTTTACTGTAGAAGTACATTTGCCTTTTAAAAGAATCATGAAATACGTGAACTTTTAGAAGTCCATTTTGAAAAAACTCCAGACCAGCTTGTGTTTTATAACCATTTATGATCCAGTCATTCAACATTTTTTTTGAAAATTAGGGGTTATGGCAAGTTCTGCAAAATATTAGTTATTGCACAGGGAAGTTTACAGCATTAAACCAATTCATGAAAATATTGGTGTCTCAACACTGTGAAGGGGACAGAAAGCTACACTGCATCCTGTGGGAGATTTTTGACTACTGGAGGTTTCTTTAGGGTAAGGGGACATTTGTCCCCTTGTCTCAGGGTAAGCCCCAGCAGCGACAATGCATCAACTTGGACTTGCACCAGCAATATTGCTGACACACATCCTTGTTGATCTGTGCAATCAGATCAGGCACTGGAAGGGGGACAGTTCATCTGTTTGATTGACAAAAGTGGCTAAGGTGCAAGGAGAAGAACCAGGATATATGATCATTAGAATCAGTAATTGTGTGGGAAAAGAATTGTGTGCATATCAGTAATTGTGTGGGAACAGTCCAGTAAGGTATCATCTGATCCAGTCCTTATGATCCAGTCCTTATAACTTGGATTTCAGTGTGGGTCGGCATCACTAATCCTGCCCTTAGAATTTTATCTCCAAATTATGTCTTCCACATTGAAAACACTTTACATCAAACTTCACATAGTGGCATCTAATTATGTTTACCATGCTTCATGTACTGTTGCTCATCAGGTGGGTCAAAGATGTTTGCTTTAACCATCCCATTGCAAGTTTTAAAATAGTTCTGCAATTGTATAATTAAAATTGCTCAGACTTGAGTATTGAACTCAACTCGCCACCTGACAAGAGTCCCATGTGGAACTCTTTTTAAAGATGGAGTCTTTCTGAAGTTCAGTCTCTTTGTCCCTTTCATATTTCTTTTTAATTTGAATATTATTTTCTGTCAGTGACATTGTTCTCTTTCTTCCTGCTCTCTAGTCAACATCACTCTGGACCCTAAAGTTAAGCATGCCAAGCTCAACCTCAAAGACAAAAACAGAGTCAAATTTGACCAACTGAATGCAGGACAGAAAAAACCCCAAGGGGCTCTGATTGTGGTGGCAGAGGAGGGGTATTCTTCAGGAAAACAGTACTGGGAGGTGGAGGTGGGGAACAAACTGGACTGGGAACTTGGGGTGCTTACTGCAACAGCAAGAGAGAAACTAGCTAAGGAGAAGTTTGAAAAACCACTGGAGGATGGGCGTGTGGTTATGCGATGGTTCCAGGACAAATACTACTGTAATGGAGGAGATAGCCTAATTGACAGTCAGAATGAAAAATGTGAAGTTGTGGGTGTTTTTCTCGATATGGAACAAAACACACTCTCGTTTTTCAATGTCCCACAGACGTGCCCCATTAGGATAATCCCTACAAAGTTCTCTGAGAAAATGTATCCATTCTTCAATCCTGGATGTGATGACAGTTACCTAGGGGTCCGTCAAGTAAGTTCCCCCACATGTTTAGGCTCCCTCTGAGTCAACACTTCACCGGTTTCCAACTACATCAATGAGCCTTGTGTATGGACTGGTTTACATATGTACATACCTACTTCTCTACATTTGATGACTCACAGATGAATATATGAACTTCCATTGAAAAGCATCATGACCTCTGAAGGATGGTGAGAAAATGTTCCATTAGTTGTGTTCAATTTCTGATGGGTCATTTACACGTGCAAGTCATCATTTGATGTTGCAACGGCATGAATGAGGAATATAAATGAGTGAATGAATCCTTGTGCCTCAGTCTGAAGCACACTGGGAGTAAACACCACTGAACACATGAAACCCCATTATTTTTGAGTAGTCATGCATATGTTTTCATTGTAAGAGGCTGATGGTGAGAAAGAGATTATGGAAACAGAAACCAGAGTAGAAAAATCTGTTGTTGGGGTCAAAAGATATGAGGCGGAACAAGAACAGAAAATCAAAGGACAGATGAAGCGACGTTTTGGGGATTGTTTTTCATATTTTGATTTTCACACAAGTGGTGACAGCCTATTTTCATATCCCTTGTGGATATGATAAGTTGTGCAAAGCTATTATTAGAATAACTTGTTGCATATTCAAAAGCCCAAGAGACGACGCCTGAAGACTGAAGTTCATGATCACAGGCTAGATCCACTGATGTGCATGTTTCCCATTGACTTTATCAGAAAGACCATTTTGGCTACAATCCTATATGCACTTTCCTGAGAGTAAGCCTCATTGAATAAAGAGGGTGTTACTACTTAGTACACATGCATAGAATTCTGCTGTTTAGCATGCCAAAATGTGAAGTGGCCCTCTATGTACTATACAATGTTTCACTTTCATACAACAGAACTGAAAAGAAGCCATGCTCATCTGTGGCACTGTGAACCCTTTCCCTCCTAACTCCTGGGATTACTTGCTTCAATTCCCCATTTTGATATTTACACAATTTTTTTGTCAGATGCATCTTCATAGATATCTTAATTCATAATCCATTTGAACACAAACAGTGCAATAGGGCAGTGTCACCAATTTCAGCTGTGCATGCTTGTATATATTTCAGCACAATAAATGTATAGGATATTGTGGTGATGCTTGTGTCTTTTTTTACTACTGTCTTTCTCCAGAAGATGTCCTCGTGGAAAGCATATGCAGATTCACTAACATATAGGCAAAAATGACAGAATTGACCATAGACAGAATGTGGAGCTTAAAAACGGGAGATAAAAAAAATTCGAGTCCTCTGATGGGACTAAATATTACATCTCAAATGAATTGTATTGTTCAGTCTGGTTGCAACAATATTTCTTAGGTGAATAATCCTATTATCAGAAAGAAAAAAGGATGGCCACACATGACAGGACTAAAATACACATTAAGTAAAAGACACAAAGGATTTCCGCAAAATATGGTTGCCCTGTATCAATTATTTCCCCAACTTGCTTCCTTTCCATAATATGCTGTGCAGTTTCTTTCATGTGCTGTTACCATTGCATGATATGTTTCCCAACATGTACTCCACACAGTGCTAGATTTAGGCATAAGCTAAATACGATACAGCTTAGGGCCTCACGATCTGCAGGGGCTTCAAAAAAAATCCAGAATTATTTTTGGGGTGGATTTCAACATTGTGCGCTGACTATATATCTATAGATACCTCGTGTCAAATTCCTCATGTTCCTATAGATACTTCATGTCCTGATCATGTGGCCAGGGAGGGGGTATCATTTGATGTGCAGTGGTGCTACCGATCCTGCTCCCCTCCTGGGATCCCATCTGCCCATCCGCTTCCCTCTCCCTTCCCCATTAAGCCCCTTCACCCCTCCCCTGCACCCTTTCCCTATCCCTTCACTGCTCAGAGCAACTCTTTCCTACGCTGGTGCACATTCCCTCTTGCTCGGGCACCAGTGGGATGCAGAGGTCTTCCCACTGGCAATCCTAATTACTAGGCTATTGCTACATGCTTTATGGCATGTTTGCAGCAGTCTAGATCAGTGCAGCACCAGAGCTATGGAGGAGTGCAATTGTGCCACTAGTTTGTTAAGAGAGAAGCTGCAGTTTTGAGCCAGGGTTGGGATGTTTCAGATGGTGGTGTGTTGTCTCCCTCAAGGTTTGTGCCCAAACTAACAGGAAGAAGAGTGTCTTGAGCTAGGGCTTGCTGCAGCATTTTTATTAAACTTAGTTGACTGTGATTTTAACAAATGTGGCCCAATTTTACTCCAAAAACCTTGTCTTATGTGATCATTCAGGAGTGCAAGGGCAGCAACTATAACTACCTAATTAAAACAAAAATGTGATGTTTGAGCCAGTTAAATTTATTAGAGAATAGTTTTTACTCAAATATTTTCAGAAATTTGTAGAAGCTGATGATTACAGTGAGAGGAAGGGAAGTGAACTACTGCTCTGGTGTTGTGTATTTAGCTAATCCAGAAAAAAAAATCCTACAGTTTGGTCATATGATTTTAAGGCAAAGCAAGTGCTTGCTGTGGTTTTTTTTGTTTTGTTTTTTTGTTAAATATGTAGTAGAAAAATATAATTGTCTTATAAATATTTCATATTTAACAATTCAAAACAAATGACTCCTATCTGTAAAGTAGCAGGCTGTGGTTTACTTGGTGTGTTGCGGGTGTGGATTTTCATGCATGTTGCCTAACTCCTCTCTTGATGAAATTTGCAACACATTGCAGGGTTCTGACCCTCCTTGCTCTTTGAATACTAAAAAGACAGAGAAGCCAACCAAGTGGAATGATGGGAGAGTGTGGATTTGAACTGACAAAGCCACTGTGTCCTGGGCCTCATAACTCAGTTGATACGCTATCACTGGAGACATCTAATCATTGACAAGGAAAAAAAAGTCATGTGATCTTTGCTCTGCTCCACGTATATGCTGAGATGCCATTTTCACGTTTGTGGAGCAGAAGGAAAGAAATTGGAAATCAAGTCTCTGAAGGTGTTGGCATCGGTCGTTCATTGATTCTGGGTAACACATAGCTTGTTTACTCTTCTTTTATTATTATTTTTTAATGTAAGAAGTTCTTACTCTTGTGGTTACTCTTCTTTCATGTGCTGACTGAATCTGACTGGCCCACCAGAGGGCCAGTGTCTTCTTGCTCCACCCACCTCTTCAAAATGAGCTTGCCCTGCTTTTTCTTTCGAATGTGAAGGCTCAGTGCTGGAAAACCTCCTTCTATTTGTGCTGATCAGGAGTTTAAATTTTAAACAAAAAAATATAATTACAATTGGATAATTGGATGCACTTCAGAAGATGATGGACAAATCAGCATCATAGGGATGGATATTTTTGACCCAACTGCTCATGAATTCATTCATAAAATGCATGGTAAGTTCTAAAATTTGACCGTAAGTAAAACTGAGCTTTAATATGAGATAGATAGATAGATAGATAATCAAAATATTTTTACAGGTCTACCATTTCTTTCTGTTGGGTGGGATTAATTTCAACTGTGTCTTGCTAGGCAGTAACCTTGAGATGATGTGTTACAGCAATGATTATCAAACACCAGGCTGTGGCACATTGGTCCGCAGGTGTGCCAAGAAAGTTTACTCATTTATTAGTAGGGCCATTGGGGGATGTGAGCACCCTGCCGGTAGTGTGATATGCCTTGTCAATTTTGGCATCTTGTTGGTGTGTCATGAGATGGAAAAGGTTGACACTGTGTTACAGCTTGTTACGGGTCTTTTGTGGGCTGAAGCTGCAAAATGTAAATGTTACATAGGAAGAAAGGTGTAATTCATGTTCCTCAACAGAGAGCTAGATTCCTTTGCAAGTTTTATCCTGCTCACTTCGGAGAGTTTCCTGGAAAAGGCAGGAGTTTAGATGGAAGAGAGAGCCGATGATGACAGAGTAACTCAACAGGGAGTCACCCCATGTGCCACTATGGGCTATGGGGTGGTTTCAGCAATTGGCTCTTAGTGCTCAGCAACTGCCTCACCATCTGAACTCTTATGCCAGCCCTGTCTAAGTCTAATAAGAATAAAATTAACAACTGGATACGGGACACTGTTGTTGTTTGCTTTGGGTTTTTTAGTCAGTCGTTCATAACTTGGAAGTTATCACTCTGTTCTCAGTGAAACATTTCAGCATTAACTTCTATATATCAGTGAACTGACACACTCACAGAGGACAGAAGGTGAAAGACTGAAGGCAGGTGTGGTGTGTCCACCAACCGTTTTGCCAAGAGAACAAAAGACATAAGTTTTGATTTGGATCAAAGCAGGAATGTGTTTTTTCACAGAATCCATTGGACTCCTGTGGAATGTTTAATAAAGGATGAAATGCACACAGCTAACACTTGCTAAAGACATGGAAGGCAGGAGTTGGGTTGATTGGGATTGGGTGAAGAGGGGGGAGGGATCCATCAAAATTGTGTTGCAGAAGGACCCCATAACTTCTGGTCCTGGTCTCATCCACCACATGTTGGTCTTCCATTGAAGTTAATGAAAAGCAAGCAAACCAAAAAGGACAGTGTTTCTCACACATTTAGCACCGGGACCCACTTTTTAGAATGAGATCTGTCAGGACCCACCGGAAGTGATGTCATGACTGGAAGTGACACCATCAAGTAGGAAAAATTTTAACAATCCTAGGCGGCAATACTACCCACACTTACCCAGGGGTAAGTCCCATTGACTATCATTGTTAAAAGAATATACATAGTAGCTTGTTAAAAGTACAGGTCTGTAACATTTCCCCAAATGCAGTCCCATAGCATGGTAGTATCAAGTCTAATATATTAAAGATAAAATATTGAAATGAATGGGGACCTGCCTGAAATTTGCTCACAACCCACCTAGTGGTCCTGACCCACCATTTGAGAAACACTGAAATAGGAGTCATGTAACTGAAATGACACCTGAAACAAATGTGATTTTAATGAATGAGCAACAAAATGAGCAAAGTTTAGATGAAAGGAATCATGAAACACACACAAAACCCTTTGCACACTCCTGTTGTGCTCATTGGCTTACTGGGGAGAAAAACCCTAAATTAGAATTGAGACAGATTATTAATGAATTGATTGAAACCCACTCTTAAGGTTTACTGTTCACAATCATCTTCTGCTGGTGTTGAGCCAAGACAAGGCAAGCGTAGGATTAGAGTACCAAAGATTTTTTGTGGTTTTATTTTCCCTTTTTGCTGCCAGAGATCTGGATGAACACCCAGGACTTCTGATTATGATGAATGAATGGTTGAAACCTGTCTCCTTGCTCCCTGTCTCCCTTGGATTTGCTTGGATTGTATACTGGTGGAAGGGTGAGAGAGCAATTTGCCATTCCTAAAGACACGTGAAACAACATTGATCATTATGTCCACTGGACTTGGGGATTGCCTCTGAGTCCATTTCTAGAAAAGGGAGAATCACACTGTCCCCCCAGAATGGTTACTGGGTCATAGGACTTGATGGTAACAAATATTACTGGGCTCGGACAGACCCCTGGACCTGTCTAGAAGGAGGTGGAAAACCCACTAAATTAGGGATGTTCTTAAATATTCTTGAGAGAACTCTGTCTTTTTTGATGTCAACAAGAGAAGGAAGTTGCACACTTATACTTTATCTTCTTCTGGGAAGAAACTTTACCCCTTCTTCTCTGCAGGTTCTGTGACTTCAAAGCTGGATAGCCATCCCTTGGAAATTCCACCATGGTTTAAAGAATAAGATGTGATTGAGGACTAAGAAAGAAATCCAGAAGCCAAATGTGTATCCAAAGAAAGTGAATCCTGACTACGCACCGTGAAGTTAGTCATGACTAATTTGGTCTGTTATTTTCATTGGCATCTACAGTACAATCTGTTTATTCAGAAATAATCCCCACTGAGTTCAATTAGGACTTATATTAAGGAATGTGTGTATAGCATTGTAGCTGTAATCAGAAATAACTTTCTTTGGATACAACTGAAAATGGGCTGGTTTGGCTTATATTTTTAATCATTAATCATTTAGCAGTATTACTTTTGAATTAATAAACTATGTTGAACATTTGTTTTTGATGTTTCTTTTTAAAGTTTAAGTGTATTAATCCTTTTTGTAAACAAAAGTTGTAAACCTTTTCTACAAAATCTATATGAAACCGTAACTCAAGTGTCAAACCATAGATTCAGTCACAGGTGGAGAGGGTATACAATACTAGAGAGGGTATACAATATATAGCAGTCGTTCTCAAACTCTCTGGCAGTTTGAGAGCCACTGTAAGTCTTCGTGAGGGTGAAGACTTGAACGGGGGGGGGGGTGCCTTGATGGAACCACCATGATCATGGTGGCATGGGGACCCAGGGACTTGTATTCCTACCTGGGGGGTCACGCTGGCCTCCAAGAGGGTCCAGAGCCTCCCAGAAGCCTGCAGTCCCCTCTGCGTTCCTTCCTGATGCTAAACTGGAAATGTGGTCCAATCCCAAATTGAAATGATTTTAAGCATCAGGGAGGCGCACAGAGGAGGATGCAGGCTTCCCCAGACCCTCCCTGAGGCCAGAACCACCTACCAGGTAGGACTACAAGCTCCTGGGTCCCCGCGCCACCACAACCACTGCGGTGCTGTCAAGGCACCCATTTATGGGCCACTCCCCTTAAGGGGGAATGGCTCTCTTCTGTTCTTTTAGTGTGTCCCTATCCACTACTTTGAGAATGGCTGATATATAGAAATTAGATAAATATGCTCATTTTTCTTCTTTCCTATTTTATATAATGCTTTACTTTATTGATAATATCTCCTCAATATTTTAATTTGGAGTCACATTATTCCAATATAAAAAAAAGAGTACAGTCCTTTCCAGAACCTCCCATTGCCACCAGCTCGTAGGATTGGCTGTGAGACTATTGGGGAAAAAAAGCAGGTAGGACAAGAGATGCAATACTTACTAAGTCTAACATCTAAGCCGCCACAGATATAATTGTGCTGCCAATCAGTCACAGATTTGCAGTTATCATGCTACATAGTAAGTGAACAATTTTAGTTAACTTCCTTATACATCCTGGAACTGAGGACAGAAGATGAAAGTCAAACTTTACTTAAGGCAAGTGTGGTGTGTTCTTATGTCTGTCTACCAACAGTTTCCCTGAGACAATAGGAGAGGTTGGCAGCTATGAAATTGTTCACTCTGCTTTTGGATCTTATTAAGCAGAACTTTATTTGTAGAATTCACTGGACGCCTGTGGAAATTTTCTTAAAGGTTAAAATAGTGAAATGCATACAGCTAACGCTTGCTAGAGGTGTGGAAGGCATTGACTGGGGTTGATGGGGTGAAGAGGAGGAAGAAGGGGGAGGCCACGAAAGACAAGTTGCAAAGGGACCCTAAAACCTAGAACTGGTTCTGGTCTGATCCAGAGCAGTAGGTTTTGCCACTGAAGGTAAGGAAAGGTAAAAAAGGAAATGGGAGTCACAGAAATGACTGAGATGATGCCTGAAACAAATGTGATTTTAGTGAACGAATAACAAAACAAAGTTTTTACTTACAAGAACAAATAGAATTATTAAGTGCACACCGACATGTGCGCGCGCACATGAACACATGCACACCATGCACTCACACACAAGTACACATGTGCGCACACACACACACACACGTGCACAAACTCACACTCATGCAATCGCAAGCATGCATGTGAAGAAGCACACAATGCACAATGGCCATCACAGATGAAAAGCTAGTGAAATATCTCCCAGTGTACAAGTATTCAACTCAATGTAGATAACATATACAAAACACTGCTGGACCACTGCTGGACCAGGCCAAAAGACTTTCTAGTTGAGCATCCTGTTCCTCAGAGAGGCCTCCCAGCTGCCTCTGGGAGTTCCACTAGCAGGAGAGAAAGCTATAGTCCTCTTCCAGCATTGCTCCCCTGCAGGTGGCATTCAAAGGCATCCTGTTTCCCACAGTGACCAAAGTTATGCTTCCTCCTCCATGCTGGTTATCCCTCAATACGTTGAAGGTTGTGGCGATGGTCATTTCTCCGCACTGGTTATCCCTCAAATTCTATGTGCTGCCTGTTGGGTTGCTGGCCCAACAACAAGGCCTCAGAGGTCAGCAGTGAGGAGGTTGCTTTACCCACCTCCTCCTCCACCTGTCTCTTGGGGTCTTCCCTGGGCTTGTTCCAGCCAGAGAAAGTAGGCTTCCAGAGACCTCTCATCATTGGCCTCTCATCATACAGTCTTTTCAAAATGGAGAGAGGTGAAAAGCGGTGTGCCCCAAAGATCTGTCCTGGGACCGGTGCTCTTCAACCTCTTCATAAATGACCTGGAGACAGGGTTGAGCAGTGAGGTGGCTAAGTTTGCAGACGACACCAAACTTTTCCAAGTGGTGAAGACCAGAAGTGATTGTGAGATCTCTCTAAACTGGCAGAATGGGCAGCAAAATGGCAGATGCGTTTCAATGTAAATAAGTGTAAAGTCATGCACATTGGGGCAAAAAATCAAAACTTCACCTATAGGCTAATGCAGTGGTTCCCACACATTCAGCATGGGGGCCCACCTTTTAGAATAAGAATCTGTCAGGACCCACCAGAAGTGATATCATCAAGCAGGAAAATTTTTAACCATCCTAGGCTGCAATCCTACTAACACTTAACCAGGAGTAAGTCCCATTGACTATCATTGTTAAAAAATATACATAATAGCTTGTTAAAAGTACAGGTCTGTAACATTTCCCCAAATACAGTCATATACCATGGGAGCATCAAGTCTAATATACAAAAAATTAAATATTGAAATGAATGGGGACCCATCTGAAATTGGCTTGCGACCCACCAAGTGGGTCTCGACACACAGTTTGAGAAATACTGGGTTAATGGGTTCTGAGTTGTCTGTGACAGATCAGGAGAGAGATCTTGGGGTGGTGGTGGACAACTCAATGAAAGTGTCGACCCAATGTGCAGCAGCAGTGAAGATGGCCAATCCTATGCTTGGGATCATTAGAAAAGGTATTGAAAACAAAACGGCTAATATTATAATGCCATTGTACAAATCGATGGTAAGGCCACACCTGGAGTATTGTGTCGAGTTCTGGTCGCCACATCTCAAAAAGCATATAGTGGAAATGGGAAAGGTGCAAAAGAGAGCGACTAAGATGATTACTGGGCTGGGGCACCTTCCGTATGAGGAAAGGCTACGGTGTTTGAGCCTCTTCAGCCTAGAAAAGAGATGCCTGAGGGGGGACATGATTGAGGCATACAAAATTATGCATGGGAAGGATAAAGTGGACAGAGAGATGCTCTTTACACTCTCACATAACACCAGAACCAGGGGACATCCACTAAAATTGAGTGTTGGGAGCGTTAGGACAGACAAAATAAAATATTTTGGCAAAATATCGAGGCAAAATCCGGAGCCGGAGTCCCTGAGGCAGTTCATGGCTGAACACAGTCACGTTCTGGCCACTCCTGCGACGCCGCTGGAACCAACCGTATTGGCCTCTGCCTTTCCATTGGACCATTTCAGCGACGTGGAGAGGGGGGATTTGCTGCATGGGTAACAGCCTATCCTCCATACCTACTTTACCCAGGCTTCGCGCACTGGAGAGGACACTCTGTTCCAGAACCACCATTCAGAGCGTGACACCATAGTCTTTCGAGACTGAAGGATGCCAACAACAATTCAAGGAAGTTTTATACCTCCTTCTCTATGGGTTCCATAACTGTAGGGCCGGATAATGACCCCCTAAAAATTCAACCATGGTTTAAAGATGGTGTTATTGAAGAATAAGAAAGAAATGCACAGTCTGTGACAGAAAACAAAAATTTGATTGTGTATTTAGCTAATCCAGAAAAAAAACCTGCAGTGTGGTATGGTCATATGATTTAAAGGCAAAGTGAGTGCTTTGCTCACAGTGCTTGCTGTGAGGGTTCTGACCCTCCTGTGCCTTCTTAGAGTACTAAGGAGACAGGAAAGCCAACAAAGTGGGATGATGGGAGTTTGTGGATTTGAACTGACAAAGCCACTGTGTCTTGGGCCGCATAACTCAGCTGATACACTATCACTGGAGACGTCTAATAGTTAATCATAGTTAAACATTGACAAGAAAAAAGTCATGTGATCTTTGCTCTACTCCATGTATATGCTGAAATGCCATTTTCATGTTTGTGGTGCAGAAGGAAATAAATTGGAAATCATGTCCCTGAAGGTGTTGGTATCGGTTGCTCATTGATCCTGGGTAACACAAAGCATGTTTATTCTCTTTTTTTTTTTAAATGTAGGAAGTTTTACTCTAGTGGTTACTTTTGTTTCATGTGCTGACTGAATTCTCTGACACCATCAGAGGGCCAGTGTCTTCTTGCTCCACCCACCTATTCAGAATGAGCTTGCCGCGCTTTTTCTGTCAAATGTGAAGACTCAGTGCTGGAAAACCTTCTTCTATTCCTGCTGATCAGGAATTTAAATTTTTAAAAAGAAAATATAATTAGAGTTGGATAATTGGATGCACTTCAGAAGATGATGGACGAATCAGCATCATAGGGGTGGATATTTTTGACTCAACTGCTCATGAATTCATTCATAAAATGCATGGTAAGTTCTAAAATTTGACCGTAAGTAAAACTAAGGTTTAATATGAGATAGATAGATAGATATTTTTACGTGTCTACCATTTCTTACTGTTGGGTGAGATTAATTTCAACTGTGTCTTGCTAAAAGGCAAAAGGCAGTAGCCTTGAGATGATGTGTTACAGCAGTGATTTTCAAACACCATGCCATGGCACATTGGTCTGCTGGTGTGCCAAGGAAGTTTGCTAATTGATTAGTAGGGCCACTGGAGGATGTGAGCACCCTGCCAGCAGTGCAGTGTTCCTTGTGAATTGTCAAAGAACCGATGATGTGCCTTGACAATTTTAGCACCTTGTTGGTGTACCGTGAGATGAAAAAGGTTGAAACTTACTGTGTTACAGCTTGCTACGGGTCTTTGTGGGGCTGAAGTTGCAAAATGCAAAGGTTACATAGGAAGAAAGGTGTAATTCATGTTTCTCAACAGAGAGCAAGACTCCTTTGCAAGATTTATCATGCCAGGAGAGTTTCCTGAAAAAGGCAGGAGACTGATGGGAGAGGGAAGCTGATGAGAGAGTAACTCAATAGTCACCCTACGTGCCACAATGGGCTATGGGGTGGTTTCAGCAATTGGCTCTTAGTGCTCAGCATCTGCCTGTAAGCATCTGCCTGCCTTACTGCCCTGTCTAATGGCCCAATCCTAACCAGGTCTACTCAGAAGTAAGTCCTATTTTGTTCAGTGGGGCTTACTCTCAGGAAAGTGTGGTTAGGATTGCAGCCTAAGTCTAATAAGAATAAAATTAATAACTGGATATGGGACACAACGGCTACTGTTGATTGATTGATTGATATTATAATGCCGTTGTACAAATCGATGGTAAGGCCACACGTGGAGTATTGTGTCCAGTTCTGGTCGCCACATCTCAAAAAGGACATAGTAGAAATGGAAAAGGTGCAAAAGAGAGCGACTAAGATGAAGATGGGTCCTTTTCAGGGAGAAGGGTGGGATACAAATAAAGTTTATTATTATTATTATTATTATTATTATTATTATTATTATTATTATTATTATTGGGCTGGGGCACCTTCCATATGAGGAAAGGCTACAGCATTTGGGCCTCTTCAGCCTAGAAAAGAGACGCCTGAGGGGGGACATGATTGAGACATACAAAATTATGCAGGGGATGGACAGAGTGGATAGAGAGATGTTCTTTACACTCTCACATAACACCAGAAACAGGGGACATCCACTAAAATTGAGTGTTGGGAGAGTTAGAACAGACAAAAGATGATATTTCTTTACTCAGTGTGTGGTTGGTCTGTGGAACGCCTTGCCACAGGATGTGGTGATGGCATCTGGCCTGGACGCCTTTAAAAGGAGATTGGACAAGTTTCTGGAGGAAAAATCCATGATGGGTTACAAGCCATGATGTGTATGTGCAACCTCCTGATTTTAGAAATGGGCTATGTCAGAATGCCAGATGCAAGGGAAGGCACCAGAATGAGGTCTCTTGTTATCTGTTGTGCTCCCTGGGGCATTTGGTGGGCCACTGTGAGATACAGGAAGCTGGACTAGATGGGCATATGGCCTGATCCAGTGGGGCTGTTCTTATGTTCTTATGTTCACTTGTTTGCTTTGGGTTTTTCAGTCAGTCATTCTTAATTTTGAAGTTGTCACTCTATTTGTTTGCAGTAAAATATTTCAGTGAACTTCTATATATTGGTGAACTGACACACTCACAGAGGACAGAAGGTGAAAGTCTATGTTGACTGAAGGCAGGTGTGGTGGTTCCACCAACCGTTTTGCCAAGAGAACAAAAGACGTTGACAACTACTAAGTTTTGATTTGGATCAAAGACTGGCTAAGCAGGAATGTTTTTTCACAGAATCTATTGGACTCCTGTGGAATGTTTAATAAAGGATGAAATGCATACAACTAATGCTTGCTAAAGGCATGAAATGCAGGGGTTGGGTTGATTGGGATTTGATGAAGAGGAGGCAGGGGGGAGGGATCCACCAAAATTATATTGCAGAAGGACCCCATAACTTCTGGTCCTGGTGTGATCCACTGCATGTTGGTCTTCCATTGAAGTTAATGAAAAGCAAGCAAACCAAATAGGACAGTGGTTCTCAGACAATTAGCACCAGGATCCACTTTTTAGAATGAGAATCTGTCAGGACCTACCAGCAGTGATGTCATGACTGGAAGTGACATCATCAAGCAGAAAATAGGCTGCAATCCTACCCACACTTACACAGGAGTAAGTCCAATTGACTATCATTGTTAAAAGAATATGCATAGTAGCTTGTTAAAAGTACAGATCTGTAACATTTCCTCAAATGCAGTCACATACCATGGTAGTATCAAGCCTGATATATAAAAAATGAAATATTGACATGAATGGGGACCCACCTGAAATTGGCTCGCAACCCACTTGTGGTCCCAACCCACAGTTTGAGTAACACTGAAATAGGAGTCATGTAAATAACTGAAATGATACCTGAAACAAATGTGATTTTAATGAATGAACAACAAAATGAGCAAAGATGAAAGGACTCATGAAACACACACAAGACCCTTTGCATACTCCTGCTGTGCTCTTTGGCTTACTGGAGAAAATACCCCAAAATTAGTACTATTAACTAAGTGATTGATACCCCCTCTTAAGGTTTACTGTTCACAGTCATCTTCTGGTGGTATTGAGCCAAGACAGGGCAAGTGTAGGATTAGAGTACCAAATATGTTTAATAAGGTTATTTGTGGTTTCATTTCCCCTTTTTGCTACCAGAGATCTGGATGAACACCCAGGACTTCTGATTATGATGAATGAATGGTTGAAACCTGTCTCCTTGCTCCCTGTCTCCCTTGGATTTGCTTGGATTGTATACTGGTGGAAGGGTAAGAGAGCAATTTGCCATTCCTAAAGACACGTGAAACAACATTGATCATTATGTCCACTGTCTGTGCTTCTTCTCGGGCCATTATTGTTATTCATCTCATGTCATGACTATTACTGAAAATAAATTTGTTGGGGGTGGGGTTCCAAAAATATATGGGCCTTGGTTGCCAAATGACCTTGGTACATGGCTGCCCACCACTCTCATCTCCTGCACACTTCTGCTCTGTCCCCTCTTCCTTTTAAAACTCAAGGAGAGGGAGGAAGAGGAGGCAGAGGAGGATCAGTGAAAGCAAGTCAGCAAACAGAAGTCAGTACTTCCTGCCAATCTGCTGCCGGAGTTGACCACTTCAGTTGCCTCACGGATGGGCCAGCCCTGCCTACAATTTACTCCCGACTACATAAGCTTAGGATAGTGCCATACATAGCTGCAATCTGTCCATATCTACTTGGAAATAAGAACCTCTGAAGACAGTGGAAGACTTCCCAGTGCAGATACTTAAAAATCTGGCTGTAGACTGACTCTGAGCCCATTAGAATTAAGTTTAAGGCATAAACTAGAATGAACAAACACAGTTTATATAATGTTTACCTTCTTTCCAACAATATCTACACTTACCGACTAATTTCATTATCTGGTTTTTCTCTGTAGTAGAGGAAGTTTCTATTACTGGAAATGTCCACCCTCCAATTGTTCTGGTGGAGCATGATGTGATATTGTCCTGCCAAGTAGGAGGCTGCTCACCCTCCAATCTGGAGGTCTGGGTATATAAATGGGGACGCTGCAGAAAGGATGCACTGTATATCTACAGTGGCCCAAAGCAAGACAAGATTCAGGAGAGCAGCACAGGAGAGAGACACGAGAATGCAACTCACAGAGGACAGTTTCAGAATGGAGTCCTAGACGTCACTCTCTTCCCGGTGCAAATAGGAGACAGTGGGCAGTATGTGTGTGCCATGACATGTGGTCGTGTCCATAAAGAAGTCGTCATGGATGTGATAGTAACAGGTAAATATCAAGGCTTTAGTGCTTAGGATCCCACCTCCTCCCTCCCTGCTCCCTCCCCCCGCCTCGCCCCCTCCCTGCCCTCCTCCACCCAATCCCCATCTCCCCCTGCCCTGGAATGCCTCCCCCTGACTCCCCCACACCCTCACTCACTGCTCCCCTGCCCAGCAGTTAGGGTGACCATCAGGAGGCGGAACATGGACCTAGCACTAGAGCTGGCTGGGCTCATGCTGGGCAAGCTCTGGCACTGGGCCTGCAGTAAGGGCTCACAAACATGCCTTACAACATGTTCACAACAGTGCGCACCAGTGGTGAGCTAGCACACATTGTGGAGTATTGGGCCCTAAATCCAGCCACCAATAATCAATGTCTGGGGGGCTATGAGTAGTAATCATGATGATGATGCAGGTGCAGGCATCCTTCCATAGCCAAGGAACTCATATCCATGGTTTCATTTATCCGCGGTTCACAAATTCCCCCTGTTGTGCTCATGACACCTCTCTTCCTGTGCCAAGTCTTTGCAAAACACAGCTTTTTTCCCTTGCTACAGAGCACTGTAAAAACAAAACCAGACACTGAGAGAATCCAGACACTGCTAGGCTAATGCTACAGGACATGACAGAGAAGTAATAGGAAGTGGAATCTTGCACTCTACCTGCTTGGTTTCATTTTCTCAGCGTGCTGTAGCAAAGGAAAAAACCTGCGTTTTGCAAAGCCTTGATAAAAGAAGAGAAGGGAGTCATGAGTTCAATGGGTGATGTGGGGGGAATTTGAGTTGGGTTTGCTGCTATCCACAGTTTCCGGTATCCACGGAAGCAGCAGGAACCTATTTCCTGTGGATACCAGGGGGATGCCTGCAGTGCGAACAAGTGCTTAGAGATAATACGGTGATTTCCAATGTCCAAATGTTTTCTAGGTATCGTTAATGTGTCTGTTGGGGAAAGTGCCCTTCTGCCCTGTCACCTGAGGGAGACACACAAACTCTCCCACTGGGAGCTGCAGTGGAGAAGAATCGGTCCTGGGAAGAATGAGACCATCTATTCCTACCTTTACCAGCACCGGTACCAGAACACCTCCTCTGTACATTATTCTGAAGATTCTCTTTATAACAAGTGTTCCAATTTAAAAGGCCCCGTCATCAGAAAATGGCTTGGGAAGAAATACAAAGGGAAGGCAGAGGTCTCCATGAGGAACCGGAAGGGTTTCCTGAAGCTCAACGATGTTCAGAAGGATGATGCAGGAAGGTATCAATGTTCAGTCAGGTCTACCTCCTTTAACAAAAGAATCATCTTCAATCTTTCTACAGAAGTAAGAAAGACTGAGCCAGGTGAGTGATCATGTTTCTTTCTTCCCTTCCTTCAGGCCTTGCCAATGATCACAGAGGCAGAGAAGGTAGGATAAAGCAGGGCACAACTTTAAAATATGACTTTGGCACAGCATGTGAACTATAAAGACCGGTATGGCAGTGGGGGGCTAGAACCCATCATATCAGTCTCCTTGTATGAAGAGGAAGGGCTGAGGTAGATTCTCTGATGGAACCACCTGCAACTACTGTTGGCAGTACCAGTCTTTTCCTGGCATAAACAGCTGGCCTGTTCAGTCACCTGATCTGAAAAACCGGCTTCCCCCACATCAGGTGGTCCCGTATCCGTGGTTTCACTTAGCCATGGTTCACAAATTCCCCCATAGGGCAAATCACTTATCTTTGTCTGGATGTAGCTCTCCTGTCCCTGTCTCCTCAGTTTCTGTGCTGCCTGCAAACACTAACAGGAAACAGGAAGAGTTTACAGGAGGTGGGTGGGAGGGCTGAAAAGAGTCCTCCAACCAGCCCTCCAGCCTGCTTTCTGTGAGCTCTTCCTGCTTCCTGATAGCTTTTGCAGGCAGCACAGAGACAGAGAGAGGAGGGCTGCAATCAGACAGGTAAGTCATTTATGTGATGGGGAGGGGGATTTGTGAACTGCTTCTTCCAGGGCTCGCTACTAACTGCAATTTCCAGCATCCGCGGTAGCAGTAAAAACTATTTGTGTGGTAGCAGCAAATAATTACTTCAAGACTTGAAGCTATTCAAAAATCAGATAGCTGCTAATTGCCCTGCAAACAGCTGACCTCCTGCAGTTTGCAAGCTGGCCCAGCGCTAGCCCAGTGGTTGCTCGGAGCATCGGGCGGCAGAGAGGTAAGTTGGGGGGAAAGCAGGGAGGAGGTGTTCTAGGGCAGGCAGAGGATAGGGGAAGGCGTAGCAAGGGAGAGAGGGGGGCGGGAGGAGGGCGGGACCTGCAAAGCTCAGCTCTGCCAGATCCAGAGCCCCATGTCGGGCCTTGTGGCCTGACACGAAGTGTCTTGGCAGGCGGAGTTGAGAAGCCCCATTGCAGGGCTGTGTCTCCTTCCCCTGAGGAGCCGCCGCCGGCTGCCTGGTGTGTTCAAGATGCCGCAGCAGCCCTTTTGGCACCACAGCATACCCACGTGCTGAGCAGCTCAGAATTGTGCTGCCCGCCCCTCAAGCCTTAAGGCTATTTTTTTGGACTGCATCATTATGAGAAATTGATCATTTTTTGCAAACGAAAAAGGGGAAAAAAATACTTAAATAATTTCTTTCTAGAGTTCCCTTTTTTCAACGGTTCTGATAGTGTGCTGTTTTAAAAAGTTGGTCCCGGTGCTACAATGTTTGAGAACCACTGATCTAACCTGAACTGAAAGATTTGTTTTCTTGAATCATATATGTGAAATCTGTCCCAGTTCCATTTCAGCATCACTTTTTTGTATAATGTGTTACATGGTCAAATCCAAGATGATCTACAGGCTCATAATACCCCCTCCCCCACAAATTCATTTCATCTAATTTTGTTTTTCAGAGAACCATGATCAGAATATGGAAATGTGGAAATTTTATTATTTGGGCCGTCTGTGTAAGTTTCTTCAGCTGAATGGGAAAAAGTTGATACTTATATACGGAAAGCATTTAGAATTCTTATTACACCTTTTTTTTTAGTTAGAGGAGGAACTGTTAATGATGGTCTATGGGGGCAACTGTTTCTCCCTTGCCTTTAATGTATCAGTCCTTCTTCTCATCCACTCTTTGCAACGCACTAGACCAGGAATATCCTCTGTCTTTTTTTATTTGGCAGCGGAAACTCTCAGCTCTTTCCAGCCTTTCCTCTGTACTACTAATGTCAAAAATACATACTGGGACACTGAATTTTAAGATGCCTTTTCTGCTTGCTTTGTGTGCTTTGAAAACAGTATTATATTATTTCGATTCTCCTCAGATATCCTTGCCTTTGTCATACCCTTCATGCTCTTCTGTTTTGCTGTACACGTTGGTAAGTTGATGTTCTTTGATCACATATTCAGTGTCATACCTATTTTTTAAGGCAACAGTTAGTCAGGTTTCAGATATAACTCTATGGCTTTACATGGGACTGGGAGACATGGCTGAGGCATGATCCTAGTCACTGTAGTTCCAAGACATGGCAGTTTCTCCAGGAAACAAATAATGTTTTATAATAGGGTCTGAAATTATCTCATAAGGTATTGGAAGCAGAAATCTGCTACCTACCAATGCCAAAATGAAGTTAATTTAAAATGGTCCAGGTGTGTAAAGCAGAAGGCTTGGATCTTGCAGTCATGGCAAGGGCTGTTGTGTGGCTCACTCAAGTCCACCTTGATAGTGGGCAGGATGAGGCTGCAAGTCTTTTGCCCCAGTCCTATCCTCTGCCAGTTTATACAATACAGTGCACCATAGAGGTGTTCACCATGCTGTGATGAGGGAGTGATCAGGAGGACTCCTCAAGATAAGGGTTAAGACAGGGCTAGGGATAGGATTAGGCAGTGACAGAGGATTTCCTTCTGGTAAGGACACTTGAACACCACATGAGTCTGACTTGGATGTGGAAGTGTCTGAACTTTGTTTCCATTGGGGTGCAGCTGGTCAAGCTGGGGTGGGGATGTTATATTCCAGAGTCTACTAGTACTGAATTTATCTTCACCTCTCATAGAAATAAAGGGATGTATAACTGGTTTTTATCTCTTCTTCTGCAGTGGCACACAAAAGATGCAGCAGTAAACTTGGTAAGTGTGCAGTGATTTCTTGTGCTTCCTACCATCATTATCATAGGGCAGACGTAGTTCTTGATCTCTATTTCCCTTAGAATTCTTGTTGTATATACTCAGAGGTTGTCTTGTAAATCTTGAATTCCATAGTTCAGTGGAAAGTGGAGGAGAGAAATCAACTTTAATGTAGCTATTCAGATTATAAGGATAACAAAGAACACTGGTAGGTGTATGTACATGCTGAATGTGAAGAGATTAACATTTTTTAACCCATTCCTTTGTAGAAAGACAGAAAAATGATGATGATGGTGATGGTGATGGTGATGATGAAGAAGAAGAAGAAGAAGATCAAAGTAAAGTTGGGAAGCATGCAACTTCTACTCCCTGTACATTCCCTGATATAATAGGGGGCTGTAGATAATGGAGCAACAGGAACAGTCATGAGAATGCAGGGGGGAAATGTTCTGAGACATGTACATAAGGTTGCTGTCACCCTCCCTGATTTGGACTCTGAGGAGAAAACCTATGAAGCATCATTGCTCTAATGAATAATTAGTTGGAATTTGAGCTATAAATGCACAATAGTGATTACTCCAATGCTGCCTTCCAGGGTGCATTTTTAGCCATCTGCTGAAATTGTCGATATCAATATTAACAGCCCAATCCTATCCTTCTCCGCCCCCCCTCCACCGATGTAGCCATGCTCACCTCACCCCCCTTGTTGTCTCCCTGTTATGCATTTTCTTGATGATTGTCTGACATGGGGGGGGGGGAGACTCCTCACCACTGCTCCAGCATCATGCAACTCCTTGCACTGCTGAAATGGTTTTTATGACTGCCCTAAGACAGTTAACAGTGACTGAACCAGTTCCACCAGTGTAAGATCCCAATAGAATTGAACTGTAAGGCAGGGATTTATGATGTGGTGAGTGGAGGAGAGAAATTTTAAATTATATGTTCAGATTAGAAGGATAACAAAGAAAACAGGTCTTTGTGTGCATGTTGAATATGAAGAGACAGTAACTTTTTGTTTTTGTCCATTTCTTTGTAGAAGAAGAGAAGAATGATGATGAAGAAGAAAGAAAACAGAGAAGTAGAATTGGTAAGCACAAAGTGATTTCTGGGATGTTTCACCAATTCTGTCATTACAATGGGGCAGGTGGAGCACTGGGTTCTCATACGTCACCTCCCGCTTTGACTTTCTTATTTGCTACAGGGTTATGTGTTAAATGTGACATCCCAACATTCATTTGCCAGCCAACTTCGGAGCAGAAAAACATTGACAATATTACATAGGATTATAAATATTAATATAAATATTTGTATTTATAAATATGAATATTTATAAATATGAATATTAAGACAGATATTTACAATGTAGAAAGAAGTAGGCTTTAATTCAGATCCTTAGATTTGAAATTTTAGACTTAATTCAAATCTTTATATTTGAAGGATAACACCCAAAAAATGCAGAGGTGTGTGTGTGTTCATGCTGAGTGTGAGGGCACTGCAACAGTTTCTTATCCATTTTTCTGCAGAAGAACAGAAGACTGATGATGAAGAAGAAAGGCAACCCAGAATTCAAGTTGGTATGTATGAAGTGATTTCTGATGCATTTCACTATTTTCTTGGTTACCTGATATGCACATATGCTGACTGACACTGTCTGACTTTGCTTTTCATCCACTACTTTGAAGAAGAACCGAAGAATGGTGGAGAAGAACTCCAAAAACATGACATTCAAGTTGGTAGGTATGAAGTGATTTTTGGGGTGTTTTACCAATTCTGTCATTATAATGGGGCAGATGTACCACAGGGTTGTCAATCTTCACATCCTCTTCAACCTTCTTATCTACTCAGAGGTAAAATGCTGCATCCCAACAATCTTTTGTAAACAACTATGCAGTATCCTGGAAGCTCAGACCATGACATGAGTTCTTAACCATGGTTAGCCAACGATCATGTTTCAATATTATGCTTGAACTCAGACACTAACTATGAATTATGGTGCAATCTGAGAAATTTTAAATCGTATATTCAGATTAGAAGGATATCAAAGAAAACAGGTCTTTGTGTGCATGTTGAATATGAAGAGACAGCAACAATTTGTTTTTGTCCATTTCTTTGCTGAAGAAGAGAAGAATGATGATGAAGGAGAAAGAAAACAGAGAAGTAAAATTGGTAAGCACAAAGTGATTTCTGGGGTGTTTCACCAATACTGTCATTATCATGGGGCAGATAGACCACTGGGTTCTCAAATGTCACCTTCCTCTTTGACTTCTTATTTACTCCAGGGTTAAATGTTAAATGCTACATTCCAGCATTCATTGGCTGGCCAAGCAAAGTGATATTAAATTATAACTTATATGTTTATATGGCAATTATTAAAATGATGATGATGATGATGATGATGATGATGATGATGATAATACAGGTATTTATATACCGCCTTTCTTGGTCGTCAGATTTTGTCTCAGACTTTATTCAAGGCGGTTTACATAGGCAGGCTATTTAAATCCCTGTAAGGATTTTTACAATTGAAAGAAGGTTCTATCTTTCAAGAACCACAACATTTCAGATGTTTCTTTCTGATCTGGTTTCACATTCTGGCCTCCATCCTCCCACGCTCAGAGCAGATGGAATAGCTCGGCTCAGCTTGTCAGCCTGCTTCAAGGTCTCACCATTCACGGTGCCGGTGGCCTCAAACTGGCGACCAGCAGATGTTATCTTCAGGCAAACGGAGGATCCGTTATTCAGCATTTTGATATTTTATTTCTGAGTATGTAAACACATAACATTATTGTTCTCTTGTCTGGATCAGTCTTCTTGGTTCTGCAACAGCAATTTTGCTGGCAGAAGAGCAAGTGGACCTGGGAAAGGGGATGGAGGCCAGGAAGGGGGATCGGATATTAGTGCTGCTGCTGGCACCATTACCACCCCATTCCAAGTCTTGGCACACTCCATTCCCCACCTTGGTCTCCGCCCCATTCCTCTCCACCTGCCCACCCCCACTACCTGCCTGTCCCTGGTGCTGAGTAATTGGCACCAGGGCTCCTTGGCAGGCTGCTAGCATGCAGCCACTCACCATTTCCTTTGGCAGCCTGGCTGTGCAGAGTGGCATGTCACTTAGCTGGAAAGCACCCTGCACCATTGAAACACAAGTTCTGGCAGTGCAGAAGCCCAGAAGATTGGGCAGTTCAGAAGATTGAGCAGTAGTCATAATTTGCTAGGACAGGCTGCTGGGTTTATTTTGGTGTTTGAATTCTAATGGGCAACACAATTATGGCTCATTCTGCCTAGTTTCTTGATACATGCACATACTGTGTTTGATGAGATGGTTTCTTTTTTCCTTTTTCATCAATGTCTTTGCAGAACAGAATTTAGATGCAGAAGAATGCCAAAAGCTCAGAAGAGAAAATGGTAAGTGTGGATCGATTCTGGGCTGTTTCACCAATTCTGCCATGGTTATGAAGCAGCTGTCTGCCTGGCTTCTTAAGCTTCACCTGTGCTTGAACTTTTATATCTGTTCATAATTTACTTATAAATGCTGCCAGGCCCATCTGAAGCAGTGGCGTCACTAGGTTTCGCGTCACCCGGTGCAGGATGCCATCGCATCACCCCCCATGCAGTGGGCGGGGCAATACCCAGGTGGTGGGAGTGGTGATGTACCATCACTCCGCCTCCACTGGTTTTTTGGCTGTACCTTTTGATAGAACAAAGATAGAACACATTCTACATGACATTACGCATTGATTGATATATAACATAATGGTATTATTCCTCCAAACTGTGATTGTGGTCACAAGTGGTGTCACACACACACACACACCCCTCCCCAGGGTGTCAACTTACTAATACCTTATTGCAGCAGTTCTCAAACTTTTAGAACTGGGACCCACTTTTTAGAATGACAATCTGTCCAAGAACCATCAGAAGTGATGTCATGGTGGAAGTGACATCATCAGGCAAATTAAATAAATAAGTATAAATAAGTAAAGTAAAAAAATAATTAAACAAGCAGAAGTCAGCCCTGGTCCACCAAGTGAATTTCCTCTGTAGCCTGCCTGCAATAACACCACCCTCCCTCCAAAATCAGTAAGGTTTTCAGCCCTACCAAGTACCCAGTTCAAGAACTTCTGTTTAAACCAGATCACTGTCAGGATCCACCTGGCTTTGCAAGTCTCAAAAAAGTTCACCTGATCTTCTGTTTTGATCCTTTTTAGCCTCTGTTTTGATCCTTTTCAGTGGGGGGGGGGAGGCTGCCTTCTGGAGCATTTGTTTAGCTCCAGGTGCATAGGATCAGGACCATTCTGGTAGCCTTGCACTCTCCTTCACCTGATCTTCCACACCAGCCAAGGCATGTTTGCTTACTCGTGAGTAAACGCAACCATGAGGCTTAGTTTCGCTTTCCATAGGGCTCAATACATTCGTCTGCTTGGAGGGAGGGACTTCCTTCTCATGTGTCTTTGGGGGCTGGATTCATTGGATCAGGACCACTCTGGTGTGGTCGGATTCCTATCAGCCTGCCTTTTCCAATGGACTAAAGCAAATTCACCTACTTGCGAGTAAACTTGAGATACGGCTCACTTTCACTTTCCATAGGGATCCATGCATTTTTTGTTCTCTAGTTTTTTGGCCATAGCTTTTGATAGAAAGGAGATATTTCACTCTGGTTTTTTGCGTTGCATTCCGCTCGAAATTCCACATCCAACGGTATATAATATACTGGGGTTACTCCTAACCACCGCGATTTTGGCATGTCACCCCCAGTGCGCGCCACCCCCCCCGTGCGTGTCACCTGGTGCAGCCCGCACCCCCTTAGCGACACCACTGATCTGAAGCTATTGTGGTGCATGAAGCTGCTCAAAGCTCCCCCACCACCCATCTTTTGCATGGATTCTTGAATCAAAGCTGGAAATATGAAGTGTGCAGGATTGCTCCTGCAGTGCTCTACATTTCCTCCTTTGTTTAAAGAGCCCATGCATAGGAAAGGGCAGTCTTGCTCCTTCCCCCAAAAGGCTCTCTAAAAGCATCTGATGGAGGAAATTGAGGAAGTCAAAAGGCTGCACTCCAAGAATCAGAATGCAGCAGTCCCCACTCCTTCCTTTATGAGTCGTCATTACACAAAGCACAGCCTCTGCAGTTCTAGGTTGATTAAGAGCTGGGTGGAGGAAGTTGGCCGCAAATGCAGTCATTTCTTTTCGTGGCAGACCAGGGTATAGTTTTGAATTGGAGGAGTATTGGGGAAGAAAATTGGATGTTTTGCTCCTTACTCTTTATCTTGTTTATGGAAAGTTCTTTCACACCTGCACTGTGCCCACTTACCTGGATAGTTGGCTGGCATGTGCCTGCGCCCTTCTTCCATGCACCTAAACACCAATGCTGTGTCTGGGAGTGAGGCTTCTATGTTTGTGTGTGCTGACAGGTTCAGCCGAAGGCCTCACAGCACCTGAGCAGCATGCCAAATGCCGTCTCCGCTTACCTGGTGATGTGCCGGCGTCTGCTCCTCTAGTCCCTGGGAAGAGTGGGCTGCACAAATATTGGTGCTCCATTCAATTATAAGATCTCCATCTCACAATGAATGGAGTATGCAATTAGCCAGAACTGGTGTCTAGAGTTCTTGTGTCTGAATTGCTGGCTGTTGTGTGCATAGAGCAAACTTACTGCATTGTTGCTTATGAAAGTTTTTTCTTCATTCCTTTGTTTACAGAATTCTTAGACGCCCGTTTCTATCGAGGTGAGACTGCTTTAAAAATTAATTGGCAAAATGACACTAAAACAAAATGGGCACTTGGGGAAATTGTTCCCAGCAAATAACTATTATTTAGTTTAACAATATTCTTTGACTCTGCTGCTAGAACTACTGTTCTGGCAGTGGAATGCACTTTACGGTATCACAGATGCCATTATAGAAGCACATGTACCAATGTCAATAAGTTGGCAGAATGGGAGGAACAGGGTGTGGTGGACAGATTGAGACAGATCAAGGGTAGGGATGGGGGCATGTCAGAGTAGGAAGGGGTGCATCCTGGCACAGGTGATTCATGCCAGGATTCTTTCTTTCTTTCTTTCTTTCTTTCTTTCTTTCTTTCTTTCTTTCTTTCTTTCTTTCTTTCTTTCTTTCTTTCTTTCTTTCATGTATGTATGTATGTATGTATGTATGTATGTATGTATGTATGTCTCCCAACATGCTCCCTTTGTTTTCTTGGACTTGCACCAGCTATCATCATCCCCATCATCATCAATTATTATCATTATCACTATCATACTTATATACCACTTTTCAACAAGGGTAGTTGAGCTTTTCAACAAAAAGAGTATAGAGCTGGAGCACATCAGAGGAGACCCATTAGAGATCAAGGGGAGTATGGAGGAGTAAGGAAAAAGGTTTTCCCTTACCCCTGCCAAGCCTCCTGATCCCCCTGCCACAATAGCATGCTGCACAGCCTGTTTTGGCATGGCTGTACGGAGGAAAGGTGGAAAGGATTGGACTGGACCATAAGAAGACTGAAAAGAAATGCTCAGCCCAGTTAGCAGACTGTGAAATTGGGGCTGGCCATTTGGTAAATTTTCAGCAGATGGGGGAAAACACACACACACACACACACACACACACACACACACACACACACACACACACACAGAGAGAGAGAGAGAGAGTGAGAGAGAACTGGCCCTGTACAATAAAGGCATGCATATTTACATATTATCTTGATGGAGTCCCTGCACCAATCCTGTAAAGCAGGGGTGCCCAAACCCCGGCCCTGGGGCCACTTGCAGCCCTTGCGGCCTCTCAATGCAGCCCTCAGGGAGCCCCCAGTCTCCAATGAGCCTCTGGCCCTCCTGAGATTTGTTGGAGCCCGCACTGGCCCGATGCAACTGATCTCAGCGTGAAGGCGACTGACCTCTCATGTGAGCTATGGGATGAGGGCTACCTCTACTGCTTGCTGTTTCATGTCTGTGATGCAGCAGCGGCAGTAAAGGAAAGGCCAGCCTTGCTTTGTGCAAGGCCTTTTATAGGCCTTGAGCTATTGCAAGACCTTCATTCATTCATATAAGTTCATCTTTAATATATTCATTTATGTAAACTTATGTAAATTTATTCAAATTTGAAATGTAAATTAATTCTTCCCCCCCCCCCGGCCCCTGACACAGTGTCAGAGAGCTAATGTGGCCCTCCTGCCAAAAACTTTGGACACCCCTGCTGTAAAGTATTATTATTCCCATATTGGAGGGTGACTGAGAGGAAGTGGCTTGCCAAAGGCCACCTTGTGTGTTCATGGCAGAAGGGAGATTCAACTTCAAGCCAAGGAAGGCCTGCTTCACCGTTATCACAAACCTTTCCTTCTATCAGATTTAAGACAAATCTGCCTTGTAAATAACATGCAGTCATGACATGTGTTGATACTACAGCGTATGATCCAGAAGGTGGCAACACTGTCTTTAACCCTTTAATGTGCTTTTGAATTACCCCCCCCCCCCTCTCTTTGCAGTGGATGTGATTTTGGACCCCAATACAGCTCATCCAAGACTGGAAGTGTTTCAAGAAGGGAAATGTGTGAGGGACACAGGAGAAGTATTACCAGTTCCTAACACTGAGGAGAGGTTTGACTCTCACATGTTTGTCCTGGCAAAAGAGGGCTTTGCCAAAGGCAAACATTACTGGGAGGTGGAAGTTGGACAGAAAACAATTTGGGACTTGGGGGTTGCTTCTGAATCCATTTCTAGAAAAGGGAGGATCACACTGGCCCCCCAGAATGGCTACTGGGTCATAGGGCTTGATGGTAAGAAAGGTTACTGGGCTCGAACAGACCCCTGGACCCGTCTGGAAGCAAGTGGAAAACCCACTAAGATAGGGATGTTCTTAAATATTCCAGAGAGAAGTCTTTCTTTTTATGATGTCAACAGGAGAAGTAAGTTGCATACTTCTACCTTACCTTCTTCTGAGAAGAAACTTTATCCCTTCTTCTCTGTAGGCTCCGTGGTTTCAGAGCTGGATAGCCATCCCCTGGAAATTCCACCATGGTTTAAAGAATAAGATGTGATTGAGGGATAAGAAAGATATCTAGAAGCCCATGGATTGCTTTTGAACATTGCAGGTCTTTACTTTGATCAGGATGGTTGTTCCAAAAAGCCTGTATCCAAAGAAAGTGAATCCTAACTAAGCACCATGAAGTTAGTCATGACTAACAAGTTCATTGGCATCTATAGTGCCATCTGATGCATGTCTATTCAGAAATAAACCTCATTGAGTTCAATTAGGATATATATTCAGGAACACGTATATAGAATTGTATTTGTAATCAGAAATAAATTTCTTTGGATATAATTGAAAATGGGCTGATTTGGATTATATTTTTAATGAACCATTTAGTGATATTACTTTTGTACTAATAAACTGTGTTGAAAATTCATTTTTAGTTGTTTTTTTTTAAATTTAAGTGTATTAATCATTTTTATAAACAAAAGATGCAAACCTTTTCTACAAAAGTCTATACAAAAGGATAACTCAAATGTCAAACCATAGATTCAGTCACAGGTGGATCAAGGGAGCCATATACTAGAGAGGGTATATAATATATAGCAGCAGTTCTCAAACTCTCCAGGAATTTGAGAACTGCTGTAAGTCTTAGTGGGAGTGTGGACTGGGGCTGGGGTGGTGCCCCAAAGTACCGCAGCAATTGCAGCAGCTTGGGGACCCAGGGGCTTGTATTCCTACTGGGGGGGGGGGGGAGTCATGCTGGCATCTGGGAGGGTCCAGGAGGCCTGCAGGCCCCTCTGCAGGCTGTCCTGATGCTAAATTGGAAGTGCACGCCAATCCCCAATCACAGCTATTTCAACCATTGGGGAGGCCCACAGAGGGGACTGCAGGCTTCCCAGACCCTTCCTGAAGCCCTGCTCTTCCTGATAAGAACATAAGAAGAACCCTGCTAGAAGAAGAGCCCTGCTAGAACATAAGAAGAGCCCTGCCAAAGCCCCATCTAGTCCAGCTATTGTGTCAAATTTCCTTTTGCCCCTCCCCCCTTTCTATTAACTCTGCATAGGAATTAACATTCATGTCATTATCTGCTGCAACCATGAACTGAAGTATTGGGGAAGAAAAAGGAAACTATATCACTTGATGTTTCTGATTTACTTCAGTATATAGAAAACATTACCAGTGTTAATGAAATCTCTGAACATTAGAGCCCAATCCTATGCATGTCTACTTGAAAGGAAGTGCAATTATAGTCAATGGGGCTTATTCCCAGGTAAGTGTGGATAGGATTGCAGCCAAACAGCTGAATCCTAACCTGCGCTGGAATAGGCAGGCCAACTGGCCTGCACTATATCCAGTGGAGATTAGGAGGTGGATCTGGAGCAACTTGGAGTAAAGGGACTTATGGGTTGAGCCTACTTATCTGTGGATTTTGTGTACGTGACTCTGGCTCAATGCGGGTCCCCAGGACCCATGCTGAGCCAGATTCAGCCCAACCTGGCGCAGACCCTAGCTATGCTGGTGGAGCTGTAGTTTGGTCACCTCTGGAGGCTCTTTGAGTCTCTTGGATGCCTCCGTGGGCTACAGAAAGCCTTCTAAGGCCACTGGGAGTCCTTAGAAGGTCACTTCTGGTTTTGCTTCAAAATGAAGTGAAATTTTAAGGTCTTATAAGGCCTTTGGAGGGCCTGGGAGAGCTTCCCCAGCCCCACAAAGACCTTATAAGGCCTTTAAACATCACTTCTGATTTTGCCTTAAACACCTTTGTTCCAGCCTCGCCAACCCCTTGCGCCAGCCTGCCCGGGCAAACATACCCAGGCAAACATACCCAGGCAAACATACCCTTCCCGATGCGGTTATGGCGCTGGGAGGCTAGTTCGCATTATTACGCTGGCCTCCCTGACTCAGGGGTAGTTGTGAATGTTTTATGGCATGTTTGCGACATCCCCAGGCCCTTGTGCCAGCCAAACACTTAGGACTGTGCTCTTAGTCTTCCATGGAATCACCAAACCTCTCCTTGATATGTGCTGTTTTGTTTGTTTTTATTGAATTTCAAAAATTCATATCAATGTAGGCCTCCAGGCTGCAAAATGTGCCTTGGCCTTAGCATATCTGAGCATAAGCAAAGTTCTGGCATATTCCAAGCAGAGAAGATAAGTCAAAGGACTTGTGCTTGCTTGTTGCTTTGCCTGCCAATAACCTCTCCCGCAAGTTCATTCCCTGCCATGTAGCCAGTCTTATCAGCAGAGCAGCTCAGCCATGCTTGACTTCTAAGCACCTTTTGTATTTCCATCCACATCATTGCTGCATTTTATGTAACCAGTTACAACTCTGATAATAAACAACCTATGTATATATACCCAGCGTTGGGAAAACCCAGCGTGGCTTGACACGAGTCAAGTTGCTCAGTCACTGCACCCGTGACTCAACTCAAAAAAGAGTCATAATGGGGTACTTTCTGAGTCTCCTAGTCACCCATTAGCGACTCTAATGGACTAATCAAGTCCCCCCCCCCCAAAAAAGCCAGCCGTGGGAAAAACGGGGCTGCTGCAGTGGGTGTGTGTAAGTGTCAGAGCTCTCTTTGGACATTCCCCTGCTGTCCCTGACCATCTGTAAACAGGGCAGGAGGAGTGGGAAGGACTGAGTGAGAGCCGGGACAGAAGCAGAGAGAGGGAGGAGGAGGGTCAGGAGCAGCAGCTGGGAGGCTTACCAAGTTGACCCAATCCTTGCAGCCCTACTCAGAAGTAGTCCTGCTGCAGCTGATCATTCAATGGGGCTTGCTCCCCCAAGTAACAACAGAGCCAAGAAGCCACGAGGTTGGAAAGCAGAATCAGACAGAATGTCCCACCTTCCTGGGCTTCTGCAGCCAATTGTAAAGCAAAACCCCCCTTGGGCTCCTCTCCCTCAGCCAATAAAAATATTCGAATGCCCATCCTTTGTCCAGTGATCATCCATTCCTTCTTTCTTATCAGAGATTGGGAACAAGAGCTCACTCCCCCCTCCCATTCGATTCATTAACCCTTTCCTGCCTCCTGGCTGGAATTGCCTTCTGGTTGCTGGTCAGAATGCTGGCTGCATGAGGTTTTCCATGCGACAAAAACAGTAAGCAAGCAACCCCAGATACAGGCAGACTCAAGTCAGCACATGTGGGGATGAGTGCCGACTCAGGGGGTCCCTGAATCGAGTGTTTTTCAGTCTTCCATGCGTGTGATACATGAGTCACTGAGACACCCCAAATCACAAATTTTCACAACTCAAGTCCGAGTCACCGACTCTAGTTCCCAACACTGTATATACTCGTATCTTTTTGCTTTGTTTTGCCCTTCAAATTGAACTCTCCATCAAGTGTGTTTGTGACTTTGATGCTGCCCATTCCAGTGCTTGGGACTCTTAAAATAAAGAACTCCTCGTAAGTTAACCTTGCATCTGTCATGTCACTTCCTTGGCATTCCCAAAGCCTGCAAGCCTGTGGTCAGGGCATATACCCTTGCAAAAAGACATATTTAATCACCCTCCGCATTCACTTTCCCTGCCCCAGCAGCTTTAATTAGCCAAGGAGGGCAAGAGAAACATCAGGTGCTCTGAACAAATCAAGTCTGGTCATTTTAAATTAGGTTTTATTTGAATGTGTCAAACAGTACAAATTATGAAGATTAGAGATTCATCACAAAACAAAATGAAAATAAACAATAATGGCAGCCTCTACCCCCTTGTAAAAGCTGTTTTGTGTGGTGGAAGAAATTTCAAGGCACTATGCTGGCTGAGGGCAAGTGCAGAATTGGGAGAAGGGGAGATATCTCAGTATTATTCTTATTAGGGACAAAGTGATTATTTGAAAAGGGGGGAGGGTAAAAAAAAGAACAAAACAACCCCCCCACACACATACCCCATTCAAATAGAACAGCTTCAACTGGAGTCAAGCACAGTCTTCATCCACTTCATTCAGGTCCTGCCTTATCTTTGGATGCATATCCTGCCTCTGCTGATACTACCTCCTTCCTGCCAGCCTTTTTAACCCTCAAACCCTCAGGCTTATCCTGGGGAAAGTGGTAGCAAATGGCTTCCCAATGGGCCTCTCCTTAGCAGCCAATGATGAGCAAAGCACTTTTTCCTGCTTGGGATCCTGGGTCTTGAGACTCCCAGAGGTTTCTTGAATGTTCAGTCAAAATACTCAATTCATTTTTATTTTCAAGGTGAGCAGTGGGGTTGCTTATACATCTCTAATTAGTGTGGCATTCAGGAGTGTAACATAATGTCTCTTCTTAAGCAAGCAACAAATGTAATGTAAAAAAAAAAAAACCTCAATGAGAAGTTAAATCTTTCTAGTACATTTAGTATACTTCCTTTACTGTCATCTCCTTGGGAATTCTGGGAATTCCCTATGTATTTTTCATCCCCAGTAAAGATGCAAACCCAAATAACTTTTCTTTCTATTAGAGAGCCTTCAAAGGGACAGGGGCTCTACGATGAATGACCTCCAATGGACTCTGATCTGCATCCTCTGCAGCTTGGACAAAACTTAAGAATGGGTGCAATCTCTCATTTGACTGAATGGGGATAGAATGTATCATGAACCCCACGTTTGCATTATAAAATGTGATTTTTCCTTCCTCCTGATCCAGGAACATACCAATCATTTTATGGGGCACTTCCCTCTTTTTTATCTTTTCCCCATCTTGACAAGTAAAGAAGCCTTCTCTAGAACTTCTCAGAGCCCAGCATCCTTCTCCAAGAGGTCCAGAAAACTTCTCCTTTCTGACTTTGTCTCTTGCAACCTGAGTCAGCACCCCCAGCTCCCAGTCCAACCTGTCTCCCACCCTCACCTCCCAATAGTGCTTCCCAGCCTCATAACCCTCCTTTCCCAGAACCATCAGAGTCCCAGAACAAGTTACAGGTTTTTCTGGTGTAGATGGTTGAAGTCGGATTTTTTTCTGATCCTCACTGAGGATGAGTTCAGGGTGTTTATGATCCGGATCCAAAGTAACAGCAGCTATGGAAGAGGAGAGGGAGGAACAAAGTAAGGTCAGTATCTGTTTGAAAAGAAACTGGATTCAGAGGTGACCTTTTCTCTAAACAGCATCTCAGGTTAAAGCTGAGCTGGCTCATGAAAAAAACAGATGCATTGTTGGGCTGACAGGCTGTGCTGAGGGAGAGAGAAGGCAGAGTTTTGTCAGTCACAGTAATGTACACCAGCTACTCATAGTGAAAGGAACTGTGGAAGTTTGAGTGTACAAGGACAATCGCGATGGTCCAGAAGTCATAGTCAACCTGCAGTTCTGATTGGTGAGCAGGTGACCACTTGCAATTGGTATTCAAAATTCTCTACAACAGATCTTATTGGTTTATACATATGGACCAATGCTCACCAGAATTGAGAGAGCACATCAAATGGTCAAAGTCTGAAAGGGAGAAAATAAAAGGGGCAGCATAGCAAGTGAGAAGACCTCATTAAGAGTTGCAATGACTGTGTTGCCAGTTCACCCCTCCACCACTGCATCCTCAAGTGGTGATGTGCATGAGTGAAAAGCTACCTCTATTTAGCACTTGTAGAACCCGCTTTCCTATCTCTTGAGTTGAATTCAGCACAGTATATTTCCATGGAGACAGTTTAACGTATACAGTTGCATTGTCTCTGCAAAATGAAGAGTCATTTTGTGAATTATGTACATGCCTATATGAATTGGCTCTAATTATGGCCTTTCACACTATTGAGTAACGGCATCCTGTAGCTTCATTACCTGCATAACTTTGAGCTCTTCTAAAATCTATAAATAGAAAAGAAAAATGCATCAGCTGCAGAGAACAGTGAACCGCAAAAAATATGTATGAAATCATGGAACAGCCCAGTGTGCTTATGAACTGAATGAACTCATGTTTACCCAATAATACAAAATGAATCATTTTCTAGGACAGAAGAATAATTGTCAAGAAAAAAAATATGGCTTACCCAGCTCAACTTCGATCTGGTCTGAAATGGAAGGATATTCCACTTAGGGATATTATTTTCAAAATATATGCATTTTCTTTTCTTTAGACATGTACTGTAGGATACTAGCATGAGACTTATTTATTTGTCAGAATTTGACAGAGCTAGGATGGTGTAGTGGTTCAGGAGGTGAACCTGGGAGATAAAGGTTTAAATCCGCAGTCAGTCATAAAACATCCTGGGTGACCTTGGGGAAATCACTGTCTCGGGCAGCGCAATCCTATCCCCAGCTGGGCTGCTGGGTGCATCCCCCCCCCTTTCATCCCCTTCCCCTGAGGAAAACTCCAGGCCATCAATGGGGCTTCTCCAGTCTGCCAGTGCAGACTGAAGAACCTCCATGTTGGACTTTTCGGTCCAACACAGAGGACAGGATCCGGAAGAGCAGGTCTCCGCCAGTCACTCTCCTGCCTCACCTTCCCCCACCCTCCCCCACTGTGGAAAGCCTTCCCCTGCCCTGAAAACCCATACCATCGCCCAGTGGTGTGATGTGTTCGTGCCCCTGTAGTGTCCTCCATCTAGCACTGGACACAGAACCAACTGGTACTGGCCTGATGCCAGCACTCGCTATTCAGCAGATACCATAAACGTGCTTTTCAGCACATTTACAACACCAAGTGCTGCTGCTGGAGCTCAGTTCAGGCACTAGGCCCAGAGAGGATTGGTCCCTTAGCCTCACTTACATCAAAGGATTGTTGTGAGGACAAAAGGAGGGAACTGTGTTTAACACCCTGAGCTCCTTGGAAGAAGGGAAGTAGAAGAATGTTTAAAATAATAAATATTATAAAATGGTGCTGCTTAGACAGGAAATGAATGTTGGCAAAAACATTCATATTCAAATTCTTCAATACCCTGCCCTCCCCTACAGGCTGCCAGTATAGTCCTCCGATACCTTCTCATCCACTTATTCAATTCCTATCCCCCTCCCCCAGAACCAGACATGAGTCCTCGCCTCACCTAACAGCTTTTGCTGTTCTTCAAGTCCACCTGTCAAACAATGACTTTGATTAGCACAACGAAAAATTGAGAGAGCTTGCAAAGAAATGAATGACTAAGAGGGAGCAGGGATTGGAGCAACGGAAACAGGACTGCAATCAATGTTGACCACAGAATGTGTTCAATACAGTCGGCCACTCGGACAAGCAGTCATCTGATTACCCAAAGACATGACTAGTCGGGCTTTCATCCCACAGTGAGGTCATGTGTCACATGACACATCAATGGCAGACAGGAAGCCCAATCCTATTGGGTATATACAGCAGTGCATCTCCTGATCAACCACCATAAGAAATGCAAGTGTGGTATCACAAACACTGTGTTGTTAATGTGTGCTACAGAGCTGCTGGTGCAAGTGGCTAGAGGCTTGATGCATGAACCAGTGGCTCCCAGATGTTCTGCTAAAGCAGGAAAGTATTGGAGTGGTCAGTTCGGGGGAGAACTGGGGTGGAGACCAGGCCAAGCCAGTGTCAGTTTAGGAAAGGTTTGGCATGGATTTCAATGGCAGCAGTGCATGTTAGGATCTCATCCCCCTTCCAGGTGTAGACTCGCCTCCTGAAGCTCTTTGAGCATATGACAACTAAATAGCTGGAGTAGGTCTGAGGAGACTCAGTGATGGCCAGGAAACCTATGGAGAGATAAGTAAACATATTTTTACTTACCTCTCCTGGGTTATCTGGTGGTCCCACCCACGATAAGGTGCAGCGTGAGCTCCAGCAGCACAGCTGCATCACATAAACTGAGGTGGGACAGGATTGGGCCACTAGAGATGCTACTGAATTTCACAGGTAAAATTTGGCAGTGAACCTCTTCCCCTACATATGGCAGGACTGTGCAAGTATATGCCAAGAATTTACCAGAAAATTGCTAAGGCCGTTTCTTTGTGGGAGGTTTCCATAACAAATTTAATCATAATGGCTGATGGAGGTTTCCATAACAAATTTAATCATAATGGCTGATGGACAGAGAAATACAATAATGTTATTTGTTATACTGGCACAGGAAGCATCTGTGCATGTGCAGCATTCTCTATGACACCACAGGTAGTACAATTAATCCCAGTATTTACCAAGTTGATTTGCCCACATCTAAACAGATCAATGTTATGGATTGTGCACAGTTTTGGCCAAATCCAGGATTGGGTAGGTGCATGGCAGAGTTTACTATCATGAAACACAGCTTTAGGGTAGTGGTACCAACATCCAATCCCCTTTCTCAGCCTCGATCCACCTTTCCGGTCCACTCAGACTTGCGCCAGCAAAGTAGCTGGTGCAGATACAAGCAGACCCATGCAGGTGAGGGAGGCTTATACCTGGGTGAGGAAACAAATGTTCCCTTACCCAGGGAAGACCTCTGGGGCCTGAAACTCCCCTGTGGGATGCAGCATGCGCTCCACTGGCATGGCTGCATCAGTGCAGTGGGAGTTAGGTAGGATTGGCTACCTCAGCCTTTGAAAACTATGACAACCACTCATGATCACTGCTCTTTGTAGCCTCTGCATATCTTCATACAAAGTTACTGCAAAGAATGATAATGCATTTTGCCATTGTTTCTCAGTCCATAACATGTGGGCCTTTCACTTTGGCTGTCTCTTCCACACAAAACAATTCAAATATTCAAAACATGGGTGATACCAAGTGATTGGTGTAGAGCCCATAAGGCTGCAGGTTGCAGTTTGACAAAATAACAGACATTCCTTGACAAATTATTCTCGTACTCACCTGATTGGTGTGTCTGTCTGTTTATTTCTACAATGGTAAACAAAGAGGGACAATACGTATCAGAGTTGTCAACGTTCCTTCGCACATATCTAAACTCTGAGACACGTTACAACTTAGTCTTCTAGCAGAAACTGTAAAACTGTACCAGGCTCCAGTGAATTTCAACAGCCTTATTACTTTGAGAGATAGCAGAGATGGAAACGCATAATGGCACAGTCCTAGCTGTAGCTGGGGCCAGCTGAGGCCGTCCCCGTGCTGACCCAGAGTGTCATGTTTGTGGCTATTCTAGAGCTGGCTGGGCTGGCAAAGCAGATCTGTTCCCTGTGCTGGCTGGCACAGGTACATTCATTCTGGGCGGTGCAGGGGGTGAGAAAGGTCAGCAGGAAGGTGGTTTGGAGATGGGGAGGGCAAAACTTCTGGGTGGAGAAGGGCAGAAAAGGGGAGGATCTTGCCTGGGAGGGGGGTGGAATTGGTGGCAACAGCACATTCCGCATCCTGTTCCCAGGTCAGGCAGCCCTATGCAGGCTTCCCAGATTTGCGCCAACTATACAGCTGGTGAGGATCTGAGAAACCCCAAAGGCTGGGTGTTACTCAGGGTAAAGGGAAAAATATCCCCTGACCTCAGAGAGACCTCCAGCCTCCTCCTAAACTGCATAGGATGCCATGCAGGCCATTTGTCCTTGCTGGGCCAGAGCAGCTTAGGGTTAGGCTGTGAATCATTCAAAGACAATTATACTTTGCTTGCAAATTGCTTTTCATTATTCTACAACTAAAGCAACTGTTCTCAATTCAAGATACAATTTGGAAGCATACAAAGTACATCTGTAGCAATCTCTGTTACTGGAATTTGCCGCATGCCCAATCTGCGACTTTCTGGCTCACAACTTTGAGGGGGCTCAGATGAAAAGCAATGTGACACATGAGTACTGTATTCCTTCCCTTTACTCTTCCAGCGTAGAAGTCTCAGCATCCCTCTTCTTCCTTAATTTTCTTTGCTGAAGATGAAATATTCATTTCAGTCTTTCTGCTTACAATTTATAGTTCAGAGCCTTATAGCCCAGATTTACAGTCCATTATCCTCTCAGATTCAAATCCTTTCCAACCTGTGAACATTTGTCCGGAGGGTCTTGAAAGCACCACAAATAACTCATCTCTTACAATTATTCTGCCGCTTGAATTGTTTGCCAGAACACTTGAGCTGAGTAATATGAAAAGCCTACAATGGGGAGGAGTTGATGAATCTTTCCAGCAGAAAAAGATGCTTTCAGATGCTTGAAAACATAGAAAAACTGTGTGTGTGCATGTATGTGCATGTGTATAAATAAATGAAAGAAGCGGAAAGCAGGGGAACAATTCCTTCTTACCTATTGCACCTTCTAGATGAAGCCGTTCTGCAAACAGTGATAGTGGACATTTTATCAGAATTTTATATATGCACATGCCAATCATTTTGTAAACCATTTTGAACCAAAGTAACTAAAGGGAAATGCATAGGCTTTCCCTACATATAGCAAAGAAAAAAGTCCCTCCTGTTTGTCAGCTACAAATGTATTATTCTGTATTAGTATCAAATATATAAGACAGGGGTCTCCAAACCCCAGCCCGGGGGCCAGATGCGGCCTGCAGCAAGTCTCTTTCCGGCCCACGGCCAACCTCTTGTCCCCTGAAAGCCTCTGGCCCACTCAACTGAACATGACCAGAACTGTGCTCTGATTGTGTCTGGAAGGTGTTCTGAGGACCAGACAGTTTGAATGAATGAGCCCATTCATTCATTTATTCACTCATCTAAGTTCCATCTCTAATATATTTATTTAAATTTTATATTTAAATTTTTTTCCTGCCCTCCACACCACGCCAGATATTTGATGCGGCCCTCTGGCCAAAAAGTTTGGAGACCCCTGATATAAGACATAGCAGGCCTAACCAGCTCTATGGCAGATCAAAATGTTATAAGTTTATAAGAGGACTTGTTCTTTGCTCCACCCCATCCCTGTCCAGTTCTGCTGCTCTGTGCAATAGCTCTGAATATCTCTGAAACACCAAGTCTAGAAATTGACCCAGTTACCAGCTTGGGGCTCAATCCTAACCAGGTCTACTCAGGAGTAAGTCCTATTTTGTTCAATGGGGCTTTCTCTCAGGAAAGTGTGGTTAGGATTGCAGCCTTGGTGAAATGATATCAACTCATAATGCCAACAACTTTTATCGATTTCAAAATCTCTATTCCATTTTAGAATCTACAAGGCTCTCCAGCAAGGTTGTTGGGCTGCCAAGTAACTATCTCTCCAAGCTGAGGCAGTTCAAGAGGAATGATTAAGTGGAGGATTAAATGAATGCAGAAGTTTGTGATACCACATACAGTACTGTAGAAGACATATTTTAGAATTACATTTACCAATTTGTATGACATTCTTCTTCACTGCAAGGAAAAAAATCAACAATATTCATTTATTTATTGAACATATTCTGTTGGTACTGCAGGTTGTTGAACAAGTACTGCCTCATAAAATTTAAAAAAAACCTAAGGTACATTTTATTCCCCCTCCAGATCATTCAGGACAACATACACAATGCTGTGACATTGGAATATGGGAATTTCACCACCTCTTGCCAGTAGCAGCAAATTGTAGTACAGGGCAAAGTCACACAGGCTACAATAATATAGATCACTGGTACTCAAACTTCTTGGGAGTAAATCTCCCAAAGTCTTTGTGGGGGAGAGGGGAAGCTGTGCTGCTGTGGGGGAAGGGGCTATTTTAAAACTTCCCTTACCTTCTGCCAGACTCTGGGGGGGGGGGGTTGCTCTGCAGGGCTCCCCGCAGTTTGTAAAAAGTGAAAGTAGCAACTGTGACCCACTTCTGGTCAGTGTTAGGGGCACTCATAGGGGTGTTGTGGGATGTCCCTGGTGACCCCTCCTACCAGCTATTATGGGTACCACCATCTTGGATCACACGAAATCTGCCATTTTGGGTCATGCAAGATCTCACAAGACTTGGGTGTTGCCATGTTGGATTATGCAAGATTTTGTACAATCCAAGTTGGCAGCACACAGCTAAACTGAGAAGCAGAGGCTGCGGTGGGAGGGGGCGTGACCCCAGTAAATTTGGGAACCACTGCTATAATTCCTTACTTGCAGTTTGAAGTAGTACATGGTAGGGAACGGCCAGGGCTCAGTGACAGGACACACGTTTTGCATGCAGAACATTTCGGTATCAATCAATCTCTGGCATCTCCATGTAGGGCAGAGAAAATGCCCTGCGTGAGGCCCTGGAAGGGCTGCTGCCAGTCAGTGAGGATGACATTGAGATGAATGGACCAATGGTCTGACTCAGCAGCAGGCGGCTTCCAATGTATAAGGATGTTTCAGGAGGAGGGAGACTAGGGGATGCTGAAAGGAAGCAGGAAGCTTTGTGCTTCCAGTTAGCATCCTGGCTCTCTCCTCCTCTAGCGTTCTAGCTGACAGCTTCTGGATTTGCATCTTTTAAACTTGTATTTACCTGTTAGGAACAACATATAATTCCAGAGCTGGAATCTGACATAATGCAGCCCAAGCTAGTCTGGAGAAGTGGGTTTTGCTGAAATATAGGAAACCATCCTTAGAAATATTGTTTTTAGTCTGAATATTCTGGCTAAAAATTGTTCTGGGGTCTCAAATTCAAATCTGCAGGAATACCGAGCAACAGTTTTCAAACTACGGTCTCCTGAGCCCTTGACACTCCTAAATTAAGACTCGGGGAGCCCTGTCAGTGTATGCTCGGAAATCCCCAGAGCGCCAATGCATGTGCAAGTAGAGCAGCACCATGCAGATGGCGGTCACTTATGGAGTGCTGGTGCAGCTTTTGAAGGGCTCTCAGAGAGCTCTCGGGCTCTTAGGAGTACACTTTGAGAAATGCTGCTATAGAGTAAGGTTGAAAGGTCAACATCCTTTCTCCTCATTGAGAGTACTGAAGAAAATATAACATTACAGTGATATAATATGTTATTGTTTCTTTGTTTAAAATATGTCACTGTCAATTACTCACCAGATGGAGATACATCCTGATAGCTCTCTGAAACAAAAGTACAGCAAATTATTAAAAATGCATCAGCCTTACAGTAGTTTAGAATCATTTTGAGAACAAGCATCCATCAGTGAAATTCACTGATTATTGTTTTCAAGGACTCCTAGGTTTGAACCACAAACTTTGTGGTTTGTTCCTTCTTCAGGTACCAAAGGAAAGAGGAGTACATGGAGCTCCGGTCACTATGATTGGCTGGTAGCACAAAGTCTCTGGATTGGCCAGGACTTGTATAATGTCTAGAAAGCTGACATTTTGCCTTTGCATATTCTACTTGGTTTCCACATAGAAATCATTCTTCTTGATTTATATGACCTGCCAACTATGTCAGGGAAAAAAGTTGTACAAATTCAAGCGCATGCATTTAAGATCAAGAATGCTTCATAGGATCATTATCTCTAAAGCAATGTGTGATGAATAGGAAGGTTTTTACCTTTGTTGAAGTCATATTCAGTGACTACAATAAAACCAACTGAGCTCAGGTGTGCATGGTTCAATTCCTCCCATATAAATTCTTTACTCATCACTTGTTCCTACCCTGGCCAGAGGGCTTGGTGACACCTTTAGGTGGTCCATCAGGAACATATTTGGGAAAATGCCATCATGGCTAGCACCTCTGTCCTTTGGAATAAAGGGCAAAACATGTCCCAGTTGGCACTTTGCTGAGTTCTGGTTGTACCTGTCATTGGCTAAGTCCTCCCAACTCACCAAAAGCTTCAGGAAGTCCCAGGGGTTGGCCAGTTTTCCCACCCCCGGACTAGCCAATGACAAAGGCCAAAACCCAAACCCAGGTTTACCTTTTAAAAAAGAAAGGTTGGTGTGAAGTCTCTGTCATTGTTTTGGGAGACCACAGTCAGCTGCCCAAGACAACCCACCCCTCACAAGTAACTTAGGGTCCAATCCTATCCAATTTTCCAGTGCCGGTGCAACTGTGCCAGTGAGGCATGTACTACATCATGTGGTGAGGGAGCACTCACAGAGTCCTCCTCGAGGTATGGGAATGTTTGTTCCCTTACCTTGGGGCTGCATTGTGGCTACAGCCACAGAAAGTTGGATAGGATTGGGCCCTTAGAGTTCAATCCTATCCACATTTACTCAGAAGTAAACCTCATTATATTCAATAGGGCTTACTTCCAGGAAAGTGTGGATAGGATTGTAGCTTTATTGTCTCTATTTTTTGCATTGACTATTTTCTTTTTAATAAATCTTGGTTTTTTGGAAGAATATTGCCTGTCTGGCTAAGACAAGAGCTGAGAGCTATTTGCCTAGTCAGTCCCCATTAGGCTACTTGAGCATGCTACATTTCCTCTGTGTGTCTGTGAACACACACATCCCTCCTTTCTCTCCTCCAACAACAAGGAGGATATTTGACCCACCTTTCTCTCCTCCAACAATGTGTTGCTATGCTAAGGAACACCTAGTTATGAGCTAAGCCCAGGTTGATAGGAGAAACTTCAGAAGAGGCTGTCACACTTAGGCTGTCACACATCTACTTCCTGAGAGGTCTGTCTGGGACATCACACTGATGGCCAGTTTGGGTTGCCACAGCATGTCTCAGTCTTCCTCTTGCAGGACCCCACAGTGAATGGGAAGGTGACACAGAAGGCATGTACTTGCACTTTAAGAATAGTGTGTATGGAGAGCATTAACCAACTGCTGTTCTTAGTTAATGTGTATCATTTAACTGCCATACATTTCTCCTGTGCAACTAGCCAAAGGCTGCTTGTTTGAGAAGCATAGTCATATGCAACAGAAGACTTCTACAACATCTTAGGCCTATGATTTCAGAAGTTTCCCAAAATAATATATATATAATACTTACCTATCAGTTTATAAGTCACAAAAGCCACAAGGCACAGGTCAATCAATAAAATGATGATGAAGGGAGGAAGCCAAGGGTTGGTGGTGGGATAAAAAACATCTGAAAGACACATTGAAATCTCTGTTACATTTTGCCTGAAAAATCAACAAAACAAATGTATCCAGAAATGCTTCCATGTCACAAGGTCTACCTTTCTCACTCAACCATAACCTTCCGGAATACATTAATTTATTTAAGACACTTGTAGTCTATCTTTCTTGTCACAAGTGACACAAGGCACACCAGAATCAGAAAGAACCCAGCTCTTTAAGAACACAACGATCAGAATAATAAAACAGAATAAAAGGCCACTAAAATAGAACCACAGTCCACAACTGAAAAACTCACCAGTACTACCCAGCCACCACTAACCCACAGTCAAGCATCACTCTTCCCCAGAAGCGGAATGAAAAATCCAGATTTTTCCACCACCACCTGCGATCAATTGCAATCCTGGCCCATGCGCCATCCAGAGCCAGGACTGCAGAATGCCCCCCCCCCCAGAGACTACCACACCCACTTACCAGTCGTATCCGGACCCTTGTGTGGCATCCTCTAGCCCTCTGACAGCCTTCTGAAGCCTCTGGAGGGGCTTTAAACATTACTTCTGGTTTTCGTCTTAACACAGCCCTCTGGAGGCCTCAGAAGGCTTTTTGGGGTCTAGAGCAGGGCTTTTCAAACTGGGGCGTGACAACGCCACAGCCAGAGAGCCCTGGCCACATTCCCCTTAAGGGGTGGGGGCAGGGGGGAGGCAGCGACGTCATCCCCAGGATTGTGTCGCTAAAGGGGCTGCAGGGACTGGGATGTACTCACCAGTCCCTGCAGCAGCCTGTCAGGGGTGCGGGGAGCCCTGTGTGAGTGTCTGCAGGGCTCTGCGCAGCTTAAAAAGTGAAAGCGCAGTGATTGCAATACACTTCCGGTTTTGCAGAAGTGGAGCACAATTGCTCCACTTTCACTTTTTAAACTACAGGGAGCCCTGCAGAAGCTCATGCACAGCTCCCTGCACCCCCAACAGGTTGCTGCAGGGACTGCTAAGTGCATCCCAATCCCTGCAGCCCCCTTAGTGACACACTCCTGGGGATCACATCATTACTTCACCCCCGCCAGAACGTACTGCAGTTCAAACTCTCCTAGAGTGTTTGAAAACCACTGAGCTAGAGGATGCCATGCAAGGCCTCCCAGGCACTCAGAAGGGCTCTGGGGTCCAGGCAGCAGCAGGTACAGCAGGCATGGGTGGAGCTGCCACCCCCACAGGCCTTGCAGGCATGACAACCCAGGGTATTTGCCCCTGAACCCCCTCCCAGGAATGCCAGTGCCTGGAACAGTATAGAGGATGACGTAACTAGGCAACTGCAGGAAAGCATCAATGAAGGGTGAGATTCATAAAAGTAAGACAAAACTGAGCAAGTAGGCAACCATATTTGCCTGCCTCTCATCAGTGGTGGGTGCACCTATAGAAACACCAAGGAGGCAAACCTGCAAACACAAGCAGCATATTAAACATTTGTTAGTAAGATGCAACCCTTTGTCTTGTTTTACTCACCAGAGATCAAGATTCTGGATTCCCTCTCCATCTGCAACACGCTGTTGATGATTTTGCAGGAGACTCCATTGTCACCTCCTGGCTCTATTGTTATGGAAGTGGAGACTCTGAAGGCCCCTCCTGGTTCCTGCTCTGTGTTGGAGGAGTCTGCCTTCTCAGTCCGGTTTTCCCCTTCACTGTTCAACCAGAGAACTGGGGGTCTTGGGTACCAGCCCTGAGAGCGGCAGGTCAGGCCAATTCCCCCGTCCTGATAAAGCTCCAAGGCAATGGTGGGTTCTGCTCCATTGGCTGCACAAAAATAACACATATATGTATCCTCCACTGACCCAGGTAGACCATAATTTGCATAGAGGAGCCCCACTCAAATTAAGCACTGCCATTGATCAGTCTTCTTCCCCCCATTTTTTTCAGAACTACAGATCTAAAACTGACTTTTACCTCACGTTTTAATTATTTAAGACAATGGCTCCTTTGAGCACTGTCCTCCCCGCATATATCACTCAGGGAGAGAAGGAAGGTTGAGTCCCCTCTATGGGCCCCAAAAAGAAACCAACCTCTTTCTATCACAATCTGGTATTTTGTGAGAATAACAGTTTGTTCTTCTTATCCACTGGGATTAGGTTCCTGAAAACCCCAGCAGATAGCGAATCTGCAAGTGGTGAACCACTGTTCCAATGGGCTCAATGGGTTAGCAGTGGCATTCCTAAGGGGACAAGGGAGGCAAATGCTCTAGGGTGCCGCACCTCCAGGGATGGTACCACCTTCCTCCCCTCTGCTGCTGTCCCCACCCCTGTCCAGGGACCTTCAGAGAGCCTGGGAGGCTGCATGCTGACTTCTGAGGCTTCCGGAAGCATGAAAATTGCTACTTCCAATTTTTGGTCAAAAACCAGAAGTAGTGACTTTTGGCCTTTCAGAGGCCCCAGAAGGCCATTGGAAGACTGGGAAGGTGGCGTTCAGTCTCCCCAAATCTCCAACAGCTCCTGGATGGTGTGTGTGGGGAGGGGGAGGAGGAAACTTGGCAGGCAGTGGCACCCTACAGTCCTGGTCCAGGGAGGAACAGGGACCAGGCTTGCCAGTGTGGGGTTAGGTTGCAGCAAAGACCTTAAGGTGGCTGCAGAGACTTTCAAAGTGGCACCCACAACTAGCGCAGGGCCTTTTAAAATGGCCTTTAAAAGTGGGAAGCTGAAGGCATTTTGAAATGTTCTGCAGCTTTTGGAAGGTCAGCATATACCTTCTGAAGGCTGCAGAGACTGTGGATAGCTGAGAACACCCCTTGAATAACGAGGTGTCGGTCCCGCTGCCTGAATTCTTGGGTAGCAAATTCACAGGTAGTGAACCTATGGGTCGCAGAAACTGACTGTACTTTTTTCTGGTACAAAGTTTTTAAAAATCAACTCACCTGTCAATTTCAGCTCAACAGTCACCTCATCATACCAGCTTCCAAGGGTGATCATGCAGATGTATTTTCCTTGATCAGAGAGCTGGCTGTTCCTCAGCTTCAGGGACATGTTCCCTTCTCTAAGGTTGGTATCAAAGAGCTCCATTCGACCTCGGTATCTCCTGTTCTGTGTTTCCTCCTTCTTTCCTCCATAATACACATAAATTTTTTCTGAGGGATTAGTTGCAACCCACTGCACTGTGATGCTGGTGCCTTCAGAGACGCTGGATGTTGTTAACTGACATGGCAAGATGACATCCTTTCCAAGGAATCCAATGACCGGGTTCTTGGGTGGGATGACTGCAAACTGACCTTCAGAGAATAACAAAGTGAAAGCGAATCTGAGGCAGAGTCATTACCTATGTAGATTATTTGGGATGTAGTTGGCCTCTTCCCATCATTGTCAATTAAGAAGCCATCTTTCTTTTTCAATGTCACTTGGCCTTTTTCATAGGCAGTAAATACAAAATACTCAGGAGAAACAAGGATATAAACAAATTAGCTTACAAGTATCAAAAAATTGTTGTCTCAAGGACAGATTCAAATAGACCTGGCTAGGAACTTTTTTGATCTCCAGCATCTCCCATGTACACAGATTTACACTGGTAATTCTGTACATATTTAAACTGTATAAGATATGCAAATGAGTAGGCAGGACTTGTTTTGCTCCAATTATCAGCCCAATCCATTCCCCATTACACCACTGGAACATGAGTTTAGGTTGTTGTAAATGCCACGTGCTGGAGAGCATGGCTAGGTTGCCACCAGAAGCAGTGAGCAGCTGGGTTTGTGTAGCAACAGACTAGGGACACCCGCAGCCACAGGAAAGATCACACAGGGGGAGGGAGATGGAAAGGGGCAGGCATGAGTGGAATGAGGTGACAGGGACAGGAATGAAGGCATGTCAGGTCCTGTAAGTGGGTGGGTTTAGCAGGAGTGGTGCCCGCTGAATCCTAACTCCCTTCCCAGGCCTGATCCACCTTCGTGGGACCACACAGAATTGTACCAATGATATTTGCTGGTACAAGTCTGAGGGGTTCCGGATACCAGCTCCCGTTCCCAGAGAGATCAGAGCGGCTTCAAGCCGCTCTGCTCTCCTCTGACTTGTGCCACCTCAGGGGGTGGTGCAAGTCTGAGGAGACCCATTGGGGCAAAGGCACTTTACCCTCTGTGGGTAAGGGCAAAAGTTTTCCCTTGCCTCTGGCTGAGCTGCCTTGGGTCCCTATCCTGCGCTGGATACAGCGCAAGCCTCTTGGCTTGCCTGTTCCAGTGCAGGGTAGGATTGCGCCCTGAATTGACCTATGGAGCAGTGGGGACTTACTCTGGGGGAAGAGGACAAATGTTCCCTTTCCCTATAGAGGCCTCCAGAGGCCAAACCCCCCCTGTGGGATGCAGTGAATGTCACATTGGCACTGCTGCATTGCCACACAGGAAGTTAGGTAAGATTGGGCTGCCCGTGTATAATATTTCAGCTGCCCCTTCAAATTACTCAGAGTTAGGTGTCAGGTGTGTAAATGGGAATCACAGTCTGTCATAAGAACATTAGTAAAGTTGTGCTGGATCAGACTTGAAGCACATTTAGTCCAGCATCCTCTTTCCCACAGTGATACACCTGCAGCCTCTGGGGAGCCCACAAATAGAAAAGGAGGGCATATTTCTCTCTCATCAATGCTTCCCCTTCCTAACAAAAAAAAAATCAGTGTCAAACTAGATGCGAGCACAAGTGCATATGACAGAGGCACTTGGTAGCAGCACTTCAAGCTGAAAGTGCTCCCCCCCCCCAAAAAAAAAAAAAATAATTATTTTCCGACACTGTTTGGGACATCTCCATCACACACACTTATGTGCATACCTAGATTGTCCTTTGAGTACGTGTAATGACACAACTCTGTGTTTACACACATCTGTTAGCTGACTGTAGAACCTGCTCACATCATGGGCTGCCTGCAGAAAATCAATTTACTGTACCTGCCACATGAGAGAGCTGCAGAACCATCCAGAAGAAAACAGTCCTCAGTAAGGAACACATGAACGGAGCAACAGGACTGTACCTATACAATTGTGAGAAGGAAGAATCACTGAAGTTGCAATCCTATATATACTTACCTGAGACCAATGGCACAGTCTTAAAGGGGAACTTTGGTGATGGTGAAAAAATACTTGGCACAAAAAGGTAGCTCTTAGCACACAGAACCTCTTGCCCTTGCAACATGTATGGCATGATTTTTGCTAACGCTTGTCAACTCAGAACGTTCACAGCAGGTATTCTCCGGCCCCCCCCCCCCCGAGGTCTCCACACTCGAACACCCAACTGGAATCTCTACTTCACTACTCCAACAGGGCAAGCAAAGACAATGAACTCCACACAAATAAGCAGGGGTGGGGAGGAATTCCATGCTGCAATGCATTGACGTTGCATCTCTTTTTCATGTCTCTGCCCTCATATAATCTCCATGTCTCTATCCTCATACAATATACCTTCCCATCCTCATTCTGAGCCTTCAAGGTTGTGTCTCCACTACCAATATGTTGTTCAACTATCCCTTCCTTTTGCAACAGCTAGGAGCAGGGAGTGCCTGCTCCGTTTTGGTTGATGCTGTGATCTCCAACCATTGCTAGTGCTGGCCAAATACTCATCTGAATCTGAATTTTTTCAGGATTGCACCATTGCTACTGGGGACTGAACAATGGTCCTTTGAAGGGGTCCACTGCAGCCCTCACCCCAAGGAGAGGGAAAGAAAATTGGTCCAAAACACCATGCTCTCACTCAGCCAATATGTCTTAAGAGAGGACCCCAAAATTATACTCCATTATTTGGTCAGACACATCTAATCTGATTTCATTTCAGGTTCACAGGCTGACTGTATTTGTATGATCTTCTCAAGTCTGTTTCAATTAAACTACAAGAGCCACTTATGAGTTTAACACTGTTGTTACAAAAGCAAAAAATATATTTGACATCCTTGAAGGGAATCACAATTGCTTCTTGGTGCAGCATGATCAAAGTCTTAAAGAGAAAAGAACTGGAAGATTACTTGATTAAAATGAGAATAATTTTATTATGTTCAGACTTGCATTAAGGAATACTTTGATATTCAAGAGCAAATATTTGAACATCTCATTTAATCTGCAGTTTTGTCTCTGTGAAAACTACCATAGGAGTATTTATTAGCTAGTCCTCTGTTTCCCTGCATTGGGAATAAATTAAGGGCGCAATCCTAACCAACTTTCCAGCACTGGCAAAGCTTTGCCAGTGGGCATGTGCTGCATCTGCAGTTGGGGGAGAGTCATGGAGGCCTCCTCAAGGAAAGGCAATGTTTGTTCCCTTACCTCGGAGTTGCATTGCCCTTATGTTAGTGCTGGAAAGTTGGTTAAGATTGCAGCCTAAATCAAACAAAGATGAATTTCTTCCTTGCAAACAGGAATACGGCAGTTGCTTAGCCGATGTGGACTTTGCACCAGAGTGGTGTCTGTTTTAATTTGCAAGCTTGTTATTTTACTATGCTATATCTAACATATAGATTTTGTTGCAGCTAATTGTCTGAATGAGCCAGCAGAAACTAAACTAAGCGGAGCTGTTTTCAAGGAAGGAACTGAATATCATTTTCTGGTATGAAATGGAAACTGCAAGATGCAACCATTTTGTGCCTGTTAACAATGAAAACTGTAATGCTCTGTAAGTTTATGCCATTAAAAAGGATCTCTGTTGCCATATTCCACAACCAGTGTAGCTGTTGTGGGCAAAATAACACTGTGTTTGAGAATGAAAGACAAGCATTCAATGAAAAACATTCAATCAAATATACTTGGATTCCATTCCATTCACTAATGTCTGGAAAATTCATAAGGAGTTTATGCAGAGTTGTAAAAAGTGACTTCTCTTTTTAATATGTAAATTTAACTGTAAAACTTTTATGTTGTTTTCTTTTTAAAAACTAATAAGAAATTTAAAACAAGGAAGATGCTGAAAGAGTAAATTGTTTTGTCCCCCTCCCCCATCATGAATCATGATTAATCATTTACATTTCCCTTAAAGTCACTCCTGGAACGTAGTATCAAAGCACCTTTGCTGTGATGCCTTGAATGTTTCCACCCCAAGACCGACTAGTTCTGTATCCAGAATGGGGTTCGGGAAAGATCTCCTTTAACTAACACACCCTCATATACAGAATAATGAGCTCTAGTTCTGGAATTCTTAAAATAGTTTCTTACTTGTCCAGCAAGCTCAGAGACTCCGTTTAGCTGCTGCAACTTGCTCCACCTTTTCAGAGACCTTTGTTCCTACAGGCTTGTGGTTTCACTTTCTACCTTGCTACAGAGACAGGCAAGACTAGCATTCTGCCCTCTAGTTCAGTGCTGTGCCATTCCACAACTCTTACCCTGAAGGCTTATAGAAAAAGAACATGCCATAGAAAATCTTTGCCTGTGTATCCCATGGATACTTTTCAAGCCAGTGGGCTTTTCAAGGGTTGGTTTACATATGGCCTGACCGTGGGACGCAAGAGTGATTCTAAAGTTGGCATATCTTCCCCCACTGTGCAAGTAAAACTTAATGAGAATGAGGACTTGTGCATGCAGATCTTCTCTGCATGAAAGCATGTGCAGACATTTGCTTGTGAACAAAATGTATTCCCCTCCCAGGATGGCTCAAACATGTGATCAAGAGAGGTGGTCCTTCCTTCAAACAGTGGGTACTGCAGCAATGAAACCAAGATATGTGTAAAAAGAGCAGAGGCAAGAGCCCAAGCAGTGGTACTATATACTGAAATATTATCAGTAAAATCCAAGGTATAGGAATCCCCTGGTATTGGCAGGGGATTGGTTCCAGCTGCCACCACAGATATTGAAAACCATGGATAGCAGTGAACCCTACAAAAAGTGGTTGAAAAATCTCCCATCGCATAAATATCTGTCTGTGATTGCAGCCCTCCTGTACCTTTCTGTCTCTTTGCTGTCTGTAAATGCTAACGGGAAGCAGGAAGTGCTCACAGGAAGCAAGTTGGAGGGCTGACTATGTATAACATGACGCTAAGAACTATGAACTCTATGATTAAGTTTTGTGTTATTTTTGCCCCTCCATACATTGGTCCTTCTTAAGAGAAAGTAAGCTCTGCGGGATGGGGTTGCACTTGACTGAGAGGACTTGGAAGGCTTTATGTGAGTATTTTCAACTGAAACACATCACAAAAGGGTGGTGCAGAGGATATAAATCACTCCCTGTCTCTGTCACATCTCATAGATGCTTTCTTTTACTGATTGCATTCTCTGTACACAGTTTTTCTCTTACACTTTATGACAGATATTATGTTATGCGGTCTGGTCTTCTTGGTTCCCCTCCAAACCTGGGAAATGTAGGGTCTGGTGAGACCAGCTTCTGGAATTCAAAATAGCCCCCAGGGGCAGCTTTTATTAGTCACAGTAGGCAAGCACTCTGAATGAATCCAGTCTGATCATTACTGTTTTTAATTAATTGTTTTATTTTCCTGTGTAGAACAATACAAATATAAAGATGAGGGATTCATGAAAAAAATGAAATGAAAAATTACAATAATGGCAGAATCAAACCCCTAAGGGCAGCTTTGTGTGGAGAAAGGAATTCCAGGGCAATGTGCCTGTTTGAGGGTCAGGGGAATCAAGGAAGGGGAGATTCCAGTGAGGTGCTTATTTTTTGCTTGAAAAGGAGATTTAAAAACGCAAAACAAAATCCCACTGAGGCACAATCCTTCCTCAGTAAGGTCCTATCTTAGCTTGGGATGCATATCCCACCTCCATTACTACTGGTATGTCCTCCTGCCAGTCTTCTTTTACCCCCAAACTGATCCAGGTTTATCTTGGAGAAGGTAGTGGCAGTGAGTCTCTCCTTACCAGCAAATGATGTAAAAGCACCGTTTCCTGCTTGGGATCCAGGGTCTTGAGACTCCCAGAGGTTTTTGGAGTGTTCAGTCAAAACACTCAATAAATCTGTTTATTATCAAGGTGAGTTGTGGGGTCCTTGTATATCCCTAAGTAATGCATTCAAAAGAACAGCATAATGCTTCTTTTTAACAAGTATCAAAAATAATGTGAAAAAACCCCAATGGCAAGTTAAACAAATATTTTTACTAAGTTAGTATATTTCATTTATTATCGTTTTCTCTCTTTGTCACTTTCTTGTCTTCTCCACAAAATCCTTTCAAGAGAACAAGAGCCTTCTTAGAAAAAGGGAGTCTGACAGGGATGACTTCTAATGAATCCCAATCTACATCTTCTGCAGCTTGGAAAAAACTGAAAAATGGGTATAATTTCTCACTTGATTGAATGGAGATTGAATGTATCATGAACATAACCTCTGCATTATAAAATGTGATTGTTCCCTGCTGTTGATCCAGAAACATGCCAATTTTTTGGTAGGATACCCCCTTCTTTTTTATCTTTTCCCCATCTTGACAAGTAAAGAAGCCTTCTTGGTAACTTTTGAGAGCCCAGCATCCGTCACCAAGAGGACCAGAAAACTTCTCCTCTTTGAGTTTGACCCTTGCAGCATGAGTCAGCACCCCCAGCTCCCAGTCCATCCTGCCTCCCACCCTCACCTCCCAGTAGTGCTTCCCAGCCTCATAACTTTCCTTCCCCACCACCATCAGAGGCCCAGAAGGAGTCCCAGGGTTTTTTGGTTTATGCGGTTGAGGATGGATTCTTTTCTTATCTTCACTGATGATGAGTTCAGGATGTTTATAATCTGGGTCCAGAATGAAAGCAGCTGTAGGAGAGCAGATGGGGAATATAAGAACAGCAAAGAATCATTGCTTTTCTTACATGCTCAAGGCACTTCACATTCATTATCATCCACTAGCAAAGTGCTAAGAGACCACCAAATGAATTAGGACATTTGCTGTTGTGAAGTTTTCATACGAAGAAGGAAGTTCAGTATCAGCTTGTGAATAGACAAGATTCAGAAGTGACTTTGAGCTGCTCATCTCTAAACAGCACCTCAGGTTCAAGCTAAGCTGGTGGAATCCATGAGAAAATGGATACACTGTATGGGCTGTGACAGAGAAAGCAGCGTTCTGTCAGTCACAGTAATGTATACCAGCTACTCATAGCTGACTGAACTGTGGAGGTTTGAGTGCACATGGGCAGTCTCAAAAATCCAGAAATCATAGTAAACATCATTCGTCAACGGATGGCCACTCACAATTGGTTATGCAAAATTCTCTCCAAGAGTTCCTACTGATTTATAACTATGGACCAAAGTGTTATGTAGCTTCCTTACCTGCATGACTCTGAGCTCTTCTAAATTCTATAAATCGGAAAGAATAATGTATCAATTGCACAGAATAGTGAAATAAATAAATAAATAAATTTATTCGTGTGTGTGTATATATATATATATATATGAATGAATTTATGGAGCCGCCCACAACTTTTATGAACTGAATTAATTCATGTTTATCCAATAATACAAAATAAAACATTTTCCAGGACAGAAGAACAACTGTCTCATCAAAATCAGTGTGGCTTACCCAGCTCTTCCCAGTATCGATCTGAAATGGAAGGATATTCCTGTTAGGGTCATCATTTTCAAAATATATTAACTTATTTCTTTCTTATTTCTTTTGCTCCTGTGCTAAAGGCTGACACAACTGCCCTCTTATGCCTTCTCATCTGTGAATTTAATCCCTTCCCCTACCCCAAGCTCCAGATCTGAGACTTTGCCTTACCCAACTGTGCTTGTTGATCTTGAAGACCACCTATAATGGAAGGACGTTGATTAGCACAATGAAAAATTGAAATAACTCACAAGGAAATGAATGCCTAAGTACAGTCTTGGAGGAACTGAAACAACCTACAATTGGTTCTGATGTGGAATGAGTTCAATACACACTACCGTTGCCTATATCAGTGGTATTCAAACTGGGGAGTCATGCCGCCCCAGCCTAAGGGCCCTGGCCTCTTTCCCCTTAAGGGGCGGGGGCAGGGGGGAGGCAGGGAGGAGGCAGCTACAGGATCCCCAGGATTGTGCCACACAGGAGGGCTACAGGGACTGGGGTGCACTCACCAGTCCCTGCAGTAGCCTGTCGAAGGTGCAGGGAGCTCTGCATGAGAGCCTGCAGGCTCCCCAGCCTGCAGAAAGTGAAAGTGGAGCAATTGTGCTCCGCTTCTGCAAAACCAGAAACAGAGTGCAATTGCTGCACTTTCACTTCTAACCAATTGGGAAGCCCTGCAGGCGCCTGCGCAGGGCTCCCTGCACCCCAGGCTGCTGCAAGGACTGGTGAGCGTATCCCAGTCCCTGCAGCCCTCCTGTGTGGCGTGATCCTGGGGATCGTGTCGCTGCCTTCCCCTCCGCCTCTGCTGCCTCTCTCCCCTCCCCTGCAAGCACTTACTGCAGTTTCCAAACTCCTGGAGAGTTTGAAAACCACAGGCCTATATGGACAAGTAGCCAACTGATTAACCAAAAACATGACTGATTTGGCTTTCATCCGACAGTGAGGTAATGTGTTACATGACATATCAATGGCAGAAAGGCAGCCCAATCCTATTGGGCACATATAAGAGAAGACTTTGGAGCCCAGGTCTTCCCACCCATGTGGCACTGAAAACTAGATACAGTAATATGGAAACACACTCCTAAGTCTCTCTAAACTATTTTTAACATGGAAATCATAGCAGAAAATTAGCATAATCATATTTAGGCTCACACTAGAATCGTAAGTGTCCTGTGTATTCTAAAATGTGCTTCTGCAGCAGCAGCTGTGCCCCTGAGCTCCTATACACTCCTCCATGGTAAGCAGATCCACAAGCCAAAGAGCTACTGTAGTAACTGCAGCCACACACTCATGGTAGTGTCCCCAGCATTCCCTGCAGGCAACAAGTCTGAGCAGACAGGAAAATGTAAGATCCCAGGAAATTTCTAGGCCCCCATCTTGACCCTGGGCCCGAAAAAAATTACCCCCTTTACCTCCCTCTCCTAAGCCCTAATATAAGATCCAGTGTGTGTTCCAGAGCAGCACATGCGCATCACAGAAACTGGTGGGGGATAGGGTTGGGCCACTAGAGATGCTACTGAATTTTGTCGTAGTTGGAATTTGGCAGCGAACCTGTTCCTCTACCTGTGGTAGAATGGTGTAAGAAAGTGCCAGGAATTTACCACAAAACTGCTGAGGCAGGTTTTTTTGTTTTGTTTTGATTTTTTGCAGTAGATTTCTATAACAAATTGCATCATCATGGCTCATGGACAGAGTGGTCTCATACAATAATGAAATTGTTACTTGGGCACAGGAAGCATCTGTGCTTATGTAGCATTTCCTATGACATCACAGGTAGTATGATTTATCCTAGCATCCATTAGGTTAACCTGCTCACATCTATTCAGATCAATGTTATGGATTGTGCCAAATTTTGGCCCAGAAGAGTTTACAACCACAATACAGAATTCCACTGTTGGGAAATGGCTTCCAGTGACACACCCATAGTAACAGGTATTCAGTGACAAGTTATTTTTATACTCACTTGCTTGGTGTGTCTGTCTCTGTGATTCTACAATGGTAAACAAAGAAGAGAAACAGTATATAACAAAGTTGTTAACATTCCTTCATACATACCTAAACTCAGAGATTGGTTACAACTCAGGCTACAATCCTATCCATGCTTTCCTGGGAGAAAGTCCCATTGATTATAATTGGACTTCTCAGTAGACAGGCATAGGATTGGGTTCTCAGCCTGCTAGCAGATAGTGCAATACTTTTCATTTTCATCCGATTAGAGACAAGAGCGTGGACAAAAGTCAAAAATGAATGAACATGAAAGCATAGTCTTTATTTAGCTTGCAAATTTATTTCAATTTATTTAACTTGCAAATATCAGAGAATCAGTCCAGATAAGTATTAAAAAGATGCACACTGAACAACTTATATTCAAAGACCGAATGAAAAAGAGTGCCTTGTGGCACAAGGAATGTCAACAAACATCATGGAAGGTTGGATGAAAGAGGAAAGCATGTGGACGAAACTTGAACACAAACAAAATTGAAAATGACTGAAAGAACAAAGTAATGAAGGTCAAGTGGATGAAAGTTCACTTTGTACAAAACTACAGTGAATCTCCACAGCCTTTTGAGATTATTTTAAGAGATAGCAGAGACAGAAATTTTTAAATCATTCAAAGGCAATTATACTTTGCTTGCAAATTGCTGTTCATTACTTTTATAACCACAGCAACTGTTTTCAGTTTAAGAAACATGCAAAGTACATCTGCAGCAAACTCTGTTATTGGAATTTGCTGCATGCCTAATCTGCGAGTTTCTGTCTCACAGGTTTGAGGGCTCAGATAATAAGCAGTGTGAGAGTATTCCTTCCCTTCTTCTGTCTGATTGTGTCTCGTTCTGGTCGCCACACCTCAAAAAGGATATAGTGGAGATGGAAAAAGTGCAAAAGAGAGCAACCAAAATGATTACTGGGCTGGGGAATCTTCCCTATGAGGAAAGGCTACAGCGTTTGGGCCTCTTCAGTCTAGAAAAGAGGCGCCTGAGGGAGGACATGATTGAGACATACAAAATTATGCAGGGGATAGACAGAGTGAATAGAGAGATGCTCTCTCCCCTCTCATATAATACCAGAACCAGGGGACATCCATGAAAGTTGAGTATTGGGAGAGTTAGGACAGACAGAACAAAATATTTCTTTACCCAGCATGTAATTAGTTTGTGGAACAACTTGCCACAGGAAGCAGTGATGGCATCTTGCCTGGATGCCTTTAAGAGGGGATTGGACAAATTTATGGAGGAAAAGTTCATTACGGGTTCAAGTCGTAGTAGGTATGTATAAGCTCTGGGTTTTAGAGGCAAGCTGCCTCTGATTGCCAGACGCAGGGGAGGGCACCGGGATGCAGGTTGTGTCTGTTGTCTTGTGTGCTCCCTCGGGTGTTTGGTGGGCCACTGTGAGAAAGAGGAAGCTGGACTAGATGGGCCCTTGGCCTGATCCAGCGGGGCTCTTCTTATGATTTTCTCCTCCAGTGTAGAAGTGTCAGCATAACTTTTCTTTCTTTTCCTTGCTCTAGACAAGGGATGTCCAAACTATGGCCGGTGGGCCAGTTCCAATGTGCCAAGAAAATAATCTCTAGTGAGGTGCAGTAGTGGTGAAGCCGTATCACTCTACCCTGCCACCTCCCATCTTTACCCCCAATCTGTGCAGAAACTCACACTGGGCAGCTGCTTCCCCCTGGAAATTGGGGTGCAGAATCTTCTGGGGCAATTGTCAGCAGAAGCAGCTGCCCAGTACAAATCTCTGAACAGCTTGGGTGCAAAGGGCAGGGTGGAACAGTGAGACTTTGCAACTGCTGCACAGCACCTGAGTTGATTTTCTTGGCATACCACAGACCATAGTTTGGAGGCCCCTGGTCTAGACTAAATATTCCTTTCAGTATTTCTGCTTACAGTTTATATCCCAGAGCATTATAGTCCAGATTTATAATAGTACATTATCCTTTCAGATCCAAATCCTTCCCGATTTGTCAACATTTGACTGGAGCATTTTCAAATTACCATGAATGTCTCATCTCTTACAATTATGCAATTTGAAATTGTTTGCCAGAACACTGAAGCTGAGTAGTAAGAAAAACCTACAACAGTGAGGATTTGATGAATATTGCCAGCAGGAAAAGATGCTTTCAAATTCTTACAAATGTAGAAAAAACTGTGTATATGTGTGCGCATGTATGTGCATGTGTATATATAAATGAAAGAAGCAAAAAGCAGGGAAACAATGTTCTTACCTATTGCTCTTTCTAGATGATCACAGTCTGAAAACAGTGATAGCGATATATTATCAGAATTACTTATATACCAATCAATCATTTGCATAGTTTGTTACCCTGTCCTATACATATATATTTTCACTCTCTCTCACACACACACTCCCACTCCCACACATGCACGATGAATCAAAAAGCAATTTTCACCAAAGTGACTAAAGGAAAAGCCTGTGCATAGGAAAGAATAAGCTCTTCTTGCTTGTCAGCTAAAAGCATTTTATTCCGTATTAGCATAAAACACACAACATCTGGCAGGCACTGCACTGACCTAGCCAACTGTAGGGCAGATCAAAGATGTTATAAGAGGACTTGTTCTTTGCTCCAGCCCATTCTGTCCAGTTCTGCTGCTCTGCGTAATAGCTTTGAATGGCTCTGGAAAGTTTAGAAACTGACCCAGTTATCAGGTTGGTGTATCAACATCATCAACACATAGGGCTATGGGAGTGTAATATCCTTGGCGGACTCATAACGCCAACAACATTTATTGATTTTTAAAATATCTATCCCACTTTAGAGTCTACAAGATTCTCCAGCAAGGTAGTTTGAGTGCCCCCCCCCAAACCACAACATTTTTTTTTTTTTTCATTCCACAATTCCTGGAACTGCACCATGTACAATACTGTAGAAGACATTTACGTTTTAAAACTGTATTTACCATTTTTAATATCAAGCTTCTTCATCACTGCAATGAAAAAAGTCAACATTATTCATTTATCTATTGAACATATTCTGATGGTATTGCAGGTTGTTAAACAAGTGCTGCCTCCCCCCCCAAAAAAAACAAAAAAAAATGTACATTTATTTTCCCTCCAGATCATTCAGGACAACATACACAATGCTGTGACATCAGAACATGGGAATTTCCCCACCTCTCACCAGTAGCAGCAAACAGTGGGATGGGGCTAAGTGACATAGGCTACAATGCTATACACAGAGAGTCCCATTGAACACAATGGAACTTCCTTCTGAGTAGACATGCATAGGATTGTGCTGATGCTCACAATATGAGAACACAGGTAAGTTGCCTGAGGGGGGCGGGCGAGGGAGAGGGAGATTAAATGCATAATGGCTTGGATAGCTGCTGCTGCTGCACACACTGAATATATAGTGTAATTCCAGCTTGGGTCTAAAGGCCTAGTTTTCCTCCATAAACAGTAAACTGGTGTTTTGACTTCATTCTGCATGGAAGGACTTACATGATGAAATGAGGCCGTAAGGGGGGAAATAACCCAAATTCCTACAAATAAAAAACTAGTTAGAGCCTTTTTTTCACAGATGTTGAACCCTTTATTTTTAGGGACTGTTTTGTATGCAGAAGCATTTTCTCATATAGTCCCTTACTTGCAATTTGAAGTAGTACATGGTAGGGAGGAGCCAGTGCTTAGTAACAGAACACAGGTTTTGCATGCAGATCAGTCTCTGGCATCTCCAAGTAGGGCAGAGAAAACGCCCTGCTAGAGGCCTTGGAAGGGCTGCTGCCAGTCAGTGAGGATGCTATTGAGGTCAATGGACCATTGGTCTTACTCAGCAGAAAGCAACTTCCTATGTATAATCTAATGAAGTTTATCCCCATGCAGTGAGGGACTATTTCAAACACCAAACAGCTAACAATACAGTGAACTGCCTTTTCCTGATATATTATATGTAAGTAGTTCTCAAACATTTTAGCACAGGTCTTTAAAAAGACCCATTTTTAAAAATGACAATATGTTGGAACCCACTGGAAGTGACATCATCAAGCAGGAACAACCCCATACAACAAAATGGATTCAATCAATTAAGTTAAATAGTTAACCCGGTCCGGAAGCTACAACTAGTGCAGAATGCGGCAGCTCGGGTAGTTGCTGGGGGTCGGCGGTTTGACTCTGTCAAGCCGCTACTCCGGCAGCTGCACTGGCTGCCCATTTGTTTCCGGGTTGAATTCAAGGTGCTGGGTATGACCTTTAAAGCCCTAAACGGCTTGGGACCAGCATATTTGAGAGAGCACCTTCTTCTGTATAATCCGGTCCATTCTCTAAGGTCATCAGAAGGAGCCCTGTTGGTTGTGCCGTCATTGAGAGTGGTGAAGGGAATGGCGGCCAGAAACAGGGCCTTTTTGGTGGTGGCACCTGCACTATGGAATTCCCTCCCCTTTGAACTGAGAGCAGCTTCCTCATTATTAACGTTCCGGCGGCGCCTGAAGATTTTTTTATTCAGGAAAGACTGTGAGGCACCATAAGGGCTGTTATAATGTATAAGGGCTGTAAATGTATAAATTATGTCTTTTACTGTGTGCTTTTAATCTGGTGCTATGTATTTTATCTTGTTTTAATTGTTTTTAAGTGTTTTGTATTTTTAATGTTTATCTGTTTCCTTGTTTCCTTGTATTTTAACTTGATTGTTAGCCGCCTTGGGTGCCCTTCTCAGGCGGAATACAAATCTAATAAATTAATAAATAAATAAATTAATAAATACCATAGATACTTGAATATAAGACAAGAAATGTCTGCCCGTAAATCAACTGTAAATCATCACCTTGCCTTATCTGCGGGTCACTCAGGGGTTAGGGCTGCTCAGGCAACCAGGAGAAGCTCAGAGGACAGCAGGAGGAGAATGCAGAGATAATTAGAGAGCTATTAGTCTCCAGGGCAATGAGGCTGCAAAGTTGCAGTCAAAGTTAACCTTCTCCCTTCTCCTGAGAAAAAAGGTAAGCCAGGACTCAACACTTCCATTTTAATCATGCAAGCTTCCTTCTCTTTAGCAGGATCACACCCAACCCTTCTATAACCTCCTTCCATTATGCAAATGTTTGGCAGAGGTCTGGTTTTTTAAACACCAGGATGTCAACCTCATTTCCATCTGAAACAAAGTCTGAGGCTACAATTGTGCACCATTAGACTAACACCAGTGGAAAGCAATGGATCTACTTCTGAGTAAATCGGGCTGCAATTATGTGCAGCTGCACTTACAGACATTCCTTGTTGCTTGTCTCTCTGCTGTGAATTTAATTGCACACTCCCAGTCATGTGTGATAAGTTGTATATTTTATGTTGAGCTTCTGGCTTAATGTACCAGGCACCTTAAAAAAGGATTTGATTGATGGTTCTACTGGTATGTTGTTTACAGTGCACTTACTCTGACAGTGGTTATGAAGGTTGTGAAGACCAGAATTTAAAAAGTTAATGAATAAAAATGTATCTTATGATCTTTTACTATATTTTTAATAAATTAGAGACTGTACAGTTATTAGGTAACAATTACTGGAAGGTTATTTTTCAGGATCTGGCCCTGGGTAAAATCAGACAAAATTATAATCAGACATCCCCCCCCCCCCAGTTTAAAACCCCCTGACATATCATAGAAGTTTACATTATTTTTGGCTCAAAACCTGCTCTTGACTTATCTGTGAGATCAACTTATAGGTGAGTATCTATGGTGAGTGAATTGAAAGTTTACAATAACTATAAGTTTAAAAAATTATTTAAAACAAAGAACACTCCCAAGAAATTGCTGATTTGTTTTTTTAAAAAAAATTATCCAAACATCCCAAAGGCTGCAATCCTATCAACACTTATCCAGGAGTAAACCTCATTGACTATCATTGTTCAAAGCATATACATAGTAGCCTATTCAAAATTCAGTTCTGTAACATTTTCCCAAATGCAGTCACAATCCATGGTAGCATCCAGTCTAATATATCAAAAATAAAATACACATTTAAATGAATGGGGACCTACTTGAAATTGGCTTGCAACCCACCTAGTGGGACCCGACCTACAGGTGAGAAACACTGTAATATGTCACTGTTTCCATGTACAGAATATGTCACTGTCATACTCACTAGACTGAAATACATCCAGATAGCTCTCTGAAACAAAGTACAGCAAAATGACAAAAATTTATATCACATTAGTTTAGAATGATTTTGAGAAAAAAATAACAATGAAATTCATTGATTATTGTTTTCAAGGATTCATAAGGTTTGAACCATAAACTTTTTGGTTTTTCCCTTATTTGGTCACCAAAGGAAAGTGGGGCACATGAAGCACCAGTTGCTGGCAGCCTGAAGGGTATGGATTGGCCAGGTCTCATATAATGTCTGACATTTTGCCCTTGCAAATGACTTGTCAACTATAAGTAAGGGGAAAAAAACTATAATATCCAAGAACAGATCCAAGAACAGATATTTAAGATCAAGATGGCTTTATAGGATCATGGTGTCTAAAGCAATGTGTGATGAACAGGAAGGCTTCTATCTTTGTTGAAGCCTAAAATAGAACCAACTGAGCTCAGGTGTTCATGGTTCAATTCCTCCAGTATAAATTCTTTACTGCTCACATATTTCCACCCGGGCCAGAGGGCTTGGTGACACCTTTAGATGGCCCATCAGGAACATATTTGGGAAAATGTTATCTTGGTTACCACCTATGGCCTTTGCAATAAAAGGTCAAACATGTCCTCCTTGGCACTTCACTGAGTTCTGGGAATTCCTATAATTGGTGGGCAGTCCAATTCTGAGCTTCTTGGCACCCGCTGGAGCAGCAGTGACAAAGTGGCTACCACTGTATCCAGTGGGTGCCAGGAAGCAGTCGGAGGTCTGCTTTCGGTCGCCGCATCTCAAAAAAGACATAGTGGAAATGGAAAAGGTGCAAAAGAGAGTGACTAAGATGATTACGGGGCTGGGACACTTTCCTTATGAGGAAAGGCTATGGCATTTGGGTCTCTTCAGCCTAGAAAAGAGATGCCTGAGGGGGGACATGATTGAGACATACAAAATTATGCAGGGGATGGACAGAGTGGATAGGGAGATGCTCTTTACACTCTCACATAATACCAGAACCAGGGGACATCCACTAAAATTGAGTGTTGGGCGGGTTAGGACAGACAAAAGAAAATATTTCTTTACTCAGCGTGTGGTTGGTCTGTGGAACTCCTTGCCACAGGATATGGTGCTGGCGTCTACCCTAGACGCCTTTAAAAGGGGATTGGACAAGTTTCTGGAGGAAAAATCCATTATGGGTTACCAGCCATGATGTGTATGCGCAACCTCCTGATTTTAGAAATGGGTTATGTCAGAATGCCAGATGCAAGGGAGGGCACCAGGATGAGGTCTCTTGTTATCTGGTGTGCTCCCTGGGGCATTTGGTGGGCCGCTGTGAGATACAGGAAGCTGGACTAGATGGGCCTATGGCCTGATCCAGTGGGGCTGTTCTTATGTTCTTATGTTCCCCTGAGGAGAGCCCCAAGCTCCACAATGGCTATTTTGCCAGCATAGACTTGAGATTCTCTGTGTCGGGCTTTCTGGCTCGACAGGAAGTTCAACTTAGAGTGGAGCAAAAGTGATCCCACCCCCTCCTGCCCCATTCCTCCCCCACCTTGCCCTCCCCACTGGCCAGGTTGGGTTGCCACAGAATGTCTTCCCCTTGCAGGCCCCCAGAGTGAATGAGAAGGTGACACACAAGGAATGTAGTTACACTTTTATAATAGTGTGCATGGAGACCATTAACCAACTGCTGGCCTTAGTAAATATGTATCATTTAACTTTCATACATTTCTTCTGCGCAGCTAGCCAAATGCTGCTTACTTTGAGAAACATACAGCCCAATCCTAACCTGCCCTAGAGCAGGCAGGCTACCTGGCCTGCCCTGCATCCATAGCAGGGTTGGGGCCAATTGTGGCTCAGCCCAGGGCAAGGGGAATGCCTATCCCTTACCCTGGGTAAAGCTGCATCAGTCCCAATGGGGCTACTCAGATCTGTGCCACCTCAAGAGGTGGCACAGATCCAAGCAGCCTGGAGCTGTTCTGGGCTGCCCAGAAATGGGGTTAGGAACCAGCACATGTGCTGGATCCTGGCCCCATTCCCTGCTCTCCTGCAACACACCCAGGGGACCACTCACCGGCCTCCCTCCTTCCTCCCTGGAACACCTCTCTCCCACCCTCCCCATGCTCCCCTCAGACCTGTGCGCCAGCCTGATTTGGCTGGTGTGGGCTTACCTGTCCATCAGCCCCATGGGGCTTGGGCTGGCATTCAGAGGCTGGCGCACATCCATGAGCTGGCCTCCCTGTTCTCCCTATTGCATGAAAGTGCTTTACGGCACTTTCATGACTCTGTTGGGCAGGCGCAAGAGACTTGTGCTGGCCAAAGCCTTCCCTAGGATTGTGCCCACAACATAAATCAAATACAACATAAGACTTCTACAAACCCCATGCCTATGATTTCAGAAGTTTCCCAAAATAATATATTTATAAAACTTACCTTTCAGTTTATAAGTCACAAAAGCAATAAGGCACAGGTCAATCAATAAAATTATGATGAGGGGTGGAAGCCAAGGGTTGGTGGTAGGATAAAAAACATCTGAAAGACACATTGAAGTATCTGTGACGTTTTGCTTGAAAAATCCTCAAGTAGCAAAACAAATTTATCCAGAAATACTTCTGTTCCATGTCACAAGGTCTACTTTTCTCACTCAACCACAACCTTCCTAAGTGTATTAATTCATTTATTACACTTATACCCTATCTTTCTTGCCACAAGCGACTCAAGGCACACCAGAATCAGAAAAAAACAGCTCTTTAGAAGCAGAATGATCAGAATAATAAAACAGCATAAAAAGTCACTAAAATCAAACCACAGTCTACAACTGAAAATCTCACCCATACTACCCAACCACCACTAACCCACAGTCAAGCATCACCTTCTCCAGAAGCAGAATGAAAAATCCAGATTTTTTATACACCACCTGCAACCAATTGCAATCCTGGCCCCAGTGCCACCTGGGGATAGGACCACAGAACACCCCCCCCAGAAACTGTCACTCCCCCACTTACCGGTCACATCCAGAACCTCATGTGGGATCCTCTTGCCCTCTGAAAGCCTTCTCAGGTCTCCAGAGGGCCTTTATAAGTCCAGTTTTGTTGGAAAACCAGAAGTGATGTTTAATGGCCCTCTGGAGGCCTCAGAACACTTTCAGAGGCCTAGCAGTCACCATGTGAGGCCTCCCTGGTTGCCAGAAGGGTTCTGGAGACCAGACGGCGGCAATGGTGGGTGGAGGTGCCGCCCCCATAAGCCTCGCAAGTGTGGTGAACCTGGGCATTTCCTCCCCTGACTCTCCCTCCAAGGAGCACCAGTGCCTGAAAACACTATAGAGGAAGAGATAATAAGGCTTCTACAGGAAAGCATAAATCTAGGGTGAGATTCACAAAAGTGAGAAAAAACTGAGCAAGTGGGCAACCATATTTGCCTGCCTCTTAGCAGAGTGATGGGCGTGCCTACAGAAACACTGCAGAGGCACACCTGCAAACACAAGCAGCATATTGAACACATTCTTCATAGGATGCAACCCTTTGACTTGTTTTACTCACCTGAGATCAGGATTCTGGATTCCCTCTCTGACTGCAACACGCTGTTGATGATTTTGCAGGAGACTCCATTGTCACCTCCTGGCTCTATTGTTATGGAACTGGAGACTCTGAAGGCCCCTCCTGGTTCCTGCTCTGTGTTGGAGGAGTCTGCCTTCTCAGTCCGGTTTTCCCCTTCACTGTTCAACCAGAGAACTGGGGGTCTTGGGTACCAGCCCTGAGAGCGGCAGGTCAGGCCAATTCCCCCGTCCTGATAAAGCTCCAAGGCAATGGTGGGTTCTGCTCCATTGGCTGCTCAAAACCAAGAACACAACAATTTATTTTCTACTACTCCAGAGCAAACAGAGCCTATCTAGACCAGGGATGTCAAACCCATTTCACACAGGGGGCAAATAGCATTCATGATGCCTGCTGAGGGCCAGAAGTGGTGTCATTAAGCAGGAAATGAGGTCATGAAGCAGGCCATGAGCAGAAATCAGCACTTTTTTCCCCCTCACTTAGGATCTTACTAGCTGCAAAGAGGAGAAAATACATAAATCTTGATCAAATTTTCAAGATATGGGAGAGACCAATTTCATATGGGCCACCATTTCAAGCAGTGATAGCATAGCACAGCTCAGCAACTGGTGGGGATGGTGGGAGAGCCCAAGGGCCAGATAAATTGCTTTCAGGGGCCACATCAGGCCTCCCAGGTCTTATGTCAAACATGACACCCCTGATCTAGACTGTCCTCATTTGGACTAAGCACTGTGAACAAAACATAATTTGTCAATCTCTATATGATATATTTTGAGCAGTGGTACAGTTCAAAAGGTTGACTTTTACAGTACATTGTAAAGAGATCCAAGATAGTATAATGGTTATACACTTAGACCAGTATAGACCAGTATACTTAGATAGTATAATGCTTCTGAACTTAGACCGGGAAGATCCAGGTTCATATCCCCACTCAGCCATGAAGCTTCCTGGGTGACGTTGGGTGGATCACTCTCTCTCAGCATCTCCTACCTCACAGCGTTTTTGTGAGGGCAAAAGGAAGGAAAGAACTATGTACACCACCCTGAGCTCCTTGGAGAATGACAGGTCTAAAAATGTGAACAAATAAGATAAGGATGATGGCTATTATGAGTACCATCCATGCAAAGGCATGGATAAGTCTGCTTAGTAAATTAGGCCACTTCCAAACTGGTTGAGAAGGTCAGTGATGTCCACCTGCACTGGATCCGGTTTTTATTATTTCGTTGTTGTTGGTGTTCGTCCACATGCCAAAAGCATTCAAATTTGGCATGTATAACTAACATCAACAAGAAGATTCAATCGACAATTGAAGATCACTGAGGCATGCTAATTAAATATTTCTCTATTGTGAAGAACCCCTGGAGGCTGGGGATAAGAATAGGCTGTACTTGTACAGTTTGGCTGCACTTGTCGTAAGAGGCGACTAAACAGCCACCGGGTAGATGGGACTTGTTAGCCTGGGAAGGCAGCTCATCTGAGAGAAGGAAAACTCTGATCCCAAACCTCCACTGCCTTGTGGCTACATCCAGTTACGGAAAAGGCTTCAGGAGTCAACCTCGAGGCAAAATCCGGAGCCGGAGTCCCTGAGGCAGTTCATGGCTGAACACAGTCACGTTCTGGCAACTCCTGTGACACCGCTGGAACCAACTGTATTGGCTTCTGCCTTTCCATTGGACCATTTCAGCGACGTGGAGAGAGGGGATTTGCTGCATGGGTAACAGTCTATCCTCCATATCTACTTTACTTAGGCTTCGCGCACTGGAGAGGACACTCTGTTCCAGAACCACTATTCAGAGCGCGATACCATAGTCTTCCGAGACTGAAGGATGCCAATACATTTTGTGAAGTCAAAAGATTGAGAAATTAAAATGATTTTAAACCAGTATAACCTAGATGATATGACTTCCATCTAAGAACCCTGATAACTGAAAGGAAGGCTCATCCCTATCATAGAGCAACATCATTATAAAACCCGGGCTGGCAGCTGGTAGTACTACATGAAAAGTGGGGTTCAATGTTCTTCCAGTGCTTTACTACCCAGGTTTGGGGCTTCCTCTACTGTCTTCCTGCCATATATCACACCAGGGAGAATGCACACTGAGACTATGTCCTCTCAGGGCCCCTTGGTGCTGTCATTGTCTGGATGGTTTTAGGATACAAAAAAAAAAAAAATCAACTCACCTGTCAATTTCAGTTCAACAATTACTTCATCATACCACTCTCCAAGGTGGATCATGCAGGTGTATTTTCCTTGGTCAAAAAGCTGGCTGTTCCTCAGCTTCAGGGACATGTTGCCTTTATTAAGCTCATTATAGAAGAGTTCTGTTTGACCTTCATATCTCTTGTCCTGCGACTCTGGCTGCCTTCCCCCATAATAGGACTTTACATCAATTGCTTCTGAGGATTGAACCAATACCCACTGGAGAGTGATGCTGGTGCCTTCAGGTATTTTGGAACTTTTTAACTGGCATGGCAAGATTACATCTTTTCCAAGGAATCCAATGACAGGGTTCTTGGGTGGAATGATTGCAAACTGACCTTCAGGGAGTAACAAAGTCAAAGGTGATCAGAGGCAGATTTGTTATATATGCAAAAAGAGTTAATAGTTTTATAGCAAACCATGTCCTAAATTTGCCAGTGTACAACTTCCATTTTTACACACACATTGTGTTTGTGTACCATATTTTTCAAGTCATAAATTGATGGGAAGTATAAACTGAAAAAGCTAAAATTCTTGTTTTACTTTCCTCTGTAGATAAGTCAGTATGGACTATAACAGGGGTGCTGAAATTTTCAACTTTAGGGATGCTGGACCTTTAACAAGTGTATAGAAGAGAGAATTGCAGCAGGTGCAACTTGTCATCCCACAGATGACAAGCTACACCTGCTGAAATTCTCTCTTCTATACACTTGTTAAAGGTCCAGCATCCCTAAAGTTGAAAGTTTCAGCACCCCTGGACTATAACATGAGGGTACCTAGCTGCTAGACCATGCTAGTAGACCCCAGATACCATGATGACAATTGCAAGATGAAGCTAGAAAACATTGTATAGCATGAATCCTATCACTCTGACCACAGAGAAGTTGATGTTTCAAATAAGATGAGACACTAATCAACGGGCAAAAAGTCTTGTCTTATAACTTGAAAAATGATTATCACAGTAATTATCCTGTGAAAAGTGCACAGTACATTTTTCTGAATACTATTACTATTTCTAAATTGCCTAAATGAATGTGCATTTAACAGCTGACAAGTTAAAGATGAATATTTCTAAGAAAAACCTAGTTTCATAAGAAAAACTAATAAATTACGACTATTGTATTGGCAACCTTCAGTCTCGAAAGACTATGGTATCGCGCTCTGAAAGGTGGTTCTGGCACAGCGTCTAGTGTGGCTGAAAAGGCCAATCCGGGAGTGACAATCCCTTCCACACCGGGAGCAAGTGCAGTCTGTCCCTGGTCTGTCTCCCTGGCTATGGGCCTTCCTTCTTTGCCTCTTAGCCTCAGACTGTTGGCAAAGTGTCTCTTCAAGCTGGGAAAGGCCATGCTGCACAGCCTGCCTCCAAGCGGGCCGCTCAGAGGCCAGGGTTTCCCACTTGTTGAGGTCCATCCCTAAGGCCTTCAGATCCCTCTTGCAGATGTCCTTGTATCGCAGCTGTGGTCTACCTGTAGGGCGCTTTCCTTGCACGAGTTCTCCATAGAGGAGATCCTTTGGGATCCGGCCATCATCCATTCTCACGACATGACCAAGCCAACGCAGGCGTCTCTGTTTCATCAGTGAATACATGCTAGGGATTCCAGCACGTTCCAGAACTGTGTTGTTTGGAACTTTGTCCTGCCAGGTGATGCCGAGGATGCGTCGGAGGCAGCGCATGTGGAAAGCGCTCAGTTTCCTCTCCTGTTGTGAGCGAAGAGTCCATGACTCGCTGCAGTACAGAAGTGTACTCAGGACGCAAGCTCTGTAGACCTGGATCTTGGTATGTTCCGTCAGCTTCTTGTTGGACCAGACTCTCTTTGTGAGTCTGGAAAACGTGGTAGCTGCTTTACCGATGCGCTTGTTTAGCTCGGTATCGAGAGAATGAGTGTTGGAGATCGTTGAGCCAAGGTACACAAAGTCATGGACAACCTCCAGTTCATGCTCAGAGATTGTAATGCAGGGAGGTGAGTCCACATCCTGAACCATGACCTGTGTTTTCTTCAGGCTGATTGTCAGTCCAAAATCTTGGCAGGCCTTGCTAAAACGATGCCTGTGCTGGAGGAGCTTGACAGTGAACCAACCCTAGAAGAACTTCACGTGGCCCTGGACTCCCTTGCCTTTGGCAAGGCACCTGGAAAAGACAGCATCCCTGCTGAAGTCCTAAAATGCTGCAAAGAGATCATCGTCACTGAGCTGCATGAAATCCTCTGTCTCTGCTGGAGAGAAGGTGGAGTACCTCAAGACATGAGGGATGCAAACATCATCACGCTGTACAAGAACAAAGGTGACAGGGGTGACTGCAACAACTACCGCGGCATCTCTCTCCTTAGCGTTGTAGGAAAGCTGTTTGCCCGAGTTGTACTAAAGAGGCTCCAGGTACTTGCAGAGAGCGTCTATCCAGAATCGCAGTGTGGATTCCGAGCCAACAGGTCCACCACTGATATGGTATTCTCCCTTAGACAACTGCAGGAGAAATGCAGGGAACAACGACAGTCACTCTTTATAGCCTTCATAGATCTCATAAAGGCTTTCGACCTGGTCAGCAGAGACGGCCTCTTCAAGATTCTCCCCAAGATTGGATGTCCACCCAGGCTCCTCAGCATCATCAGATCTTTCCACAAGGACATGAAGGGCACTGTTGTCTTCGATGGCTCCACATCAGACCCTTTTGACATCCGAAGCGGAGTGAAGCAGGGCTGTGTTCTTGCACCAACCTTGTTTGGGATTTTCTTCGCTGTCCTGCTGAAGCAGGCCTTTGGAACTGCAACAGAAGGCATCTATCTCCGGACCAGATCAGACGGAAAGCTCTTCAACCTCTCCAGACTGAGAGCAAAATCCAAAGTCCAGCTGAAATGTCTGTGTGACTTCCTCTTTGCCGACGATGCAGCTGTCACTACCCACTCTGCCAAAGATCTCCAGCAGCTCATGGATCGTTTAAACTACGACTACTAACTATATTATATAAACTATACTATATAATCTAAACTATTATATCTACTAAAAACTAATAAAACATAAAATTATCCATCCAGAGTACTCCAGATGTTTTCCAGATGTCAGTAAAAATAAGAGGTAGAGTCAGTTTTTACATCTGTGATATCCAGATTTTGAAATGTAAAAATGGAAGTGCTCAGAACTGAAGCTTTGTTTAGTTTTAATTACACAAATGTCCATTAGAGTCAAGATTCTATCTGCAACTCGCCATTATACCAGTATTAGCCTTTATGCACAAAATCAAATCTCTACTGAGTGCTCCTGAGTGGTAAAATACACCACTCAAGAGCAAGCTGCATATTACAGCAAGCATGTGCTAGTCTCAGCCATGACCTTTCCTTGACCAGAACATATAAATTGGTCTGTAGTCAAAAGCCCTGGCTAGGAGCTTTATGGATCACAGATACCTTTATAAAATATCATCTAGTGAAGAGCAGTCATACATTTGTATACCATGCCTTGGCATCCATGGGGGTTCAGTTCCAGAAACCCCTGTGGATACCAAAACTCACAGATAATCAAATCTGCAGGTCAGGGCATGCTAACCCTCCAGACATGCTAACCCTCCAGCTGTGCTCTGGTCATGTTCAGAGGGACTTCTGAGGGCTGGGGAGAGTGCATGGCCAAAAATTGAGAGTGCATGGCCACTCTCAGAGACCTCAGAAAGCCTCCTGAGGGTCAAGGAGGCCAAGCACAGCTTCCTCGACTCTCAGAAGCCCCTCTCTGAATGGAGGATTACAGGTTGGGCAAATCCATGAGTTCAGGACCTGCTGTGAGGTAAAACCACAGGTCCTGGATTTGCGGATATGCAGGCACAACCATTATATGAAATAGTTTACTATATACAAATGAGGAATGAGTAGGGCTTCTTCCACACCTCCTCCCCCCCCCCCCCCATGGATAATGACATTTGTCTCAGCTGCTCCTTCCAAATTATTCAGGATTTGGGATCCTGGGATCCTGGGATCAGGATTCAGGATTCAAAGATTTGAGTCTTTGCCTGAAGCAGACATAAATATGTGCAATGATTTGCGTTTCCTCACAACAATCACTGGAGAGCAGCTCATGTCCTGAATTCCCTGCACAAAATTAACTTACCTGCCACATAGGAGATCTGCAGAACCATGAAGATGTAAACAGCAGATGAGGAACACATGGATCAAGAGATCAGAACAGGACTACCTCTACAACTATAGGAAAGAAAAAATGTATTTTTACTGCATTTAGCTAAAGGTAGTAGCTTACATCTTGTGAGTAAGACCAGGGAAAATTATAACTTCAATAGTAAATTACAATGCCTTAAACCATGGTTCTCAAACTGGTGGGTTGTGACTCACCAGTTTGTGTAAAGGTCCCCCCCATCCCTTTAAGTGGCAGGGGAAGGGGAGAGGCAGGGAAGCGATCCCCAGGATCGTGTCCCTATGGGGGGGGTGAAGGAGGGTGCTTTCACTTACATTTAAGTAGGTAGGGCCCCCCCTTAGCAACATGATCCTGGGGATCACGTCACTGCCCTAGCCCCTCCCCCACAAAGACTTACTGAGAGAACAAAGCTCCCTCAAAGTTTGAGAATCACTGCATTAAAAGTTATCTAAACAGCTAATGTATACAGGTGGCACCTTGGTATCCACTGATTTGACTCACCACTGATACCCAGGTCTGCCTTTAAATGCCTTGTAACAAGGAAAAAAAGAACACTCAAATCCGATTTCCTATCTTCACACTGTGAAACATAATAATTTCAATGCAATTATAATTTCATTCCATTAGATTCCATTATTCACCCTATCTAGTGACCGAATGTGGTACAGTTTTTATACCAATGCACTTTTGGAAAACAATAGAGAAGCAAGAAGCCTGGAAGTGGATCTTTAAAGCTATTTTTCCACTATTTTGGTATCCACTAATTTTTTTATAATCCACTAGGTGTTCTGGAACAGGAGTATAGCCATTGGCTATGTGGGCTTTGCAACCAGAGCAGTGTATGCTTTAATTCTTAAACTCTGTTTTACTGCCCTACATAACATAAGATTTTGTTACAGCAAAGAATTGGAAGTATATATGGAAACTGAACCAAGCAGAACTGTTTCCCAGCCAGAGCAAATTGTTTTCTGACAATTTTCTGACAGGAAATGGAAACTGCAGGAAACGTTGCAATACCTATAACCAAGTTTATGCTGCGAAGAAGGATCTCTGCCGCCACATTCCACAACCACTGTGGCTTTTATGGAACCAAATCAACACACTGCTTAAGAATGAGAAACAAGCATTCAATCAAATGCATTTCTGATGCTTGGATTCCATTTATTAACTTCCGGAAAACTCATGAACAAACATACAGTGTTTATACAGTTGTGCAACATGTTAACACCTCTCATTAATAGGTAAGTCTAATGCGCCTGTTTTCTTTTAAATACTAGTAACAGGAGTTTAAAACAAGGAAGATTCTCGGCTGAAAGTGTACGTTATTTGGACCACCCCCAAGAATCGTGATCAATTATTTGCATTCCCCTGAGGGTCACTCCTGAAATGGAGTCTTGAAGCACATTTGCTGTGGTGCCTTGAATGTTTCCACCTTGAGACACTAATTATGTGTCCTGAATGGTGTTAAGGAAAGATACCCTTTAATTAAATCACCAGTTTTAACACAACACATCCCCATATGTAGAATAACGAGCTGGATTTTTAAAAAAAACATGGAATCTTACCTGCCTAGCAAACTTCAAGACACCATTTAGCTGTTACAACTTGCTCCACCTTGTGGGTGACCTTTGTCCCTTTACAAGAGTAAGTTACTTAAGGCTTGTGGTTTCATTTTTCATCTCTATACAGAGACAGGCAAGAATAACTCTGTGCTCTGTAGTTCGTTGCGTGCCATGCCACACTTTTTTCTCTGATGTGGCATGGCACACAACTAACAGAGTTGCTTGTGTGTGATACAGGGATTTCTAGTGTAGTACAATTGTTGATGATTCATTTATTCAAACCCCGATTACATAGTTTAAGAGAGGGGGCAGAGGAGTGAGCCTTGAGTTCACAGATCCTCTCCCACTGTGCATATAGCATTCACTGGGACCCTGAGGAGGAAGCTGAAGGAGTGGGGCAGGGGCGTGCAGTCATTTGCAGCCTCATCTGATTTTGACTCCAAACCCTCCTCCCAGCACAGCTGTGTTCCAAGGACTGGAGAGGCCACATCACAGCAGATGTCACAGCATGTGTGTGAACATATGTGTGTGTGTGTGTGTGTGTATGTAAATGTTTATATATGTTCAGAGATGAGTATGACCTAACTCATCTCTGATGAGTGATATAGTAAAGTGATATAGTATAGTAAAGTGATATAGTAAAGATAGTGATATCTGGCATCCTTGGGACTGAAGAATTGTCAGATATTGTAAATTTTGGAATATTAGAACTAACCTCATAAATAACCCTCCCCTATTTGTGAACTACTCCTTTGAAAAGCAATATACAAATGTTATTTATATCTAATAATTTTTTTAAAAAAATGCACTACAATAAAACAAAAGTTACGCGTTACCACCCTCTTCACCATGATGTGGCATCCAGTTAGGAAGGTAGCTCATCTTGAACAGAATTGGAAAAGGGGAATATAGTTGGGCTGGCCCCTCCCTCAGGAAGGCATTTCAGCCCAAGATTATGGCTCTGCCTTTCACAGTGGTTTTTATATTTGCTGTTATTTGTTAAATAAAGTTGTGGCCAATTTTTATTCCATTTACTATACTACATTTTACTTCTTTATGGCCTCTGTAAATGTCTTAGATTATACGCCTGGCAAATGCAACTAGGATATTGTTGCAAGCAACAAACCAATTTTAAAAAAATTTTTTAGCAGGTATAATGAAGATACTAACTCAGCCAGTGGTGTATATCATGTAACAGGACTCAGTATGTGAGGTGAAATTTTTGAAGGAAGCGCACCAAATAGACAACAAAATAAAAGCTAAAGAAACTTTATTAATCAGTGATGTTACAGCGTTATAGCAGTCTGTCTCTTAACACGTAAGCAGTTGAGACAATGGAGTCCTTCTCTGAGCTGAAATTTCTTTTTTTCTTTTGAAATGTTATACCATAGCTATTTCATGTTATATATCTGTTTTATATTTATATAAAATATAACATATAAAATATTTATACAGAATATTATTCATTCCTCACAAGGTCTGACGAGTAACACTCCCACCCCTAGTTTGTAGCCACAACACTTAACAGAATTGTCCAGTTCAGCCTGCATAACTCCCAACTCATAGAATTTGGCTTCAGAAAAAATAATGTCCTTTTTAGGATTGTGAGACGTGTTTTGAAACAGTCTGCAAAAGCCAGGCAATTGTAAATGGTACTTCTTCCTAGGAAGTAAACACAAAGTATATTAAACAAGTTATATATGAGACAATAAAGAAAACCTTAGAGTATGGATGAAGTATTCTCAGTGTAGTATAGACCAGCACTGCATTTATGCTAGTGGACCATTGAACCACATTATTCACTTTTTTCATCATGATCAAATTGTGATGATAAAAGTAAAAAACGGATCCAAGCAGATAGTAAATTCTGGCTTCATGTTTAATTATTTGGCCTCAGTCAGTCAGTCAGTCACAGCCCAATCTGACGGAGTGTTGGGCTGCTAGCAGGAGAATGTTGCGACAGCAGAATGCACTTCTGCTGTCGCAAAATGGCTGCTGAGACTACATGGAGTGCTCCATCAGCAGCCATTTTGGGAGTGCTGCTGCAAGAGGCAGTGTCTGTTGCTGATTCTTGCTATGCCCTCTGGAGCAGGGATGGCAGGGGCAGGAGATGGGCAGGGATGGGCAAAATTTGGGAGAAAGGTGGGGCAGGAAGGCTTTAGAAGGAGGCGGACCCAGTGGCGATGATGCACACCATATGGTATCCCCTCTTTTAGCAGCCTCCTGCCCTTTTCTCCTTCCCATACATGTGCCAGCTATAGGGCTGGCGCAGGTCTGAAGAGACCCTTACCAAGGGGTAAGGGGAAATAATTCCCTGTTCCCCTGCAAAGTTTTCATTCCTCCTCGCACCGTTGGATTGGCTCATTTTCACACATTTTCATTGGTGGGGGGGGAGATAGGGTTAGGCTCTTAGAGTGGCACCTCACCCTATTCCATGGGTTCAGACATACAACATTTTGTTAGTCCTGTCCTCAAGAGGGTCACAGTCCTTGAGAGGAAAAGAAACTAATCTGAAGGAATAAAACTATCCAAATGAACTCAAAAGTAATATTGTAAATACAAAATTAAAGGAAAAAAGAAAAAGGAGCTTTGCGATTATTGAATTTATGGTCGCAATCCTAGACACACTTATGTGGGAACAGCTGTTGGCGCCAGCAGCCGATTACCCCCCTCCCTGCCTTGCAGCACCAGGCTTGCCACGATTGGCAATCGCGGCTGTGGGGAGGCGGGGCCAGAGCGCCAGACGGGAGCGCGCGCTCCTGCTGGGCTCAGTTCGCTCTCAGCCAGCAACCCCACCCGCCCTCCCATTAACCAGTCCGGGATTAGCTGGTTGCTTCATAAGGGCCGGGTAGGAATTTTTTGCAGTCATCCTGATTGGCTATGAGATGTCTGTTTTTTCGCCTACCTCAGACTGGCAAAGGGTGGTGCGGTTCTTTCACCCTGGGGTAGGTCTGGTCACTTTATGGTCAGGCAGGATACATGCGGGGCTGGGTAGGTAGGTTTCTGGCTCGGTGTCCATCCAAGGCAGCAGGGTGAGGGGTGAGCCTGAACCGCTCCCATGATGCCTGACCGGCTCCAGGAGGCAGGCAGGCAAACCCCTTGCCTGGACAGTCAGGCTGGTGAGGCTCTGTCGACTGGTCTGAAGTCCGGCTGCCTTGCCCCCTTTGGGGGGTGGCGTTGAAAGACCTAGGCTGGCAACTGACAGCTGGGGCCTCGAGCCAGGCGGTACACCCAAGAAGTTTGTAGGGGGAGGTAGATGGCTAGGACCGTTTCCCCCATATGGCCCCGCACGCTTGTGGTTATTGTTTATTGCCCTGCTGCAGTTTGAGATTCAATAAAGTGGCCCATTTGCATCCAAGCCGAAGTCTGGTCTCGTTATTTGCAGGTATGGGGGTAATAAATTCCCTTGAATACAAAGGGATTTATTTCTGAGTAGACATGAAGAGGATTGAGGTGTAACTGTGCCAAATTCTGTTTTGTGCTTTTATATCAGTACTAGTATAAATTCAGATTTTCAGAACTGATAAGATCCACATAGAATCCCAACATATTGATGAGCTGTGCATTAATTCACATTTGAGAACATGGTTTATACTAACCTTATGGTTCCCAGTAGCAGGATGAGCATCAAACGGCTTTTTTTAACAGATAACACTGGCATAGATTGGAACATTCATCTCGTTGACTTCTTGCTCCTTGAAACGAATCAAATTCAAAAGGCAAATGAAGTGTTTAATATGAACCTTGAATGCAAATTCAAGAATGTGGTGTGTGTACTGACCTCATGGAGCCCTGCAGCAGGCCCAGTTTCCTGTTTCCTCTTAAGGGAGACAAAGGCATAGACTGAAAATATCATCCCTCTGGCTTCCTGCTCCTTGAAATGAATCAAAAGCCAAATGAAATTTATCAGATGAAACTTTTTGAATACTGTGAAGCCCTTCAAAAGGTGCAAAGATACACAGAAAGGGTGAGCAGAATGTAAAATAGCAAGATATGTCAATGAATATAACTAGGATGCAATTATTCTGCTCATTTATTGTTCCAACATTTTAGTACCCCCTGGGTTTGTAGTAGTTTGACAGCGCCAGAGTTTTGGGTCTGATTATTGCCCCCCCCCCCAATTCAAATGTAAGGAATTAAGAGTGGATGGAAGTAGCGGATCACAAGGAGTGAGACAGGGGAGATGGAAGGGTTGGGTCAGCGTCCCTCACCAGCATGCAATTGGTTATCATTTAAAAATAAGAATACTGCTTCATGCTAGACAATTATGTTAGGCAATGAGTATGACTCATATTTGAGCTTGCCTGACTCACTGGATCATCATGCAACTGGTCCTCTAGGGAAAGAATAACAGAAAAGTCTCAGTTAGTGACAATTGTTATGATGAGAAATTTCATATTTAGGTTGCAATCATCAGGTAAAATCAGGAAGTACAATCCAGCCATGCTTAAGCATTTTAAGAATTAATCCTATCCTCAGCTGTCACCAGCATTGATGCAACCTCCACTAAATGTTCTGGCTGAGGAACATGGCATGACAGAGCAGTAAGTAAACAGAAATTTTTACCTAATCCTGCTGCATCATGGTCTAAAATGGGTCAAACTAGACCTGTGCCAATTCTGTGCCCTGCTAACTGGTTAAGAGGCACTTTTTCAAGTGGGTGCTCCTCTTTTATTTAGCAGGGGGAGAGTAACTGGCCCACCTCACCCCAGCACTGTCTGTTCTAGTGGCTGTCTGCTGGTGTTGCATCTTTTTAGATTGTGAGCCCTTTTGGGACAGGGAGCCATTAGATATTTGATATTCTCTGCAAACCGCTTTGTGAACTTTTTGTTGAAAATCGGTATATAAATACTGTTGTTGTTGTTGTTGTTGTTGTTGTTGTTTGGCTGGTGCAACTCTGAGTTCACCCAAGGAGGTGTGGTGAGGCTAGACAGAAGACTTAGGTTAGGATATTAGTGATGTTATTACCAAAACACCTCCTGCCCGACATATCCCTGCTGATCCTGATCTCTGGCCTGCTCCTCTCCCTTTCCAACCCACTGCCCGCCCGCGCGCCCCCATGCCACCTTATCACCACCAGGGGAGCTAGAGGAGTCACTGCCATACTGTTTGCAGCTGAGGTCCAGCAGCCTGAGATAGCATGTTGCATTTTGTCAGGCTACAAGTCAGGGTGTGCTGCAGAACATGTGTTCTAGCAGCACAATCCAATTATAGGATTGGGTGGTAATAGGATCACAGTGTTGGAGAGGACTTTCAGTGCCATCCAACCCCCTGCTTGAAATAGGAAACTCTTCCCTAGAATATCTCTAAAAGCTATTTCTGAAGCTTGAAGACCTCCCATAGCTTTCAAAAAGAGATCACTGAATGCCTTCTAGACCCTGTCCCAGCTTCGCAGCTCTTCTCTAAACACTTTCTAACTTGTCAGAATCCTTTGGAAATATGATGGCCAGAATATTTCAGAGGCAGTCCTATCACTGCTAAACAGAGTAGTACAATAGAAAGGGGGGAAAATGTCAGAATTAATGCTCCTGTAGTTACATTTTAAAATTGTATGGTTATGCCACAATCCCATTGATGTCTCAAGGCTTTTTTTTTTTTTTTGATGTTCCCGCAAGTACTGAATCTTTTATCCAGGTGCTACTGTTCAGCCTTTTTTCATCATTTTATATCTGTGTGTATTTTACTAGTCATTTTAACCTTTTGCTCTCTATCTGCTCATCTTTCCAGATTAGAAAATAATACGTTTATTTTATTAGATTTAGTTTTCTCACATTGATATCACAAGGTTGTTTGTCTTTTCACAAACCAACAAAAAAGCTTACAGGGTGAATGGGAAGAGTTTCTTTGTACATTATCCAGTACTGTCACGGAAAGTACCTGGATTAGCTCAGATAGGGTTACCTAAATATCCCTGATGAAAAATGTAATGAAGAAGATGACCGTTCATTTGATGAGGAATGTTTGATGATACTGTACCTTGATCCACACTGTGTCTCTGATTACTTCTGTTTAGATGAGTCACATAGGCTGCAGTTATAGGAAAAGTCAGTAAGCCATGACTGTGGTTGGAACTGGATTATTTTAGAGTCAGTTGCATAAACAAGATCAGAAGTAGGTCTGAAACATCTGATGAGGGCTCCACACATCCCACCGGATCCAAAGTCTCCATGTTGGGCTTGCCACCCCATATGGAGGCTTTTACCTCACTGTGGTGAATCAAGTAGCCCCATTGCAGGGCTACTGCGCTTACCTGGAGGAAGAGGACAAAAGTCCCCTTCTCCAGCGGTGCCGCCTGCAGCTGCCTGAGGCACGCAGGATGTGGCGGCAGCCATTTTTGGCGCCATTGCAGCCCCGCGCCCCAGGCAGCTCAGGATTGGGCCCTTAACGAGCAGCTTCAGAACAAATATTCGTTGAATACCCACTCTAGACGAGACGATAGTGGAGGTGGGCAGAGAGAGAGAATGACTATAGACCATCTGCTTACTTGACTGGTCTTCAGTTTCTGTATGTTGGATGGGTTGATGCTGCTCCCTGTGGAAAGTAAACATGATAGACCAATGAAACCTGAATTAAAATGAACATTGAGGGGGAAATCCCTCTCTCAAATTCTTACATTTAAATTTACATGTCAATATCTTCATTTCAACCCATTAGATCAGGAAGTTCTGTTCAGTAAACAGACAGGTGAAGGGAAGGTGAAGATTGCTACAGGATCAATGGAGGATGAACATTACTCATAAAATGGTCTAGAGGGTTGAGCCTCCATTTGCCTGAAGATAACATCCGAAGGTTGCCAGTTCGAGGCCACCGGCACCGTGCGACCTTGAAGCAGCTGACAAGCTGAGCTGAGGTATTCCATCTGCTCTGAGCGTGGGAGGATGGAGGCCAGAATGTGAAGCCACATCGGAATGAAACACCTGAATGTTGTGGTTTCTTGAAAGATAGAAACCTTCTTTCAAATTGTAAAAATCCCTACGGGGATTTAAATATCCTGCCTATGTAAACCGCCTTGAATAAAGCCCAAGGAGAAATCTGAGGACCAAGAAAGGTGGTATAGAAATACCTGTATTATTATTATTATTATTATTATTATTATTATTATAAAACATCTTACAGCCTAATATGGACTGTTTGGAGAAACAAGAGTGAAGCAAGTTACTACTTTTTGCATGAAGAGTGACACTGGAAACATATTTAAGTTGGAGAAACAACTGCTATGTATTGAATATCATTGCTCCTACCTTGTTATTTTCCATTTTATTACATCTGAGAGAGAGAGAGAGAGAGAGAGAGAGAGAGAGAGAGAGAGAGAGAGAATTTAATCATCTTAGATCTGCTTCTTGACCTGTCTTACTTGCTCTGGTGGGTCTTCAGCCATCCACCAAGAACATGAGAGGCTGTTCTAGCCTAGCCTCCCTGCCAGTGGCCCAGCAACAGAAACTACTTTGAGACTGCCATAAAACAACCTCCACCAGCACAATGTGGTATGCCAGTACCCAGCCGACATAGGATTGGACTGCTAGAGGCATTATGTATATAATGGATGGTTTAAAACGGTTGTATTTTTAAAAAAAAAATATTTACTGTTTTTCTTCAGCACGCAACATAGTGCAGCTAAGAGAAGGATAAAAGCTGTTGCACTTCCAAATCCTAATGGCAAAAGAAGAAAACACACATGGATCGACTCACTATAAACAACTGGATGAAAAAGACATGATGTTAAATGGAGAGCAAAATGGCAAGTCATTATTTGAGACAATAATAATGGGCATTTTCATATTAGCATCCTACTGTGTTATTGATATATGTTCCTCACAGTTCTGAGTAAAACTGAGGTTCAGGCCTGTCCTAAGTGCATTCATATTTCACTGAATGGTGAAGAGAGGTGGGTTTACTTTTAAGATCTCAAGGTCCTGAGAGTGTAGGATACAACCACCTTGTTGAAGTTCTTGCATGTGTAGCTCTGGCCAGTACCTGGATCTTCATATAATCTCCATCATGAGTTCCATGATAGAAAAAGACATGTGGCATAAAAATGTTATATTTATACAAAAACCTGTGGTTCTGATTAAGTGCAATACAGTCATACTTCATCCTCCTTTCAGACACAAGGTTGCTGATGAAAACTTACCACCATCATAATGAACTACTTAAGAAACTGACATGCTGATGGTGATATGCACCAAAGGTCTAAATTCAAAATCAAATTTGGTAGCATTTCTGCTACTGTAAAAATGGTCTTTAGCCATCCTAAAGGTCTGTTGATCACTATAGACCAGGCACGTCCATGAAAACCTACATTTGCTGTACTGTAGTAGCTTCTTATAATGAGATAGCATCCTAACAGAACAGACATATCCCTGCTTACTCTGCACAGGGTGTCCTTGTATAATATCAACCATTTTCAGTGAAATCATACAGCTTACAGCTATTGAACTGGAGTGCTGAAGAGCACTTTTCTCCTCCCTGAGCCTCTCACCCCACAATGGTTCTCCTCAGACCTGTGCCAGCTGTTTAGCTGGTTCAAGTCTTAGTAGAGAATCTGAAGAGGGAGACTCCTGCCAGACGGGATTGGATCCAGTGCATGCCATTGCCACCTTATGCCACCCCCTCCCACAGCCTCCCTCCCCTGTCTCTGCCCAGTTTTTCCCCTCCCCATGCCTGTTCCACCCTCTCCCACCCCCTCCTGCCTCCTGTGCTGGCTTACTTGCTCGAGAGGTTCAGAACATCCAGATTTTAGTAGACAATGATCACTTACCTAGAAACGCTATAATCTCTTTGGGACCTATAGATTGAATCCAAATGGTTGATATATTTTCATTTCTTATAATTTTGCTTGATATGTATCTAAGAATAGTCTCTTTTTCAACTCTACCTAAAGTATCTTCATCATTGTACCATCACTGCATAAGGGTGTCCTCATTCTTATGCTGTCTCTCAGGGATGCAGCAAAAATATTAGATTGAAAATTAAAAGATAACAAAGCAAAACACCTCCAGCCAAATATGGACTGTGTATTTTCAATGGGCTTCAGGAGCAAGGGAAGTCCAGATAAGCATCAGTTATCCCTTTACTCTATCATCGATAAAAACCTTGTGTACCTCTGCTCAGTGATATCACACCAACCCCAACCAATAGCTAACCACGCTTTCAAACAATAGGCTGGTGATACCCAAGTGTTAGCTTATATGAAGATTCACTTACCTAGCAATGTTGCACTATCTGTAGGACCTATGGATTGGATGCAAATGGTTGATATGTTTACATTTCTTACAACTTTGTGTTATACATAACTGAGAATTATTATTTTTTAATTCAATCTATTCAAAACTCATCATCAATGTTTTCCCATTGCATGGAGGTTTCTCACCTTCTTTTGATGACTTCATAGGCATGAAGCAAAAAGATTAGATTGTAAACTGAAAGGAAAACAACCCAGCATCTCTTGCCCATTAAGGACTATACATGCTCAGTGGATTCCAGGCGCAATGAATGTTAAGATCAGTTCTGCACCCTTTCCACTCCGTCATCTGTGAGCCTTCTCAGTGACATCACACTAATAGCTAAGAGAAATTTTCAAGCAAGATTCTGGTGATGCCCCAGCTTTAACTTATATGAAAAATCACTTACCCGCAGAAGCTGTATTATTTAGAGGACCTGTGGAATGGATGCAAATAATTGATATGTTTACGCATCTTACTAGTTTTGCTTCATATGCATTGAGAATTAGCTCATTTTATATTCTACCAATCCAAAGTATCATCATCTGTGGTGAATGTGACCCCTTCAATCTAGTGGAATGCCCTAGAATTCAATCTAGAATCCACTAGAATTCAATCTAGTGGTTGTACGTAGTGTGGAGTTGACTTCACTTAGGGCCCAACTGTATCCACCTTTCCAGCACCAATGCAGCCACAATGCAGTCTTGGAATGGGAATATATGTTCCCTTACTTTGAGGAGGCCTCTGCAACTGCCCCACAACCTCAGGATGCAGCACGTGACCCATGTGGCATATGAACCACAGATAACAAAAGCAGTTGTTTTCGAAGCCCATCTTTGCACCAAATGGAACTCATTAAAAAAAAATGCTCTGTCCATATATTGTTAAAAAATGCTTGTCTAATGTTAATTGTTTGATTGTGCCAGTGGAGGGACATAAGAAACCAAAAGTTCTCCATGTTAATAGGTTAAAACCTTATTATGAACATGTTGTTTCTGTCTTAACTTTAAGATTGGAGGAGGAGGAGGACAGGATTGATAGAGATCTTCTTGCAGAGACTAAGGAACCAGATGGGGTGGAAACAATGGAGTTGCCTGAGGATGTGACATGGAATCAACAAGTCCAGTTACGAGAAGTTTTACAGGAACATTCTGTTGTTTTTAATAACAAACCGGGCAGAACCACTCTTGTTGAACATTCTATTCATACTGGTCATAGTGCTCCTATTCAGACTAAGTGTCGTCCTTTTTCTGGGAAATTAAAGCAGATTTTAGAAAAAGAAATACAGGAGATGTTGGAATTAGATGTTATTGAGCCTGCAGCTAGTCCATGGTCTAGTGTCCCAGTAGTGGTTGGCAAGAAGGGGTTGGATGAGAATGGAGATCCACAGTTTAGAATCTGTGTTGATTTCCGTCCAATTAATAAGATAACAACATTTGATGCTCATCCCTTACCAAGAGTGGATGATCTTTTGGACCAAGTTAGTGGAGCTCAGTATATTTCTTGCCTGGACTTATCTAAAGGGTTTTGGCAAGTGCCACTAGCACAAGATAGTAAATGTAAAACTGCTTTCTCTACACCATTTGGACAATTCCAGTTTAAAGTTTTGCCTTTTGGACTTGCAAATTCTCCAGCGACATTTCAAAGGTTGATGAATTTAGTTTTGTGTGAATTTAGTACTTTTGCAATTGCTTATTTGGATGATATTTGTATATTTTCAAATTCATGGGAGGAACATTTGAAACATTTAGATTTGGTCCTCACAAAACTCCAGCAGGTGGGGCTTATGGTTAAGTTATCCAAGTGTCAGTTTGCTAAGTCATATGTAGATTTTTTGGGGTTTCGAGTAGGGAGAGGACAAATTCAACCATTGCAGGCTAAAGTTAAGAGTGTATTAGACTGGGAACATCCAAAAACTAAGAAAAATTTGTTAGCATTTTTTGGGCTTGTCGGGTTATTATAGGCGATTTGTACAGAATTATAGCCAGATTGCTGCTCCACTCACAGATTTAACAAGAAAGAATGCTCCTGAAAAACTTAAGTGGACTTTAGCTTGTCAGATAGCTTTTGATACTCTTAAGCAGTGTTTGGCTAGGGCACCTATTTTAACTGCACCAGATTATTCACAGCCTTTTATTTTACAGACTGATGCAAGTTCTTGTGGGCTGGGTGCAATTTTGGCCCAGTATGATCATCAAGGTCAACTTAAGCCTATTGTTTTTCTTTCTCGTAAATTGCTGAAGCGTGAACAAGCATATTCCACTGTGGAAAAGGAAACATTAGCTGTAGTTTGGGCAGTAATGAAGTTAAGCCATTTTCTTTTAGGCACCCATTTTCAAATCCAGAGTGATCATAGTCCCCTTCAGAGTTTGGAGCGTATGTCTTCTAACCAAAGGATTTTAAGATGGTCACTGATTTTACAAGATTATTCATTTTCTATCTCCCATATTCGGGGAGTTTTAAATTCTGTGGCCGATTCATTGTCACGGAGATGAGGTCCACAAGATGATTGACAGTCCTAGTATAGGCATAGTGCTGGCACTGTATCTTACAGGATAGTGAAATGTTTATGGTTTTAATTTTAATGTGGATCTCATTCCGTGGGTTGGAATAGTTCCAGTTTTGGCTGGAATCTCTTCCAACTTGGGAGGGGCGTGTCACGGGGTGGGGCAAGTCCCTTCCCCTTTAAGATGGGCTGGGTTAGGTGTAGGGTATTAACAACTAAGGAATAAAACCTGGGGTTGGGTGCCTGGAAAGGAGAGTGCAGGGGGAAGGAAGCTTACAGCTTGATAGTGGAAGCAATACTGAGATTTGTAAGTATAGTTTTAGCCTCTTTAAGATCTTTCTTGTTTTTAAAGCTATTGTGTTGCATATGGAAATGTTTTTATGGAGCAATTGAACTCCCTTAAGTTTAATAAAAATCTTTTATGTAAAACATTTGGTGCAGTAATTGACCAGGGCATGTATGATATTGGGACCTGGCTTGGAGTAAGCAAAAAATAAATAAGCATTGCTCTTGAGGGTGGTGGAGGGGGGTTGAGTCCTGGCTGGGTTGGTGTCTCCCCTGGTCCTTCCCTACCCCAAGGGCAATGTTTGTTACAGGGGCTTTCTGAAGTTCCAGTCACATCTGGGATGTCTGCAGGGCAGCAATCTGCACTGTGAGGCAAATCCATGGATGCCAAATCTGCAGATAAAGAGGTCTCACTTGTAGTTTTTAACCTCATAGCTGGTATCCACCTATCTTTGACCCCCTTCTCTGGGATACTGTAATAATTATTGGTTGAGCTGCCAGTACATTCCTCCATTTGTTTTTGGTTTTTTTTGTCCAGCTGATACCCTCAAACTTCCATAGGCCCTGAATGCCATTAAGCACAGATTCTTGTTGGGCCATTTTATGGATTCAGGTTAAGAAGTGAGATACGTCATTGAAGCCATACTCTATTACCATACTCTATTATCCTCTCATTCGTTCTGCTGGAAAAATGTGCACCAGAAAACAAAGCAATTAATTCTTCAAGAGTGTGTAAAGGCATATAGGCCTTGCTTGCCTTGGCCAAATTTGCGTTTATTCATAGCCATGCAAAACTGCTCTTGCATGACAGCAACTGCAGTCGGCCAAGAGGATCAGACACTAGTGCATCTAAGGTATGGTAGCTAGTGTACATGCCCTGGGTACTACTTGAAGGGGAGCACCACTGATCAACAGCTTCCCAGCAGACACTTGGCTTCTTCCAAGTTGCTGCCAAACTCCAAGCACAGTGCTGGCATTGGGGGGCCTGCAGTGGCTCAGCAGAAGCTGAAAGTTGGCCGGGAAGCTTCACCGCCCTCCTCCTAACCTGGGGTGACATCATTGCATCATGTGTTGTCACAGTGTCTTTGCCCCAGATGGCTCTGCTATTGGTCACGCCACTGGGACTGTATCCAATAGTATCAGTAGAGCAATAAGGGTACTCAGATTCTGCTCTAAATTTCAAACTCAATAAAGCCCAAAGGAGAGAGTCATACAATAAACTCATTTTGAGTACTACTAACATATTAGAATAGGAACTTGGTGCTTATTCACCAATAAAATGGTAATTTTCTGGGAAAAATAATGCTATTTTAGTTTCTTACCTGAAATGTGAAGGTTCTTTGTATCACTTGGAGAAGAATTAGTCACCTGATTTTCCACATTCTTATACTGGTACATGCAGGAAAAATTCCTTGCACTTGGTAACATTTTGTAAGGGTATTCATATGCAAATTTATTGTCTTCTTTCCCCCGAGAGGCCATTACTTCCCCATTGCCACAGAAAATAATACGGGTGAAAGTTACGTTTAGTGGTATTTTACATTTAACCAGAATTGTATCGCCTACATTGCTGGATGAGCTGTTCAGAAATATCTTGGGTGCAGTAAGATTCCCTGTGTAAAAGAGAAAACAAATCCCCCAAATTACATGCCATTTTGAATGTTTATGTCACTGTTATCACCTGTCTCCTAACCCAAACATGCAAAGTCAATAGAACTTTAACTGCAGCAATTTTCAATCTTTTTCATCTTAAGGCACACTAAGAAGGTGCTAAAATTATCAAGGCACACCATCAGGTTTTTTTACAATTGACAAGGCAAACTGCACTGCCAGTCAGAGGCTCACATCCCCAATGACCCTACTAATTTATGTCTCTCCCCCAAACCTCTGTGGCACGCCTGCAGACCATTCATGGCATAACAATGTGATGCAGCAAAATAATTGAAAATTACTGTTTTAAATGCTTTGAAAAATTTAGCAGAAGGTAATGGAATAGGAACCACTTAAATTCCATTCATTTCAATTGCACTTGGGTCAAGACTAGGGGTGGCCAGGGTTGAAGACCAAGGTAGAAAGGAGAATTTCAGCAGATGCAGTTTATCATCTCACAGATGACAAGCTGCACCTGCTGAAATTCCCTTCTCAACACAATTGTTGAGACTAGGAGCCCTAATGTTGAAACTTTGGCCAGCCCAGCCCAGCCCAGACCAAGCATGCAACAATCCACATGGAAATAAGCACTTCCCACAGAATAACTGCACATTTGAGTGCAAAACCCACATAGGTTTCCTTCTCTGTGAGACTTCCATGAGTTTTTTTGCTGTGAAATATCCAAAATACCATTTCCCCCACTTTTTCACCTCTTAATCCATGAATTTGGAGTCTTCTATGTGGGATTTTGAATATATGTTAGTTAGGATCAGACCATTAAGCAACTGTGTGATCAATTGCCCCAATAATGCATGAGATAAGGAGCATAAATCACAGGTGCCGAGGAGGAGGAGTCTAACAGCTGTGTACACATTTCCTCTCATTGCCTCCTCCAATCAAAATGTTCCATCTTCCTGCCTTTCTTCATGCATGGGAAGAGGGCAAAGATGTCTCCCTTTCTCTGGATATTTCCTTGAGGGATATTTCCTTTCCAAAACTCACATAGTTTTTTTATATTCATCAGTTTTGAGTCCTTGGAGGAGGCAAGCCATGGCCCTAGACTAGCTCCTAGCAGAGCCTTCTTTTGCCACATCTTACCATCTTCTTGTTTTTGGCTTTAAAGGGCAGCCATCTGCCCCCCTTGCTTGTGGCAAACAGGAGAGACAACAGCAAAAGTAGCTTTTGCTTGATCCTTTGCTGTCTGCTTGGGATCTGGGAGAGGAGAATAAAAAGGAAGCCAACAGCAAGTCTATCCTCTTGTGAGAAGGAGAGGGACCTTCTGTTTATATTGTGCTATGCATGCCTATTTACTTGTGAGTTCAGTTAGTTCAAACTCACTTGTGTTCAATGAGGAAAGTGTGAATACCATGGCAGCCCAGAGAGAGCAAGGAGGAGGTGACAGCACCTTTCATTAGACACCCATTAAAATTGAGTGTCGGGAGACTTAGAATATACATTTTAAAGAAAACCTTTCTTTACCCAGCATGTAATTAATCTGTGGAACTCCTTGCAACAGGATGTGGTGATGGCTTCCGGCCTGGATGCCTTTAAAAGGGGATTGGACAGATTTCTAGAAGAGAAGTCCGTCACAAGCCATGATGGGTATGTACAACCTCCTGGTTTTAGAAGAAGACCTCAGAAGACCAGACACAAGGGAGTGGCAACAGGATGCAGGTCTCTTTTGGTCTTGTGTGTGCCTTGAGGCATCTAATTGGCCACTGTGTGTTACAGGACTAGATGGGCCTTTGGCCTGATCCAGCAGGGTTCAGGTCTTATGTTCCCTTCCTCCCGTCCTCCATGTGCTCTTAGCTGTCTCCCTTCTCCTGCATGGTACGAGTGTGTGCATGTGCGCTCTCTCCCCAGTGCTTCTGTTTAACTTCTCCTTTCAAGAGACCCATCCTGATGTCTTTGATACATGCTCCAACAGAAAATAAAAAGCACATGAATCCTTCTGTCACAGGCAAGGACAAGATCTTTACTGCCCTCAAAATGGCAAACCCTCCAGGGAAGCTCCCACTATTTCAACTGACATGTGCTGTTGGGATACATGCAGACACAGGATGGATGCTGCTAGTGGATGGTTGGCTGTATGGGAGGAGGGACTGGCATGGCCTTTGCCACAAAGCAAGCCCTGAATTTCATTGGAGTCATGCCACTCTACCTTATATCCAGGGCCCTGTCACTCTACCGTAGTTAAGCAATTATATGCCTTTAAGAAACAAACTTCAAGAAATATCCTGGGCTACAAATCACTTTAGAGAACAGACCAGAATTTTGGTGGATTGACTTATCAAAGCAAAAAAACCAAAAAATAGTATAGCCTGCAACCCAAAACTACAACCTCCCAGAAGCTCTTAGGACTAATTGACAATTACAGTATGTCAAACATCATTAAGAAATGAATCAGGGCTTTTAGGGGTTCATGCAATTGATACTAAGGAGATTGAAAACACTGTTTAAACATGCCTGCTTCCTGTAGGCTGAATTACCAAGATGTTTCAGCCCAGTGCTGATTTCTGTAAATCCGTGTCTGAGAGGAGCAAGAGTACCAGAAACAGACCTCGTAGTCAGCCCTCTCCATGGAAGCAACAGCCTGCTCCCTTGTATTTTTAACTATATGTCAAAATGCCTGAGGATGGAATGTCTAGGTAGGCCCTCTTTGCAAATGAATTACTGTGTTGGTCTACTCTATGATTTTTGGGGACCGTGATCACTTTAAATAATAGAGATTTAAAATAGCTCGCAGTGCCGTGACATTGATCTTTGACTGAGTAACCACATGCATGTTCCTTACCACAAATTGAGAAGTGTTGCTTTCTGTCAACAAGAAGTGGACTGCACATTTGAAATACAATGGAAATAAAGCTTCAAGTCTATAGCAAAGCAAACTGTTGTGTGCAATAATCTGAAAGAAGACATAACTCCAGCATTAAAATCATAGCCAGATTGCTGGAAGTGAAATCTCTCCTTTTAAAGCAACACCATGTAACATATTTGGCTTTAAGCCATTTCTGCCCAATGTTGCATATACGAAGCAGGGACCAAATGTGTACACCTGTGGGTTGGGCAAAAATGGGTTAATCGGTGCTGCTTTTCATTCTGGGAAACCTTATAGCTGTAGGCTTCTCTAACGCAGGAAATATTTGGGAACAAACTGAAGAAATGAGGAATTTGATTTAGCTTGGGGGGAGTGTTGGGGTAGCAGAATATACAGGTGGGATCTTGGTATCTGCGAGGGAGCCGTTCTCAGACTCCCACGGATATAGAAAATAATGGATACCAAAATCCATGGTTTTGGCCCCTTTAAAGCCTTCGGAGGTGACCCGAGCTATGCTCTGATTGCCTCCAGAGGCTGTCTGAAGCCTATAGAGGCCACACATGTCTGCCTGTGGCCTCTTCGGGCTTCAGAATGGCCTGAATTCAAAAAATGAGATGTAAAATCCACTGATAAACAGGTTCCACATGTACTGAGTTCTCAAAATTTGAGAGGTGCCTCAAGGGAGTAAAAGGGAATGGAACACAGTTCTTATTTAACCTGGGCATTTGAAAAATCCTGCTTTATTGATGCTAGTTTTAGAATTTGTGTGTGTGTGTGTTTCTTTTACTTGAACTTGTATGCAGTGTTGATCTTTATCTTTTGAATTTTTTTAAATTTATATGTTCTTTTGTAAGTCACCATGAACGTTACTGAAGAAGCAAAATGTAAGTTAAGTAGACAAAATGGAGGAGACACTCACCTGTAGTGTAACAAATCTCTTGCTTTGTAAGATGAACCCCTTTACAAAAGAACACAACAGAGAGAGATTTTAGTAGCAAGGACATTTATTTCCAACCTAATAGAAAATCATTAACAATATGTGCTGTTTTATTCCAACAATTGATTATGCTAAACACTAAGTGCACATAATTTGATGGTAAGTGCTCACCATGTGTGGAAGGAAGGCTGATAGAGGATATGGGTTGATGGGAGGCAATTCTGTATGTGGGAGAAGCTTTGCTAGAGAGGGAGCAGGGGATTCAGTGGGTTACCAGATATTGCCCTCAACTTTTTCATAGAAACAAAGTTCATATGCAATGTGTTCATAATATAATATGAATTTTTTCTTCAATTTGTTCTTTCAGCAAATAAAATGAATCTATTGTGATTCATGCTGGCAAACCGAAGATTCACATTGTTGACAAGACGGTAGTCCAATGTATGGTGTGTGGCTGTGTGTGTTTTTAAAACTGATGGAAATAATAATAACCATGGTTCAACACACATTTAGGTGCACAAAACCACTGAATATGAAGGCCACAATTTAGTTAGCCATAATTAATTCCCATTCAAAGGAATGAAATTTGTCAGTTGTTCTGGAATCTTCAATTGGTACAAAATATGGCAGCCTACCAATTTGTTTCTAGGCTCAATTTAAGGTACGGATTATGACCTTTAAAGCCCAAAATGGTTCAGGACCTGGATATGTTAAAGACCATCTTCAATCATGTGTGCCTTTCTTCATGCTGTAGTCATCATCTGAAGGATTGCTCCAGGTGCCCAGGTATCCATTAGGAGTGATTGTGAGGAGCTCCAGAAGGATCTCTCCAGACTGGCAGAATGGGCAGCAAAATGGCAGACTGGCAGAATGGGCAGCAAAATGGCAGATGCGCTTCAATGTCAGTAAGTGTAAAGTCATGCACATTGGGGCAAAAAATCAAAACTTTAGATATAGGCTGATGGGTTCTGAGCTGTCTGTGACAGATCAGGAGAGAGATCTTGGGGTGGTGGTGGACAGGTCGATGAAAGTGTCGACCCAATGTGCGGCGGCAGTGAAGAAGGCCAATTCTATGCTTGGGATCATTAGGAAGGGTATTGAGAACAAAACGGTTAGTATTATAATGCCGTTGTACAAATCGATGGTAAGGCCACACCTGGAGTATTGTGTCCAGTTCTGGTCGCCGCATCTCAAAAAAGACATAGTGGAAATGGAAAAGGTGCAAAAGAGAGCGACTAAGATGATTACGGGGCTGGGGCACCTTCCTTATGAGGAAAGGCTACGGCGTTTGGGCCTCTTCAGCCTAGAAAAGAGACGCTTGAGGGGGGACATGATTGAGACATACAAAATTATGCAGGGGATGGACAGAGTGGATAGGGAGATGCTCTTTACACTCTCACATAATACCAGAACCAGGGGACATCCACTAAAATTGAGTGTTGGGCGGGTTAGGACAGACAAAAGAAAATATTTCTTTACTCAGCGTGTGGTCGGTCTGTGGAACTCCTTGCCACAGGATGTGGTGCTGGCGTCTAGCCTAGACGCCTTTAAAAGGGGATTGGACGAGTTTCTGGAGGAAAAATCCATTATGGGGTACAAGCCATGATGTGTATGCGCAACCTCCTGATTTTAGGAATGGGTTAAGTCAGAATGCCAGATGTAGGGGAGAGCACCAGGATGAGGTCTCTTGTTATCTGGTGTGCTCCCTGGGGCATTTGGTGGGCCGCTGTGAGATACAGGAAGCTGGACTAGATGGGCCTATGGCCTGATCCAGTGGGGCTGTTCTTATGTTCTTATGTTCTTATGTTCTTATGAGTAGGGCCTTCCTGCTGGTGCTCAGCTAGTGCCAGTGCTCCCTACTTGCCTGGTGCCGTCAACATGCTTTACAGCATGTTTACAACAGCCAGTGCTGACACTAGGTGAATTTAGGATTGGGCCCTAATTGTGACTAGGTTTGCAATGGATTGTGACCGTAGTATATTTATTCAGATTTCTTTATTTAGAGGTGTTTGTTTCTGGTGAGTAAAATAGGATTACAGTCTGAGTCTTACTGAACATAATCGGCTTAATTCTGAATTAGGTAAATCACACCATTTTCAAACACTTCTATATTTCCTAAGGCTAAAAAATAACACACATGCATGATTGTCAGATTCTAACACATTAGTTCCATGCATCCAAGAGGGCTTTTGGCATGGTTCTCAAACAGGTCATCACCTACCCCTTGCTACATACACAGCAGAGCACTTTAAAAAAAATTGTGGGAGTTTCATTAGCAGTTTATGATCCAGTACAGAAGTCTGCTGTCCAAATAATTTTTTTTTTTAAACCCTTAGGATTTGTAAGCACCTAAAATAGCTCTTGGTCCAAGCAGCATTAGTTTGTATATGTTAGGTTCTTCTTTCTGCCCTCTTTGGCTATTGTGACAAAAATGGGAGCAGAGGTATGGATGTGGGAGAAGGGGATGTTGATTGGTAGCAGAAGAATAAAGTTCATTCACAGTGACATTATCAGATTGCCAGGACTGTACCAGTTTAGGAAAGAAATTCAGTTTTTCTTTGAGAGGGGCTTGCTGTGGTAGACCAGCTGCACCTTTTTTCCTTTTCTTTTCTGACCTCTATGTAATTGCATTTTATTGTGCAACTGCATATATGAAGAAGAATTTGTTTATATTATTATTGTATTGGCAACCTTCAGTCTCGAAAGACTATGGTATCGTGCTCTGAAAGGTGGTTCTGGCACAGCGTCTAGTGTGGCTGAAAAGGCCAATCCGGGAGTGACAATCCCTTCCACACCGGGAGCAAGTGCAGTCTGTCCCTGGTCTGTCTCCCTGGCTATGGGCCTTCCTTCTTTGCCTCTTAGCCTCAGACTGTTGGCAAAGTGTCTCTTCAAACTGGGAAAGGCCATGCTGCACAGCCTGCCTCCAAGCGGGCCGCTCAGAGGCCAGGGTTTCCCACTTGTTGAGGTCCATCCCTAAGGCCTTCAGATCCCTCTTGCAGATGTCCTTGTATCGCAGCTGTGGTCTACCTGTAGGGCGCTTTCCTTGCACGAGTTCTCCATAGAGGAGATCCTTTGGGATCCGGCCATCATCCATTCTCACGACATGACCAAGCCAACGCAGGCGTCTCTGTTTCAGCAGTGAATACATGCTAGGGATTCCAGCACGTTCCAGGACTGTGTTGTTTGGAACTTTGTCCTGCCAGGTGATGCCGAGGATGCGTCGGAGGCAGCGCATGTGGAAAGCGCTCAGTTTCCTCTCCTGTTGTGAGCGAAGAGTCCATGACTCGCTGCAGTACAGAAGTGTACTCAGGACGCAAGCTCTGTAGACCTGGATCTTGGTATGTTCCGTCAGCTTCTTGTTGGACCAGACTCTCTTTGTGAGTCTGGAAAACGTGGTAGCTGCTTTACCGATGCGCTTGTTTAGCTCGGTATCGAGAGAATGTGTGTCGGAGATCGTTGAGCCAAGGTACACAAAGTCATGGACAACCTCCAGTTCATGCTCAGAGATTGTAATGCAGGGAGGTGAGTCCACATCCTGAACCATGACCTGTGTTTTCTTCAGGCTGATTGTCAGTCCAAAATCTTGGCAGGCCTTGCTAAAACGATCCATGAGCTGCTGGAGATCTTTGGCAGAGTGGGTAGTGACAGCTGCATCGTCGGCAAAGAGGAAGTCACGCAGACATTTCAGCTGGACTTTGCATTTTGCTCTCAGTCTGGAGAGGCCTTCCCAGCATCAGCCTTCCCAGCCTTCTCAGCCTTCCCAGCATCAAGATCACACGCAGTTATCATGGTGCTGCCTGCGACACTGACCACTCCCTGGTGTGCAGCAGAGTGAAACTGCAAACAAAGCGACTGTATCACACGAAAAAGGAAGGAAGACCTCGCATTGATACCAGCAAGACCCGGGATCAGAGAAAAGTGGAGGAATTTGCACAAGCGCTTGAGGAATCTCTTCCAGGCCCGGCCGACGCAAACGCATCCAACAGATGGGAACATTTCAAGAATACCGTTTACAACACCGCCTTGTCCATATTCGGCAAGAAGACCAACAAGGCGGCAGACTGGTTTGAAGCCCACTCTGAGGAGTTGACACCAGTCATTGAGGAAAAGAGGAGAGCTCAAGCAGCATACAAGGCCTGTCCCAGTGAGCGCAACCTGCAGGTCCTCCGAACTGCTCGCAGCAAAGTCCAACAGACTGCCAGGAGATGTGCTAACGACTACTGGCTCCAGCTCTGTTCCGAGATACAGATAGCAGCTGTCACGGGCAACATCAAGGGGATGTATGATGGTATCAAGCAGGCCCTAGGTCCAACACAGAAGAAAATTGCCCCTCTGAAGTCTGCCACAGGCGAGGTCATCCAGGATCGGGCGCAGCAGATGGAATGCTGGGTGCAGCACTACTCTGAGCTATATTCCAGAGAAAATGTAGTCACCGAAGAAGCACTGAACAACATTGAGTGCCTGCCTGTGCTGGAAGAGCTTGACAGTGAACCAACCCTAGAAGAACTTCACGTGGCCCTGGACTCCCTTGCCTTTGGCAAGGCACCTGGAAAAGACAGCATCCCTGCTGAAGTCCTAAAATGCTGCAAAGAGCTCATCGTCACTGAGCTGCATGAAATCCTCTGTCTCTGCTGGAGAGAAGGTGGAGTACCTCAAGACATGAGGGATGCAAACATCATCACGCTGTACAAGAACAAAGGTGACAGGGGTGACTGCAACAACTACCGCGGCATCTCTCTCCTTAGCGTTGTAGGAAAGCTGTTTGCCCGAGTTGTACTAAAGAGGCTCCAGGTACTTGCAGAGAGCGTCTATCCAGAATCGCAGTGTGGATTCCGAGCCAACAGGTCCACCACTGATATGGTATTCTCCCTTAGACAACTGCAGGAGAAATGCAGGGAACAACGACAGCCACTCTTTATAGCCTTCATAGATCTCACAAAGGCTTTCGACCTGGTCAGCAGAGACGGCCTCTTCAAGATTCTCCCCAAGATTGGATGTCCACCCAGGCTCCTCAGCATCATCAGATCTTTCCACAAGGACATGAAGGGCACTGTTGTCTTCGATGGCTCCACATCAGACCCTTTTGACATCCGAAGCGGAGTGAAGCAGGGCTGTGTTCTTGCACCAACCTTGTTTGGGATTTTCTTCGCTGTCCTGCTGAAGCAGGCCTTTGGAACTGCAACAGAAGGCATCTATCTCCGGACCAGATCAGACGGAAAGCTCTTATATTATTAACCACCATGATATTTATATGATGCCCTGTTAATTGTTAGTATACTTACAGCAGAGTCCCAGCAAATGAATCCTTAGAACAGCAGCCATGGTCCCTCACCCTCCAGACTCCTGAAGTTTCTGCTCCTCCAGAGGACTTGGGTTTAGGTAGAAAGGGAGCTGTTCAGAAGAATTCAGTTTGAAAATTTCAGCAGTTGATTGATGACCTCAATTTAGCTTGAGGGTTCTGTAGTTACAGTGAGACCAGAGCTGAACTGTACAGACTATCTAACAAAGAGAAACAAGTAAAAGAATAAGGATATGAAAGTGTAAGACATGACTCTAACCTGGAAGCAAACGTGAGAAGGCATAGTTACAAATACTTCTCCCCCAACCAGAAATTCTTCTGCCTGCCTGTTTCTCTCTTTAAATCTCCTTAATGACTCCATAGTCCATTGCAGTTTCCCTTATTGTATTATTAGATTGACAGCCCAATCCAACATAGGGCTGTGTGGCCTTTTATGACACCAGTGTTGTAAATGACTATACAGTGATCACTGGCCATTTTGAGTGCCACTACAAATGGCAGTGCTGGAGGTCTGCTGCTGCTGCTGGCTACCTCCGGGAGCAAAGGTTAGCCAGCAGTGGGAAGTGGTGGGGAGGGGGAGCAAAATAGCTGGTGCAGATCCAAGGAGACCCTGAAACGCCCCAGAACACCACCTCCCCTGCTGATGTACCTGGGTTGGTGTGGCCTGTGCTCTGCAGTGGGTTTTTTTTTTCTCTTTTCTTTTACAAACCTATTTCTGCATACTTTGAGAGTCTACTAAGCCCCCCTCCTGTATGTAGAAACCACTTACTTTTCTGTTGCTGACCCCGTTTTTGCTGACAACTGAAAAGTACTCAATGCCATTGGTCAGATAGATGAGCTGAGCTGAGATGTTCTTATGAAGCATGCAAAGTACATTATGGTGGTTAGAAACAGGTCTTAACATCAAAATGCACTCAACAGTTGTCTTAGTTTGTGCAATGTCAGGGAACACTCAAGGCAAAGTAAAGTAAGCCCAGCTGATTTCAACAGGAATGTTAGGCTGCAAGCCTATACACACTTTCCTGGGAGTAAGTTCAGTTGAACTCAGGGGAGTTTCTGGTAGTTCGTCATGCATAGACTTGAACTACCGCATACTGAAGTCACTCCTTTTGAAATCAGACTCACAGAGTTGGACTTGCAATGCTTAACTTTAGCTGAATTGTGCCTTAATTTTAAAAAATCGGTCTTTTAATTTACAGTGGGTCCTTAGTATGCATGGGGAGATCTGTTCCAGGACCCCCCCCCCCCGCAGAAACCACATTCAACGGATAATGACATTCGTGAGGAGGGAGCATACAGTGCTGCAATTACTTACATGGGGAGCAGCACCCAGTCTTCCAGTCGTTGTGTTGTGGCCCCCAGCCTCCTTGGAAGCCTCCCAGACGTGACTGGAAGGCACTTCTGGTTTGCACCAGCAAAATGAAAGTGCCTTCCAGTCGTGTTTGGGAGATCCTTTGAGGCCCTTCAGTCATGGGCCCAGTATCCATGGATATTCAAGTTCATGGATGCCAGGTCCACAGATAAGGAGGACTCCCTGTACTTCAACAGCGTTGGATGCCCAGTGCTTGTTGAAAGATGGAGAAGATACCAGACTTGACAAAAAGGATCCAAATTCTATTATGCTGCAAATGTTTTCTTATATATACCAACAACCACATTGGGTAACTGCTCAGAGCTAAGGAACACACAGTGTTTTCTCCCATCCACAATAGCCACAAAATAGCCGTGGTTAATCATTCTTTCTTGTGGCCTCAGTGCAGCCACAGGTATAGAGATCTGCATTTGGGCAGACCAATATTCAGAACTTTCTATAACTTTGTAGTATACTATACTACCCCTTCCCTCAAGTGGGGGGAATTCAATGCACTATGTGTGTCTTGAGAGCAAAAGAGAAGGTTGATGGTAGCTCTTTGTAGGATGGACTCCAGCCCCAGACTGAACTTGCTTCACACCCAGTTGGTCTGGTATCATAATATTGACTGGGGCTCTTCATAGCTACCTGTTTTCCACTCTCCAATTTGCTTCTGATTCAGATGCTAACTTTAAAAAAGTCATTCTCAAACTTTTAGTGCCGGGACCCACTTTTTAGAATAAGAATCTGTCAGGACCCACCAGAAGTGATGTCATGACCGGAAGTGACATCATCAAGCAGGAAAATTTTTAACAATCCCTGTGGGATTTTTAACAATCCTAGGCTGCAATCCTACCCACACTTATCCAGGAGTAAATCCCATTTACTATCATTGTTAAAAGCATATACAAAGTAGCTTGTTAGAAGTACAGATCTGTGACATTTCCCCAAGTACAGTTGCATACCATGGAGGCATCAAGTCTAATATATTTAAACTAAAATTTTGCAATGAATGGGGGCACACCTGAAATTGGCTCATGACCCACCTAGTGTTCCCGACCCACAGTTTGAGAGACACTGCTTTAAAAGATTAATTGGTAACTAGTTCAGCTGTTTGATCAAGTTTTCGACATGATGCAAGTTCCCTTATACAGACTGATGAGTGACAAAGGTTTACAATTGCGGTGTCATTCCTACAAAATGAATGTATGAGAAATATTCAACTTGAGAGGAAGTATATATTTGTAGATAAGCACATATGAATGCCACATCCTCTAGAATTCTGTCAACCTGACCACTGAGTGCACAGAATGAATTTCAGTTCCTACATATTCTTTCTATGTTGACTAGCAGAGCCAGAACAGAAAACAGATCAAGGGTGTATGTATGTGTGTTCTAGCAGAAAAAACCAGCAAGTCGAATTCTCTCTATATAAACATGTGGTGCAACTACACTTCGAATATTCTGTATATTTCTGGCCATAGCTATCTTATCACAAAAAGGATGTTGTAGATCTCCAAAATAATGCATAAGTATAGAAAGGCAACAGTAGGAGAAGCTGAAAGTTCTGTTGCTGGTTGGTTAGAGCTTTTTGATTGCTTCTCTGTAGAAGGAGGTTTCCTGTATTCCTCTGGCTGTGTCCTTGATACTGTATCCTTGATACTTGACTGTATCCTTGATACTTGACTACACTTCTCCTGACTACCTTTACAGCCTCTGTGTAGCAACTGTTACCCTGCACATGCCTGATCTCATCTGATTTCAGAAGCTAAGCAGCGTCAGGCCTGGTTAGTACTTGGATGGGAGACCGCCTGGCAATACCAGGTGCTGTAGGCTTATACCATAGTCTTTTGAGACTGAAGGTTGCCAACCAACCACTTACAGCCTCTGACCCTTCAGATTCCAAATCTACCAGATTCAGCACATGACTTTGGCCTGCCTTCTTGAGCATTCTATCCTATGGCAAAAATGAGAAATATTGCACTCAGTGAACACGGGTGCAGGTAAAACCTGCCCTTCATCTCAAAAATGGAATTCCTGATCTTTATTGACCTGAATCCCACAGGGATTTACCCCTCACCTTCCAGTGGTTTATTTTATTTTTCACATTTTTTACCACCTTTCCTCCAAGAATGCTCAGGGTGGTGTACATAGTTCCTTCCCTCACAACAACTCTGTGAGGTAGGTGGGGCTGAGAGTGACTGACCCAAAGTCTTCCAGGACGCTTGATGGCTGAGGGGGAATTTGAACCTGGATCTTCCTGGTCTAAATCTAGCTCCTGAACTGCTACATCACCTTTTCCTACACAATCATGGGTACTTCAAATTAGAAAAAGAATTCCGGTGGCACGTGAATTAACTTGCCACCTGCGTTTGCCCTGCTTCCACATGAGGCACAGGAGGGGCCAGCACCACAGCCTATTGGCTGGGGGCTAATTGAATCAGGGCCACCTGCAGGCTGCACGAGGGAGCCCGCTCAGTTGGGACCAGGCAGTGATCCCCCACCCGCCCACCCTTTGGCAGTCTGAGACTAGCTGGTTGCCAACTGGGGTCGGGTAGGAATTTTTTGCCATCAGCCTAATTGGCGTGTTGGTTGGTGGTTGGTGGTTCACCCTCACCAAAGGCTGCTGAAAAAACTCCACAGTCAGGGAATTAGAGAACAGGTCCTTTCATGGACTGAGAACTGGTTGAAGGCCAGGAAACAGGGAGTGGGTGTCAGTGGGCAATGGAGAGAAGTGAAAAGCGGTGTGCCCCAAGGATCTGTCCTGGGACCGGTGCTTTTCAACCTCTTCATAAATGACCTGGAGACAGGGGTGAGCAGTGAGGTGGCAAAGTTTGCAGATGACACCAAACTTTTCTGAGTGGTGAAGACCAGAAGTGATTGTGAGGAGCTCCAGAAGGTTCTCTCCAGACTGGCAGAATGGGCAACAAAATGGCAGATGCGCTTCAATGTCAGTAAGTGTAAAGTCATGCACATTGGGGCAAAAAATCAAAACTTTAGATATAGGCTGATGGGTTCTGAGCTCTCTGTGACAGATCAGGAGAGAGATCTTGGGGTGGTGGTGGACAGGTCAATGAAAGTGTCAACCCAGTGTGCTGCAGCAGTGAAGAAGGCCAATTCTATGCTTGGGATCATTAGGAAAGGTATTGAGAACAAAATGGCTAATATTATAATGCCATTGTATAAATCGATGGTAAGGCCACACCTGGAGTATTGTGTCTGGTTCTGGTCACCGCATCTCAAAAAAGACATAGTGGAAATGGAAAAGGTGCAAAAGAGAGCGACTAAGATGATTACGGGGCTGGGGCACCTTCCTTATGAGGAAAGGCTATGACGTTTGGGCCTCTTCAGCCTAGAAAAGAGGCGCCTGGGGGGGGACATGATTGAGACATACAAAATTATGCAGGGGATGGACAGAGTGGATAGAGAGATGCTCTTTACACTCTCACAGAACACCAGAACCAGGGGACATCCACTAAAGTTGAGTGTTGGGAGAGTTAGAACAGACAAAAGAAAATATTTCTTTATTCAGTGTGTGGTTGGTCTTTGGAACTCCTTGCCACGGGATGTGGTGGTGGTGTCTGGCCTGGATGCCTTTAAAAGGGGATTGGACAAGTTTCTGGAGGAAAAATCCATTACGGGTTACAAGCCATAATGTGAATGCGCAACCTCCTGATTTTAGAAATGGGCTATGTCAGAATGCCAGATGCAAGGGAGGGCACCAGGATGAGGTCTCTTGTTATCTGGTGTGCTCCCTGGGGCATTTGGTGGGCCGCTGTGAGATACAGGAAGCTGGACTAGATGGGCCTATGGCCTGATCCAGTGGGGCTGTTCTTATGTTCTTATAGAAATAGAAAACAGTAGAAACTAATCTAATCCAAATCTCTGTTGCAAGGTTCACATATAATTTCAATACAAGGACTTAACATTAAATGCCTGGATCTTCGATGTGATTTATGCCCATAAACACATAGTGCAATAAAGGACCATCGGGTATAGGTCTAGCCAAATGGGTGACCAGTGGCTTACTAAGGAAAGCAGTTACTTTGTTGGGGGAGTGGGCTCCTGAACTTCCCTTTACAATATGTCCCAGGGAAAGGTAGTACAACTCAGATGAAAGTTTAGTCACATATTGGGAAAGGCCCTTGGCCTGTGTGTTAATGCCAAATCTGATCACCTGTGTTTCACCCCATCCCCATTAGGAACCCCATTTAAAGTTGTGCCTACGAAGGTATTTTATTCACCCTCCTTTCCATGTGAGTGCTTTGATTAAGGGCAGTGTCCCACCACACTTTGTTAGGTTTCCAATGTCCTTTGATGTTGTTAAGGCGCTTGCAGGGTTTGCACAGCTTTGCAACAATTGTAACCGTTTTGGTGACTATTTGCCCTGGTCATTTCATCCTGCTGGGTTTTCCATTGACAGCCAATTATTCTAATTGGGCAGGATGCTCCCCTTTATATACTAGCTTTAGCAGGGTGTGGGCCTGTAGCTGAAATGGGCCCATAGATGTAGGAGGGGTTTGGACACCACAGCTCATTAGCTGGGTGGCTTTATATTATGGGTAGGAGAGGTTTAGATCTTTGTGAAAGGAGAGGATTTCTGTGCTGTGCTGCTTCTCAGGGGTTTATTTTTCTCATGGAACTCTGGGGAACAATATTTTAAAACTGCCCAGCAGTGGACCTTGCACACTGGTCTGTGCTGTCTCTCAGATTTATTCAAATTTATTCAAGTTATAAATTTAAATTTATATATTTCCTGGCCCTCAACACCCTGGCATGTATACAATGTGGCCCTTGTGCCAAAAAGTTTGGAGACCCCTTTTGTAGATCTCCAAAATAATGAATAAATATAGAAAGGCAACAGTAGGGGAGCTGGAAGTCCTGTTGGTTGGTTGGTTGGTTTGAGCTTTTGGGTTGCAGCTCAGTGGAAGTTTTCCATCCTGCATCCCTCTGGCTGTGTTCTTCCCTTGATACTTGACTACCCTTCTCCTGACTAACTTTTCAGCCTCCAACCCTTCAGATTCCCAGTCTACCGAATTCAGCACATGACTTTGACCTGCCTTCTTGAGCAGTCTATCCTATGGCAAAAATTAAAAATACTGCATTCAGTGACAACCTAGGAGTAGGTAAAAACTGCCCTTCATCTCAAAAGTGGAATTCCTGCTCTTTATTGACCTGGATCCCACAGGGATTTGCAGGGCCCAATCCTAACCAACTTTCCAATGCTGATGCAGCCACAATGCAGCCCTGAGGTAAATGTTCCCGTACCTTGAGGAGGCCTCCGTAACTAAAACAGCAGGATGCAACATATGCCCCATGAGCAAGGCTGCACCAGTCTTGGAAAGTTGGATAGGGTTGGGCCCTTACTCCCCACCAGCTGCCCTAGCGCACTTCATCCTTGTACACAACCATTCACAGATACTCCACCCTCAGAATGGGTGTTTTGTTAGTATAGTTCTTTTCTTCATTTGACACTTCCCTGATCAGTTAATATGTAACCTTAGTGCTTGCAATCTTTATTGCTCTCATTCTGCCTGATCAAGCTTCAAAACTTTATTTCATTACTTCTCTAGTATGCCAAGCTACATCTCACTTTAATTCTTTAGAGAACAATACAGACACCACACGTGATTTTCCTTTCAGTAGTTAATTTTATTTTTTACATTTTTTACCATTTTTCCTCCAAGGATGCTCAAGGTGGTGTACATAGTTCCTCTCCTCACAACCACCCTGTGAGGTAGGTGAGCCTGAGAGAATCTGACTGGCTCAAAGTCTCCCAGGAAGCTTCATGGCTGAGCAGGGATTTGAACCTGGATCATCAAGCTCTAAGTCCAACTCCTGAACCACTACACCACCTTTTTTTACACCAGGATGGTTACTTCAAATCACAGAAAAAGAAATGTTTTACTGTAATATTTGTTTGTCTCTTAAGAAGAATAAAAGCCAGGTCGTTGACTGTATGGGAGCTTGTTCATTTGTGAAGGAGAGGATGATGTCACCTGGAGAATGACTCCAGGCTCCTGGATACAGAGCACCACTGGGTCCTCACTTGTTCAGCGCTGTGTCATGTTCCCAGGGCTGGCTGGCTGAGTCACCTGGCACTGCTGCTCTCAGCTATTGTTGAGCCTCAAGCTTGCTTGTCCTCACTGCTTTCTCATGTACAGCCAAAGGAGGAGGAAGTATTGTGCACAGAAAAAGTAAACAGCAAGAATCCAAAGTTCTGCTCTTGGGGGGGGGGGAGGGTGTTTGCAGGTGCTGGAAGTAGAAGAAATCAGACTCAGAGAGATTTCAACTGTGACTAAGAGTGTGAGGCTAACTTAGCTGATGGCATAGTTCCCACGGGTACTGCTTCTAACACCATGATTGAAGTATGTTTGTTGCCAAAAACAAACAAACCTTTTGGACTACAGCTTACTGGATTGCATTACAACTACATGTCACCTGGGAAAAAATAATATTCAAGTCATACAGCATGGTAACTTGCGTTCATCACTTTCATTTTTTCCTGCTCATGTTTTAGGAGTTTCTGTGAACTCTTTCTTCCAACACCTCTTCAAATCTCGACTAAAAGGAGGAAACAAACAGCAAATGGAGATCTCATGTCATGGGCTGATCATTTTCTCCACTTGATTACTTCTCTCAGGAAAAGGTACATGGTTCCTTTAAAAAAAAATCTAAAGAATGTGTGAAACGACCATATTGTAAAAAGGGAAGGGAGGTTTGCATGGGTTTGTGTCATGTTGTCAGGTCACTTCACTGAAGATTTTGGACTTTGGGCTATTTCCTGAAAATGAACTCACACATTTCTTGGGGTTAAACTAAATCACTCCTCAGCTATAACTTTCTAGGCAACACCTGAGAATCACAAAAGTGAGCTATCAACATGAAATTTACAGAGTAGCTTTTCTTCAGGGTGCAAGTATGGTAGAAAATGAGGCTCCTTTTCATTGGTTCAACACTTCTTAGTTCAAAGTTTCTCAAATTGTGGGTTGGGATCCACTAGGTGGGTCATGAGCCAATTTCACTTGCTTAGCACCTAGCTCAGGTGCTACTGAAAATACAAAGCTGAAAATATAGGCTAAAGAGCTGCTGAGCAGGACAGGTTCCTGGTAGGAGAGAGGCATGGGGCTTTGCCCTGAATAGATGGGTAGATGGGATGATAGAAAGGGGGGGAGTGCTGTGTGGTTGGAGAAGAATCCAAGTCTTCATTCTGCTTTGACTTCCAAGCAGAAGTCTATGCAAAATTACTATGCAAAATAGCAGCACAAGCATACTGTGTAATGGGACCTTTGTCTGATTATGGCTTAGGTTTGAATCCTAAATTGATTAAGTCTCTTCCGGCCCAGACAGCACTTCCAGGTTAACGACTTCACTTTGGGTGAGTCTCGACAGATTATCATTCTAAAAAGTGGGCCCTGGTGCTAAAGAGTTTGAGAACCACTATCTTAGTTCAAGTGGAGGGTAATGTACATCTCTCCCATTGAAATCAATTGATCTTAGAAGAACTGGCATTTAACTGCATCATGTGCTAACATTTAAAAATCTGGTTTTGAATGTGCTCAAGTAGTTTTGAGTACCACTTGTTGAAAGTGGGAGAAAAAGTAAAAGGGGTGGTACATTTTGTAACTAACAGATGTGACAACTGAGTGAAGGATTTGTTTACAACCCTGAATGTTATTTTGGGCAGAACCAGGGTCTCTTCTTGTGATACAGATACCAGAGCAGAAAAATGCACATGGTATGTACACAGAGTAGCAACATTAAAATGTTAGATTCAGCTCTGATGCACATTCATCAGTATTTTTCCACTCTCCAGCTGGTTTCTGGTTTAGACAGGAACTTTAAAAAATTGAACAGTAACCAGTTCAACAAAACCAAACCAGCTGAAGTGGTGAAACACATTTATACAGACTGATTCACTGATTCCCATTTCCCATTGCACAGTAATTCCTGTGAATTGCATTAGCGCTAAATATTTCACTTGAGAAAAAAATATATTTGCCAGCATGCACTAATGCCACCTACTCAACAACTCTGTTGATCATTTTGCAGCCTTAAGTAGACAGAATGAATTTCAGTTCCCAAATCCTTTCTTCACTGACTCACTCACTTGCAAAACAGGAACAGAAAACATAGCTTTCTCTAACGGAGAAGACAATAAAAATACATATAAATATTAATCTTTTTTTGTATGTTCATAGGCAAATGTGAACCAAAATACTAAATAACATAATAACTGTGGGCCCAATCCTGTGCAGTGCATGCCAGCTCACCACTGGCGCACGTTGTTGCCAATGTGCCGTAAGACACGTTTGTGGCCATCAGCGCTGCTGATGGAGCGCTGCTGCTAGCTCAGCGCCGGCTGGTGCTGGGCTGGTGCTGGTGGACCACTGGAGCTCTGCCACTTGGTAGTTGTGAGGACTGCTGGGCAGCAGAGAGGTGTGTGGGGGCATGGGGGGAGGCAAGGAGAACTTCCAGGGCGGGAGGAGGTGGAGGGAAGGTGGGGAGAGGGCAGGGAGGAGGCATACTGGGGGGAGGGAGCATGATGGGAGGGAGGCAGGACCAGTGGAGCAAAGCTTCACTGAATCCTGAGCCTCCATGTCTGGAGGCTGTCGACACGCGTCAACACAGAGGCTCTTCATTCTATGCCGACACTTGGGTCATCATAGAATCGAGAAACCCCATTGGAGGGCTACTCGCCTTACTCAAGGGAAGGGGATGAAAGTCCCCTTCTCCTGAGGAGGCAGCAGTGGCTGCTTGGGACGCACAGGGTGCAGCAACAGCTATTTTCGGCACTGCTGCAGCCCCCATGCCGGGCAGCTCAGGACTGGGCTGTTATACAGTCTACTTGCATATTCACATACTTTAAAGTTAAAATACTTCATCACCTTTACAATGTCTTATGTATTTAGAGGTCCTTCGAAATGTGAGACTCTATTCCATGGCTTATTTAGCTTGTATAAATCTAGTCCTGGAATAGAGCCTACCCCACTGCCCCCTCACACTCATTCATTCTGTACTGACTAGAGGGTTGAAAATCCTCTAATCTCTTTTGCCTACCTCTCTAAGGTTGCGGAACAGAAGTGCCCTTTCTTATCCCATTCAAAGGACCCTCTTGAACTTCTGAACTTGAAATTCAGGCATCACATGATTTCAGTTTCATCTCAAGATCCTCTTTAAACCAGGTTCATCTTTCATTCATCTCTCTTTCACTGTCAGGGTTGTAAATGATGCATACACATGTAAACTGCCACTTTTCCCAGTATAATATATGGAAGCATTGCTTGGTAATGAATCTAGTCCTTGCTTCTGTATATTTTTTCCAAGGAAAACTATTATTTTAATGTACACGTGTCCTATCCCAATTTGTCCTATCCTGCCAACTATGCCAATTTGTCCCATCCAAATATCCCAACTCCCTTCTAATGCCCGCTTTTTGGCTAATTAACACCCTCCTTTTCCAAGAAACAGCTGTGGTGTGCAATGGAATGAACACAGAACTCCTTATCTGTTTGAGCAATTAACAAGAATTTATTGCTACAAACACAGACACTCCCTGCAAGTCCTCTTGTCCAGAGGCTTTCCCTCCCCAAAACTCCACTTAACTCAGGGGATAAAGATCTGAAGCCTCCAGTGCAAGTCCAATCCTGTCTCCAAAGCACAGTCCAGTCTTCCCAGTCCAGTCTTCTCAGTAGAGTTCATCCTCTCCAGCAGTGTTCTCTCCAGCAGAGTGTCTCCTCCAGCAGGGTCCTGGCAGTCCTCTCTTCTGTGTCCTCCAGCAGAGTCCTGGAAGTCCCGTTCTCCTGTAGGTCTGGGTCAGGTAGCGTCTCCCTCTGGGTCAGCTTCCAGCTGGGTCAGCATCCCGCTCTCCCTCTTGGCCAGCGTCCTGCTTCTTTGGTCCTTCTGAAGCTGCCTTTTATCCTTTGTGTGCCATTAAGTGCAAATGCAGCTCAGCTGTGAGCTACCTCCTTAGCTCATTCAAAGCCCCATCAAGGTCAAATGAAGCTCAGGTGTCCAACCAGGTCTCCATTGGCCTTGATTGATTACAGCTGTGGAGCCAGCCCTGCCCTTCCCCAAGCTGTCAACCAGCTGTCAAAACATGAAATCACTGTCAACACCACAGCATCCAACTGATGATCTTCTGATCTTCCATTACAACACGCACAAACTGCTATGAATGCCAAGGTTTATATATTTTGAGTACATATACCTAAACACAGACAGTTCCATGTGCAAGGCTGCCCTCTGAATTGGGCTGGCCCACTCTGATAAATGTATGATTGATGTAAGCAATTATAGCTAGGCAGCACCATATGAGTCAGTATCTCAGGCAGTAATAGCAGAGGTGGAACTAGGATCAAAACAGGAACTAGGATCAAACATGTACCATAGGTGCAATATGAACTGATACTGTCCCAATAATGTTATCATTGTTCATAAATTCAGGTGAAAAGTTAAAAGTGAATGTCAGAAATGAAATGATGGTGCCTCTATGTCAGATTTCTTTTTAACCCTCCTAAGATAGCTAAGGAGAGAAATAGATTGTGGGAGTGTTAAATTTAAATGGGAAGTAGGTTAAAAGGTCCGTTCTTTAACCTGAAATCAGTTGTATTGGTTGTGAACATTTACAGCACAAGTCGAACTATTTGCTTATCCTTAATCATGAGTGTCACCTCTTGACACTGTTATTGATATTTCAGATCAGAACTTTCTGAAGACATATGAGACAATATGGATCTCAAAATATGTCTCATTATTGGTTGCTTCTTTGCAATCCAGACACCACTCTCATTATCAGGTAAGCAACCAAGAACAACCTGAGGAAGGTACTCTGAATCACTTTTGGTGGGTCCTGACAGATTATCATTCTTAAAAAGTGGGTCCCAGGGATAAGACGTTTGAGAACCACTGTTTTACTTGATATGGAACTGACTCTGGGCCCATCTGATTGGAAAGCTACCTCTTCTACCACAGAGGTACACCTGGGCTTGGTTACAGGATTAGAGAACAACTATGTTGATTATGACAAATTTGCTTCTAAGAAAAAAGCCCACAGGAAGATTGTGCTCAGAAGAAAAACCCCACTGTCATAAATGTGCACGAGAAAAACACCCACATGGTAAAAATGCCAACATGGAAAATAGGCCGTGTGGAAAAATGTGCACATAGAAAAATTCTCATACTCACAATATTATAAAGTAATAACATAGTTCAAGAACAACAAACACTAACCCTAATCCTGACCACTTCACCTTTACATGAAAATTACTTCATGTATGCATTTTTTTCCATGTGGGCATTTGTGACAGTGGGGTTCTGTGAACAATTTTCCTGTGGGTTTTTTTTTCATGTGCACTTTTTTTCCTGGTTACCAAAGAATTCACAAATATTCCATTCATTTATTTGAAGCCCCAGCTGGCAAAGTGAGAGTCTTACCTTATGAGAATGGACAACTACAGCTCTCTGTGGATCCCACAGCTACAGGTAATTATTAATATTGCATTGCAGGAAAGCCAGAAGCCATATGGATTATTGTGTGTAATATTTAGTAAAAAAATTCTGCTTCCTTTTTTCTCAGATGGCATTTGTCACCACAAGGCTCTCCCAAATGAACTAGTTGTTTGTCAATACAGCAGTACCTTGACTTTCATCCACTTGACTTTGCTCTTTCATCCACTTTCACTTATAACCACATTTCAAATCTGTACACGTTCTTTCCTCTTTTGTCCAATTACCTCCAACCTTCCATGACATTTGTCAACATTCTTATATTTATTTTTCTTTTATTTTGGTTTTGCATGTATTCACATTGTTATATAGTCACAGTCACAGCACAATCCTGTACATTTGCAGGCCGATGTAGTGTGTGATGCACCAGTGCTTGCCATTGCAAAAGTGCCATAAAGCACTTTGCGATGACATAACAGTTGAGTGGGCCAGTGCAAAGGGACGCTCTGGACCACTCACAGCAGCACAGGGAGTAACACACACCATGGAAGGTAAGTTCTGCCCTGAACAGTGTGGAGGTGAAATAGAGCAGGGGGAGGGAAGGAAGGGAGTGTAACATGATGAGAAGATGGCAGGGATGGGGTGAAAGGGCAGTAACTAGGGTGGAGGATGGGCAGATCAGGCCCAAGATGGGGTGGGATCAGCGGTAGCCATGCATGTATATTCTATTCCCCCTTTCTTGGCCCAATCTGCCAGAGAGATCCACTCGGACTTGCACCAGCTATTTAGTTTGTTCAGCTCTGAGTAGATCCATTGTGCAGGCTGGGGCTTACTCCAAGGCAAGGGGACAAATGTCCCTTTATCTAGAGGAAACTCCAGCCTTCCAACCTCCTTTATAGGATACAGCATGGTGGGGGCAGAGGTTGGATAATCATCCAATTTTGACTTTCATCCATGCTCTGGTCCCCAACTAGATGAAAGCGCAAAGTATTGCTGTAATACAGAATAAATTGGATGGAAGGGAGTCATGCCCCATAGATCTGTTGAATGCATCATTGTTTATATGGATCAGCCATTTTCAGCCACTGTGCCATGGCACATTGGTGTGCCACGAGCGGTCCACAGGTGTGCCACAGGAATTTGGGGGAAGGTCATTTATTAGTATGGCCAATGGGGGATGTGAGCCTCCCACTGGCAGCATGGTGTGCCTTGTCAATTGTCAAAAACCTGATGGTGTGCCTTGACCATTTCAGTGCCTTGTCAGTGTGCCATGTGATAAAAAAGGTTGAAAATTGCTGATATAGATAGTCCTCACCAAGGAACAGAAGCTGCACCAAGTGGTGCAATGTGTGAGCCAAGCAAAGCCCAGGAGTTTAGCACACTGCTAGAACTTTGGGGACCAGTAAAACTAAACAAAACCTGGGCAATTCCCACAATAGGCACTCCCTTCCCTGTAGTGAAAAGCAGTGGTGTGGGAACATGACAAATTAGGCCATTCTGATAGGCCAATTTTGATGCAAAAGGAAAGAAAAGTATAACAATATTGCTCAGGCTTTTTTTCATTGTTTATTATTTCTCTTTTCCAGGCACCTGCAAACCAGATAATACTAAATGGATTATTCTTGGCATTTTATGTGCAGTTATCCTTGGCATTGTAATCTATTGCTTTTGGCCAGGTACTGTAAATATATGATTAAGGAGACAATCCTGACCTGAGGTTGGGACAGCGCAGGTCCCTTGCAGTGGCCCAGGGGGGTCCCAAACATGCTGTCAAGCACATTTGTGCCTCCTCGTGAGTTGGCTGGGCCGGTGCATGGAGCATGCAGGTCCATGGAGGCTGAATTCAGCCTCTGCGCCGACTCGGGGATGAAGCCTTGCATTGGCCGAACTCGTCCAATAAAAGGCTCTGGGGTGGGCAGTGAGGAGGTGGGGAGGAGGCAGGAGGGAGACATTCCGGGGAAGGAGGGAGGGTGGGCAGAGGGTGATCCCAGGTACAGGTGGGTGGGGAGAGGGAGGCGGGGCTGGGACCCAGCAGTTATGCCGGATCCCAACCCCGTTCCCCAAGCAGCACAGAGCAACTTCAAGCCGCTCCTCTCTCCTCGGACTTAGGCCACCTCAGGAGGAGGCACAAGTTCAAGGAGACCCATAGGGGCTGCAGTGGCTTACCTGGGGGTAAGGGGAAGAGCTTCCCTTTGCCTCCGGCTAAGTTACTTCGGCACCCTATCTTGCACTGTATCCAGCACAGTCCTCCTGGCCTGCCTGTTCCAGCTCAAGATAGGATTGCGCTGCACCTTATTTGAAGACCAGTTAATATAGTCAATAGAAATTACAAATGCATATTTATGGCATTCATTCTTTGTATTCCTTGGCAATGAAGGTATTGGCCATGATTTCCAAAAGAAATCAATGATTCTAGATATCTGATTATTTTCTTTAGACTATTGTTTAGGCATGACTGTATACAACTTCTGAGTTTTAGGGCCTGTCTGTAAATGCCAGATGAATGTGGCAACAAGATGCAGGTATTCCTAGAGGCATCTGGTGCGCCACACCGTGCCGTATACTATGGGCATGCTGCACTGCCAGATATCATGTTCCAGTGGCACAGCGTGATTTACAGCTGTATGGGGTACAGGAAACTGGACTAGATGGGCCCTTGGCCTGATCCAGCAGGACTCTTTTTAAGTTCTTATAGTCTGCTTTGCAAAACATTGGGAGTTCCTCAATACGAAAACTCAGATCTATTTTACAAAATATATTAGATTGTCAATCCTTGATTTGTTTCACTGCCACAAAGGAAGTGTGGGACTCGGCAAGGCCTCCAAGAGAAATTTCATTAGGTTTCCTTTGGGCCTCTTCCCAAAAGGGGAGAGGAGCGGTGAAAGAGGCTTTCAACTGCCCTCTTCCATGGTTCGTTCCCATGGGTATCTATATGTGAAAAACTTCAACAACAGAGAGAGTAATATTTGCCATCTGCTGGTCAAGTAGTTGTAATGACTGCTTCTAAAGTTCATATCACTCATAAGTGTGCATTGATTGTTCTAATCCTTTGCATCTTCCTCATTCAGGGAGGTACAAAGAGTGCAAGAGCGGACAGCCTGTAGAACAAGAAAGGATACTTCCAAATGGTAGGTGTTTGGTAGGGCAAGAAGGATGAAGGAATAGAACGGCTTTACTTCTTCTGGGGAGGTCTTAATTTTCTGAGTTTTAATTATCTAAGCTACATCCTTCATAAAATATTTTTCCATGCAACAGTAAAACCCAGCCATAATAAGCCTTGCAATAATGCAAATTTGAATAATATGCAATTGTCGATGGGCTCTCATCCTCTGCCAAGCCCCTGTTCTTAACAAAGAGCATAGTATTTAATACCATATTAACGTAACAAATAAAATCATAATGCAGAGTAAAATCTTAATATAGTGTTTAACGATGGATAAATCAACCTGCAAGTAGAAGGCATTTACTGTCCAAGAAAAAATGAAATGCTCTGGGACAGTTAAATAATGTAAGAATCAGCACATTATGATATGTGCAGGCCAATCCTATCTTGCTCTGGAACAGGCAGGCCAGGAGGCCTGCACTGTATTCAGCGCAAGACTGAGGCCTGAATTGGCTCAGCCAGGGAAACTCTTCCCCTTACCTCCAGATAAGCTACCACAGCTCCAGTGGGTCCTCTTGGACCTATGGCACTTCAGCTTACAGCTGCTCTGCACTGTTCAGAAAACGGGGTCGGAATCTGGCATAACTGCTGGGTCCCAGCCCCGCCTCCCTGGAACGCCCTCCCTGGAACTCCCTGGAACGCTCCGCGCCCACCCCCTGGAATGCCCTCCACCCTTCCTGCCTCCACCCCAGGAGGCTCGGCCGATGCAACCTTCCTGGTGCAAGCTGCCTCTGTGCACACCTGTGTGCACTGATGTGGCTTGCTCCCAAGGAGGCGCAAACATGCTTTAACCATGTCCTAGGCTGGTGCAAGGTTAGGATTGCGCCCTTAATTAATCTTGCAACAACATGACCTGTATTTTACACAACTGAATTCTTTGGACCCCACTTATTGCATTATGGCAGGGTTTTACTGTATTTCAAAAACGATGATGGATTTATCTGGGTTTGTTTTTATTTTGCAGAGGAACGTCAAAATCTCTTGGGTGTGTATATATGTTCACAGTGAGATATTCACCTTCAAAATATTCATATGTAACAAAAAGAAAAAAGCCTGAACTCCTGTTTCCTAGTATTGAGAAGGGAAAGTCACATTTCATATACACATGTTCACTCATGCATGACCAAAAGTATAACATATTAATGAAAAAGCTTCTCAAGGTACATAGAGCCTAACAAGGGTCCAGCCTTATTATACATGGATTTTTTATATATGGATTTGATTCAACATGAATGGCCTCTGCAAATGAGAAGGAATGTGCTGATCTCTGGAGAAGGTGAAAAATGCACCCCTTTAAAATCACAGTTTAAAAAACTGCTTTTTAGTGTTGCAGAGAGACAGTCTTGCAAGTGATTACAGGTATAACCTAAGTATCCACACATTTTTCTATCTCAAAGCTGATGAGAAGGGTCCTTTAAATTAAAGGAAAACAGTCATTTAATACTGCCAGAGAGGGCAGCCTGCTGACAATCCATCAGTCATTCTCTCTGCAGGCTTCACTCTTCCCTTCCCCCTGAGCACATGAAATAAGGCCAAATGGCAGTGATTATCACCTTCTCCGGTCTTTCCCCCTCTCTGGGGCTCCTGGTGAAGGGAGGGATTGCTGCCTCCTAGTGAAGCCTAAGCACTTGGAGAAAGACTGATGGCCTGTGTGCATTTCAAAAGGTCAGCAAGGCTGTTTTAAATCACCAGAGCAAAGAAACTTTGTTTTTTTAAATTGATTTGCTATAGGGCATTTTTTGCCCAATAATGAGGCTCAACCTGTAGTTGTTGGTACTTTTTTCAGTCCGACAATGTCCAGGATAAAAGGGACTGGTTATGGAGACAATTACCACACCCCCAATTGGGCATTTAGAAGCAGTTTGGACAGGGTGATGGCAGAATACAGGTTCTACTGATTTACATTTCCCACTTCAGCCCCAGTGTTTTCTGAAAATATAATCCTGAAAGATAGAGACTATCAGGAGCACATGGAGAAGAAACAGGATGGCAGAGGAAATGGGGGTTCCATGAAAATTAACCCCCTTCTTATTTGTTCTAGCACAATGTCTTCTGTTTACAGCACTAGTTGCAATGCAGTTCATTAGATAGGAGAACTGGCAGAAATGACGTTTCCATAATGCTACTAGCCTGCTTGCAGTGCAGTTAATTTAAAAATGACAAAATGGTGTCCCTTCCTTGAAATCTATTGTACGGAGGTTGCCATGTTGTAACCATAATCTGCACACACTGGAGGCCCCCATGTTTCTGGCAGCTTCCTCTATTCGTTCAAATAGAAAATAGGCAGAAGTTATGTCAGCCTGGTGATGGCCATCTTTTCTAGCTCTGAGCTTGCTTGAAGAAGTTCTAGCATGCCAAGCACCCCAGAACCTAAAAAAAGAAAAGAAAAGAATGCAACCTGAGCACACTGGAAGCTAAAAAAAATAAAACAGCTCTCTAGTGCTCTAGTGCTAGAAGCTAAAAAGAACACAGCCTATTATTCATAAGGCACTTAAAGCTGCTGGCTGCTGTGTAGTGATTCAGGAAGATACTACTAATATGCTTCAATTCAGATTTCAAAAGGTGGCATTTGGAAGAAAGAGCAGGAAGGGGGAAAGGATAAAAGGGTCAGTCAGGAAAAGCCAACAGGAGATCTGTCTCTGTCTCTTCCCTGGGAGTGAAGAGGACTCCATCAGTTCTTTTGCCATTCCCTTTTCCAAGAGCAACTTGGAGCACAATCCTAAGATCATGCTGGGCTGCTGTAAGGCACGTCTGTACCTCCTTTTGAGTTGGGGATGCTGGCGCAAGGACGCATGCCAGCCTCAACAGAGTGAGTTTGTGCCAGGAGCAGGCCACTGGTGTGGCAGTTTGGGGAGGATGTTTCGGGGGTATTCCAGGGCTTGGGGAGGACAGGCAGCAGTCAGGCGAATTGGGCCCAAGAGGGGATCGGACTGGCCTCCAGTACTTAGACCATATCCTAACCCCTTCCCAATCAACCGGCCTAACTCTGGGCTACTCGGATCTATGTCAGCTGTGGCTGGGGCAGTGTTTGGGGTAAGGATCAAATATCCCCTTGCCCTGAGTTGCACCACAGTGACCTCCAACCCTGCACTGGATACAGTGCATCCGGCCTGTTGGTATCCTCAGGAACACAGGCAAATTCTAAATATTTTATTCATATGAAATTCATACATTGTTGTGTACTTTTTTTCTTTTTCAGAAAAAAACATATCCCAGGAAGAATATGGTAAGTCACATAAAAACTGTCAATTGTAAAAACTGATTGACAATCTTGGAAAAATTGATCAACTGTCAGTGCATCCACTCAAACTTTTTCTAACCTACTCTGGAACTCTCATTTGTTTGGTAAACCCATTGTAGACTTTGAATTTCTTGCAGTTCATCATTTCATTTTTGCACATTTTTCTCCCTGTGAAACCTACTTGTTTTCCTTTTCAGAACAAATGAAGGAAGAAAGAGGTAAGTCTCAGACAATGTTTTATACTTCTCTAGGGACAATTAATTACAATCAAGCCTTGTAGTAAGTCTGCCCTTGGAGACTGCCCCAAGCTACAATTAGCAAAGAATACAGCAGCTACACTACTATCTGGGGTTGGGCATTGGGGACATCCTTTCCCAGTGCTTAAAATGCTACCCTGAATCCTTGTCCATTTCACAGTTCAAAGTTCTGATGCTTACCTCTACAGCTCTGCATAGCTTTGGACCATGGTACTTAAATGAACTGCTGCTCTCATTCCAATTTTTTCATGCAATGAGCGGCTTCTGCACGAGTAAATAAAATAAGCCTGACAGGCCTGGGACACAGGGGACCCCTTGGGTCACAGGAGGCAGCAGCAAGGGCACCTCAGGGCCTGATCTTAGCAATGTCAGCCTGGCCCAAGTGTCCTCAGTAGAGTTGTGGGGGAAGGGGACTACATTACCCAGGTCTTTCTTCCCACCACCTGCAACTCTCACAGCCCCAGGCTGCTTTAGCTCATGGGCTAGCCAGCATCTGCTCTAGCCAGTAACCTACCCAGCTCTGCCTTCACCCCTGGCTGGGCTGGGCTTTATGCAGGAGACCAGTCCCCTTAGGCTCCACCCCTTCCTTCCTGTGAGGGTTATAATGCTGGCCAACTGAGCCATCCTTCCCTTTTCTCACCTGTGCCTTTCACTCCTGCTCTACCTGCTAGTCAGACTGTAGGGACTTCTGCCCACACCCTTGCCCCTGGAGTAGACTAGGGTTGCGTTGTCCCTGCAGACCAGTAGGCAAGGAGGTAATGGTGAGCCCTGGAGCTTTGGGCAGTCTGCCGGAGGCCTGCCTAGCTGGTCAGGAACTGGCTTGGTCCTCCATGGCCCCAGGGAACAGGCTCAGGGAACAGGGAACATGGCTCAGGAACAGGCCAGGTTTGCCACTGAGTGCCCTGTCGTGGGTCACCGCAGCTTGCTCTCAGGAGTCCACAGGCCAGTCCTCTCTGGCTTCGCTACTGCTGTCCTGGTGGATGTGAGGGTCCGCCTGTGATAGTCCCATGGCTCTATTTCCCCTGTGAGCCTCAGGGGCTAACACAGGCTCCCTTCCCCCACTGCTGCTGCTGCCCAGCCTAGGGGCTGGCTTCTGGGTAGGTCTGCTTCCAGGTAAGTCAGGGGAACCCTGGCAAAGTCCAATTACAGATGGGAAGGGCAAGAAAAAGCAATAACAGGAGTCATTTGGTTCAGCAACTCCTGTACCACTGCTTGCAGCTACTATAGTCTCCCAGGGACCTTCTGTAGGGGCCTGACCTAGTGATCCTTGATGCTGCCCATGGTTACCTCAGCTGGACTTGGCTACCTTTGCAGCCAGGGCTCATTCATGCTGACTGAGCATGTGACTCTTAGGTGTAAAAGCAGCCCATCCCAGCTGAGTAGATTTCCATTGGGATTCTCCCTGCTTTGAGGTTATACTGCTTACCTTCGGAGCCAAAGATTGTACATGGGGATAGCTCTGTCAGTGTGTCAGATCTTCAGTTCAGTTGAAGAGAATCTCTCTTGCTTTCCCCCCACACATATCCTGGAGTGTCTCCTTGGTGTAGCTGCACTGGCTGCCTTTGCAGCCAAGAACTAAATGTCCTAAGATTATGTCAGTGTGCCTGATCCCACTGGCGGTCCTGGCCCCTGCGCTGCTCAAGACCAGGGCTTCAAGGTGCCACCCATACTGCCAAGCGCTGCTCCCCACCGTCTGGGGGTCTTTGGAGAATCGAGGAGGCCACATGCCTCCCTCCATCCTTTCAAATGTCTTCTGAGGCCTCCAGAAGTTCAAAAACCACTACTACTAGTTTTTTGCCTCCACAGCCCCCCAGGCAGGGGTGGGGGTGGCGGCAGGGTGTGAGGAAGGTGGTGACACCCATGGAGGTATTATGCCCTGGGATATTTGCCCCCCATTCAAGGAATGCCACTGCCTGATCCAAGAATAAAGCTACCCTGACAGTTCATGTTTTCAGTTCAGTTCAATCCGATGCCAGATTTGGCTGCCAGGTGGAGTGAGTTCACTTCTGCTGTTGTAAAATGGGTGTTAATGGCACACGCAGTGCTCAGTCAGTGGCCATTTTGCAAGTGCTGCTGCAAGAGGTGGAAATGATGCAACTCCACCGTTGGACCCCACCGTACCCACTGGAGTCATGGTGGAAAGAGAGGGGGAGAGATTGGGAGTACTGGGGGCATAACTGTGTGGGAAGGGAGAATGAACTGGTGTTGGGAGGATGTGGGAGTGGATGGATCTGGCAGCACTGGCACTCGCTTGATCCTATTCCCATCCGGTCCAAAGCTCCCCATCCCTTTTCTCTCCTCAGATATAGACCACCAAAAGTAGTGGTGTATGTCCAAGGAGACCCACAGATGGCCCTAAATGTTTTATACTTATCTCCCATTTGCCCTCAAGTCACCACTACCATCTCTGAATGCAGTGCATGCCTTTTTGGCATAGCTGCATTGGCGCAGCTGGCAGGGGATAGGATTGGGGTTTTAGTTTCTAAATTAATCTGGGGAAACTCAGGCCAGGTTCACTCATTTGTGTCCACATCTACAAGTGTATAAGTGGGAATGTCACATGTGTGTGTTGAATACTTCCAACCTACGTTCCTCAATGCAATGCCTGGGAATTGCATGCCATGGTCAGAATTTGGGCTTGGGATTTTTGTACCAGCATCATGGATGTTTGTGTACCATGAAATATGCTTTGTTCATTGCTATTGAACAGATTTCTTCAAAGTTCGTGGCTACAGAGGTAAGAATTACATTTTTTAAAATATGTTAAGATGAGCACTTGATATGGGAAAACTGCTTCTTCTGTTACCTTGTTTTCATGGGGCTCCTGATTGGGCCGAGTTGAGCTGCACCAGTCTCGCCCCCTCCCACCCCACTCTCTCCCTGCTACACCTCCTCCCTGCCCTCCCCCACCCTGGAATGCCTCCCCCCTGCCCTCCCCCCACCCCAGAACACCACCTCCCAACACCCCCACTCACCTCTCCAGTGCCTGGCAGTCTGGGCAAGTGCCAGTCAGCAGAACGCAGGCCCAGAACTGGGGCTGTTCCAGCACAGGCTTGCACTCCAGCGCTGGGCCCGCAGTAAGGCTTGCAAACAGGTTTGCAACAGTGTGCTGCGGCGGTAAGGCAGTGCACCAGGCTCAGGATCCAGCCCTTATCAATTTGTTTCAAGTTTTATAAATTATCTTCTATTATAGTTATGTAGAAGCTTAGTTTTTTTTTAAATTTTTCCTAATAAAGGATAAATAAACATTATGGGCAATGTATCTTAAAGGTATACAAATGAACATGGGTAGGGAAAGGGGCCTTGTGACTGCCTCTTACTTATGATATGCAGCAATGTGTTGCAATGTGTCACAAACAGCAGATGGGTTAGTAAACCCACGTCTGGTCTGTACCAGCTCACAGAATGGAAAAAATCACTTCATTTAGAAAACTGGCACGATAGCAAAGTTGTCTAAGCTAGAAACTTCTGCCCCGCTCTCGGACTTTCTATGTGAAGGCAAGGTTTTGTAAGGAGGAATATATTCAATTATGGGAATTCTTGCTTGCAAGCAGTCAAAAGTAGTAAAGTCCAGAAGCAGGTTTACCATTTTCTTTGCTGGTTGTGAGACCTAGATCCATGACAATTTGCCAAGAGATGCCCATCGCACATTTACAAATGCACATACATAAATGCACCTATACACTAAGCCACTGTACATTGCTCATGATTGCAATGGAAGCCTCATGGAGCTGGGGGTCCCATTCTCTCAGCACCAGCAAATTCCACTGCAATGGAAAAAAAATGAAAAATTTAACCCCTGCTAATTGGGTAAGAGGCACTTTTTCAAGTGGGTGCTCCTTTTTTAGCAGGGGGAGAGTAACTGGCCCACCTCACCCCAGCACTGTCTGTTCTAGTGGCTGTCTGCTGGCATCTTTTCCTTGGCATCTTTTTAGATTGTGAGCCCTTTTGGGACAGGGAGCCATTTAGTTATTTGATTTTTCTCTGTAAACCGCTCTGTGAACTTTTAGTTGAAAAGCGGTATATAAATACTGTTAATAATAATAATAATAATAAAATGCCTGTAACCACTGTATTGGAGAGAAAATGCCTGGATTAGGGCTAAATCTAAATGCTCCCTTATAAAATCTTATTAATGGCGGGGGGTACTTGCAAAAGAGTACACTTCCAGTAGCACTGAAGTAGCTCACAAAATTCACTCCTAATACTAACTCAAATGAAATACCTAAAAAAAAGTTAAAGACCTTTAAATAAACAAATAAATGTGAATGTTGTTTAGTGACTTTCCAATCAACGATGGACCACATATCTGTCATTGATCCCAACCCAAAGCATCCATAGCTGAGGGGAGCACAGCTTCCCTCACCTCCTGAGGCTTTTCTCAGTCTGGCAGAGCCCACATGCATCCACCCGAGGCCTCTGCAGGGCTCCAAATGGCCATTTTGGCAGGAAAAAAGCAACTTCTGATTTCTGGAGGGAAACTGGAAATGATGTTTTTATGCCTTATAAGGCATTCTGAGGGCATCAAAACAGTTGTTTTGAGCCCATAGAGGCTGCAGGTGGACACATGCAGCCCCTGTGGGGCTCAGAAAAGCCTCCGGAGGCAAGGCTACAGAGGCTAGAAACAGGTGATGTCGTTTAACCATGGCGTCACTTAACAACGGGGATCGGCGAATCCTTCTCCATCGTTAAGTAACATTTACCTGTGTTGCAAAATGGCATGTAACAACAGCAACACATCTGGTCCAGAAGGGATACTGTTATCTTGAAAGAGCAACAAAGGACACCCAATAAAATTGAACAGGTCAAGAGTTTTAAATATCTAGGGGTACACTTCCAACATAATTGATCTGGGTGCATCCATTGTAAATTGGTACAGGTCCAGCCTATTTACACACGGATTTTTTTATACATGGATTTGACTCAACACGAATGGCCCCTGCAAATGAGAAGGAATGTGCCGATCCCTGGAGAAGGGGAAAATGCACCCCTTTAAAATCAGTTTAAAAGACTGAACAGTCCTTTAACAATAATGAGAGAGAGAGAGAGAGAGAGAGAGAGAGAGAGAGAGAGAGAGAGCAGCTGGCTGACAATCCATCAATCCTTCTCTCTCCAGCGGCCCCTCCCTTTCCCCTGAGCACTGCCTCCCCCTCCCCCCCGCTGAGTGAAAGAAAGGTGATTGTTTTGCATTGGTGAAGGGAGAGGCTGAGTGAAGCTTTCTAAGCTCTTGGAGGAGGACTGGTTGATGAATTGTCTTCTTAATGACTCTTATGTTTGCGTCAATGGTCACCAAGGCTATTTTTAAATCAAAGAAACTTTGTTTTTTAAATTGATTTGCTATTGATTTGCTTGGAACGGAACCCAACGTGAATAAGTAGTCTCAACCTGTAGTTAACTTAGCCCATTCTACCTCCCAAGCTATTCTTAGGCTTTTCCACAGGAAAGGTAATTGTTTCATTCCCGTGGCATTCAAGATCTTTAATGCTAAGCCAGTTGCGCAATTATTATATGGTATTCCAATTTGGATCAGGGTAGCAAACCATGACTTGGAGTGACTCCAGGCAAAATTTGTTAGGGCAATTTTGGGGTTAGCTACGTGTGCTCCTTAAGCAGCCACAACTCCTGTTAACTAGAGCCTGGCTTTTATCCATTCTATATTGGTTGCACATACATTACAATTCGTCACCAGGAAGTCAGGTATATCTGATGCTTGGCAAGTTCAACTTTTCTACATGGTCACACTTTATAAGGAAGAAAATTGAGTCAATAGGGATCTCACTAGACCATCTGAACATGTGTTCATACTCCGAGGCCTATTGAAGGATCACAGTCAGACTGCTGGATATTGAATTTCAAAATCTTTATGAACTGTCACCCTGCACATGCCCAATCTTGTCTGATCTCAGAAGCTAAGCAGGGTCAGGCCTGGTTAGTACTTGGATGGGAGACCGCCTGGGAATACCGGGTGCTGTAGGCTTATACCATAGTCTTTCGAGACTGAAGGTTGCCAACCAACCATGAACTGAAAGGTTTGCTTGCCTTTAAATCATTCCATCCCATATCAGTTTGGGAAAATGGCAACCTACTTTCCTCACTGACAGACCCCAGAGAACGATGCCCCATAACTCTGGCAAGGTTCAATGTTATTCCTTCAAGGGTGACAGTTGGAAGATTATTATTATTATTAACAGTATTTATATACCGCTTTTCAACTAAAAGTTCACAAAGCGGTTTACAGAGAAAAATCAAATAACTGAATGGCTCCCTGTCCCAAAAGGGCTCACAATCTAAAAAGTCTGTTTTACAAAGTCTGGTTTTTACAAAATGTTTTACAAAGTCTGGTTTTTTTTCCTCATTATAACAATTCATGAATTTAACAGTCATGTCCATACTAAGCAGGGTTTTATTTAGATAATTAAGGTACTTTTGCATATCATCTCACTTTTTAAACTGTATTTCATTGTGAGTTGACAAACACACTCCACATGTTTGTGGAGTAATAACCTTTGTTAAAGTTATGAAGTGGGGAGTAAAATGAAAGTAGCACCCTCAGTTAACTTTATTCATTAATCAACAACCTTCACACAAGATTCCCTACCAAGATCGTCTTTGCCCTTGTAATGGGGGGGGGCAGTTGAATCTCTTTTACATGTACTCCTCTACTTTCCATGGCATAACAGTGCCCACTCCACCTATTTGATGCCCATCCTGGTTAATAGGGAGGGTCTTCCAGATATGATAAAGATAAAGCTTCTATTAAATGATTGCTCACCTGCGGAATTGAAAAAGGTTTCAAAATTTATGATGGTGGTGATAAAACAATATCTACTGAATGATGTTTCCAGTGTTAAAATCAAGAGGGTGGTAGTTTATCTCCAGCAGATGGTGGCAAGTAAAACCAAGAGATGGTATCAAACTGCCAGTATGTTTTATAAGGGGCAAATAAATTTGATTTATTTGGTTGTCATGTATTCCTTTGTATCATTTATTACAGGCTTGTATTCACTGTTGTTGTGTTTGTTATGTATGCCCATAAAGGTCTTGTGTGTGTGTCTGGGGGGGGGGGGGGACGGACCCATACGGTTCTCCCTCCATGCCTTTCAGTGAAGCTCTCGCTTTTTCTTTGCAGAGGATATTGTCTTAGATCCCAAGACAGCTCACCCAAGACTGGAAGTGTCTGAAGATGGGGACTCTGTGACAGACTCAGGAAATGTGTTAAGAGTTCCTAACAGTGAGGGGAGGTTTGACTCCCATATGTTTGTCCTGGGAAAAAAGGGTTTTTCCACAGGCAGCCATTACTGGGAAGTGGAGGTTGGCCAGAAAAAGAATTGGGACTTGGGTATTGCCTCTGAATCCGTTTCTCGAAAAGGAAAGATTACACTGGCCCCTCAGAATGGCTACTGGGTCATAGGGCTTGATGGAAGGAATGATTACTGGGCTCGGACAGACCCCTGGACCTGCCTCAAAGTGAGTGGAAAACCTACAAAAATAGGGATATTCCTGGATATATTGGATGCAGAGTTGTCTCTTTATGATGTCAACAGGAAGAGTAAATTGTACACTTTTACTATCCCTTGTCTTGGGACATTTTATCCCTTCTTCTCAATGGGCTCTGTGACTGCAGAACTAGATAGGCAGCCACTGAAAATTCTAAAGAAGCCAGAAGAGTGATTGTGGTTGAAGAACAAAAGGTTCCTGGGAAAAACCATAATTAATGAAAAACTTGAATTTAAAAAGAATGGCTTTGTCCTTATGCGGGCCACAGAATCCATTTGTGCCTCCAACATGAAGAGTAAGAACCAGCAATGAATACTGGATGCAAAAGGGACCTCAGCACAGCTTTGCATCACAGGCATTGAATGATATGGGAATAGTAAAACTGATTAATAAAATGTAGATAAAATGGCAACAATGTGAATTTTGCAGCCAAATGTCATCCGTGTTTACACAAAAATAAATCTGTTTGATTCATTAATTAAATTAAAAGAATTTTTACTTTCATGTTGATAAACAATATCAAACTGTGTTTCATTGTTTTATTCATGCTCTATATGGTTTTATTTAGCTGGTTCCAGATTCTCAGTTTATGTCTCACTCCCAGGGTGACCAGATACAATGGTAGACAGAGTACCTGTACCTTTAAACCATTGTATAGAAAAGGCAATGTTAGTAGGTGCAGCTTTTTAAACCCTTTCATGTTGAGCTGCACCTGCCAAAATTCCCTCTTCTATACAATGGTTAAAGGTATAGACACTCTGTCTTCAATTGTATCTAGTCACCTTGCTCACTCTCAGAAATGGTCTCTATGCTGAATATTCAAAAAACCTTAAATTTCAGATTTGATTTTTTCTGAGTATTTTTAAAAATAAATCTGATGAAAATGTCTAGAATGTACTTCTAAGTGATGATATGCTGATAGCTTTTTAAAAAGCCTACTTGTAGAATAATAGTCTTTCAACTGTGATTGCACGAGCAAATTATTATAATCCACACAATGAAGAACCATCAACTGATGATTGATCCATCCCATTTCCTCATAGACTAGGTTTTGAACAACTTCACTTAGTGTGGAGAAGCTTTAGCAGCTCCAGGTGGAGCAAAGTTTGGACAAGGGTCAGGTCCCACCTGGATGGATCATGTGAATTGCACTGGGAAAGAAGGCAGCCTAAGCAAGTGCCCAGCCGCAAAATCTTTGGGAGAAAATAACTGTGATCACAGTGCAGATGCCGGTGTAGAGTGAACTTCAGATGGTAACTGAACTTTAGAATTGAAAAAGGAGTTGAAAAATCATATACTCTGCTAGCTGCCCTAAGAATATTTTATGTTTCTAATTTAAAACGTATATACTGCCTTACTCTCAAATCCATCTGGGGACAACTAGTCCGCTCATAATATCTCTTGGACCTGAGTCTAATCAATGCAGCAGTTACCTTCATTGCTTCTGCTGAGTTGCTCCTCCAGAACAGCAGCATTAACTGGGAAGCCTTTAATATACGTATAAAACTTACACAGCGCATCTCGCTGTGACAGGCAATGTGTATTTACTGAAGTCCAGATTGCCTTTTGAGAAGGAATGGCACTGAGAGTTCCGAAGATGAAAGTCTAATGTGGCAGAATCTAAAGATAAGAGATAGGAATGCTGCATTATTTGTAAGGTAGTGGTAGAAGGAGGAGACTGTTGGAGGAGAAGAGAAGTGGGAGCCCAAGAGGTGAAAAGCTTAGGAGAAGAGAAAGGAATTCTCACTTGCATACTAACAGTCCCATTTTACCCAAGACAACCTTAATGTTCTGTGTCCCACCATGGATAAATCAAAATATCCAGGATGTCCAAAGAACGTGGAGTTTTTATTTACAGTATTTATTTATTTTATTTAAATAATGTTTTTATTTACAGAATGATCTGCCTTGCATTGGATCCTGGCATGTTTTCCATCTGGATTTCATTGGCTTCAGTGTCTAACTTTAACTCATGGGCTCAGCCTCCTATATCATTGGGTAGCACACTGGCCGCTCCTTGGTACATGAGGATAGAAGTGACCTTAATTCTGATTGGTGAACTATGGGAGGATAAGATAATAGATGAAATTGATACTGTGTCTGATTACTTGAGTTGTGGGTTTTTGGTGTTTTTTTCATGAATTTTGGTAAATAAAAAATTGAAAAAAGGCAAAAAGCAGTGTTATGTGTTTTTATTCCAAGTTATTTTAGTTTTTAAAAAAATTCTTGCTGTTAAAGTGTTCAGATAGTGTATGTGCACTAGGAAGGTGATATAGAGAATACATTCCAGAGCTTCTGGTGGTGTGTTGGAGGAAGCAAAGGGGGGCATGGAAAATAATGCAAATGACAGCTGCTTCAATATAAGGAGAGCAAGCAAAATAGCAAAAAAAAAAAAAAGCAGCAGCAAAATAATACAAATGTAAAACGTCCACACAGGGAACATAACAGAGGCATCGTCCAATATTTACAAGAGGGAATCCATAGGCAATTTTACCTGGCCGGCCCAGAATTATTTTAACACAAAGTGGTAGAAGCAACCTTTCATCACACAATCACAGCCTGTGTGCTTACTTGCACACAAGCACCCAGCACCTCACCTTCTTGCGCTTGGATATGAATAAGCCCCTGGGAGAGCAATGTTGCCTTCTGAAAATATGCAAGCTGAAGCCATCTAGTGATGGAAAGTGGTACTGCACCAATATGATGAATGAACTCATGATGCCTTGCTGGATCTTTCCAGCCTTCCGTCGGAAGGTCTACTGGGTCACAGGGCTTAATGGCAGGAATGATTACTGGGCTCAGATAGACCCTGCCTGGACCTCTCAAAGTGAATGGAAAACCTACAAAAAATCAGGAAGCATACAGGTACCATAGCATTTCTGCAGCTCCAGTATGGCTTTTGCTTTCAGTGCTGGATCACCTGCACCACTTTTTACAGGCCAAATTGTTGCAACTTTTTAGGACAGGAGAGTTAGAAATGCAGGTTATAAGCAATTGATTTTAAAGAAAGAAAGCCTGTGTAATGCTATGCCAGTGATTTTCAATCTTTTTCATCTCAGCATGCTGACAAGGTGCTAACATTGTCAAGGCACACCATCAGGCTTTTGGCAATTGACAAGGCCCATCATACTGCTGGTGGGGGCTCACATCCCCCAATGTCCCTACTAATAAATGATCCTTCCCCAAACTTCCATGGCACACCTGTGGACCATTTGCAACACACCAATGGGCCATGGCACACTGGTTGAAAATCACTGCCCTATGCGGTGAGCAGAGCCCTCTACTGGACACACAGGGCAGAAAAATATTTTGGCCCTGTGGCAAAAGGGCATCTGGTGGCTTACTAGGGATGGCAATTATTTAGGGGAGGAGCTATAAGAAACCCAAGGGGAAAGTTAATAACACCCAGGTGAAAGATTAGTCAAGTATTGTGAAATGCTCTTGGCCCTGTTATTACCACTCTGATCTCTTGTGTTCTGCCCGAGGTCCCCATCAGGGATCCCATTAAAGGCGGTGCCTAGGGAGGTATAATTTATTCCTTCTTTCCATGAGTCTGTTGATTAAAGGCGATTTTGTGCCACATTTTGGGCCGAATCCTATTCCTATCCAACTTTGCTGCACCTTGAGGAAACCCCATGACTGCCCCCCATAGGATGCAGTGCACACCCAGTTGTCATGTCTGCATCCTGTGTGTGTGTGTGGGGGGGCAGTCATGAGGTTTCCTCAAGGAAAGGGAATGGTTGTTCCTTAGGGCTGCAATATGACTGCATTGGCGCTGGAAAGTTAGATAAGATTGGGCCCTTTGTTGGGTTTGTCACATGCCCCTTGATGTGGTGGAGACATTTCCAATGTTTGTGTAACATATTGATGGAAGGCTTTGACTCTGAGCTATCTTTTTGGTTCTTGCCTGTTTGCCCTGTTTGGTCATTTCTGGCAGCTGGGTTTTCCACTGAGAACCATTACTAAGTGGGCACCATGAACACCTTTGCCCAAATTTTTTGGGGGGTGGTGGTGGATCCTTAGGTGAAATAGGGCCTTGGGCATAGGAGGACTTGGAACTGGCACATTATCTGGGTGTCTTTATACAATGGATAGGTGAGGTCCAGATTTTTGTGGCTGGCAGTCCTGATGTGGCTTTATTCACAGGTGCAGGGCAGACCATCGGCTATGCTTAAACCAGAGGCTTGGCCCTGTGTCTTACCAGAATGAGGTCAGCTAGAGGATGCTGTATTTTGTAAGTAGACCACATGAAGTGACTCTGGGACTTATCTGAGTGCTTCAACCTTGCTGGGAGGGGTGTTGTGCCAGAATGCAACCATGCTCAGCACATGTTCTTGTGATACTCAGGCCCCTGGTGAAACCATACCTAACTGGGTTATGCTTGTCAGAGAGCAGACTGTTGAAGGACATCAGAAGTTATAATGGATTTTTCTGGGATTCTGATCTGCAGTAAAAGATAGCAGCATGCGGTGAGTTGTCAAAAACAGAATTCCTTCCATGATTCCTGTTTCTGAATTGCATTGCATTGAGGGGTCAAGGTGGGGCAGCTCTTTACCACAGTACTTCTGGTACAAGGATGCCCAAAGGGATTCGAATTGTATTCCTTTCACAAAGGCACAGTCAGATCAGCAGCATGATGGGCAGTGGAAAGGTAAGTAATATGTGCATTCATGGGAAGGTCTCATGCACATAAGCACTATGAACATATCAGCCATTGCTATGATATGGATGGGCCTACAGACTAAGTGGTTTTAAGGGTGCAGTCTGGAGTGTCTATCCCTATAACAAGACAGTGAAGTTTTGTTCAGCATGGTATCCTGTGGTGTTGCAATGAAATCAGGCGAGTGGCCAAAATAAGCATGATTCTTCTCCACCCATTTAGTTTCCACCAGTCCCTTCCCTGGTGTTTGTTTCTCAACACTTTTGTTTATGACTTTGAACTACAAGAGTCATTGACCAGTATCAGGACAAGGTGCAGCCCTAGCACCCAAGCTATGCATGCTCCACAGAAGTGGAGAATCTGCTGCAACCTACCTGAGTCCCTGAAACCAGTGGCCACTGTTACTTTTCCCTCTTCTGTGCCACATCTAGGAAGGGAACCGAGAGAAATGACAGTGAATCTTTTTCTCCTGGCCTGCTTTTGGGGTGAGTGAGCCTCCTCTTCTTCTTTAAGCTGCATATAAGCAAATGTTGACCTTCCCCCCTTCCTACAACTCTTTCCATGGCTGTTGTGCCATAGTCAGTTTATCCAAAACCACACTGTTTGGTATTAGAGACTGCGGACAAAATTCAATCCAACATTCAAGCACTGAGGCAGCCACAATGCAGTCCCTTACCTTGAGGAAGCCTCTGTGACTCCCTCCCTCCCACCCACTGCAGGATGCAGTGCCCATCCTGTTGGTATGACTGTATCAAAGATGGGAAGTTGGATAGGTTTGGGCCCTGGATGAATAGGTGAACTGTGGCTCACTGTCTTAATTTCTGGGCAACCACATGCTGCCTTGTTGTTGCAGTTCTTGAACATAATTCTGGAGTAGGTGGGTTGTGATTTGATTCAGGAAGTCCTGTGCTTTGAAAATGATGAGTATTAACAAGGAAAGCTACTTTCATTTGGAGGAAGGTAAGAACTTTATGTGGCTGTGTGGGCCTTTGGGGGAGGAGGGGAGGCATTCGTTTTGGGGTGGGGGAGGGCAGGGGGGAGGAAGAACTGGCCTGGGAGGGGATGGGACCAGCAGAGCCCTGCTCCGCCAGATCTTATTCTCCATGTTGGGTTGAAAAAACCTGACACAGAGGTTCTCCTATCTGCACCAATGAGATCGCTTGTGCAGACAAGAGAAGCCCCATTGCAGGGCTTGAGGCTTTCCTCCGGGGAAGGATACAAAAGTCCCCTTCCCCTTGGAGACCTCCAGCTGCTTCCTGGTGCCTGAGGGATACTGTGGTTGCCATTTTGGCACTGCTGTTCCTCCAGGCATCTGGAGTCATAGGGTTGGGCTGTATGGTCCTTGCCGCTCTAACAGAGCCTGTTCGTGGGTAAGGGCCACAGGGAACAATTCCACAGACTGCCTCTTTGGGAGGTCCAGACAAAGAAGGCTTCCTGGCCATTGATCAACACTGACGGGAATTAAGTAAAGAAAACATGGACTTTGATCACTTCTACAGCAGTGGCCGCTACAATGTGTACAGGCGTAGAAGCAAAATACATTTCCTAATTTTCCTAAAACTTCACCTACTCCAGCAAGCTTCATAATAATAGCTTCTACTCCAAAATATCTCCCCTTTTAGGAGACCAGATGTGTAGCAGTGCACAACCCACCTGCTTTTAACAGCTGATAGTTGGTTATAAAGGGAAATTTGTAGTTATGCAAGAGTAAGAAAATCTGCAATTGAAGAATACTGTATAGAATTCTCTCTCTCCTATACTTCTGTTAAAGGTACAGGAGTCAGGTCTTCTTTGGTTCACTGTACTTTTCTGTCTCCCCTTATGCCACTTATTGCTGTCTCTTCACCAGTTTTGGGCTCTCTTCACATCCCTTTATCACTTTCTGTCATGTCACCTCGGCCCTCCCCCTCCAAGGCATTTACACTATTTCCTCCTCTGTATTTGTTAGGCATCTGGGCATACCTGCAAAGAAGGATTTCTGTTCCATCCCACCCAAACAAATGTCAGGTATCGGTGGGCACACAATACATGCATCCCTTGAAAATGTAACAGGCAGGCAGGCTGATAGAGCAGGAGGCAGCCCTTTGAGTATCCTGGCCCCAGATAGTTTGTAAACAGCTTTAAAGCTCAAAAGTGGCACTTTAAATTACACCCACATGCATAGTGGGAACCAGAGCAGCTACTGCAATAGCAGGGACCTTGAAGATCCGGTGACCCACACGCAGCAGCAATTGGACCTGGCATTCTGGAATACACATACCCCTGCAAATGAACAGATTATGAAGAATGGCAAAATGGAAAGTGGACTCCGTAGACTTCTAAAAGAAACTCTCCCAGTTTCTGTGTGGATGGATAACACCATTACTGATGAAGAGATCATTTCCGTGTCCACAGCCTGTACTGATACAAACGTAGTTTGAATTGGACCACCAATAGACAAGGTAGAAGTTGCCTAAAAACACACACACAAAAGAAAGTTATCAAATGCCTGCTGTAATAATGATTAGAAAACAGAATTTTGCAGATTTGGAAAAAGACATACAAGTGGATCCTATTTATCCACGTTAGTTCCATTCTGTGACTTGGCACGATTAACAAAAAAAAAGTGTTGTGCTAAATTCCATAGAGTTATGCAAATATACTGCAGCCTGACACTTTTGGATGGAAGGAAACTAAGGCAGCTGTTATCAATCCCCTCCCCTCCATACTCAGACCTCCCCATTGCCAGCTGTCCCGCTTCTTTCACGTAAGCCCCACTGTAGTCAATGGAGCTTACTCCCAGGAAAGTGTGGATCATCTTGCCTGAGTCAGCTGGAGCAGGAGAGGCTGCACCATCTCAGTGTGTGTGTGTGTGTGTGTGTGTGTGTGGGAGGGGGGAATTTGGCAAACACTCCCTGGGTTTTTTAAAGCAATCCCCTCTCCTCCTCCTCCTGCCTCAGCCCTCCTTGTTGCCAGCTGTCCCACTTCTTTCACAGGCGGGATGCTGACCTTTTGGGAGTCCAGTCCTATGTGTTTCTACTCAGAAGTAAGCCCCATTGCAGTCAATGGGGCTTACTCCCAGGAAAGTGTGGAGAGGATTGTAGGCTAAATCACATGCTTTGCTTGCTATGAAGGCTTGCTTGTGTCAGTGATTGCCTGCAGCACCTTGGGGGGGTGGGAATTCGGCAAACACTCCTGGAGTTTTTTAAAGCAATCCCCTCTGTTGCTACAGCACTTGCCCCTGTGTGTGTGTGTGTGTGTGTGTGTGTGTGTGTGTGTAAGAGAGGTCCACCTTGCTGTATGTGTTCTGGCTACAGAGGTTTTTGGTCCCCCCCTTCAGCCTCTGCCAGCTCAGGCGCTCCAGGTGTGTTACTGTTCCTTACTGTGTGTAAGGAACTGTTGTTACTGTGTGTACTGCAAGGGGAACCTCTTCCAGGGCTCCAGGGCTATTTCCCTGCCTGGGCGAGGCAGAGCCTTTTTGCAGTGTTTTGGGCTGCCTGGAAACAGAGCGCAGGGCAAAGGAGGCAAAGGTGTGTGTGACTTTCAGTTCCCCCACCCCATTCAAGTAGAGACAAAAAAAATCCGTGGATAAATAGGCTGCACCTGTACAAAATCATTAAAAAACACATTATATGATGAACCTGCATGTTATTGTAATGTGCAAATATAAATCATAAAATGAAAGTCCCGTAAAACATGCACACAAAGAATGATGAAGAAAAAGAAAACAAAACAAAATCACCATCCAATTGTGTTAGCGTGGTTCTTCACCCACAATTCTATATACAGTTAGCCCAATCCTAGCTTCTCCCCACCCCACTATAGGATGCAGGCACGCCAAAGCAGGCACTGCTGTATGATATAGGGGTGGAACGACCAAGGAAAGGCAATGGAAAATATTGTCCATTACCCCTCTGTAATCCCCTTGATCACCTATGGGTCTCCTCTGATGTGTGACAATGCGCTCCATTGCAACAGTGTCTCCAACCCTGTAATGTATTCTGCGGCTGGAATGCTAGTTCCTGTAGCAGAGCCTTCTTTGGATTGGGATGTTTGTCAAGTTGTTCCAATGCCACACCTTTCACACTGTTCACATACACCTCCAACACTGTATGTAGATGACTGTACGTTTTTTCTGAGTGATCAGATGTAATGAATGAGACATTACTGCATATACGTTTTATATTTAAGCAAGGTCATTGATGGTCCCTGGTTAATATAAAATGCTGAAATAGATGGGCTTGGGTCTGATCCGCCTCATTTTTCTTACTCTCCTTCACCTGTGCAACTTTAATTCTGCCCAGTTGGTATTATCCAGTTGAGAGGTTATCATTAGATTGATTCTCTTTATCCTGCATACTAAGCCACTACCTAACACTTGGTTTACCTCGGTGCAGTTTTTGGCTCGGATGCGTCAGCCGCAGGCCAAGTAGACATCAGGCTGGTGAATGGTCCACATCGCTGCACTGGGAGAGTGGAAGTGTTGCATAATGGGAATTGGGGCACTGTTTGTGATGATAAGTGGGGCATTGAGGAAGCCAGAGTGGTATGCCAACAACTGAGATGTGGAGAAGCAAGATCAGCCCCAGGTGAAGCCCACTTTGGAAAAGGAGATGGCCCCATCTGGTTGGATGAACTCGGATGCAATGGGACAGAATCAGACCTCATTCAATGCGCAACAATAGTTTGGGGGAAAAGTGACTGCAGTCATTCAGAGGATGCCGGCGTTGTGTGCTCAGGTAGGTTCTTGAATGAATGAGTTCATTTACACCTTATTTTTTACGTGGTTAGGATTGCTAGCTATGCTTTATACCAAAGGAAGTATCATGTGTTAGTGTCTGCACAGCAAACTACTGCTGGTCAGCCTAATCCTGAGCTGCCCAGCACGCTGGGCTGCAGCAGTGCTGAAAATGGCTGCAGCCGCATCCTGCGCACTCCAGTCGGCTGGTGGTGGCTCCTCAAGGGAAGGGGACTTTAAAGCGGGTAAAACGAGTAGCCCCAAGAAGCTCCACTAGTCCCGCCTCCCTCCTGCCCCACTCCCTCCCTCCAGAATGCCTCCTCCCCACTCTCCCCCCTGCCTGCCCTCCCCAGAATGTCTCCTTCCTGCCTTCCCCCACGCCTCCACCTACCTTTCCGCTACTTGGCAGTCTGCGCAACCACTGTGCGGCAGAGCTGTGATGCTCGCCCGGCGCACCAGCCTGCAGAGGCTGGAATAAGCCTCTGCGCCAACAGAGGCTCCAAGTCTTGCTTTGGCCGAGCTTGGCTGACACAAGACTCTGGGGTGGGCAGGGAGGAGGCAGCAAGGAGGTGTTCCAGGGTGGAGGGTTGGTGGGGCAGGAGGGAGGCGGGTGGGGAGCCGGATGTGGGGCTGGAATTCAGCAGTTATGCCGGATCCCGACCTCCATTCCCAAGTAGCTTGGAGCAGCTTCAAGCCGCTCCGCTCTCCTTGGACTCATGCCACCTCAGGAGGTGGCACAAGTCTGAGCAGACCCATAGGGGCCAGGGTGCCTTACCCAGAGAAAAGGGGAAAGTTTCCCCTAACCTTTGGCTGAGCCGCTTGTCTTGCCTGTTCCAGCACACGATAGGATTGCGCCCTTAATTATCTAATCTTTCCATCATCCTTTGAGGACCCACCAAAAATCAGGTCGTGACCCACCAGTGGGTACTAACCCATGGTTTCGGATCAACTGGCAAAAAGTATTGATCTCATTCAGCATTTAAAAGCTTCTGAGTGAATGCCCTTACATTATTCCTATGTTTTAAATCTCAGGAGGTTTCCTTTGAAGTGCTGCTACTTTAGCATAGGCTGTACTATGACAGTGATGTCATTCATTCAATAATCTTTCCCTCCCTCCCCCACTCCCCCTCCCTCAGCATCACTGAAGCTGGCAGGTGGTCCAACACCCTGCTCTGGCAGAGTTGAAGTGCTCCATAACCAACAGTGGGGAACAGTGTGTGACAGCGGCTGGGACTTAGCTGATGCCCGTGTTGCATGCAAGGAAGTGGGCTGTGGAGAGGCTTTAGCAGCTCCGCGTGGAGCTAAGTTTGGAGCCGGATCAGGTCCCACCTGGATGAATCAAGTGAACTGCACCGGGGAAGAAGACAGCCTCAGCAAGTGCCCAGCAGCACAATCTTTTGGAGAAAATAGCTGTGACCACAGTAAGGATGCCGGTGTTGAGTGTGCAGGTAATAGTTCTTGAACTGTAGAAATGATAATAGAGCTGTGAGGTCATGGAGTCTGCCCACTGCCCAAAGAATATTTTGTTTTGATTTAAAATTTATATATTGTTTTCTGTCCGTACCAAAAAAGGAAAAATAAACCAGTCAAAATAACCAATTAGAATTCCTTTTTACTCTGAAATTGCCTCCACCCCATTGTGCATATTTTACTAACTAAATCCACCATTCAGTTTACGTACCTTGCTGTTGTCCCCCCCACACAATTGAGACCATGGTGTTCTAGCTGCAGAGGGAAGGAGCATTGTCAATGTTATGTTACTCTCACATAACACCAGAACCAGGGGACATCCACTAAAATTGAGTGTTGGGAGAGTTAGAACAGACAAAAGAAAATATTTCTTTACTCAGCGTGTGGTTGGTCTGTGGAACTCTTTGCCACAAGATGTGGTGATGGCGACTGGCCTGGACACCTTTAAAAGGGGATTGGACAAGTTTCTGGAGGAAAAATCCATTATGGGGTACAAGCCATGATGTGTATGCGCAACCTCCTGATTTTAGAAATGGGCTATGTCAGAATGCCAATGCAAGGGAGGGCACCAGGATGAGGTCTCTTGTTATCTGGTGTGCCCCCTGGGGCATTTGGTGGGCTGCTGTGAGATACAGGAAACTGGACTAGATGGGCCTATGGCCTGATCCAGTGGGGCTGTTCTTATGTTCTTAGGAGGTAGACTGTGAAAATAGCTTCAGAAACATTCACTTTTTTGTTGGTGTTTTCATGCTTCTTAGAACTCCTTGAAATCAGATTATCAGATGGCTTCAATCGGTGCTCTGGGAGAGTTGAAATACTCCATGAGGACCGTTGGGGAACCGTATGTGATGATGGTTGGGACCTTGATGACGCTGAAGTGGTGTGCCGGTATCTTGGCTGTGGAACAGCCAAGGTTGCACGAGGTTCTAAGTTTGGAGGAGGATCTGGTCCCATCTGGCTGGATGAAGTTGATTGCAATGGGACAGAGAGTAGCATCAGCAAATGCAAAGCAAAATCCTGGGGGGACCAAGATTGCAACCACTCAGAAGATGCAGGAGTTATCTGTACAGGTAAGGTGCACTGGTGTAAATTTAGACATGAAAAACATACTGCTAAACCTTATGCATTGAATCATGAATAGCATCTCAGAGGCTGTTCTGCCAAGTTCTGCAAAGTCTGAGCTTTGCCTAGGGATCCTATGCCCACTTTAGAGCTAATTAGTTCCCCCAGCTTAACCACTGATAGATCTAGCTAGCAGAAGAACTACTTGTGCCCGAGCACTAGCAGGAAGGAGACCAGTAGGTGGCTTGCCTATATGTCTGCAGGGTCCCTCCTCCCAGTTCTTAAGGCAGCTGTCCTTCCAGGTACAACAGCAGCAGCTCAGCAGTCTGAGTAGTCTGTTAGTTAGTGAGCAATTATAGTTTGGTGAGTGTGGTGAAAGTTTTCTCTTGGATATTCCTAAAGCTTTCACAGAACCACATTTTCCAAGAGGAGGGAGCGAATCATCAATACAATATTTTGTTCAATCACTTTCAGGAAATGTTGGTCATTGCAGTGTGCCTAGTGTGCAGAGCAAGAGGCAAGTGTGCATAGGCTATTGCCTATGTTGTTGTAGATTTATTTCTTTTGGAATGGTCTCGTCTCTATAGCTACCTTGAATGAGTTGATCTGTATGCTTGCAATGCCCACAGAAATTGCATGATTTTGCCGCAAAGAGGGTGCTTCTCCTCCACCCCCCACATGAGCATGGCTTTCTCAGAGAAACCTTGGCACCCTTCAGAAACAAACCCCAAGAAAACATCTCAATGAATGTTACGTGAGAAGGACATGGAATGATGCTATCAAAATAACCAGGTTAGGCATCAGGACAGTCAACAGAGGATAATGGCCACATGTTGACTAGGCAAAGATGAGTATCCTTATTTCAGCTTCTACAGTACATCCTGCTCCTGCCATTCAAGGGTTATGCCTGTAATTTTTTTGGCAGCAACATGACAGAAGCCCAGGTAGGAAAATAAGGGGTTAATCTTTCCCCCTTCTCTTTATTCCATACTTTGTTATCAGTTCTGATAACTGAGCAAGATGGTCAGGAATCATTCTATGGTTTACTGCAGTGGTTCTCAAACTTTAGCACCAGTACCCACTTTTTAGAATGAGAATCTGTCAGGACCCACCAGAAGTGATGTCATGACCGGAAGTGACATAATCAAGCAGGGACATTTTTAACATCCTAGGCTGCAGTCCTACCCACACTTACCCAGGAGTAAGTCCCATGTACTATCATTGTTCAAAGCATATACATAGTAGCCTGCTAAAAGTACAGGTCTGTAACATTTCCCTAAACCCATGTCACAGACCATGGTAGCATCAAGTTCGACATATTAAAAATAAAATATTGAAATGAAAGGGGACCCACCCGAAATTGGCTTGTGATTCACCTAGTGGGTCCCAACCCACAGTTTGAGAAACACTGGTTTACTGCATGAATAAGCTTTAATGTTTAACTGTTTTTGTCCCTTCAGACATCCGTCTAGTGAATGGTTCAAGTCATTGCTCTGGGAGAATCGAGGTGTTGCACAATAAGGAGTGGGGAACTATCTGTGATGGTGACTGGGACATACATGATGCCCATGTTCTGTGCAGGGAACTGAACTGTGGAGAGGCAATAAGAGCCTCAGGTGGAGCACAATTTGGCCAGGGATCTGGTCCTATCTGGCTAGACAAAGTTAATTGCACAGGACAAGAAGCAACACTGAGTGAATGCCCAAAAGATCCCTGGGGAGTGCACAGCTGTGATCACAGCAGGGATGCCAGTGTGAAGTGCTCAGGTAATGTTTCGACACTATGTTCAAATTGGAGAGCCTTTTGTAGGACCCAGTTTCCAAGGGCACAGAGATCTGAAACACAATTGTCTTTCATTCCAATAACATTTTCTATTACATAAGAACATAACATAAGAACAGCCCCACTGGATCAGGCCATAGGCCCATCCAGTCCAGCTTCCTGTATCTCACATTGGCCCACCAAATGCCCCAGGGAGCACACCAGATAACAAGAGACCTCATCCTGGTGCCCTCCCTTGCATCTGGCCTTCTGACATAGCCCATTTCTAAAATCAGGAGGTTGCGCATACGCATCATGGCTTGTACCCCGTAATGGATTTTTCCTCCAGAAACTTGTCCAATCCCCTTTTAAAGGCGTCCAGGCTAGACGCCAGCACCACATCCTGTGGCAAGGAGTTCCACAGACCGACCACACGCTGAGTAAAGAAATATTTTCTTTTGTCTGTTCTAACTCTCCCAACACTCAATTTTAGTGGATGTCCCCTGGTTCTGGTGTTATGTGAGAGTGTAAAGAGCATCTCCCTATCCACTCTGTCCATCCCCTGCATAATTTTGTATGTCTCAGTCATGTCCCCCCTCAGGCATTTCTTTTCTAGGCTGAAGAGGCCCAAACGCCGTAGCCTTTCCTCATAAGGAAGGTGCCCCAGCCCCGTAATCATCTTAGTCGCTCTCTTTTGCACCTTTTCCATTTCCACTATGTCTTTTTTGAGATGCGGCGACCAGAACTGGACACAATACTCCAGGTGTGGCCTTACCATCGATTTGTACAACAGCATTATATATTATTTCTCTTACCATGTGAACTTCTGTTGAATAACAGAAGTAAAAAAAGACAAACTCCTTGATGAGTGGGAGCAGAACACCTTCTCCTATGCTATTACAGTAGTTGTTGCAGCAGGCCTGCACTTTCACTCCTTTCATTTTTGCAAATTGGGTTTCAGAGAAGTCAGGGGCGTCACTAGGGTTCGTGTCAACCAGTGCGGGATGCTAGCGCGTCACCCCCCCATGCAGTGGGCGGGGTAACACTCCAGGTGGTGGGCGTGCTGATGTACCATCACTCCGCCCCCACTGGTTTTTTGGCAGTACCTTTTGATAGAACAAAGATAGAACACATTCTGCAAGAAATTACACATTGATTGATATATAACATGATGGTATTATTCTTCCAAATTGTAATTTTAGTGATTTTGGTCATTAGTGGTGCAACACACACTCCCAGGTGTCAACTTACTAACACCTTATTGCAGCAGTTATCAAACTTTTAGCACTGGGACCCACTTTTTAGAATGACAATCTGTCAAAGTCCCACAAGAAGTGGGAAGTGGTGGGACCACATGGTGGAAGTGACATCATCAGGCAAATTAAATAAGTATAAATAATTAAAGTATAACAAATAATTAAATAAGCAGAAGCCAGCCCTGGTTCATCAAGTGAATTTCCTCTGTAGCCTGCCTGCAATAATACCCCTCCCTCCAAAAGCAGTAAGGTTTTCAGCCCTACGCAGTGACCAGTTTACTTTACAAACTTCTGTTTAAACCAGATCGCTGTCAGGATCCACCTGGCTTTGCAAGTCTCAAAAAAGTTCACTTTATCAGCTGAAGCCTCTGTTTTGATCCTTTTTACTATGGGGGAGGCTGCCTTCTGGAGCATTTGTTGAGCTCCAGTTCCATCAGATCAGGACCATTCTGGTGGCTTCACATTCCCCTCTGCCTGGCCTGACCACCAGCCAAGGCATGTTTGCTTACTCGTGAGTAAATGCAACCATGAGGCATAGTTTCACTTTCCATAGGGCTCAATACATTCATCTGTTTGGAGGGAGGGACTTACTTCTCAGGTGTTTCTGGGGGCTGCATTCATTGGATCAGGACCATTCTGGTGTTGTTGGATTCCTCTCAGCCTGCCCTTTCTGATGGACTAAGGCAAGTTTGCCTACTTGCGAGTAAACACATAATACGGTTTACTTTCACTTTCCATACAGATCCATACATTTTTTGTTCTCCAGTTTTTTGGCCATAACGTTTTATAGAAAGGAGATATTTCACTCTGGTTTCTTGTATTGCATTCTGCTCGAAATTCCACATCCAATGGTATAATATATGATGGGGTTACGCCTAACCACTGCGATTTTAGCGCGTCACCCCCAGTGCATGTCACCCCCCCCGTGCGTGTCACCCGGTGTGGCCTGCACACCCTGCACCTCCCTAGCAATGCCACTGAGAAAAGTATAAAATGAAAAACCAGTTCAGTGTGCTGGCTTCTTAGAGCTGAGCTGTGGCTTCAATGTATATTCCTTCCTTCCTTCCTTCCTTCCTTCCTTCCTTCCTTCCTTCCTTCCTTCCTTTAATTTCCATTTATTGTGGTATGTTTACAAAATGTTTGTCTAAAATTGGTGTAGATCTTTTCAGAAGTGACTGAGAAAACATACCCCAAATGAACTGAAATTATGTGTAGAGCAATCTTAACTTGCGCTGGAGTAGGCAGGCCAGCGGGCAGGCAGTAGGGCAGGGAGCGGAAGGCGGGACTGGAACCTGGCAGTTATGCCGGATCCTAGCCCCCGTTCCCGAGTGGAGCGGAGTGGCTTGGACTCACCTTGAACTTATGCCACCTCCTACGGTGGCTTACCTGGGGGTAAGGGGAAGAGTTTTCCCTAACCTCCGGCTGAGCCATTTTGGGTCCCTATCTTGCCCTGGATATAGCGCAGTCCACCTGGCCTGCTTGTTCCAGCGCGAGACAGGATTGCGCTATAAGATATGCACTATATAGGCTTTTGATCCATCAGATCATTCTTACTCTCCTTGACTTTAACAATGCGTTTTTTGATTGAATTTTGATTATGCAATTGAGGTATTATCCATTAATTACTTATTTCCCATTCTAACTCTCTATGCAATCTGGTTTTCTTACGTTCAGGCCAAGATGAAATCAGGCTTGTGAATGGCTCGAGTCACTGCAATGGAAGAGTTGAAGTGTTCCACAATGGGCAGTGGGGCACCATTTGTGATGATGATTGGGATTACAAGGATGCTGTAGTTGTATGCCAGCAGGTGGGCTGTGGAACTGCACGATCAGCCCTGACTTCAGCAGTATTTGGAAGTGGAACTGGCCCCATCTGGCTGGATGATGTTAGATGCAAAGGGACAGAATCAGCCCTCTATAAGTGCTCATCAGGTGTCTGGGGAGAAAGTAACTGCCATCATGGAGAAGATGCTGGTGTTGTGTGCTCAGGTAAGTTCACAAATACCTGAAATTAACTCACACTTTAATTTTTCACATGATTGGAGTTGCCAATAGTCCAGAAGGTAATCTGGCTTGGCTATTGCTAGAATCAGGAGGTTCAGGGCACAATCCTATTAATTTTCCAGCGCCGATGCAGCCACAACACAGCTGTGAACAAATGTTCCCTTACCTTGAGGAGGCCTCTGTGACTGCCCCCCCCCCCCCACACACACACTGCAAGAAGCAGAGCACACCCTGTTTTGGCACAGGTGCGTCAGTGCTGGAACGTTGGATAGGATTGGGATCTTAAGTTTCACAAGGCAGTGGGTCCTGCTAAATTCTTCACATCAAGCCGCTGCTAAAACAGGGTACAGAGGGGAAAAAAAACAACTTGTGAATTCTAATCTTCACGTCATCACAAGTTCAATTTCCCAAAAGCATTTCTTGAGATGGACATTTTCTGATGCATGTGCTTCCCTGTGTGGTGACAACTGGTTCTTTACCACATCAGAACAAGTGATGATTAGAGAACAAGATTCTTGGAGCTGTCAACTAAATCCAGATGGGGGCAATTTGTCTTTTAATGCCATCGCTTGGACCCGATTCTAATCAGTGCACTTGCACCCTCAATGCCTCTGCAGAGCTCTTCCTCTGGCATTGTCCAATTTGCGCTCCCCCCAAGCATTGCTTCTCTCTGTCTTTTAGCACAACCCTATGCACGTTTACTCAGAGATAAGTGCCATAGTGTTCAACTGGGCTCACTGCCAGGAAAGCGTGCATAGGATTGCAGCTTATGGCACAATCTTATACTTGCCCTGCGCCGGCATAGTGTGTGCTTTCACAAATGTGCTCTAAAGCATGTTGCAACAGCTCACCATGAGGAAGTGCTAGAAGGAAAGCCAGAGCCTTCCTGCTGGCGTCACTATAAGGATCCCTTCTGTAGGCTGCCAGTTTATAGGCTGATATTGAGCTTAGACCTTAGATCCACTGGTTCAGTTGCTGAGAGTCTCTCTTCTTTCCAGTGTTGTCAGACAATCAGCTTGACAATCAACCATTCACGCAATATCTGAAGTTCATATCCTGCAAGATGTTTTGAGAGGGTGTTGTAATCAAAGTTGTAAATTCATGATGGATATTTCAGCTGTATGGCAGCAACTGTTACCCTGCATGTGCCTAATCTCGTCTGATCTCGGAAGCTAAGCACGGTCAGGCCTGGTTAGTACTTGGATGGGAGACTGCCTGGGAATTCTGGGTGCTGTAGGCTTATACCATAGTCTTTCGAGACTGAAGGTTGCCAACCATTTCAGCTGACTTCTATCAATGACTATGCCAAACATTTGAGAGAAAGATGCCATGTCATCTTTCTTGTAGGAAGCAGAAGGCCTCACTAAGCATGTGGAAATCTTTGGATGCCCATCCTAAAACATATTGTGTATATTCGTGTACCCAGAAATGTTGGCTTGAAAGTCTGGAGCTTTGGCATCGGCTGCATTGGTGATGGCGGTGTCTTCATCCTCTCTTTCTCTCCCTCTGAACAGAGCTGAGGCTGTCAGGTGGTCCAGCACCCTGCTCTGGCAGAGTTGAAGTGCTCCATAACCAACAGTGGGGAACAGTGTGTGACAGCGGCTGGGACTTAGCTGATGCCCGTGTTGCATGCAAGGAAGTGGGCTGTGGAGAGGCTTTAGCAGCTCCGCGTGGAGCTAAGTTTGGAGCCGGATCAGGTCCCACCTGGATGGATCATGTGAACTGCACCGGGGAAGAAGACAGCCTCAGCAAGTGCCCAGCAGCACAATCTTTGAGAGAAAATAGCTGTGAACACAGTGCAGATGCCAGTGTTGAGTGTGCAGGTAATAGTTATTGAACTGTAGAAATGAAAACAGCGGTGAGATCATGTACTCTGCCCACCGCCCTGTTTTATGTTTTTGATTTAAAATGTGTATATTGCCTTTCTGCCTGGGACAGATTTCTCTCTCTGTATAGCAGGTCCTATGTATAAATCTATATAAAATTAAAACACCTGATCTATAAATTTAAAAAAAAATTAAAAAATTAAAAATCTAATGATCTATGCAAAAGAACATCAACCATTTGACATAATTAAAACAGTTACATCCACTGCATGTGCTTCTTTAACTCTGGGACAGTAAAGCCTACTCTGGGACTAGCAGCCCAACCCTATTGGTGCCATAACTTGCCAGAATGAGTGTTTTAGTGGTTTGTATGTCAGCGGCCTCCATATGCCCACTAGCCCTGGTATGTATGTGTCGGGAGTGGGGGAAAGGTGGCAGTAGGTGGAACAGAGTGGGTAGAATGGGGCCACGATGAGAGCAAGGAAGAGGATGGATTGGACCGGGAAGGGGGCACATTGGACAGCTGCTGTGTCTGCAAAATCCAAACCCGCTTCCCAGACTCGATTCACCTTCATCGGTCCATATAGACTTGCGCCAGTGATATCTCTGGCACAGATCCTCATGACCACCAGACCAAAGGGGCTTTTCCATGGCAAGGGAACAAATGTTGCCTTATTCCAAGGAGGCTGAAACCCCTTTCACAGAACACGGCATGCACCACATTGGTAGTGCTGCATAACCACGTCAGGAGGCAATTAGAACTTGGGCTATAAGTAGGGGTCAGCAATTGGCAAATAGCTTCTCTTCGGTCCCTCACTTTATGCTGCAAAGAAACATTCCCCTTGCCCAGTATTCTGAGATAAGAATAATTCTATGTAGATCTGCTACTCCCTCTAATGGGAGGATGAGGCAGATGTTGTGCCATTCAATTTCTGTATGTTTGTATTGACCCCCTCACAACTGAGACTACAAAGTTCTTGTTGCAGTTGGCAGGGGTATTGCGGAGAAGGTGGTAGTCTGTAAAATAGCTCCAGATACAGGTTGAGTCTTGTTATTCATGAGGGTTCCATTCCCAGAACTCATGTGGATAACAAAAATCACATTAATGCAAATCCATTTAAAAAACAATGTTGCTTTGCTAGGTGATTTAAAAACAGCCTTGCTGACGTTTGTGATGTAAGACACAGTCAATAGGCAGGCAAACCATCAATCAGTCTCTCTCCAGGCACTTAGAATTGCTTCACTCCGAGCCAGCGACCCCTCACTTCACCAGTGCAAAGTGATTATCATTCTTTCATGTACTCAGGAGGGAGGGAGGAGTCGCTTGCCTTGGAGTGAAGCTGTTCTAAGTGCCTGGAGAGAGAATGATTGACGGATTGTCAGCTGGTTGCCCTCTCTTGCATTAATGAGGCTATTGTTAAACAACTTTTTTCCTTTCATTAAAAGGGCCCTTCTCATCAAATTGAGATAAAACCGTGGGTGAAAAATCAGTGGATAATTAGGTTATACCTGCATGATGACTTTTTATTTGTGTTTTCCTTGCTTCTTAGAAATGCCTGAGATCAGATTATCGGATGGCCCCAATCACTGCGCTGGGAGAGTTGAGGTATTCCATAATGGCCAATGGGGAACTGTATGTGATGATGGTTGGGACCTTGATGATGCCGAAGTCGTGTGCCGGTATCTTGGCTGTGGAACAGCAGCCTGGGTTGTGCAACGTTCTCGCTTTGGAGCAGGATCTGGTCTTATCTGGCTGGATGATGTTCAGTGCAATGGGACAGAGCATAGTATCAGGAAATGCAATGCAAAAGGCTGGGGGAGCCATGACTGCACTCACTCAGAAGATGTAGGGGTTGTCTGTACAGGTAAGATGCACTGTTGCGTATTCAAAACGGACTTTGCACTGCCAAATGTTTTATGCCATGGAGTCATGAACTGAATAGTGTCTCAAAGGCCATGTTCGTGAATCTGGATTGTTCATTCTCCATCTTGCATCGATCGCCTGGACAAATGCAGTCAATTACTCATGAAATGTAGGCCCAAATTCTAACCAGCTTTCCAGCACTGGCATAGCAGTGCCAATGGGGCATGTGCTACGTCTTGCAGTTGGGTGGCTGACAACATCAGTTGACTAAAAATAAGCATCTATCTAATAGCATGCTAATGGAGAAATGGTGAAAAATCAAATAAATGTGTTCAGCCCTACAACATTTTGTCTGTCAGGGAGCCAATCCTAATGAATAATAGGATGCATTTTTCAAAAGGAACTGACCATGAATAATATAACAAGCTCATAGAAGAAAAGGACTGTCTTCCAGAACATGTTAATTATTATATAGTCCAAAAGGACTATCTTCCAGAACATGTTTATTATGCTGATGAGACAAGGCTCTTTTTTTGGGGGGGGGGGGGGTGTGGAATGCCCAACTGCATTGGAAGGAAGACAAGTCCCTGGCTTCAAAGCAACTAAAAACTGTGTAACTGTGTTGTTCTGTGTCTATGCAATGGGGCATTTAATAAAGCCAGGCTTGCTGTACAGGGCTGCAAATCCCTGTGCTCTGAAAGGCAAGAAGAAAATTCTCCTACCTGTGTTCTGGCAGTCAGCTAAAAAGGCTTGGTGACGGATGTCCTTCAGCATTGCTGATAGCATCACATATATTAAATGGGCAATGGAGGCAGTCAAGTCTGAAACAGCCCATGCTTGTTGGCTAAACCTTATGGAGAGAATGTGTGAATGTTTCTCAGGGTTTTCCTACCATTGAAAAAGAAGTGAAATGCATTGTTCAGTAGGCCAGGCAAGTGGGTGGCATTCCACTTGTCTGGCCTATTGTACTCCAGTCGTTTTGCTGGGTGAGTCCAAGAAGAGAAAAGGAACAGGGCAGCCTGAACAAGAGGGGTTAGGATCGTGGCTCAGTTAGGATATGGCCCTTATTGCTTACACACTGACCTCAGAACGTAACCCTCGCGTAAGATGCTCGTCGACTGTATTTTCAATTTGAGCTTTTTCAGAAGGATCAGCTCATTCTCACTTGGAACATGCACACACTTCAAGGTGAGGACACATGAGCATCCCTCATTCTTTCAGATGCCCTTAATACAGAGGATTTCTTAGTTGACCTTCCTTTCCCATTTTGGGTCAATGATAGTCCAAAACCGTTCTTCACACAATAGTTTGTCACATATCTGTGTATATGAATTCATTTCCCTATAAAGGTGGGAGCTCCATATTGGTGGAACCTGTATCCATGGATCTGGCTCAACACGGGTCCTCTGGCCCCACGTTGAGCCAAATTCGGGCCCCACCTGCACCTCCAAAGTCGACTGGAGCTTTGCTCTGGTTGCCTCCTGAGGGCTTTCTGAAGCTTGCAGAGGCCGTGCCTGTCTACCCCTGGCCTCTGTAGTCTTCAAATTCGCTTAGAGAGGTGAAAAAAATGCCACTTCTGGTTTTGCAAGGGAAACTGGTAGTGACATTTTTATGCCTTTTAAGGCATTATGAGACCCAGGGAAGCCCCCAGAGAGCTTCCTCTGGGAATGAGAAAATGAGCGCAGCTCCGGTCCCCTTCAGAGGGCATGAGGGGCTTGGGAAAAATTTTAAAAAAAAAAATCACAGATTTACTTATCCGCAATTTTCAGTATCTGCGGGGGGTCCAAGAACAGATCACCCTTGGATACCGAGGCCACATCTGTGTATGTCCATAGGATTCTCTACAGCTACCAGCAGTAGGATGATCAGGAAATTTTCTGTAGGTTCACTGCATAGGTGAGTTTTCATGTTTAATCCTTTTTGACCCACAGAGTCCCGGCTAGTGAATGGCTCAAGTCGCTGCTCTGGGAGAGTTGAGGTGTTTCGCAAAGAAGAATGGGGGACTGTCTGTGATGCTGACTGGGACATACATGACGCCCATGTTCTGTGCAGGGAACTGGACTGCGGAAATGCAGTAAGAGCACTGGGTGGAGCACAGTTTGGCCAGGGATCTGGTCCTATCTGGTTAGACAAAGTTAATTGCACAGGACAAGAAGCAATACTGAGCGAATGCCCAAAAGGTCCTTTGGGAGTCCACAGATGTGATCATAGTATGGATGCAAGTGTGGAGTGCTCAGGTAATGTTTTGACATGGGGGAATAAAAAAGGCACTGTAGCAAGCATGGTGGAGTGTGGGGGGGGGCTTCTGTTTACTGTTTACAGGCATCCTCCTGTATCCACGGTTTCTATATATATGGGGGGTGGACGGGGGGACGACGGACGGACAGAATCCCAGAGGAAACAGGAGCCTATGTGTATATTCTCCTTTTATATATTTATTTAAGTAGGGTTGGATCATGATATTACTTATTTTACATTCAAATACACTCTATGAAATTTGATTTTCTTACACTCAGGCCCAGCTGAAATCAGGCTTGCAAATGGCTCAAGTCACTGCAATGGGAGAGTTGAAGTGTTCCATAATGGCCAGTGGGGCACCATTTGTGACGATGGCTGGGATATCACAGATGCCATAGTAGTATGCCAGCAGGTAGGCTGTGGATTTGCTAGATCGGCCCCCAAATCAGCAGCATTTGGAAGAGGAACTGGCCCCGTCTGGTTGGATGGTGTTGGATGCAAAGGGACAGAATCATCCCTCAGTAACTGCTCAGCAAAAGACTGGGGAGAAAGTAACTGTCATCATGAAAAGGATGCTGGTGTTATATGCTCAGGTAGGTTCATGAATGCCTGAAATCAACTCACACACTGTGTTTTTTGACACGATTGGAGTTGCCAACAGTCCAGAAAGTAACGTAGCTTGGCTACTTGGGTGCTTTCAAATGCAGATCTTCATAGCTGAATCAGGAGGTTAAGCCCCTCATGCCATTGAGACCTGCCAGTGTCTCCACAGCAAGTTACTGATAAAGGCAAGATCAGTGGTGGACTTCCCCAGGCCTGCACCTGGGGAAAAGGTTTGCAATGCCACCCCCCATGCGTGAATCCGCCCCTCCCATTCACTGCAACTATATGGAACCCCGCACGACTCCAGGATGCAGTCTGGAAGCACAGTTTCCAACTACATCAGGAGCCTCGGAGAGGTTTCCACGTGGTCCTAGAGGCGCACAGAGCTCTGTGCCTGGGTTATTTACCCCATTCAATGAATGGCAGGTCTACTACTGGACAAGATGCTGAAGATAAAAGCTTGTGAGTTCTAAACCTCAAGGCATCAAGTTTAATTTCCCAAATGGGTGATTACAGTGTGTGATATCCATTCCCCTGGTGGGTGTAGGGGGTGGAGCTTGGAAAGCAGCTTCAGTGGATGACTTACTCCTGAGTGGACAAATATGCAGTGTTTGCAGGATGGGTTTTGCAAGGTGGTTTAATCAAGTCAGGTTCTTTGCATTCATTAAGCACCTTGTTGCTTCACAAGGACCCTTGGAACGGTATTGGCAGTCTTTACGAAGTCTCTGATACAGTCCTTCACAGTGAGCTGCGTCACAGCCAGTAGATGGACTGCTTGAAGGATGGAGGCACTGTTGGTCCTGGCCAAGAAGAATTTGGAGCAGTGGTCAGGAGAGGTATTTCCTGGGCAGTGCTGGAGCCATGTTGCCCCGGTGCCTGCTGGAAACACGATGCTGTGTTGCCCTTGTGAGGTGGCTGGGATGCCTGTGCAGGGTGCTGGAGGAATTTACCTCCAAGTACTTTCACTGCCCACTGGGGAGGGCTGGCCCCTGGCCTTACCCCAAAGGGGTCCTCCCTTTGGGGGCAACCACCTCTAAAATGGTCCCATTCTGCTCCCTGTGGGCCAAGGATGGGCCAGTGGAAGGGTCTCGGGTTGCTGCTGCTTCCCCACACAGCCTCCTCCCAGCCGGAGCCCCAGGAGTTGTGACCTCCTTATCTAGCCATAGGGCTCCTTATGAGCCCCTCGGCCAGTCAGGCTAGCCCTGCCCCTTCCAGCTGTGAGTTTGGCCAGCCCAGTTCTCCTTGGTGCTGGCTATGCTGTGGGGTGGAGTGGCTGGTTGATTGCTGTCTTGGTCAGCGCCCCATCTTGTAGTAGGGCTACTCCTGGCGCCAGAGCTTGGCAATGTGGCTTCAGGGCAGCTGGTACCATTAATCCCTATAGCCTGCTGCTGCGCCAGACTCTCCCTGAGAGGTGGGTGACTGCCGCCCTGCCTGCCAATCTCCCCGGCTTGTGAGGAGGCCCTTAGAGTGGCGGCCAACTCTCCCCCATGCTCAGCCCTTGCTCTCCCTCCTTGGTAGGGAGCGATGCCATGGGCCCCATCCCAGGGTGACACAGTGTCAGACTAGAAATAGGCATAACCCAGTTCGAATCCCCTCTCAGTTGTGCAGCTCAATAGGTGACCTTGGGCTAGGTACCATCTGTCAGCCTCACCTGTCTGAAATGGATGGGGGGCAGAGGTTAATGAAACACTTTTAGGCTATTGAAGAATGTTTTTCCTTCCAATGTTGCAGCACATCTGCTCGACAGTCACCCATGAAGGCACTATCCAAAATTCATAGCCAAAAGAAGGTCTAGAGCAGAGATGGCTAACTTGTTTCATACGGAAGGACTAAGTTAGCATTCATGGTGGCTGCTGAGGGCCGGAAGTGATGTCATTAAGCAGGAAGTGACATCACTAAGCAGATGATGGTCAGAAATAAGCACTTTGTTCTTTGTTTTGGAAGTGACATCACACCAGGGCTTTTAAAAAGGGAAAATTGGGGAAAAGTCACCTCTTCCCCCCAGCAGTTTGCCACCCACTTGCTCTGCCATCTCCCCCCAGTAAGTGGCATAGCTAAGGCATCTATCTGCTACCTGGGCTCAAAGAAGATTTTGTAAACCCCTCCCCCATGACAAAATCACATTTAATTAAGTAAATAAATAAAATTGTGCCCCTTATTGGTTATAAACACTGTGCTGGGGTGAAGAGGGACAGGTATTCTCCCCCTACTAAATATAAGAGGAGCACCATTGAAAAAGTGCCTCTTTACCAGCAGAATTGTATTGTGATATGCAGAAATGATAGCTGACATATATTAACATCTTATTGCTTTTGTGCTGTATCATAATAACATCTCATTGGCTATCAGAACACTCAGTCTCATAGGTCAGTCTGGAGTTAAGCAAATCCACTTTTTGTTCCACAAGGCAGTTGTGTTTTCATTTTCTGGTTAATTGGCCATAACTTTTGATAGAATACAGATATTCCAATGTGGTTTGTTTCATTGCATTCTGCATTAAATTACCTTTCCAATGATATAAAACATGATGGTGTTATTCTACCATACCAAGGTTTTCACTAATTTTGGCCATCTCAGATTATTGCCCTCTTAAAACTTGTTGCCTGGTGCAATTGCTGCCTCCTGTGCCCCTTTAGCTATGCCACTGCTATAAAAGACTGTGCTGAGCATCATTTTTGAGGAACAGTACGCGTCTCATTTCATGAGATCATCTAGAAAGCAGAAAACTGCCAACATCATCATTCCTTCCTTGTGACTTTGCTGGGAAAGCTGGCTTGTCACTACCAGAGGCAGAAGGATGGACATCATTGGCCTTACTAAGCGTGTGGAAATTTGTGGTTGCCTGTGCTAAAACATTTTGAGTGTGTTTGAACTTTTGGTATGAAAGCCTAGAGCTTTGCCATCAGCTGTGATGGTGATCTCTCTCTTTCTCTCTCTCTCTTTCAGAGGTGAGGCTTGAAGGTGGTTCAATGCCCTGCTCTGGCAGAGTTGAGGTGCTCCATAACCACCAATGGGGAACAGTTTGTGACAGCGGTTGGGACTTAGCTGATGCCCGTGTTGCATGCAAGGAAGCGGGCTGCGGAGAGGCTTTAGCAGCGCCAGGTGGAGCAAAGTTTGGAGCTGGATCAGGTCCCACCTGGAAGGATCATGTGGACTGCACTGGGGAAGAAGAAAGCCTCAGCATGTGCCCAGCAACAAAGTCTCTGGGAGAAAATAGCTGTGACCACAGCAAGGACGCCAGTGTAGAGTGTGCAGGTAACAATTATTGAATTGTAGATATAAAAAGATGTGAAATCATTACTCTGCCAACTGCCCTAAATGTAAAAATATTTTAGGGGTTTGATTAATATATATATATTGCCTTTCTCCCTGGAATTGGACCCAAGACACCTTGTAATAAATTTTAAGCAATTAAGGGCAGAATCCTAACCAGGTCTACTCAGAAATAAGTCCTATTTTGTTCAATGGGACTTACTCTCAGGAAAGTGTGGTTAGGATTACAGCCTAATTTAACTAATTAAAATTAAAACAACTAATCCATAAATTAAAGGCATCTAAAACTCTATGCAAAAGAACTGCAACTGTTCCACATAAAAATAGTACCCAGTTTAATTGCTCTGGGACAGGGGTGTCCAAAGTTTTTGGCAGGAGGGCCACATCATCTCTCTGACAATGTGTTGGGGGCCAGGGGAAAAAAAAATTAATTTACATTTAAAATTTGAATAAATTTACATAAATGAATACATTAAAGATGAACTTATATGAATGAATGAGGGTCTTGCAATAGATCAAGGCCTATAAAAGACCTTGTACAAAGCAAGGCTGGTCTTTCCTTCACTGCCACTGCTGCATCACAGATGTAAAACAGCAAGCAGTGGAGGGAGCCTTCATCCCACAGCTCATGCAAGATGTCAAACAGTCGCTCTCATGCTGAGAGCAGTTGTGTCGGGCCAGTGTGGGCTCCAACAAATCTCCGGAGGGCCAGAGGCTCATTGGAGACTGGGGGCTCCCTGAGGGCCACATTGAGAGGCCTCGACGGCCACAAGTGACCCCAGGGCCAGGGTTTGGGCACCCCTGCTCTGGGACAGTAATGCCTACTCCAAGACTCAGTCAGTCACTCATTTCTGTCCCTCACTTTACCCTGAAGATACCCCCACTAGCTTCAGAGATGTTCATTTATGTGTTGGTGTTTTCCTACTCCTTAGAAGTGCCTGAGATCAGATTATCAGATGGCCCCAATCCCTGTGCTGGCAGAGTTGAGATACGCTATTCAAAACACTGGGGAACCGTATGTGATAAAGGTTGGGACCTTGATGACGCCAAGGTTGTGTGTCGGTATCTTGGCTGCGGAACAGCTTTCTCAGTCCCTCAAGGTTCTCGCTTTGGAAAAGGATCTGGTCCCATCTGGTTGGACAACGTTGACTGCAATGGGACAGAGAGTAATATCAGAGAATGCAAAGCAAAAGCCTGGGCGGACTATGACTGTGACCACTCAAAAGAGGCAGGCGTTGTCTGTGCAGGTAAGATGCAGTGGTGCACATTCAAAAACGAAGCAGTTTGTGCTGCCAAACATTTTATGCCATTGAATGAAACTGAATTGAATATGAACTTTCTGTCCAGGGCCTCAATGGCCTGGTAGTCCCAAGTCCTCCCTGTGAGGTTGGATCATTCATCCATCATCCTGCACCCATTCCCTCTACACACACACTGAAAAATAACTCATGAGAACAAGATTGCAATCTGCCACAAGCGGTAGGGAACAGGTGTGATGGAAAGAGGGATCTGCTGACCAAACAGTTTCAGCTCTCTCAAACTATTATTAATAGAAGAACTCAGTTTGGCCAGGGAAATATTTTCTTTTGTCTGTCCTGACTCTCCCAAAACTCAATTTGGGTGGATATCCCCTGGTTCTGGTGTTACATGAGAAGGAAAAGAGCATCTCTCTATCCACTCTATCCATCCCCTGCAAAAAATTTTATGTCTCAATCTTGTCACTCCTCAGGCACCTCTTTTCTAGACCGAAGAGCCTCAAACGCTGTAACCTTTCCTACAGCTGTATTCAGCTGCATATTAAAGAAGAAATGTGGATAATTAAGTAAAATACTACTTACTGCAAGTTCATAGTATTTTGTCCATCACAGTTCCCTCCCTCAAAACAAAATAAATGGCATTATAAATAATTTTATCTATATAATATAAAATATGTAAATAATATTAATAATAAATAAATTATAGTTTGGAGAGAGTGGTTAAACATTTCTGTTGGATATTTCTAAAGCTTAGAACTAGGTTTTCCAGGAATTGAGGAGGGAGCCAATGTTCATTAAGCCATTTTGGTCAAGCTGTGTCAGGAAAGATTTTTGTGTCAGGAAAGATTTCCTGTGTCAGGAAAGCAATCTGCAGCTGCTACCCAGGGGTTTGCTGTCTCAGAGAAAATCTGGCACCCTTCAAAATCAAATCATTGCTGTGAATAAAACAAACTTCAGGAACCTCTCAAAGGATTTTACTTGGACACAGCATATAATAATGCTGGAAGAACTGTGGGATCATTGCACTGGGAGAATCGGCAACTTGATCGCAACTTCCAACTTTCCCAAGAAACACTCTCCAAACAGTAGATGGGTTTGATATCTCTGTATGTGAGGTCTGTATGTGAATCTCTGTATGTGAATTCCATTTTGGGTATATCTCCATAGGATTCTTCACATCTAGTAGCAATAGGGTAGAAACTCAGAAACTTTCTGTAGATTAAAAAGAAAATACGTGCACTTTCATCTGTAACCCTTTTTACCCCTTCAGACTTCCGTCTAGTGAATGGCTCAAGTCGCTGCTCTGGCAGAATCGAAGTGTTGCACAACAAAGAGTGGGGGACTATCTGTGATGATGACTGGGACAGACATGATTCCGAAGTTCTGTGCAGGGAACTGGATTGTGGAGACGTAGTAAAAACCTTAGGTGGAGCTCGGTTTGGCCAGGGATCTGGTCCCATCTGGTTAGAGAAAGTGAACTGCTCAGGAGAAGAAATGACCTTGAGTCAATGCCCAAAAGATCCCTGGGGGGATCATAGCTGTGATCACAGCAAGGATGCAAGTGTGGAGTGTGCAGGTAATGTTTTGTGTTGTAATTGCAGGACGTTTTATAAACCCAGCTTCCTGAGGGCTGTAGCAATCATGAGTTGAAGCAAAATGAAGACCCAGAGACCAGCTTAAGTGCGAAGGGCTAGACCTGCTTTTCTGAGGCAGCCCAAGCTTTTATTACTTTCTCATAAAACAATTTACAACCAGGCTTGAGTTGCTCTCAGCCACTGATCAAACACACTTTTCCCAGGCTTAAAACATTCATAACAATTGAGCGCTGCCCTTATCTACAACTATGACTCATCCTGGTTCTCTCCTGCACTGGGCCTCTTGCCTTTAGTTTCTCATAACAAAGAAAACTTCCAAGGTCTTTCTCGGATGAGAGAAAAGAAGGAGGAAGGGGGGGAAAGAAGAGGGGGAGAGGGGAGAGGGGTATTCCCGCCCAAATGGTTGTCATGTTTTACTGAAAGCTCAGAAACCCAGTGCTTCTGCACAACAGCAGGTGTGCCCGCTGTTGCCACATTCACTAAAACTCAATGTTACTATGCATATTCACTACATCGGGCCCAGAGATCTGAACCAAGTTTATGTTTCATTAAAATCACATTTTCTACCAAGGCAAATTTTCTGGATGAAACTGAAGTTGCTTCTTCTGTTGAATTCTGCAGAAGCATATCTCTTGCCCATCTCAACATCATCCTGAAAGAAGTATTGCTTCATGGAGCCGGCTTTGAAAATCCAAAATAGTATTTGGTACTGTATAAAGTCTGTATTACTTACATGGCATAGAAATTAAGGTGACCATGTGAGTTTGTGTTGACCTGATGAGTTGGAGCAGAAGACTCTCACCTACACTATTAACAGTAGTTATTGCCTCTGGCCTTGAATGCAGTTCCCTTCTTTCAAATTTTGCAAAAACAGGCTCAGACAAACCTAAAAATGGAAGACCAGTTCAGTGGACTGGCTTTTTACAGCTTTGACTGAATTATATTTTCATCTATTTTTTTTTTTTCCAGCTTAGGGCCCAGTCCTATTCAACTTTCTAGCTCCGGTGCAGCCACAATGCAGCCCCAATGTAAGGGAACAAATGTTCCCATACCTTGAGGAGGCCACTGTGACTGCACCCCCAACACAGGATGCAGTGCACACCCCACTGGAAAATAGGATAGGATTGGGCCCTTACTGAGCTATTTTTTCATAAACAGGGTATGTGGATACACAGGGTATATCTCAGTCATTTTTTAACAGCAATGCTGTTTGAGAAATGTGTTTCCCAAACACATTTGGGAAAGTGTTGGAAATGTGTACCCAGTTCCTCAGTTTCAAATTAACAGTGGATTGTATAGATGGCTTGGATTTTAGAACCCTTATAATTGTTCTAGTGATCACAAAATCAGATCCTCTTCCAATCCTCTTGTAATGTGACATGGAGTAAATTGGTTTTTCCTAAATGGATTTTTCTCTGTTCATCAATTTGCACCCAACTACTATTCAACTGAGAAATTATCCTTTAGATTGTTTTTCCTTATCTCACTCTCTAATTCACTCCACACAATTTGATCTTATTTCACTCAGAGGTCAAGTTGGTGAATGGTTCAAGTCACTGCAATGGGAGAGTTGAAGTATATCATAATGGTGACTGGGGTACTGTTTGTGACGATCTCTGGGACATTGAGGATGCCACAGTTGTATGCCGACAGCTGGGCTGTGGAAATGCAAGATCAGCCCCAGGTGAAGCCCACTTTGGAAGCGGAACCGGTCCCATTGGGCTAGAGGATGTTGGATGCAATGGGACAGAATCAACCCTCAGTCAATGCCCAGCAAAAGACTGGAGTGACAATGACTGTTATCATTTCGAGGATGCTGGTGTTGTATGCTCAGGTAGGTCTTTTAATAGGTGAAATTGACCCACATTTTAGTTTTGACTTGATTAGAGTTGCCAGTTATCCAAAGGTAACCTGACTTGGCTGCTCCTGTGATTTTGTAAGCAGATTGTCATGCCTGAATCAGAAGGGAAAGGTTTTCGCTTCACTGAGAGAATCATTATCACCTCCCAATGTCTCCACATCAAGCAGCTGCTGAATCAGGGGACAGAACTCAGTAGAAGAAAACTTGTGGATTAGAAACATTAAAGGACCACAAGTTTAATTTCCCAAATGTAATTCTTGAGGTGAATGTTTTCTGATGAATGTGCTCCCATGTTGGAAAAATGCATTGTAAGAAACAGGCTTCTTGAGGCTGTCAAATCCACTTTGGGACAACTGGTCCCCTCATGCCATCATTTAGACCTGAGTCTGATCAGTGTAGTAATCACCTTCATTGCTTTTGGAGAGCTGTTCATCCAAAACAGTAGCTTAAGTGGGCTTTAAATAACACACTGCTATGAGAGGTGATGTGTATTTATTGAAGGATGGAATGACTTTTGAGAAGGGAAAGGCATTGAGAGTTTCAAAGATGGAAATCTGATGTTTCATGGAGTGGAAGCTAAAGATAACAGGTAAGAGCCCTGCATCACCTGTAAAGTGGTGGAAGGAGTGGAAAATGACTGGGAATACAAGAAAGAAGCTTGAACTCAGAAGGTGGTGCCTTCGCAAAATTGGCTGCAACCTCTAACTTATGAACTCAGTCTCCTGATTCATTGGCTCACACTCTGGCCTCTTCTTGGTACATGAAGGTAGAAGTGCCTTGATTTTCCTTGGTGAAATCTTCCTTGGGAAGATAAACTGATGGATGTCCCTGAAACTGAAGTTTATCTTTTTCAATATCTGAAGCTGTCAACTTCAAAAATAAAGTGTCAGGCGTTGAGAAAGAAGGATACAAAGCACAGCTTTTCCTCTTTCCTGGAAAGTCACCAATGCCCTCATTACTGCCAGAGTCTTCCCTTTAAATTGAGAAAGAATAGAGGCAAGATAAGAAAGAAGAGCCTCCTCCTTCAAACAGCCCAAAGTGTGTGTGTGTGTGTAAGAGAGAGAGAGAGAGAGTGTGTGTTTCTGAAAACACACACGTTTTCTACATGACAGGAGACATTGCTGGTGTTGATTTGCTTATATTTGGTTGGATATATTAAAAAAAACATGTCTTTTTGACCCTAATCCTAACTAACATCCCAACTCTGACATAGATGTGCCATTGGGGCATGTGCTGCATCCTGCAGTTGGGGGGCAGTCACGGAGACCTCCTTGAGGTAAGGGAATGTTTGTTCCCTTACCTCAGAGCTGCATTGCCCTTTTGTTGATGCTGGAGGTTGGTTAGGATTGCACCCTTAGTCACTCTTGGAGATCCTGTTACAGGTTGAAGATTCAGAACATGACCAAATGTATATTCTAATAATTAAATGTCGGAAGCTGGGTGTGATGACAATTGGCATGTCCTTAGAGTCAGCATGGTAGAACTCTTATAGGGACAGACTAGAAATTGGAGGCTGAGGTTCAAATCCCCACTCAGATGTGAAGCCGAATGGGTATCCTCTCAGCCCAACCTGTCTGAAATAGATGGGAGCAGTGAGAGTTTCCCACAGGAAGGGTAGGACAGAAATGTAGCAATACATATTGTCTTTTAAAATAACATTATTTTCCAATTTTATAGTTTTGTCATTCTGATATCAAGAACAATGTCCAATATATACAAAATTCATGACAAGTTGGGAAGTGGGAAAAGAGATATTTTTTTTAACGTGTTTGACGCATCTGATAGTCTAGATCGGGGTGTTAAACTTGTTTCATATAGTCCATCAAAGTTAACATTCATAGTGCCTGCTGAGGGCCAGCAGTGACATCATTATGCAGGAAGTGACATCATTAAGCAGACGATGGCCACAAATAAGTGCTTAGTTCTCACACAGAAACTCACTAGCTGCAAATGACAGTCGAGAAAATGTGCAAATCTTGAGCATAAGTTCAAGGTATGAGAGAGCCCAATTGTAACAGGGAGCAAATAAATTGCTTCCAAGGACCACATCCGGCCTGCGGGCCTTATGTTTGACACCCTTGATTGTCTAGATTGTCAGAGAACTTTGGGTTTACTCCAAGGATGCATCTTTCTTTCTTTCTTTCTTTCTTTCTTTCTTTCTTTCTTTCTTTCTTTCTTTCTTTCTTTATTTATTTATTTATTTATTTATTTATTTATTTATTTATTTATTTATGTTTCAGAGCTCCGTCTAGTCAATGGGCTTAATAACTGCTCCGGGCGGGTTGAGGTGTTGCACAACAAAGAATGGGGGACCATCTGTGACACTGCCTTGGATATACAAAATGCCCATGTTATGTGCAGGGATCTGGGCTGTGGAAATGCAATAAAGGCATTAGCTGGAGCAGAGTTTGGCCAGGGCTCTGGTCCCATCTGGCTAGAAAAAGTTAATTGCACGGGGCAAGAAGCGACACTGCGTGACTGCCCCAAAGGCCCCTGGGGAGAGCACAGCTGTGACCACAGCAAGGATTTAAGTCTGAAGTGCTCAGGTAACTTTTTATATTATGATGCAGTTAGACAAGTTTATAAGGGCCCAGCAATCAAGATCAGGTTTGTGTTTCATTACAATCTGCCAAGCAAATTTCCTGGATTACATCTTGATGGTTTAATTGGTGTGAAGAATATAGGATTTTGCCCAAAAAGGTTGCCAGGAATACTCCTTACTTTTGCCCCAAGAAGGAGGGTTCTGGGCAAAACGGTCTTTGTCAGAGTGGCAGCACGAACATACATAAATTTCCCACACTATTCCTGATGCAGTAGCATCAGCACAACCTATGCTGCATCCTATGGAGGAATTGTGGCTGCTGGAGGTCTTCTTGGGATAACAATAACAATAACAGGTATTTATATACCGCCTTTTTTGGTCTTTATTCAAGACTTTATTCAAGGCGGTTTACATAGGCAGGCTTATTAAATCCCCGTAAGGATTTTTACAATTTGAAAGAAGGTTCAAATTGTGGTTCTTTCAAGAACCACAACATTTCAGGTGTTTCTTTCTGATCTGGTTTCACATTCTGGCCTCCATCCTCCCACGCTCAGAGCAGATGGAATACCTTGGCTCAGCTTGTCAGCTGCTTCAAGGTCGCACGGTGCCGGTGGCCTCGAACTGGCGACCTTGTGGATGTTATCTTCAGGCAGACAGAGGCTCTACCCTCTAGACCAGACCTCCTGCTCCTCCATAAGGGGTCATATGGAAACAAGGGGACAAGGAAAGCCACAACAGTCACTATATGTCAACTTGGACCCATGCCAGCTATATCACTGGTGCAAATCCAAGTTAATGAGTGTAGGTGAATCAGACCCTGAAGGGGGAATTGGGTACTGCATGCACGGGCACTGGCTGTAGCACTTTGCAACAGCAGAACATAATTGTGCCGTCTCAGAATGGCCACAAACAGTATCCAGAGCACTCTGTCAGTGGCCAATTTGGGAGCACTGCTGTAAGAGGTGGCAGAGTTCCCTGGCCATCCCCAGACCTTGCCACACCTGCCTGAGCAGGTAAGGCAGTAGCAAGGGTAGGGGATGGGCAAGGAAGGGGAATGGAGCAAACGCATAACTGTATGTGAATTCATTTTCTTATATATCTCTATTGAATTCTCTATAGCTAACAGCAGTAGGATGGTCAGGAAATTTTCGGCAGATTCCATTGCATGGGTGAGATTTCATGTTTAATTCTTTTTGACCTTCAGAATTCCGTCTAATAAATGGCTCAAGTCGCTGCTCTGGGAGAATCGAGGTGTTTCGCAAAGAGGAATGGGGGACTGTCTGTGATGCTGACTGGGACATACATGACGCCCATGTTCTGTGCAGGGAACTGGACTGCGGAAATGCACTAAGAGCATTCGGTGGAGCACAATTTGGCCAGGGATCTGGTCCTACCTGGCGAGACAAATTTAATTGCACAGGACAAGAAGCAAGATTGATTGAATGCCCTAAAGGTCCCTGGGTACGGGACAGATGTGATCACAGCAGGGATGCAAGTGTGGAGTGCTCAGGTAATCTTTTGACATGATGTTCTAATCGGAGACCTTTTAATAGGATCAGGTTTCAAAGGGCCCAGAGATCAGAAACAAAGATTGGGTATTGTGCATGGAGCAGCAGCAACATAATAATAATAATAATAATAATAATAATAATAATAATAATAATAATAATAATAAAACTTTATTTTTATCCCGCCCTTCTCCCAAAAAGGGACCCAGGGCGGCTCCATATACTGTAGTTGTAAAATGGCTGCCAATTGAAGAGTGCGCAGTGCTCCACCTGCGGCCATTTTGTTTGTGATGCACAAGAGGCACTCGGGCAGCCGAGTCTTATCCCCAGGACACAAGTTCCTTTACCTGGAGGAGACTTCCAGAATGGTCCCCCCTCACAAGTTACAGCATGCACTGCAGTGGTACAACTTCAGTGGAGTGTGGTTTAGATGGAACGAAAACTTACCCCTGCTAACTGGGCAAGAAGCACTTTTTCAAGTGGGTTCTCCTCTTTTGTTTAGCAGAGGAAGGGTAACTGGTCCACCTCACCCCAGCAGTGTCTTTTCTAGTGCCTGTTTGCTGGTGTCCTTTTGTACGTATCTTTTTAGATTGTGAGCCCTGTTGGGACAGGGAGCCACTTTGTGGCTTTGTGAACTTCGTTGAAAAGTGGTATATAAATACTGTTGTTGTTGTTGTTGTTGTTGTTGATGATGATGATGATGATGATAGTACTGTTGGCATTCTAAAATTAAGGTAGGCCACTTGATAACCTAATGTTCTAACTTTTGATTATTTTAAAAGGTAAATAGAAGATCACCAACCATCATACCATCATTTCAGGAATGGCTTTTGCAGTTTGATGAAGAAAAAATGTATGGGCTCAACTGCTTATCAGAAAACTAACTCATCAAAAAAATACTGATGTGAATAAGTGATGGTGACTTGTGTTTGCTAAACACTGGGAAAATGCTTCACCTTGATTACACAGAGATTAGCTATTAAAATGTTGGGAACTGATGAATGACCCAGTCCTATCCAGGCCTTCCCCAAGTGGATATTTCAGACCATCAACATAAACTTGGGACTGCTGATGCTGCAGCTGCTCCATCATTCTGTGTGCCCTGTCGGCCACAGCATGGGAGCCAGCAAGTTCTGCACCGCTAACTGCAGGTTGCTGAACCTCTGCCAGAGCCGGTAAGTTAGCGGCATGGATAGGGCTGGGCCAAGCTGGAGGCAGAAGGAGGATTTATTTCAGTGACACCAGCACATGCTGGATCTTATCCCTCTTTCCCAGCCCCCAGATGTACTCCAGTCTTATGCAGACAAAAGAGCTGGTGGAGGTGGTCTGAGGGCCACTGATGGCCAGGCAGCTTGCAAAAAGGTAAATAAGAATATTTTTTTTTATTTACATCTCCCAGGCTGCCCGGTCCCCAGCCAGCCTATAGCATGCAGCACATACTCTGTTGGTTGGCAATCTTCAGTCTCAAGATACTATGGTATAAGGCTATAACACCCAGTATTCCCAGGCGGTCTCCCATCCAAGTACTAACCAGGCCTGACCCTGCTTAGCTTCCAAGATCAGACAAGATCAGGCATGTGCAGGGTAACAGTAGCTGATGGTACTACATGCTCTGGCCCAGCCCTGGAAAGGATTGAGCCGTGAATGAGCCAAGATGAATGCATACTGAAGATTGGAAGAGAAACCTGTGCATGGGGTGAAGCTGGAGGAGATGGCTCATTTAGACATATTTTAATTTAATATAACATTAAATAATGTTAATATAGATATTGTATGACTGATTATAATATCGTTATTAGAGGAAATATTTTTGGAACATGGATCTTTTTTTAGGGATATATTTGTATAGATATGATATGTTGCATGACAGTGATAAATGATTGGGAAGAGGAACAGTTATTATATCAGACCAATTTGGTGAAGGAGAGAATATCAAAACAAAATAGTTTAGCTTATCTCTAAAATAAACAATTCTTATACATATTGTTTATAAATAATAGGAATATCCAATACATGGAAGAAATATTTTTGATAAGCTTCTGGTTTTTTATATATGCAAAACTATGCACAGTGTGTATTCATTATCGCATGAATCATTTCAAATGAATAAAGATATTTATTTTTAAAAAGATGTTTTTAAATTGGCATTGAAATATATTTTGATGAAAGTTTGTTTAGATTTTTGTTTTCAGTATGGTATTATCACAAATATGTGTATCATAAATTTAGTCATGGGCTCTGTTACTGCTGTGTAAAAGTCAACGACATTATGTTTTCTATTCATATATCTGGGCTCTCTGTGATTCCATTCCTCTAACACAGCGGTTCCCAAGCTTTTTAGCACCAAGTTCCACTTGCTAAAATGACACTCTTATCAGAACTCACCTAGGTTTAGGAGACTTTTTTAAAAAGGAGATCTAGAAAAAAAAATTATTTCCAAGAAATAATATTTTTGTTTATTTACAAAAAAACTTGAACCATTTCTTATAATGAAGCAGCCCTAATGAACTTTAATGAATGATCCTTTCCCACTTTTCTCCCCAGAAATTTTTTTAAACTATTTATTAGGGGGCATCACATTTTATCTCCCTATATTTACATATGATTGCAAACCCCAGGAGCTGAGCTCTTTACAGGGGAAGAAGCAGGTATCTGATTATTGAATAGCCTAGGGCTTGAGGCATTTAGTTATCTGATCTTGTCATTACCTGTGTTTACACTGGAGGCTCTGCCCAGCTCTTCATGACCCACCAAAAATTAGGTCAGTGGATCCTATCAGTGGGTCCCAACCCAAAGTTTGGGAACCACTGCCCTAATAGGTTGATATACACATTTCAAAGTCTGCCACATGGAAGTTTCTGCCACCACTTGTTAATGCAGACACCACGTCAAATAAATGCCAAATAGAATAGCACACATATGCTGCAAAGCACTGTGTGCTGTTATGTGCCACGCATATGGTGCAACACACATCACAAGAGCACATCACACTAGAGATGGGCATGGCGACATGCCACAGACCTGATTCCAATGGCAGACCAGGCAAAAAGCACACACCTCCAACTGTGTGCAGGAGATTATTTCACCTAGAGTGGAAGGTATTGTGAGTTTCCCCTCACTGAATGAGGGGAAACCACCTGGCCAATCCCTGCCACCCCTTTCCCTAGACAGATGGGGTTGGATGCCCAACTGATGGACACATGCCAGTCTCAGCAGGAGGGCTATCTAGGAGCTCTATTCTCTTCACTTTGACCCAGACAGGAAGACACAGCAATCCATATTCTGCACATGTGGCTTTTTGGGAATGATGTTTCAAAGAAAGAAAGTCAGAAGAGCATCACAGGCTCATGGCTCCTGCATCTAGGATAGCAGGAGCTACATCATAACAAAGTCCTGAGGGGGATGGAAGGCTAGAAATGTCCAAAAATAGTGAAAAGCACAAAACTGGGGGGGGGGGGGGAACCGCATTCATCACACCTTTTAAGAGAAAGTGGGAGCTGCTAACTTAGGCGAGGAAGAGGTAGGTTGAGAACAACCATCTATTTCTCTTGAGCTAGATCTCGAGAGTAATGCTGCAATTGCACTCCTGTGCAGACATGCTCTGCTGGAGTCAGCCAATAAAACTGTGCACGGCACTGAACGAATCATTATCACTGGCAACTTCATATGCCTGCAAATCAAGCTGCTAAATGCATGAGTCTGGAGACATTTTCAAGCTGGAAACCCCAGACATGATTAATTTCAGAAGATTCATTTACCATTTGAGTGGTGAATATTTGTTAAGAATGTGGTTGCTCTTGAAGTGATGGCTGGAATTTACCACATCAGGGGAAAAGCTTAAGAAGGATCAGGATTCCTCCGGCGGTGAGCATCGCAAGAGAACAGCTCATTTCCACCTGCTGTCATTTGGACGTGAACTCAGCCAGTGCAACAACCACCACCAGCATTTTTGTGTCAGAGCCATTGCTCTGGACAGGCCTTCTCAGAGTTCCAGAGTGGCCCAGGCTACTTCCAGCTTTTGCAGCCCCTGGCCATAATAAAAATTTTTTTTTTTTTTCAAAACATGATGATACTTGAACACAAAATAGGATGCATCAAATGCTAAAAAGATTAAGGCAACAACCCTATGCACACTTTCCTGGGAGTAAGCCCCATTAATTACAATGGAATTTACTTCTGAGTAGACATGGATAGGCTTGGGCTCTAAGAAGTGTTTAAATTTGAGGATGTTTGAGCTTGAGGGCCTGGCTAAATGGCCCTCCTGCCCTTCCTTCCCCTCCCCAAGGATCTTCCTTTTGGAACATTGATATTTATGGGGAAATATATCTAGATTTATACAAGCGAGGAAAACTCTCATTGCAGCAGGTGGAATGATAGCCCAATCCTATCCATGTCTACTCAGAAGTAAGAGATGGGCGACTTATTGCAAGGATTCCTGTGGGATGATATGGTTCTCTGTGTTTTTGACACAGTGATCTGAAAAGGTCTTTCAGGATGCCTTTCTGTGGTGACCATGCCACCCAGGGTCAATGGTAGACTGACTACATCCTCAAATGTGGAACCGTAATTTTTCACAAGAGATGAGTGAACACCATGCACGTAACAGAAAGTACATTCTTTGGAATGCTCTTGGGGTACAGACTCAACTTGTTTCCCACCCCAGTGATCCCAGCTTTTGAAAAACAACTGGCATCCTATCAGGACAGCCCTACATCTTACTCTGCATAGCCCCACAGCAAATTCCGATTCCTGGTCAAAGTTAGCCAACATTCTCTCTCCATTTGTTACACTGTCCCAACATTCTGTTCCATTTCCCCAACAATCTCTCACACTCTAGAAGTGGGGCCATGCATACAAGAAAGTCTCAGTGTCCAATGGGTTCTGTTGTTGTGGTTTTTATACATGGGACCATTCAAACATAACACAAAAGGAATTCAGCAAGACGTATACTATTTGTGTCTGCTGTTCATGTAAGCTTGGAGCTTTAAGTGAATATTCGCTCTCTAAGGAAAAGTGAAAACTTTACAATAACGACATGGGAGCCAGTTGGATGTGTTTAATTTATGATTCCATTATTTGTTTTCTTTATCTGTTTCTCACCTTTCCTGACAGCATCTCTGCAGAGCAGCTTACAAAAGGTAAACCCATAAAAAAATTTGTGCTATAATAAAAATTTGTTAAATTTACTAAAAAAATGTATGTAGTTCTATAGGTATCTGGTATTACTTGGGCACCATTCCACCTAAGAAAGAGGTCTTTGTGAAAAGTGGTTCCCTCTTCATATATAGTGATGTTAGACATGGTAGTTTAATCCCTATTTTTCATATGAATGTGTGGGCACAGTTCAAATTGTTTTTATTTCTTGCTTTATGATCGCTATAATAGTATGTATATTTGAAAGAAACTATACAATGGCCCCAAATTGACAGTTTCCATTTGTCCACTTTTCAGGGACTTCTGTGCCTGGAGCCCCTGTCATATTTTTCTTTCTCGAAAAGCAGCCACAGGGGCAAGGTAGGGATGATTTGAATTAGGGCTGCAGCTCATGGGATGGGGCAGCATAATCATTTGGCTCTGCATTGTGAATTGGATCCAAATGCACACTTCACCTCCTCCCAAAAGTCCACCACAGTGGAGCAAGCTTAAGAGCTGGGCAGCCAGTCCTAACTTGTGCTGGAGCAGGTAGGCTAGTGGGTCTGCGCTGTATCTAGTGCAAGTTTTGGGCTGTCTGGGGCTCAACCCACATCAAGAGGAAACTTTTCCACTTAACCTGGGGAGAGCTGCAGCAGCCTCAATGGGTCTACTGGAATCTGCACTGCCTAAATTGGTGGCGCAAATCCGAGCAGCCCAGGACTTCCCCAGGCCACCCAGGAAAGGGGCTAGGATCCGGCATAAGTGCCGGATCCTGGCCCTGCCTCTGGCTCCCCGCCTACCCCCAGGAATGTCCGCTGCTCATCCTCCCCCTACCCCAAAATGCCTCCTCCCCACCTTCCCCGCACTCCCCAGACTCCGGGGCCCGCTGAGCTTAGCCAACACCATCTCTCCCTTCTCTGGGGCCCACAGCAGCACGGGGAGGCTGGAGCATGTCGGCATGCTGGCCTATCTCCCCCAAGAGTGGGCATGGAAGTGTTTTACGGCACATTCGGAACACTCTTTGGCCAGCACAAGGGACTGAACCGACTGAACAGGCACTTTGGATTGTGCCTTTCGCCCACAAATCTTACCTTGCGGTTTAATAGCACTTTTGGAAGGAGGTTGATTGAAGTCAGAAACTCATCATGGTAGCCAAGAGCTAAACTCTTGTTTCTCTTGTGTCATGACTCAGATCTAAATTTGGCTACTGGAGACATTTTCAAGAAGAAAAAATACTTTGGTAGTTCCCAGTATTGAGGTCTGTTATTGCTGCTGGTTTGACCCTAATGTCAAGGAATGGGCAGAAGTGACCAAATTCTAGCTAAGAGGAAAGGAAAGCTTCTTGAGTCCAGGTGCCGGAAAGCTAAGGAAAAACAATTATATTATGCCTATCCTCCTAGGCTGATTTTTAAGAAATAAAAGTACTTTAGGCCCAATCCTATATACTACTTACAATAGTGGAACTTATGGTCTGTTGTTGTAAATGCAGCAGAGCTGCTGTAAATAGTGTACCATTGTCAAGGAGGGAGCCGGCAAAACAAATGGCTGGCAGCTTTACTCTCCCAGTTCTCACCCAGTTCTGACAAGCCTGGCCCCTGACAAACCAGGTAAGTATGTGGAAGGGGTGGGTTGTGGGTGGGAGGGGGGAGAGCAAGGGCAGTTTTGGACTGGGGGGTTATGAGTCCCAGCTGCAGAGACTTGTGCCAGGATCCTATCCCCAATTCTCCTAATGTAGGCTTTCCCTCTCTTTGGACTTATACCAGCTACATAGCTGGCGTAGGACTAAGGAGACCCCTAGGCCAACCAAGAGGTAAGTAAAAAAAAGTACTTCTCATTGGCCTTCTGGTTGCCTCCCCCCACAGCATGCTGTGTGGGCGCAATTGGGCTCCTAGAAAATCAACGCTATGAAATTTTATGCCATATCTAGTTCGACCCTAAGGATGATCAGTAAGAAACCTACTGGCCTTCATCACCTCATCTTTAAAAGGGAAAAAGGTTTTATTTATTACGCTCCTTGCTAAGCTTATCCCCACGTTCTGGACTAGATGGACCTCAAATCACGGTGACCAGATACAGTGGAGACACAGTGCCTGCACCTTTAACCATTGTATAGCATTTGGCAGATGCAGCTCAACATGGAAGGGTTTAAGAAGCTGCACTTGCCAATATTCCCTCTTCTATACAATGGTTAAAGGCATACCACTGTGTCCTCCATTGTATCTGGCCACCCTGCCTCCAAGCAAGGACTGAGGAGGGACAAAGAAGATAAGCATGCAAAACAGAAACTTCCAGTCATCACTGCTTGTGCATGCATAGCTGTTTGTGCCAAAAATGTCTTATGGGTGACCATGCATGGGTAATCCACATGACAGTGCTAAAGACCGTCAATCTCACATGGCCTGTGAATGTTTATGCTTGTGGGCCCTAAAAGTGTTTGTTGTAAATTCTGAAAAGTTTGGTATGAAGGTCTGCTGCATCATAATCAACTGCATTTGTGACGTCTTTCATTCCGTTCTCTCTCCCCACAGAACTCAGGCTGGCAGGGGGAAAAAATGCTTGTTCTGGTAGAGTTGAGATCCTCCATAACCATGAGTGGGGAACAGTGTGTGAGGACAACTGGGATTTAGCTGATGCCCGTGTTGTGTGCCGGGAAGTGGGCTGTGCAGAGGCTTTAACAGCCCTAGGAGGAGCTATGTTTGGGGAAGGATCTGGTCCCATCTGGTTGGATCAAGTGAACTGCACTGGGGAGGAAGACAGCCTGAAATCATGCCCAACAGAAAAACCTCTGGGAGAAAATAACTGTGACCACAACAAGGATGCTGGTGTACAGTGCAAAGGTATGGGTTATAGAACTACACCGCAAAAAAGGTCCTGTGAAATCATAAAAGTATTTCCTTGCCCTAAGAAAACTTTATTTATTTATGTATTTTAAAATGTATATGTTGCCTTTCTGCCCCAAAAGGGACCCAGGGCACTTCAGGAAAAAACAAAACAAAAAAGTCAAACAGTCAACATAAGCGATTAACATTAATTTGGTGTGAATGCAAAATTTGTTGTGAATGTCATTTCCAATAAAAGATGGCTGAGAATTTTCAGTTGAAGTCTAAAAGACAAGTAACATTTTTCAGAGAGGGTCTGCTTATCTCTTATTGGAACTATCAATCTGAAAATTGAGCACATCCAAAAAATTGACAAATTACTAGGGAACACACCCCTAGTAATTAAACAAATGCGCGCGCGCGCGCGCGCGCGCACACACACACACACACACACACACACACACACACACACACACACACACACACACAGAGAGAGAGAGAGAGAGAGAGAGAGAGAGAGAGAGAGAGAGAGTCTATACCAGTGAGTTTCAATCTTTTTAATCTCATGGCACACTGACGTGGCACCAAAATTGTCAAGGCACACCGTCCATTTTTTGAAAATTAACAAGGCACACTGCACTGCCAGCAGGGGCTCCATACCCCAGCGGTCCTCCTCCAAACTCCTGAGACACACCTACAGACCATCTGCGGCACACCATTGTGTCACGGCACAGTAGTTGAAAATGGCTAGTCTATACAGATGCTTGCTTAGTCCTGGACAGCTAGTACAGAACTAAAAGCCCAGGCCTATCCTGGATTGGGCTGCTGGCTGGACCATATTGCGACATTCCACTGTTACAAAATGGCTGCTGACTGTGTGCAGAGCAATCCATTGGTTGCCATTTTGGGACCGTTGTCCTCCAGTCCGATGAAGTTAAAATTCATCAACAGAGAAAGCTTTATTTCTCTAATTGGAAGATAAGATGGCTGTTCTGTTTATATTTTCCCTATTTTTCTTAACTTCTCTGAGTTCTGGGGCTCTTTTTTAATTCCTGATTTCTGTAAAAAAACCAGAAAACATTAGTCCCTCCTGAAATGAAAAATCTGGGAAATGTCTCGGAGCTAATTGGTTGAGGGCTCTCAGATCAGCCCCACAACTTGACCTGCATTTTGGGGGATTTTGTTCATTTTTTATTTGATGTTGTGATGGCACCTGGCATAGATGTCTTTAAAGGGGATTGGACAGATTTATGGAAGAAAAGTTCAGCCTCCTGTATCTTACAGTGGGCCACCTGATGCCTTGGGGAGCACATAAGACAACAGGAAATCTGCATCCTAGTGCCCCCCCCCTCGCATCTGGCTTTCTGGGGTAGCCTACCTCTAAAATCAAGAGGTTGCACATACCCATCACGGATTGTAAACTGTGCTGGACTTTTCCTCCAGAAATTTGTCCAGTCCCCCTTTAAAGGCATCCAGGCCAGATGCCATCACCACATCCTGTGGCAAGGAGTTCCACAGACTAAATTACATGCTAGGTAAAGAAATATTCTTTTGTCTGCCCTAACTTTCTCAACATTCATTTTTAGTGGATGTCCCCTGGTTCTGGTGTTGTGTGTGAGAGAAAAGAACATCCCCTTATCCACTTTATCCATCCCCTGCATAATATTTTTTTGCACTTATGCTATCTTTCTTAGGCCTGTATAAACTTTGAAGGGAGCCATAAGTAGGCTTATGTCAATAGTCTGCTTTCATGAAAAACTGCCTTCCCAGGTTATCTACAGATATACCATAACAGCAGGAGTTGCAGTATACATTTCCCTTGCAGGAGAGGTCAGTTTCCTATTGGGCTTGCACATTTCAGGAATTCAAACTATCTGCATCAGTGCTTCTCACACATTTAGCACTGGGAGCCACTTTTTAGAATGAGAATCTATCAGGACCCACTGGAAGTGATGTCATGACATCATCAAGCAAGAAAATTTTTAACAATCCACACTTACCCAGGAGTAAGTCCCATTTACTATCATTGTTTATATATATATATATATATATATATATATATATATATATATATATATATATATATATATATATATATATAATAGCTTGTTAAAAGTACAGGTCTGTAACATTTCCCCAAATGCAGTCACAGGCTATGCATCAAGTCTAATATATTAAAAATAAAATATTGAAATGAATGGGGACCCACCTGAAATTGGCTTGCAACCCATTTAGTGGGTCCCAACCCACAGTTTGAGAAATACTGCTCTGCATGATTTAAAACAAAATAAAATAAAACATTAAAAAATTAAGCAAAGCATTTATATTTAGGCCGAAATTCTAACCAACTTTCTGGCACTGATACAGCCGTGCCAATAGGGCATGTGCTGCATCCTGGAGTTGGAAGATAGTCATGGAGGCCTCCTCAAGGTAAGGGTTTGTTCCCTTACTTTGGAATTGCATTGCTTGGTGCTGGAAAATGGATTGCACCCTTATTTGATTAAAAGTACACATGTACATTCTTCTCATGTTTGTGTGTATGTTTTAAATTTAAACCATCCGAGTTTAATTCATTGCAGAATTGTTCCAGGAAAGTTGGGAGCACTGACGTCACAGATCCTGACCAAATGGAGCTGTGCGTAACCAGCTTCTTCTGCAAACAAACAGAACCAGTTTCTCTTGAGCTTGAACCCAGAGAGAAGATTAGCATGTCTGAATAAATTGCAATGAATGCACTTTCACAGGAAAACCATGACTCAAATTCTGTACATTTGTATACTCCCCCCACAACTGAAACTATAATGTTCGAAGAGGGTGCAGACACTGTGGGGGATTCAACAGCGTTTTTGTTCATGCAACACACTCGCTCTAAAAAATTTCATTCAACTGTTCTCTGTTGGTGTTTTCGTTCTTCTTAGAACTGCCTGAGATCAGGTTATCAAACGGTCTTAGTCGCTGCGATGGAAGAATTGAGATATTCCATGAGAGTCGTTGGGGAACTATATGTGATGATGGCTGGGACCTCACTGAAGCCAAGGTTGTGTGTCGGTACCTTAACTGCGGACCTGCTCTTTTGGCCCCGCGAGGTTCTCATTTTAAAGCAGGAACTGGTCCCATTTGGCTGGCTGGCATTAAATGCACAGGAACAGAGACTGCCATCAGCAAATGTGTTGCAAAAGTGTGGGGGGACCATGAGTGCACCCATTCACAAGATGCAGGCGTTGTGTGTGCAGGTAAGATGCACTTGTGCAAATTCATAAATGAAGCCAAGCAATGCTTTAGATTTAATTTTTTATACTGCCAATGTTTTAATGGCATAGAATCAGAAACAGGCAGCCCAACCTTAACTGTGACTTGAGCCAGCGCAGGCCCCCTGCACAGACTCCCTAGTGCTGCAAACGTGCCTTAAGGCACTGCATGCACTGACTCGGGAGTCAGCTGGGCCAGTGCAGAGGCCCAGAGTGGCTCACCTGGGCTAGATCCAACCCATGTGCCAGACATGTTTATGCTGGGAGGCACAGGGTGGGAGAGGGTGGCTGAAGGGTGTTTCAGGGGTAGGGAGGGAATGTTTTGGGCTGGGCAGGGAGAATAGAATGTGGAAAAGCTCGGGCCCAGAAGCAGGAAGGATCAACAGCAGCAATGCATACCATATTCTAACCCCCACTCCTGGGTTAGCACGAAACTGGTAGCCTTACACGGGCTGCTTGGATTTCGCCATCCAAAGCTGGGGCAGATCTGAGAAGCCCCCTAGGGCATGCTGGGGCTTGACATGGGGTAAGGGGAAAAATATCCCCTTAACCCAAAGTGACCTCCAGCCTGCTCCTAACTTTCACTGGATACAAATCAGGCCACTGTGGCCTGGCTGTAGTGGTGCAGGTTAGGATTGTACCTTAAATAGGGTCCAAAAGATCAACTAATCCAACAGCAGAATCCTATCCCTTTCCCCACCATACCATACAGCCATGGAAAAACAGGCAATGTTGTAGGGTGGAAGGTGATCAGGAGACTTGAGAGGGGAAAGGGAAAACATTTCCCTCCATAAGCCCCTTGACCACTAATGGGTCTCCTTGGACCTGTGCTGGTTCTTTAGCTGGAGCAAGTCAGAGGAAACAAAGGGGGTGTGTCAGCTCACTGTGGAGGGTATAGCCTCCGGAGCAAGTCACACATGCCAGATGCGATTCGCTGCTGCCTCCAACACAACACATAAGAAGCTGAGAGTTATGGCTTGCTTAAGGCTATTTATTAGCTACTACAGCATCCCTCCTCTTAATGAATGTGGTTCTGATTTAAATAATCAATCATTCCCCCTAGAATGATGCTCAGTGCTGAGCATTGGAATCTCAGGGAACTGGACAGTAGTTCAGTTATAGACTTTTGCATGCAGAAGATCTCAGATATAATTGCGAGACTCTCCAGATAGGACTGAGAAAGACGCATCTCCAAAATCTTGGAGAGCCACTGCCAGACAGTGTAGACCAGGGGTTCTCAAACTCCCCCCCCCCCACCTTGCCTCAACCCACCTATTCTCCAATGCCAGGTCTCATCAGGCCTCTGGAAGTCACTTTCACAAAACTGGAAGTAAAGTGTGACTTTCCAGCTGCTTCTGGAGGCTTGCAGAGGCCTTCTGAGGCCTGCAGAAGTGCAGTGCTGCCTCCAGTTGCACCTGGAGGGCTCCAATTTGGAACCAACTAGATGCCAGGTTGGGTAGGAGTACCCACCCCAGAATCCACCGGACATTGGGTTGTGACCCACCAAGTATGTCACGATCCACCATTTGAGAAACCCTGGTGTAGACAATACTGAGCTAGATGAAACAGTGAAGAGACTCAGGATAAAGCAATTATTAAAATATGAGCCCATAGTTCACAAAGTCAGAGTTAAGCCCCTGTGCCTTGCTTTCACCCTCTTACTTGAATGACCTCAGTTGAATGAATTGGTCATGAATTGGTCTGATTGGTCATGAAAAAGCAAAGGATGACGGCGAGCCTGGGAGGGGAAGAAGTAACAGTACTTTTAACAATTCCAGGCCCCAAAGAGATCAAGCTGGTGAACGGAACAAACCCGTGCTCTGGGAGAGTTGAGGTGCTTCACAAGGAGGAGTGGGGGACAGTATGTGATGATGTTTGGGATCTCAGCAGCGCCCAAGTTGTGTGCAGAGAGCTTGGCTGTGGAGTAGCCCTGTCGGCCCCCAAAGAAGCTCACTTCGGAAAAGGACACGGCCCCATCTGGCTGAAAGGTGCCGAATGTAAGGGGACAGAAGTTGCCCTCAAAGACTGCCAGCTAGAACCTTGGGGATCGAACAGCTGTGACCATGGAAAAGATGCTGGTGTTGTGTGCTCAGGTAAAGGGATGGGTGCCAAACTGTGCCTTGGAAACTGGTCACCAGGTGAATGTGCATGACTGTACTGTCAGCAATAAGTTCTTTTATGAGATTTGCTGCTGAAAGTCATGGAAGGAAGACTGCCATGCACCTCGCCTTTTTGCAGCCACATTTCTAAATATCTAGTATAAAACTATGAACCAGGTGGGTTCAAGGAGCCTTGGGACTGGTATAAACTGGTATTGTTTCCCTTCCAGGCCATAGTTCTTCTCTGTTACTTCTCCTATTGAGAGCATCCTGTAAACTCTAAACTGCTGAACTGCTGTTCATGCAGCTTGTTGGGTGAGGCTGAAAAAACCCTTCTCATGTCTTCTGATTCAAGCAAATAAAATGCATAAGTGAATGGGACTGGGACTGGCAAATGGATAAAATCAATCTCTCTGCCCCATTGCATCTAAGTTTACCCCGAGATATACTTTGTCAATAATTTCTTGCTTTGCTGTTTTGCTTTCTCCAACCTTTGCTTCCCATCAGAACTTAGGCTCATGAATGGATCAAATTTCTGCTCAGGGAGAGTCGAGGTGCTCCATGAAGAGAAATGGGGGACCATATGCGATAATGGCTGGGGCCTTGAAGAGGCTAAAGTCATCTGCAGGGAGTTGAACTGTGGCAGTGCTTTAAAAGCTCATACAAATGCATGGTTTGGACGGGGAGCAGGACCTATTTGGCTGGATGAGGTGAACTGTAAAGGAACAGAAATGTCCCTCAGCCAATGCTCAGCAACACCTTGGGGTACCAACAAGTGCAATCATGGAAACGATGTTGGTGTTGAATGTGCAGGTAATCCATACTTCGTGCTTAATTTCTAAGAAAAGTGATACTGCAACACATTGGCAGCCTGTGGTATTGAAGCCCTTCCTCTAACCTGGCATGGTCCAACCCATGACCGGTGGGCCACATGCAACCTGTGAGGCCTGTTTTGCCAGCCCTCAAGAAGCCTCAAGTTTATCTGGTGTGCTCCCTGGGGCATTTGGTGGGCCGCTGTGAGATACAGGAAGCTGGACTAGATGGGCCTATGGCCTGATCCATTGGGGCTGTTCTTATGTTCTTATGTTCTTAAGCCCTGAAACCCACAGCCTCCTCCTGCTTTTGCAGCTTTTCTATCTCCCTGCCACACTCTTTCAGCTTTTCCTTTGGAGAAGTCGGAATGGTGCAGCAAGGTGATAGAAAAGCCCCACCACACCTATCGCCTCCTCTGCCTCCTTCTCTTGCCACCTGAGTCTGCCAAATTACATCAGCAGTTCAGAACCCAAAACTAATCCAGGGCAGGGGAAGGGGGATGGAAGGTTGTCCTGGGTCAGGTGGGCGCCGATCAGGAGGTGGGGCTGGGATCCAGCAGATATGCAGGATCCTAGTCCCTGTTCCCAAGCAGAGCAGAGTGTCTTCAAGCTGTTCTGCTTTCCTCAGATTTATACCACTTTCCTCAGATTTATGCCACATCTGGAGGTGGTGCAAGTCTGAGGAGACTCATTGGGGCTGAGGTGGCTTACCCTGTGGTAAGGGGAAAAGTTTCCCCTTACCTCCGGCTGAGCCACTTTGAGGCCCTGTCTTACGCTGGATACAGCGCAGGCCTCCCGGCCTGCCTGTTCCAGCACAAGATAGGATTGTGCAGTAAAGAAATATTAGAAAATGCTGAACTCTGCTTGAACTGTTTGTTGCTGTCTGATGTGATTTATGATCTATGGTATTTCCTTTACTGTTTCAGACCCAATGAAGCTGAAGTTGGTCAATGGCTTAAATCGGTGTTCAGGAAGGGTGGAGGTGTTTCATCTTCAGCAATATGGAACCCTGTGTGATGATGGCTGGGACCTAAGGGAAGCCTCCGTTGTCTGCAGGCACCTTGGTTGTGGAACTGCAATTTCTGCCCCACGTGGAGCACATTTTGGACAAGGATCTGACCCTATCTGGCTGGATGAAGTAACATGCACAGGACAAGAAGCATCTCTCTCTGGTTGCCTGGCCAGGCCATGGGGTAACCATGACTGTAACCATGCCAAAGATGCTGGTGTTGTTTGTTCAGGTATTCACGTTTGGCTGGATATCCTGCATGAGAAAGAAAATTACAGAAAACCACAAATGGGTTACTGCTGGTTCTACCATTTCTCTCAAGGGTCATTATCTCCTGGGATATCTCTCAGTTGAGCCTTTTTATAACCACTGTTAAGCCCTGTCCTACCCAACTTCCCAACGCCAATGCAACCTCAATGCAGCCTTGAGGTAAGGGAAAGAGCTTTGAGGAGGGCTGCATCAGCACTGGAAAGTTGGGTAGGATTGGGGCCTGATCTTCTGTCCTCTTTGCAAAATCTTCTTATGTCAATGATGAATTGCTGACTGTTCAAGGTGATGAATGATTTGACTTATCTACCCCGAGCAGAACCTGAGCCATTTATTCATGACAATACGTAGCTGGATACTTTTGGGAAAGGGGGGAAAATCGCCTTGGGTATTCCACATGGTGGGGCAGCAGCAGGCCTCCCCAGCCCCATGCCCAGGGCAAAGGTCCATGATCGTACCCCCCCAGGGGCTGTCACCACTCCCCTGCACTAAAATTCACCCCTCCTATTCACCTGAGGCTCAAGGAGCCTCGCACGACCTGAGCTATAAACTGTGCTTCTGGAAAACTGGAAGCACTGTTTCCGACCCCATCAGGAGCCTTAGAGAGGCTTCCATGGGGTCTTAGGAGCTTGCGCTAGGGGCATTTGCCTCATCAAACCTAATGGTAGGTCTGCAACTGTGGTGGGGTCCATGTCAGCTTTGACAAACAGTACACTCTAAGTGAGAGAAGAAAGAAGAGGGACTTCCACTGAGCCTTTGGATCTCAGGTCCAGCACTCCAACCATAATAAGGTGGTGTGCAACACAACACTGCCAACTCTGTTCATCATGGAGAATCATTTGTGTAAGACTCACCAGTCCCTCTTGGTCTCTGCCAGCTCTAAGGACCACCTCGGGCTGAAGTATTCTGCCTGACTGTAGGAAAACAGGTCTCCAAAGATCTTATATCTTCAGAGTTATGTTTACTTGTTCTCTGATGGATTCATCATTTTAACTTTTTGTACCTTCTGCTGATTTGTTCTCAGATAATCTCAGGCTAGTAAATGGATCAAATCGCTGCAGTGGGACCGTTGAGGTTCGGCTACCCAACCGAGGGAAATGGGGAACCATATGTGACCGTACTTGGGATATTAAAGATGCTGAAGTCGTGTGCAAGGAATTGCGCTGTGGAAAAGCGATATCAGCCCCAGGTGGAGCTCATTTTGGGCGCGGAACAGGCTCCGTCTGGTTGGATAACATTCATTGTAAAGGCACAGAAAATGCCATGATAGAATGCAGAGCAAGTGTACAAGGGAACAAATGCCATCATGGACAAGTTGCAGGTGCTATTTGTACAGGTAATCCTCAAATGGCAACTCTGTTGCCTGTAACATTGGCTTTAAGAACATAAGAACATAAGAACAGCCCCACTGGATCAGGCCATAGGCCCATCTAGTCCAGCTTCCAGTATCTCACAGCGGCCCACCAAATGCCCCAGGGAGCACACCAGATAACAAGAGACCTCATCCTGGTGCTCTCCCCTACATCTGGCATTCTGACTTAACCCATTCCTAAAATCAGGAGGTTGCGCATACACATCATGGCTTGTACCCCATAATGGATTTTTCCTCCAGAAACTCGTCCAATCCCCTTTTAAAGGCGTCTAGGCTAGACGCCAGCACCACATCCTGTGGCAAGGAGTTCCGCAGACCGACCATGCGCTGAGTAAAGAAATATTTTCTTTTGTCTGTCCTAACCCGCCCAACACTCAATTTTAGTGGATGTCCCCTGGTTCTGGTATTATGTGAGAGTGTAAAGAGCATCTCCCTATCCACTCTGTCCATCCCCTGCATAATTTTGTATGTCTCAATCATGTCCCCCCTCAGGCGTCTCTTTTCTAGGCTGAAGAGGCCCAAACGCCGTAGCCTTTCCTCATAAGGAAGGTGCCCCAGCCCCGTAATCATCTTAGTCGCTCTCTTTTGCACCTTTTCCATTTCCACTATGTCTTTTTTGAGATGCGGCGACCAGAACTGGACACAATACTCCAGGTGTGGCCTTACCATAGATTTGTACAACGGCATTATAATACTAACCGTTTTGTTCTCAATACCCTTCCTAATGATCCCAAGCATAGAATTGGCCTTCTTCACTGCCACCGCACATTGGGTCGACACTTTCATCGACCTGTCCACCACCACCCCAAGATCTCTCTCCTGATCTGTCACAGACAGCTCAGAACCCATCAGCCTATATCTAAAGTTTTGATTTTTTGCCCCAATGTGCATGACTTTACACTTACTGACATTGAAGTGCATCTGCCATTTTGCTGCCCATTCTGCCAGTCTGGAGAGATCCTTCTGGAGCTCCTCACAATCACTTCTGGTCTTTACCACTCGGAAAAGTTTGGTGTCATCTGCAAACTTAGCCACTTCACTGCTCAACCCTGTCTCCAGGTCATTTATGAAGAGGTTGAAAAGCACCGGTCCCAGGACAGATCCTTGGGGCACACCGCTTTTCACCTCTCTCCATTGTGAAAATTGCCCATTGACACCCACTCTCTGCTTCCTGGCCTCCAACCAGTTCTCAATCCAGGAGAGGACCTGTCCTCTAATTCCCTGACTGTGGAGTTTTTTCAGTAGAGAATGTTGTGCCAACAGATGGGATTTCAGGGAGTAGAACTCCAGGAATTATCCTATAGCAGGGACAACAACCGCAGGAGCACTCAGGGTTCTGCCCTTGAAAATTTTTCAAGAGGAGCTCAGCCAAGAAAAAGCATCCGGCTCATCAGCAAACAGAGTGAGGAATATGCCTAGGGGCATAAGACAATGGTCTTCCCAAAGGCTACCGTAGAGGCGGTATATAGTTCTTGTTATATTAACAACATAAATCCTATACATGTTTACACAGAAGTAAGTTGCATTGTGTTCAGTGGGGCTTTCTCTCAGGCAAACATGTATAGGGAATAAGCCCCACTGTACACAAGTGGGACCTGACTAGACATGCTCAGGGCTATGCTCTAACCCTGTGCTCAGGGTTGGTGTACTATTTCAGGGAAACTATTTCAGACATCAGTCCTATGAAACACAATGGAAATTGCTTCTGAGTAAATCTACATAGGTTGGTCCTCTAATATGCCTTTTATCTGGGATATTTTTCCATCTATTTTTAATGTTGATACAGTTTTTTCTTTCTTTTTTTTCTTTTTATAAAGAAAGTCACTGCAAGAGTTTGGGATGAAATAACCTTAGTCTTTAAATGAAGCATAATACATTTCAAAGTAAAAATAAGTGACAGGCAAAGAAGTCACTCGGATGAAGAAATCAGAAGTTGAATGTACACATTGAGAGTATTGTATGTAGTCCTGGCTCAGAAAGAATATTGTAGGGTTGGGGAAAGCATCTTAAATGATTGAGGGTTTAGAGCAGCTGCCATGTCAGGAAAGACACAAATATTTATGGCTTTGGGGTCTATCAAAAGGATAACACAGGCCTACAAAATTGAAGCTCAGAAAAGTTTTTCTCAAAATTTATGGTGGTTTGTTATGAATTTGGGGTGCCAATTCCAAAAATGGCATCTGTTTTACCCTATCACGTCTAGTTTGGGAGATACAGCATAGTTTCATTAGTGGATGGTTCAAGCAGCTTCCTCATGAGTGAGTGAGACAGGAATGTGTATCAGTGGTACAGAATATACTTGGCAAGTAGAAGACCCCCACCTAAGGCTGGAAAAGGCCATTGTCTCAAACCCTTGTCCAACATATTTCAGAAATATGTCAATAATGGTTTTCCTTGATGTGATATGATGTATCCTTCAACATTTTACTCCTTCAGGCCTGTGAGTGGATCTAGTCTTTGCTTGGAAGAGTTGAGGTCCTCAGTGACCAGCAATGGCAAACAACGCAATCATGGTTGGGGCCCTAAAGTGGCTGAAGTCCTCAGTGAGGAACTGGGCTGTGCAATCACTTTAAAACTCACATGATGTCATGGTTTAGATGGGGACAAGACCTATCTGGTTGGGTGATGGGAACTGTGAATAAAATGAAACTTTCCTCACTGAGTCCCAACTCCTCCTTGGGGAACCAATACTTGACATCATAGAGAAGCTGGTGGTATAACCTTATTCACCCCCTCCCAATTTTTGTGCTATACCTCATATAACCCAAGGAAATTTTTCTCCTTGATGACATTTCTCTGAAATGTGGTTCATCTAGGTATACTTTTGGGTTCTTGTAATGCAGATACAGACCAAGTTGATATTTTGGGCTCCGATACTTCACACTCAGACACTAGGATCAAGCTGGTGGATGGTCCAAGCCGTTGCAGTGGGAGAGTCGAATTGTTCCATGATGGCCAGTGGGGCACCGTTTGCGATGATGGCTGGAACAACGAAGAAGCCTGTGTTGTATGCCGACAGATGGATTGTGGAACTGCAAAATCAGCCCCAGGTCGAGCAAAATTTGGAAGAGGAGATGGCCCTATCTGGTTGGATGATGTCAAATGCACAGGGACGGAAGTGAACCTCAGTCAATGTCCAGCAAGGCCATGGGGAGAAAATGACTGCAGTCACGCAGAGGATGCTGGTGTTGTGTGCTCAGGTAGGTTCATAAACTGTGAATTGATTCACATTTTAGTCTCAGCATAACCAAGGCTGTAAATTGACCAGGAAAAAAAAGCGGTTTTGTCTAGTTCAAGGTCTTTACCAGCAGCATGTGAAATTTTTCATGGCACAGAGAGAAGCATCATCACTTGCTAATCTCTAGTTCAAGTTGCTGATAAAGCATGCAACCCTGGACATGATAAAGTCATCAACATATCAGTTTACCACTTCCGTCTCATGTTGTGTATATGTCTTTGGATGCATTTTCTCCATGTAGTGACAATCGACATTTGACAGCAGAACAGAGAAATTTTATCAGGGAACATCATCATATTTAGGCTCACACTAGAATGGAAAGTGTCCTGTGTGGACCAAAACATACTTCTGTAGCTGTAGTCCCACAGCTGTGTCCCTTAGCTCCATGGTTAGCAGATCCACAAGCCAAAAAGCTATTGTAGCAGGCCAGTTTCCTCCCAGATTTTACACTGTATTAAGGAGTGTTATGCATTCCTGGGGGCTTATGGTTTGGGGCAGGCAGCCCCCATCATCCCATGTGGGAAGCAAGTCTGGGTGAGATAGGAAAATGTAAGATCCCAGGAAATTTCTGGGCCCCCTCCTTTGGCTGATGGGCCCTCTTTTTTGACCCTGGGCCTGGGTATAAATTACCTCCTTTACCCCCTTCTCATGGGCCCTGTAGGACAGTACAGGTGAAGCAGGATGATACAAAGGAAAGATGAAACATTTCGGTTGCAATCCTATGCACACTTTCCTGGGAGTAAGCCCCATTGAATTCAGTGGGGCTTACTTCTGAGTAGACATGAATAGGATCGAGCTCTAAGTTATGAAAAGTGAACTAAATATTAAGACTTCAGTCCATTAATTGTACCTTAAATGCCCTGGGACTGTAAAGGAATCTGCTCTCAGGATGGGAGAGGGAATGTGTCCACTATCCCACCTTTACTCTGTAACTTGCATTCATGAGGTAACTTACTCTTCTAGGTCAAGCCACCAAGGTCCAACAATTGCCATCAGCCCTCTCTTTACTGACTTACTACATTAACATACTTCCTTTCTGTATTGGCATTCAAGGCAGTTTTCAATTTAAAATATTAAGTTAACAGCAAATGTTACATGAGACAACAGAGTTGTCTCAGGTTAGTTCTGGTACCTTCAGGATCTGATGTCACTGAGCAGGGCACACATATACAAATGACTTTGTGTGACTGAGGCTGCAATCCTAACCACACTTTCCTGAAAGTAAGCCCCATGGAACAAAATACGACTTACTTCTGAGTAGACCTGGGGAGTAGACCTGAGTAGACCTGGTTAGGATTGTGCCCTGAATTGTTAGAATGTAAGTTGGATTTATGCATGTTTCACAGTATCAAAAACAGATTGATTAAGATTGGTAATCTTGATCAAAGACTGTTAATGTCACAGGGACATGCATCCCATGCGGTGGTGTAGACAAAGGCCCCAGAATCCAGGGTGGTGACATCGTGAGCTCATGTGATGTTGTGACTCGTGTAACGTCATTTCTTGTTCTTCCAAAAGAAATGTCAATGGCAGCAGGGCCTATTTGTGATCTGCCACTGTCCCGTTCCTTTTTCTTTGGAGCCTCACTCTCCAAAGAGAAAGGAATGAAGCAGTGGCAAGATCACAAATCAGCTGAAACAGGACATGGCAATGATGGTGGGGTGCATTTGTGATCTGCTACTGTCCTGTCCTGTCCTGTCATATGCCTTCTCTTTGGAGGTGGTAGCAAGATCACAAAACTGTTGAAACACAAGGAGGCTACTACTGCTGCTTCTCCCGCTGCCAGCATCTTGGCTGGGCCTCACACAGCACCCCTTTCCAGCCTGGCACCTGGGGCGGCCCACTCCTGCCCCCGCTTGCTACACCACTGGAGCACCATATCATAGAGCAGGGGTGCCCAAACCCCAGCCCTGGGGCCACTTGTGGCCCTCGAGGACTCTCAATGCGGCCCTCATGGAGCTCCCAGTCTCCAATGACCCCTGGCCCTCTGGAGATTTGTTGGAGCCCACACTGGCCCGACACAACTGCTCTCAGCTTGAGGGCAACTCTTTGACCTCTTGTGTGAGCTGTGGGATCAGGGCTCCCTCCACTGCTTGCTGTTTCACATCTGTGATGCAGTAGCGGCAGCAAAGGAAAGGCCAGCCTTGCTTTGTGCAAGGCCTTTTGTAGGTCTTGAGCTATTGCAAGACCTTAATTCATTCATATAAGTTCATCTTTAATATATCCATTTATGTAAACTTATGTAAATTTATTCAAATTTTAAATGTAAATTAATTATTTTTCCCCCCGGCCCCTGACACAGTGTCAGAGAGATGATGTGGCCCTCCTGCCAAAAACTTTGGACACCCCTGTCATAGAGCTTGGGAAAGCAGGGGCTACTGCAATGGCTGGAGACTTTGGGAAACTATATGATCTTGGCACTGGCCAAGAATTGTGCCAAGTGCCAAATAGGGAGGGGAAGACCATTCTCCTTTCTTTCTTCCTAGAAGTTGCATGTATACTTTTGGATGCATTTTGGGACAATAAGCTATTTTTCCATAGGTCTAAAGACAAAAGATAGGTGTAGTAAATGTTGCAGAGTTCCTTCTTTTGACAAATTATTCCTCTACATCCTTAACAGAAAAGGAAGTCTTAACTGAAATAACAACTACTACAGTACCATTTATGGAGAAACTGAAGGTCCAACTTGATCTAATCAGTGAGAATGTTCAGCATATAAAGAACAAGCAGGAACACCTGGAGACCTCCTTGCATAATATTCAAAAACAGCTGCCTCCAAGTTCAACAGTACCGGCCCAGTGAAATACAATTTTTTATTCAGTTTTCCCCTCCTAGTTCTGTTTTCACTATTCCCTTCCCACTTTTTTGCATTTATTTATTGGGTTTATTGCTCTTATATTCCGGTTGAATTTTGAATACTAGGTTATCATATTTAAATTCTGATTGGTAAAATGATTTATCAATGCTGCATGTAGTCAAGTAATTTCTATGTCTCCCACATGTGCACAAAGGGTTGGCATTCTTGAGAGTGGACTGCCCTTGAAGGGGACAGGGGAAGACTATGAGAGGTGATGCTATTTGAGATCATTCATTCAGTGTCACTCAGAGCTGTGCTTGACACATGCCATGTATCTGATGGGAGAAAATAGTAGTGTGCAAGCTGGCCAGGTCCCTAGATGCCCCCATGTTCAGTGCATCCCTCTGCCGAATGTGGAGACACTCAAGGATGTGCTTAGGAAGCATGCTGACATGGTGGCCTAGCTATCTGGTGCACTCCCACTTCTCCCAACCATGTACACCATACGCAGCAGCCATGTAACACATATAACACTTGCACAGGTCTAGTGGCTATACATTGCTAGTCTGACAGACCACCCTTCTAGGCTGCAGGCACAAGTTGTGGGGAGACTTAGGGTGCGATCCTATTCACACTTACTTGGGAGTAAGCCCTTACTTACTTCTGAGCAGACATGCATAGGATTGCGCTGTAAAGGATTTTGCTCAGCTAAACCAGACCTTATTTGAGGAAGTTTGAGGAAACCTAAATCCACACAGCTTGGCAGGTTTAGCAAGTTTTCAGCGAAGCCTCATAAGTAGCCCTCGCCCCTTTTATTATTTCTACTCCTTCAGTTCAGGATGAGATTGTTTGAGCTTCCTCCCAGCTGCCTTTCAAAGTCTGAGCTTGCAAAGGGTGCTAAGAGGGAGATGCAAATATCTCACCGGGACCTAGACAGGTGTGCCGGAACCTGAACAGTAGTTTGGGATTTGGAAACGTTTTAGTAGAGATTGGTTACACAAGTTTGAAATTTAGCAACATCCCATTATCACAAGACTTCAGAAACATTTCTGGGTTTTTTGTACTAAAAACTAAAAAGTTGTATGGATTTTTTTTTTTTGGGGGGGGAGTGTTTCTGAAAAATCAAGACTACAATTCTACCATCAGGCAGCAAAGTCTGCCTCTCCCCAGTTCAATCTCAGGTTAGCCAGCAAGGAGGTTGAAGCAGTGAGGGAAGAGCTGAGTGTCAGTTGCTAGCCATTAGACGTTCTGCCCATTTTTCCCCTCCGTCTTCTTTTACGGGCCAGTCAAAAATTGGATTTATCTCACTGATCATCGCTAGCTGAGAAAATAGAAACAGACTTACAACACTGAAAATAATTTTGTTGTATGGGGGGGAGTGTTAAAAAAATTATTTGCCCCAGATGTCAAATGCCCAAGCTGTGCTTTGGATGATACTTTAACATATAACTGGTCCCATGTGATAAAAGAGGCACACACTTATCAAGCACACACGTCTCATCCCATGCCACTTCCGTGAGAGAGTATGAGACATTGTTCTCTAGCTGAGTGTGAAGGGAGCGATTTAGTCCAAAATGCCCCTCTGAAGGCTGATAAGCCTGAAGTAAGTTTCCCACTGTAAGGAAAGTGGAGGAATTAAAATACCCTGAAGAGGAGAAGAGGAGCTAGGATTGGTTAGCTCTGTGAATGCACTTATGGCTAACCATGAGGGACTGGTTCAAGTATGGTCCAAACTGATCCACAGTGGGCCTCATTCTCTCCGATTTACCGAAGTGGGAAAGAGAGCTGACCTTTCCCAGAGACTCATTTCTAGATAGCACCTGTTGCTGCATTTTGGCTGTGCTTGCCCAGAAACATATGTTGGGGACATGCCTTAGAGCAGTGGTTCTCACACATTTAGCACTGGGACTCACTTTTTAGAATGAGAATCTGTTAGGACTCACCAGAAGTGATGCCATGACCGGAAGTGACATCATCAAGCAGGGAATTTTTAACAATCCTAGGCTGCAATCCTACCCACACTTAGCCAAGAATAAGTCCCATTTACTAGTATTGTTAAAAGAATATACATAGTAGCTTGTCAAAAGTACAGACCTGTAACATTTCCCCAAACAGCCACATACCATGGTAGCATCAAGTCCAAAATATTAAAAATAAAATATTGAAATGAATGGGGACCCACCTGAAATTGGCTCATGACCCACCTAGTGGGTCCCGACCCACAGTTTGAGAAACACTGCCTTGGAGACAGAGAAAACAGGCTTATGTGGTAACAAGGATGGAGAGATTATGTGAAATGGCTGCAGGAGAGGAAAAAAAGAATTTCATGAGGTAAATGTTTCCTTAGCAAGCCTCTGTTAACCATTTAAGGGCACAATCCTAACCCACTTTCCAGCACCAAGGTAAGGTAAGGGAACAAACATTCCCTTACTTTGAGGAGGTCTCTGTGAGTGCCACCCAACTGCAGGATGCAACACGTGCCCCATTGGCACAGCTATGTCAGAGCTGGAAAGTTGGTTAGGATTGCGCCCTAAGAGATACTTCTGCATTGTGTGCCAAGGTTGCTTGCAGCCTGTCAAAGGGTAAAAGAGGAACAGTTATTGTTGTTGACTGGAAATGCTGACAGGATTACTGGTTAGTCCATTCTGAGTAGAGTTGCCCTCTGGACGGAGCAGCCAAAAGGTTAGAAAGGGATTGCCCCACATATATTTGCAACTCTAGTGAATAGGAATTTCCCAGACACACATTTGGAGGCAGACACTACTAAAGTGGCTTTTGTGACAGAGAATCGGCAGGTGAGAGAGGTTCTAAAACCTTTTTGCATCCCTCAGCTATCCATTGGAATTACATTTCTGGTCATTTTGCCCTCTTCCTACCCTGCCTCCTTTAAGAGCTGTCCCTCAGTGTAGTGTCCCCATGGCGTCTCAAATCACATGGAAGGCCATTTTGATGCACACATGTGTGGGAGTTTCAGGTACTGAGAGTTAGAAATGATCTGGGACTGGACTCGGACCCACTGCAGCCTTACAAATGGCAAGGGCGTGGCTATACTACAAATCCTCATGAACTCGCCAAGAGGCAACTAAAGTTATTCTTTGTAAGAATAAATAATGGGAATATGAGCACACTCAATTCTGTTCTGGTTTTACATGCTGCAACTAAACCCAGCCCTCAAGAGCAACACATCCATGCGATTCCAACAAATTTATTTTTTTAAGATGGGTGATGGCATGACATGAGATGTCTTGAACCTGCATCACTCTGTTACAACCTTTAGGATATATCCTTCATAGAACTGCACACTGAGCGAGCCCGGTTTGTCATCATATTAACTGCTTTCTTCAAGCTGAACACCCATCAGTTCATCATCCAGAAGGCATCTGAGAGAGTTCATGGCTATGGTTCACAAGACTTCAGTCAGGAAACTGCAAATCACATGTCACCCTAGGAAGAAAGCACAAAACTATGTTAGACGATTGCATAGGAAATAATGAAGGAAGCAGAATATTGATAAAAATTCCCATGTGACATCCAGCCCCTCGCCTGTCCTTTGGATATCTATCAATCTAAAGCACAATTAAAAATGTTGCTCCAGCCTTCAAGTCACAGATTAAAAACACATAGTAGGATCTAGTTCCAATGTTTCACTTTTAACAGTGGAAAACATCTTAGGGGGTTAGAAAGAATTTATAGTTACTAGGAAGCAGGGGCAGATCCAGTGTTTGTATTTGGGGTGGGGGGGGCAGCAGCACTAGCAACTCCAGAGCCCAAGTCAACCAGGTGGGTAGACTTGAGCTCCGGTTTGAACTTTATGAGCTCTGTGGCCAAGGTTTGCTGGATGGATAGACCTGGGCTCCCACCTAGCCTTGGAGCCCTGGTACCAAGCTGGGTAGACCTGGGCTCCTGCCTGGCCTCCATTCCAGCCAATCTCACCAGCGCCCACCCAGTGGGCGTTCCCCTGGGGCCTGATTTTGATCCCCAGCCCAGCAAGTATCCTTGCCTGGTGGCAGACAGTTGGGGGGGCATATACCCATGCCACCCCTGGATCCGCCCCTGCTAGGAAGCAGGGAATCCTAGGAAGCAGAATTTTGATAAAATATTCCCATGTGACACCCACACCTTTCATGTCTTTGGGATTTCTATACATCTTTAGGAAAGGACATTGGACACACTACAGTTCTGGATCTCATTTTCACCTTTCATTGTACACCTATTATGATGGTAGAATAGAGCAATAACAGAAAGAAAACTGCCAGAGTTTTGACTCTTTAGCTGTGGGCAGGTGTCACATGGGATGTGCACCCATAAGAACACTTGTGTGCTCATAAGAATGAATGTGTATGTTGTGATTCCCAAAGGAAAAATGAAACATAGAAAAAGTTTCCCAGATGCCCAAGTGACTTATGATTTCACTTCTGCAATTTCTTTTATGTTCAACAAGAATTCCTCTGCCTAACAGCAAAGACAAGATGCACATTAGAATAACACTGCTATGATTCTGGAAGGTGTCTTTCTCTCCTAGAGGAGAAAAGGCAGTTAGCCCCACCCAATGCTTTCCAACAGGGAGATCCTAGCCTCTGGGTCCCTAGGGTTATTCTCTGCATGCCTTGTGGATAATTTAATTATTTCAGTCCCCTTGTGGGATGTTTATTTTTCTAAGTTGTCTATTTCTCTTAGTTCCCTGTTCAAGCTTCTCTGAACACATGCACAGCTTTTTAAGAGCTAGATCTATTCTACAGGCTTCAAGAAGTAGAATGTATATCTGAATCTGTAGGATAGGAGCCCTATTCATCTCCTGATAGCAAAAAGATTTTATGACATACAGTCTAAAAGAGGAACATGGAACTCAACCCACTCCTGGCCAACATTCTGCTACTAGTGCAGAGGGAAAGACCTAGTGATTTCTGTTTTCCAGTCAGCTCTCTAGAGGGCACAGGGAAATAAAGGAGAATGATATATAAAATGTCCTTACATCAATTATGTTCATTTTGTTCAATACATGACATTTCCCCTGCTACCTATAGGAAAAGAGCACATTACAGCAATAAACCAAAATAGAATTATTAAATTCATCACTAACAACATCATCATCACTGCCCCCTGGCTCTTCCCCTAAACCTCCCATGGCCTGCCTTACCTGCTCCAGTGTGGCCTGGTTGATGATTGATGATGATTTGTATACCACATTTCACCAAAAAGTTTCACAAAGCAGTTTACAGGAAAAAAATCAAACAATGGCTCCCTCTCCCAAAAGGGCTCACAATCTAAAAAGATGCAGGAGAACACCACAAAACAGTCACTGGAAAAGACACTGTGCTGTAATGAAATGTGGCTGTCTCCCCCTGCTAAATACACAAGCCTACAAAATTGAGGGTCAGAAAAGTTTTTTCCAAACTTTATGGTGGTTTGATATGAATTTGGGGTGTCGATTCAAAAAATGGCATCCGTTTTGCCCTATCACATCTAGTTTTGGAGATAAAGTATAGCCTCATTAGTGAATGGTTCAAGCAGCTTCCTCATGAGGAAGCCATGGTGTAGGTTTCCTCATGAGGAAGCTGCTTGAACCATTCACTAAAGAGGCTATACTATATCTCCAAAACTAGACATGACAGGGCAAAATGGATGCCATTTTTGGAATTGGCACCCCAAATATACCCAGGAATTGTTATAATATTTAATAATAATAATAATAATAATAATAATAATAATAATAATAATAGGTATTTATATACCGCCTTTCTTGGTCTTTATTCAAGACTTTATTCAAGGCGGTTTACATAGGCAGGCTTTATTTAAATCCCTTATTAAATAGGGATTTTTACAATTTGAAAGAAGATTCTTTCTTTCAAGAACCACTACATTCAGGTGTTTCATTCTGATCTGGCTTCACATTCTGGCGTCCATCCTCCCACGCTCAGAGCAGATGGAATAGCTCGGCTTCAGCTTGTCAGCTGCTTCAAGGTCGCACGGTGCCGGTGGCCTCGAACTGGCGACCTTGTGGATGTTATCTTCAGGCAGACGGAGGCTCTACCCTCTAGACCTCCTTCCACATTTAAGGAAGCAAAATGTGTGTTGGCCTGTGATATTAGAGGAGCTCCACTTGATAATGTGCCCTGCTTTGCCCAATTAGCAGGGATTAGAATGCTGGTGTCTTGAACACTAAAAATTTTCAAAATCATGGCCGATATCACATGATGTGGAATAGTACTGTCCTTTGTGAATAACCTCCAAACACCAAACCAAGTGTGGTCTGGATGGGTGGGTGAGCTGTAAGATGGTGCAGTACCATTTGTCATCAGGGTCGGTAGGCAACAGAACCATGTATGCTATGATTCCGACCCAATGTATTGCAATGAAAACATTTTCAGCAGGCCAATCATTATAGTACCTTTCCATTTAGATCTGAGATACCAAATAACGCCTCCAATAGCTAGAACAGCCGTTGCCAAAAACACAGAGAGGGCAGGAGCCCAGAGAGACAAACGAGAAGAGTTCAGCTGATTTCCTGGAAAAGAAAGAGATGATAGACAATGAGGAAGGCTAGGGCTAAATATTTATATGGGAGACTAGGGAGTTGACACTGAAACTCTCCAACATTGAGTCTAAATTCTTATAAGAGAATTTCCCACACCAAAGCTGCTGGTTAGATTTGAAGATGCACTGGTGAGACAGGAGTAAAGATGGCAGCAGCAGTTAATAAGAATGCCAGCATTACAGCATTCCTAAGCCCTCCCTCCCCCAATTCCCCCCCTTTTCCTCTCTTATTGGTGCACCAAACACCAGAACATGCATGTTCACACCAAGGTTGATTGATTTCTTACTGCATTTGAATAATTGATGATGTACATTCTTTTTGATGATTGTTCATTTACAGTAAATCTTTAGCCTCTTTGATTAGAAGATTTCCTTCTCTCTCAGTCTGTTCTTTAAAGAGTCTCTCTCTCTCTCTCTCTCTCTCTCTCTCTCTCTCTCTCTCTCTCTGCATCAGTGCTAACTAGAACTAGATTCACTATCAGGGAGCTGTTTCATTGTGCTTTAATCAGTCCACATTGGAAGGGTAGGACTGGCCAACCTGTATCGTACTCCAGGGAAACATTTATTAAATAAATCTCCTCCGCCCCCCCTCCCCAGCTTCCTGGTAACAGCTTCAGCATGTTAGACTGACAAGACCATTTTTCTTTCAGGTGGACCTGCCAAGGTTAATCATGCTGAACAGAGCAATTCTATGCATGTCTACTCAGAAGTAAGTCCCATTATGTTTAAAGGTACTTACAACCCAATCCTATTTTTCAATACCCTCCGATGTAGTTGCACCACCAGAACTCATGCTGCATCCTGTGAGAGGCAGTCCCAGGAATCTCCTCTAGGTAAGGAAATAAATTTTCCCTTACCTGGGATAAGCTTCCACCACTTAAATTGGTCTACTTAGATCTGCACCAGTGATTCTAAGTGAACCCTAGAAGGAAATTGAGGCCAGGAAGGGGGATAGGGTATCTGCAAGTGCCACTACTACAGATACTGTTTCTCTCATCCTCCATACTGACCACCAGGAACATCCCTATAAGATCCTTGAGAATGCTGTGGCAGTTGGGAATACATGCTTATATGTACCTGGGATGACAAGCACAGAGGTACAGCAACTGTTCCAGTTGAATTGCACCACCTCTATCACTAGTAGTGGAGCAGTCAAGTGCACCATCCAAGTGCACCATGTGAGGGAACTTGGTATGTTTAATTTGAAGAAGAGAAGGCTGAGAGGGGATATGACAGCACTCTTCAAAACCTGAAGGGTTATCATATGGAGGAAGGCACAAATTTGTTCTCAACTAGCTCAGAGTGTAGAACTAAATCCAATGGGTGCAAACTGCAAGACAGGAGATTCCGGCTGGACCTCAGGAAGAAATTCTTGATGGTCAGGGCAGTTCAGCCATGGAACAGATTGCCAATGGAGACATGGGTTGTCCCTCAACATATGTACCTGGGATGCCAGGCACAGAGGTACAGCAGCCCTTCCAGCTGAATTGCTCCACCTCTAGCAGGGTTACCTCAGGGGATTCCTGGAGATTTTGCAGTCGAAACTGGCTCGGGGGGGAGGGGCCTCTTTACACCAGTGGCCAGACGCCTGAAGAAACTTTATACTCACCCTCTAGGAACACCAGTGTTTGGCAAAGTGACAATTCATCTCCTTACCTACCATTCACAAACCTACCTGAGCAAATGACACCAGCATCTTCTCCATGGTTGCAATTATGACTTTCCCAGCGCTTTGCTGGGCACTGACTGAGGGCTGATTCTGTTCCAGTGCAGTGGACATCATCCAGCCAGATGGGACCAGTTCCATGTCCAAAGGCACCTCTGGATTGGGCTGATCTTGCATCTCCGCAGCCCATCTCCTGGCACACAATTCTGGCATCTGTGATATCCCAGCTGTCATCACAAACAGTGCCCCATTGGCCATCATGGAACACTTCTACTCTCCCACTGCAGTTACTTCGACCGTTCACAAGCCGGATCCCAGTACTTGTGTTTAACTCCAAAGTCCCACCTAGATAAATCATATTGCAGAGAGCAGGAGAGCAGGGTCAGCAAGAGTACTAGATGTGAATGAACAAGTTGAAATGAAATTCTGATGTGACAGAGATTTTCCTGTCCAAGGAGCCCTATTGACCCCAATGTGCACTTAATCTGTGGGATAGCACATCTGTCACTTTCAATGCATACGGAATTGGCAACCACTGTTCAATCTGTGATTTTATCTCTGGAAAAAATTGTGGTAGTTCCTCCTTCAACACTTCAGGTAGTTCCTCCTTCAGTCATCCTTCCTGTGTCTGTATGTATCCCAGCAGTACTTGTCTCCCAAAAGGGGAGAGAATTTCCCCCAAGGATTTGCCCATGTTCAATAGGGATTTCAACACGTAATAAATAAATATGGGACAGCAGAAGAGTTATGGAACTTTTCCATTTCATTGCCTGTTTACCTGTATAAAGACCAGCTTGAACCAGCACTCACTTTGCATATGCAGTCATAAGCAACCCACATGGGTTTTGCATCAATTTGTGCTAGTTAACAATGATGGGATTTGCTAATTTCCCTCCACACTTGAATGCCTCCACCACCACTATGGAGTTCCAAGCTGGTGATTTCAAGAAGGCAGATTGAGGCCAGGAAGGGGGACAGGATATTAGCCAGTTCCATGACTGCTGATATCCTTCCTGCCCCCTTCCAGGCCTTCACACACGGCTGTTCCAATATGAGGCCCTCATAGGATTGGGCTGTCATTCTCAAGCGTGTATATGATTGCAGCCGTACAGCCCAGTCTTATCCTGAACCTATGGAAACAGATCTAGTGATCCACTCCCATATGTCCAGTTATGACAATGCAAAAGGTGCACCACTGTTAAGCACTCCGGTCCAACACTAACAGCGGAAGGCTCTGCCCGGCTGCCAATAGCATACCCAGTCCGCAATCTGAGAGGGGTGAATCCTGGCTCATTGGAGACCAGGCAGTTTGCAGAGAAGTAAGTCTAACATGCTTTTATCTAATGCCAAATCGTATCCCCATTCCCAGGAAGCCCAGAACAGCTCCGGGCTGCTCATATCTGTGTCAGCACTTTAAGTGAAGCAGATCTGAGTAGCCCCATTGGGACTGCTGAAGCTTTACCTGGGGTAAGGGAAAGTGATTCACCTTGCCCCGGGCTGAGCTGCTTATAGTTCAACTCTGCCTTGGATGCGGGGTAGACCTGCTGGCCTCCCTGCTCCAGGACAAGTTAGGTTGCCCATCACCTTGCAGTTGGACTACTATCATGTACATTTTATCTATGGCTGCTTTTGAAGATATTTCAGAAACAGCAAGTAGTACATGATGTAGTTTGTATAGTGACTCATAGACACTAGTCTTCATTATCATGTCCCATCCTCACTGGCGTAGCTAGGTCATTTGACACCTGGGGCCCATAAATTTTTGACACCCCCCCCCCATACAACAAAATTAATCTGGGCTTCAAGTTTGTGCAGGAGCCCAGGTCTACCCACCCAACAAATCTCAGCCACAGAGGGTAAATTTCAACCAGGAGCCCAGGTCTACCCACCTGGAAGAAATGGCTCCAGAGGGCAGTCAGAATGGGAGCCCAGCAGGTAGATCTGGGCTCCAAGTCCAGATGGGAGCCCAGGTCTACCCAACTGGTTCACCTGGGCTCTGGAGTTAAGAGTGCTCATACTGGATCCGTCACAATACTGGATCCATCCCTGACTCAGTGACATACTTCCTCTGCATCTGGAGGTTCATTGTAGCCACCATGATTAACAACCACTGATAGACCATGAATGTTTGGAAAACAGTTTAAAAGTCATTTAAGCCAATGACCAACAATACCCACTAGTGGTGTTACTACAGTTGGTGTCACAACCCTTTATTTATTTATTTATTTATAGAACAGTACGGGTTGCTAAACCAATCAGTAACCAATAAAAAAAAAGTGGCTCAACAACAAAACCAACAAACCAACAAAAAAACCACTCAGACTCATTGTTCAGTTTTGAGTTAAGGAAAACCTTTTTTGTAACATAAAGTAATTGTGGTTCCTTTTCTGGTTATTTGACTATAGCTTTTGATAGAACACAGATATTTCAATGCAGTTTGTTTCATTGCATTCCGCTGTAAATTACGCATTGAGTGGTATATAACATGATGCTATTATTCCTAGAAACCGTGATTTTAGCAATTCTGGTCACTAGACGTGTCATATCCCTGCAGCTTGGCACCTGGGGCCTGCGACCCCTCAACCCCCCTTTTGATGCCATTGCCCATCCTTGTTTTACAAGATTCAGTCTTTGCCTGTTAGTTGATGGAAATGATTCCGCTTGCTGATTATTACAGATAAAACCCTAACCATGTTAGTTCCAAAATATATTTCAAGGACTGCCTCCCCTATCTGCATCTGAAGACCTTTAACACCAGATAGGAAGCCCACTTGAAAGTTCTTCCACCTTCTGAGTTTCAGTTGATGTACAGCACAGCCAGTTTAGTACAGAGCTAGGGTAGTGTGTACTCAGAGCAGTGCTGCCATCAGGTTGCTGAAGAACCTGTAGATAAGTCCAACACGGGGCTTTGTGTGTTGCACTGAGCATTCACACACACACACACACACACACACACACACACACACACACACAAAGACAACAAATGTGGGAGACTAAGGGCAAGATCCTAACTTCCACTGAAACAGGCAGGACAGTGGGCCTGTGCTGTATCCAGCGCACGTTCGCAGATGTCTGAGGTTCAGCTCAAGGCAAGGGGAAACTTTCCCCCTTACTCACTGTTGAGCTGCAACAGCCCCAAAGGGTCAACTCGGATCTGTGTCACCTGATGAGGTGACACAAATCTGAGCAGCCCAGGACTGCCCAGGAAGAGGGCTAGGATCCAGCATAACTGCCGGATCCCGGCCCCACCTCCCGTGCCCTGCCTGCCTCTGGGAATGTCCACCGCACACCCTCCCTCTGCCCCAAAATGCCTTCCTCCTGCCTCCTTCCCACGCTCTTCACATCCTCCAGACCCCTGCACTGGCTGAGCTTGGCTGACACAAACTCTTCCCATCCTGGGACCCATGTTGGCGCGGGGAAGCCGGCGCATGTCAGTGTGCCAGCCAATCTTATGTTGGCGAGAAAGTGCTTTATGGTACTTTCATGATGATATTCAGCCAATGCAATCAGGATTGTGCCCTGAATGTGACAGGCTCCTAGCAGTCATGCCTCTTCTCACCTTCCCCATTGAGCAATGGAAGCACCCCCAAGACTCCCATAATGATGCCTATAAAGGGGGTTCCTTTATGCAGAGGGGATACTGGGGTCCAAAGTGGCATGATTCTCTTGATGTACCTCTGCCCACATGGCCACCATAGTGGAAAGATCAAATGCAGGTCCAGGCTGCTTGACCTGAGATCCATGACCCTTGTGATGAGTGGCAGGAAATGGTGGTTTCTCTCATCCTCCATACTGATCCCCTTGAACGTCCCTAGAGGCCCCGTGATAATGCAGTGGCAGTCTGGAATATGCTCTTATACATACAAGGGATGCCAAGCACAGAGGCAGAGCAACTCTCATGGCTAAATTGCACCAGCTCTATTACTAGTCCTGGAGCAGTCAAGTACACCATCCTCCCAGTCAGTCAAATTCTGTGTCAGTTCTACTGTGAAACACAGTCTTACGTATTAGTTACTCCCATTTCCAAAAGGAATTCTCCATCTTTACTTACAACTACTTGCATCTACTAGGCAACACATGGGGAAAATAAACACTTGGGAAAAATACTAGGCTCAGGAGGAAAATAAACAATAGATAATGTATCTGGTAAAGTGACCATCTACCACTTTGGAGCCAGAAACCTACCTGAGCAAATGACACCAGCATCTTCTCCGTGACTGCAATTATGATCTCCCCATTTAACTGCTGGGCACTGACTGAGGGCTGGTTCTGTTCCACTGCAGCGGACTCCATCCAGCCAGATGGGACCAATTCCAAAGTGGGCTCTACCTGGAGCTGCTCTTGCTTCTCCGCAGCCCATCTGCTGGCATACAATTCTGGCATCCCTGGTATCCCAGTCATCATCACAAACAGTGCCCCATTCGCCGTTATGGAACACTTCAACTCTCCCACTGCAGTTATTTGAACCATTCACAAGCCGGATCCCAATGGCAGCGTCTGACTCCAAAGTTGCACCTAGGAAAATCACATGACAGAGAGTGAGTCAGTAAGTGAAGTGCTGGGTGTAGATGAACAAACTGAAATAAAATTCAGGCATCATCGACTCTCTTGACTTAACTGCACAAGCTCTATCTCTGAATGTGAAAAATAAATAAATAAATACTGGAGCAGTCAAGAGCACCCCCACCACATGAATAATGCACTGAGACAGTTCTAATGTGAAACACAGTCTTACGTATTAGTTATTTCCATTTCTGAAAGGAATGTTCTATCCTTAATTACATCCTCTTGCATCTACTAGGGACCACATGGGGAGAAAGTAAAATGTAAACTACAGACAATTTATCTTGCAAAGTGACAATCCACCTCTTTGGTGTCAGAAACCTACCTGAGCAAATGACACTAGCATCTTCTCCATGATCGCAATTGTGAACTCCCCAGTAATTTGCTGGGCACTGACTGAGGACTGATTCTGTTCCATTGCAGTGAACATCATCCAGCCAGATGGGACCAGTTCCACTTCCAAAGTGGGCTCCAGATGGAGCTGCTCTTGCTTCTCCACAACCGATCTGCTGACATACAATTCTGGCGTCCGTGATGCCCCAGTGATCACTGCAAACAGTGCCCCACTGGCCATCATGGAACACTTCAACTCTTCCACTGCAGTTACTTGGACCATTCACAAGCTGGATCTGAAAGGCAGCGTCTGATTCCAAATTTGGACCTAGATAAATCACATTACAGAAAGTGAGTCAGTCAGGCGTGACAGAGGTTTTCCTATTCAGAAGCCCTACTGACCCAAATATCATCTTCAACCATGTATTCACACCAATCCTAGAGTTTATCTAGAAAAAGCCATGATAGTCCCTCCTTCATGTTTCACAACAGCATGTTTCCCAGTCAAGAGAGGGGGGCTGTCAGCAAACACATGATGCTCTGGGACAGGAGTGCCCTAGTGGTTAGCACTCTTGCTCTCTTCCTGCTCCCTTCTTTCTCTGCTTGGGCGCACAGTTGAATGGGAAAATGCCTTGGTAGAGGAGCAGCCCAATCCTATCCCCAGGGGCGCTGCTGGGGGCAGCAGAGCAAAAATGGCTACCACTGCATCTAGCAGCACGACTGGGGCTGTCGGAGGTCGCCTCAGAGAAAAGGGACTTCTTCCCCCTTCCCCTGTGGAAAGCCCAAGCCTTGTAATGGGGTTCCTCAAGTTTTGAGACATGAAAGCCTCTGTGTCGGGCTTTGCAGACCAATACGGATGGTAGGATACCGCAGAGCAGGGCTCCACCAGTCCCACCCCCTCCAGTGCCGGTTTCTTTGCTGTCCCAGTCTCTCCCCACTCTAAGCCCGCCCTAGAATGCTGTTCTTCACCCCCAACATCCTCACCACAACTCAGAGCTCTTACCATGCTCTGGGTGGCATCCATCTGGTGTTTACCACAGTGCCGATTGGCGCTGGGCCAGTACCAGCGCTGACTCCTCTTTGGGTGTTGCAGACTTGCCTTATAGCATGTTTGTGACACCCAATGCCAGAGCGAGAGCTCCATGCCGGTGCTAAGGTGAGATAGGACTTAAATTCTGCTGTTACTGACCCAGGAAATCATTCTAGCCAGAACACCCTTCCTAGAGCAATATTGAATCTCAGGGGTCTCTATCAGATTCACAGTAGCACCTGCAGCGCAAGGACACATGATAATCCACTGTACTTCCTGCACCTGGGACCAGGCAGACTTAAAGTCAAATGTAAAAGGTTTATTAGAAGTTGAATAAAAGAAAAAGGGGCAGTGGCATCACTAGGTTTGCATAATTCTGTGCAAGGGTTCATTGTGGCATGCCCATGTTGGATCTCCTCCCATACAGAATAAATGAAATATCATATGCCCAACATAATGCAGTGGTAGTTTCTTTACGTTCTGTGTGACATTACCTTTCCAATGATATATGACGGGGTCTTCAAACCCTGGCCTGTGGGCCACATTCAGCCCTCAACACCTTGTTAAGATATATGATGCTGACCTGGGCCCAAAAAGTTTGGGGATCCCTGATCTACAACATGAGGGCATTATTCATAAATAGTCATTTTCCACAAGGTTTCCAAAATGTTGGCCACTAGTAGTGTCACCCCCAATGGTGTCACCTGGTCTGGCCTGCCCCCACACCTTCTAGCCACGCCACTGAAAAGGGGATAGCAAAATCAATGAGCATGCCAAAAGAGTAAGGGGACTTGAATTTGACAGGAAAAAAGTTTTCCCTATAATAATACTGTCCCAGTGGATGGCAGAGGGGTACAACTCAGAGAGGCTGCTGCAGGTTTTGAAAATGCTTGTAGCGCCCGGCCTGCAGAAGACAAACTCTAAAATCAACATAAAATCCCTAAGTTTTGTTGGATAATAAACTGTTCCTTATCTGATTTTACCTTGGTGGAAACCACCAACCATTTCTCCTCGCAGTCTCAGCCTGTGGTTGGTGGGCTTTACCCGGGTGGCTGGAGGAGGAAGGGAGAGATGTTCTGGCTGAGAAGCTGTTTTCTTCCTTGGCTGGAATGACACCATCCAGTTATTTGATCTCCACCTTTTCCCTGCCTGGGGAACAGCCCAGCAGGAACTTAGCAAATCCGCTGGCTAACCCCTAACTCAGTCATTCCTGGATTTTAGCCAAGGAAGTGAGATGTAAATGAAAGTTTGCAGCCCAAAGCAGAATCTGTGAAACATATTTTGGTTGCAAGAGGCAGGGGAGCTAAAACAGTCACACCATTAGGAAACACAGAATTGCCTTGAGAAACAGGGGGAATGCAAAGAAAGGAACGTACCTAAAATCTAGGCATTTTACAACTCTTTGTTTCCCAAAGGGGGCGGGAATTTTCCCAAAGGCACTGTCCATGTCCCAGAAGTAATTCGACACATCATAAATAACAATTGAATAGTGCAAGGGTTATGAAATACTTCCATTCCACTGTTTCTATTTCATTATAACCCCATGTAAAGAGCCTTATGAACAAGCACTTGTTTTGTAGCTTCAGTCATAAAGGAAGGTGCTGAAGAAGACAGTCGAGGGCACCATCTCTCACCTGAAGAACTCAAAACACACAGATATGGGGCAACCATCTGAGATTCCAACCATACATTCAAACCCTGTGTGGAAAATTCTGAATGCATGGATCTCAGTTCCATCAAGAACAGTCAAAGGTGCGTGGATTCTTTCTGATAGATAAACTAATAAGGAAACCCACCTGGGTTCTGCATCAGAATGCACTGGCTGCAGCCAGAGGGAAAGCTAATTTTCCCATGGGATTTTGCTTGGTCCAAAGTGTTGGTCTACTCTGTGTGGAGCTATTCTCTCCTTCACTTTGGGGACAGTCTTGCATCCAGCTTTGTTCCTGGATATCTAGGTGGTGACTATGATTGACAGTCCTCTTCAGCAGTTTGGGCTGATATGGGAATTGCACCATTCTCTGTCAGATAGCCCTTAACCATACCTTAGTAACCTTTCAACTTCCTGTAGAGCACTCTGTTTGGAGCTGGCCTTGAAGACTGATCAGAAATGATACCTGGTACATAATGCAACTCCTCCTGTTCTAACTGACTGAACTTGTATTCTCTTGTATCCACAAAGCACCACATAAGGGAGAAGGTTCAGGAGAAAGACCATTCATAGGAAATTCATTTGGTTAAATATCAATACACCTCTTTAGAGTCAAAAACATACCTGAGCACACAATAGCAGCATCTTCACCATGACCGCAGGTATGTTCTCCCCATGGCCTTGCTGGACAAAGATGGAGGCTTGATTCATTCCCTGTACAGTGAAGATTATCCAGCCAGATAGGACCAGCTCCTCCTCCAAAGTGGGCTCCAGTTAGGGCGGCTCTTGCTTCTCCACAACCCATCTGCTGGCATACAACTATGGCTTCTTTGATATCCCAGCTATCATCACAAACGGTGCCCCATATTCCATTATGGAACACTTCAACTCTCCCACTGCAGTTACTGGGACCATTCACAAGCCGGATCTCAAATGCAGGGTCAGACTCCAAAGTCCCACCTAAGTTAACCATATTTCAGAGTTTGGGTCAGCAACTGGAGGGCTCACTGTGTAAGAAATGCAGAACATAAATCTGGCCAAGACCAATGTTCTCCTAGTCAGCAGGTGTACTGGCTTGGGCTTGGCTCTAAGACTGACCAAAGTGCTTGTTTCAAATGTGGGCTAGGACTGGCAGCAAGCTGGCAGGACCAAGCAAGAGAAAAGGGATGGGAAGGTGCTCATCTTCTGCTTCAGCATGACTGCCAAGAATCATGACTTCAGAGAGAGTAGAAAAGGTGGAAATAACATGATTCTGTTCTCAATGGCTCTTTTCAATCAAGAAGATTGAACCTCCTTTTCTGCTTCCAACCTCCTTTTCTGCTGCTACTTGATCCAAATAGACCAGAGCGGGCTGGAGATTGGCCAAGATCCCCTGTTTTGCTGCCCAGATTGGAAGATACACTGGTGATAGAGGACATAAGGCCGCAAGACTGGTAGTGAAGGAGCCCATTAGCCTGCTATAAATGAGGACTGTATTCTTTAAGACAGGGGTGTCCAAAGTTTTTGGCAGGAGGGCCACATCATTTCTCTGACACTGTGTCGGGGGCTGGGGGAAAAAAGAATTGATTTACATTTAAAATTTGAATAAATTTACATAAATGAATATATTAGAGATGGAACTTATATGAATGAATGAAGGTCTTGCAATAACTCAAAGGCTATAAAAGGCCTTGCACAAAGCAAGACTGACCTTTCCTTCACTGCCGCTACTGCATCACGAACGTGAAACAGAAACAGTGGAGGGAGTCCTTATCCCACAGATCATGCAAGAGGTCAAACAGTTGCCCTCACGCTGAGAGCAGTTGCGTCGGGGCAGTGTGGGCTCCAACAAATCTCCGGAGGGCCAGAGGCTCATTGGATACTGGGGACTCCTTGAGGGCCGCATTGGAAGTCCTCAAGGGCCGCAAGTGGCCCCAGGGCCAGGGTTTGGGCACCCCTGCTTTAAGAGATGAGGGTCACATGGCCCAATTCTAATCAACTTTCCAGTGCTGATACAATCTTGCCAACAGGGTGTGTACTGCATCCAGCTGTGTGTGCATATGGTGGGGTTGCTGTTAGAGAGGCCTCCCCAAGGTAAGGGAATATTGGTTCTTTTAGCTTGGGGCTGCATTACGGCTGCATTTGCACTGGAATTTGGATAGGATTGGGCTGACAGTCTAGGAATATTCATGGATGGAACTTTGCTCCTGGATGCATAGGTGGCAAGTATACTCTTTATCACTGTTACTACAAAGAGCAATGGCACACTTGTTCCCATATAATAAACCCTATGAAAACCATGCAGTACTAAAGTTTAGTATATAGTGTGAAATGTTGGGTAATTACTAGCAGTAGTGGACCTCCCCAGCCCCATATCTCAGGGCAAAGGTCCACAATGGCACTGCCCAAGGGATGCCACCACCCTGGTACACAAGCCCACCCAACCACCCATTTACCTGGAGTGTATGGTGCTTTATGCAACTCCAGGACGCTTCGGGAAAGCCTCCTGAAGGTTCACCAACACTTTAAACTGTGCTTCTGGTGAAACGGAAGCACAGTTTCCGACCCTGTTGGGAGCTTCAGGGAGGCTTCCTCAGAGTCCTAAAGGTGCATGGGGCTCTGCACCCGGGGCATTTACCCCATCAAGTAAATGGGAGGTCCACTACTGATCACTAGTGTGCAATAAGGTACTAAAGTTAATTATTGTGTATTCAGAAAAAAATGCTACCTCTTATCTTCCAGCCCCTGCACCTATGAGACTCCAACTTGGGAAGTAGGTTTAGAAAGAACCGTGCCCGTGGTAATTATTCTGCTAAAATGTCACTTAAGATCAACAGGTCCTTGGAAGTACCTGAGCACAGAACACCAGCACCTTCTTTGTTGAGGCAGTTGCTTGCTCCCCAATGGAAGCTCCATTCGCACTGATGCAGAGTTGATTCATTCCCTATGCAGTAGACATAATCCACCCAGATGGGACCAGATCCTCTTCCAAAGTAGGCTCCGCCCATGGCTGCTTTTGCTTCTCCACAACCCATCTGCAGGCACACAACTCTGGCGTCTTTGATATCCCAGTAATCATCACAAGCGGCACCCCATTGGCCATTGTAGGACACTTCAACTCTCCCACTGCAGTTACTTGAACCGTTCACAAGCCGGATCTCAGATGCACTGTCAGACTCTGAAGTCCCACCTAAGTTAATCATATTTCAGAGATTTTGGTCAGCAACTGTAGGACTCACTGAGTGTGAAAAGCAAAACATAAATCTGGCCAAGACCAACGTTCTCCTAAGTTAGCAGGCATACTGACTTGTGGCCCAGCAATAAAGCTGACCACAGTGCTTGCCTCAGTGTGGGCGAGAAAGTCAGCAAGCCAGAAGGGCAAAGCAAGAAAGAAGGCGTTGAAATGTGGCTTATCTTCTACTTCAGGATGGCTGCCAAGAATCATGACTACATACACGGTAGAAAAGGTGGGATGAACATGATCCTGTTCTCAGTGGCTCTTTCCAATTAAGAAGTCACTGTGCAAAGCCTACTATGAAGGGGGGCTGTGCTTCTTTTAAAAGATCAGGGTCACATGGCTCAATCCAATTCAACTTTCCAGTGCTAATGCAGTCATGCTAATGGAGTTTGTTCTGTATCCTGCAGTGGGGTGGGGGGGGGGGAGATGGTTACAGTGGTCTTCCCAATGTGAGAAAACATTTGTCCCTTTATCTTGGGATTGCATTTGCACTGGAAAGTTGGATAGGATTAGGCCAACTGGGAATATTCATGAATAGAAGTTTGCTGCAGGATGTATAGGCGGCAGGTATAGTCTTTACCATTTGTACTAGAGGATAAGGACCCCCTGCTTCCCATAGAATAAGCCCTGTGAAAACCCTGTGTGCAATGCTGTACTAAAGTTTACTTATTCTGCATTGAGAAATAAGTGCTACGTCTTTACTTGCAGCCCCTTACACCTATGAGACTCCAACTTGGGAAGCAGGTTCAGAAGAAACATTGCCTGTCATAATTATTCTGCTAAAATATCAGTCAGCTGAACAAGTTCACAGAAGTACCTGAGCACACAACACCAGCACTTTCTTCTTTGGGGCAATTGCTTGCTCCCCAATTCCCTGCTCGGCAATCACGCAGGGTTGATTCTGTCCCTCTGCAGAGGAGACTATCCACCCAGATGGGACCTGGTCCTCTTCCAAAGTGGGCTCTCCTTGGGGCTGATCTTGCTTGTCCACAACCGATCTGTTCGCACACAACTCTGGCGTCTTTGATATCCCAGAAATTGTCACAAACGGTGCCCCATTGGCCATTATGGAACACTTCAACTCTCCCACTGCACTTATTTGAACCATTCACAAGCCGGATCGCAATGGTTGGGTCCGACTCCAAAGTGGCTCCTAGGGAAATCGCATCACAGAGAGTAAGTCAAGTTCTGGATGTGGGTGAACAAACTGCAATAAAATTCAGGCATCATAGAGGTTTTTCTGATAAAAAATCTTTGGACTCAGTGCCAGCCAGCATGCCAGCCTGCTATGCAAAGGTTGTACTCTCCTTGAAATATCAGACTCACAGATTGGGAGTACTCATCTATATTTATGTGGCAAGTATGGCCCAGACATAACTTGCTCAAATTATGCCCCAATCCTATCCTCCCTCTGTGCCTCCCTTGCTCTTTGGTAGCAGACTGTTGCAAACGTGCAACAGAATATGACTTAGCTGATGTCTGTGCATCACTGCCTCTTACGGCAGCACTCCCAAGATGGCCACCAATGGCACACTGTGCACTTCGTTGGCTGCCACTTTACAACTGTGGAAAGTTCTTCTGCCATTGTAAAGCCCTGCCCTTGTCAGCCCATTCTGGAATAGGGTTTGTGCTTGAGTCGGAATATTCCCAAAAGCAGGCTGGTGATAGATCTTGAGGTATGACATAGAAGGATAAATAAAGGTGCAGCAGCATGGTCTAGAGCAGTGGCTCTGAAACCTTTTAGCAGCGGGACCCACTTTTTAGAATGACAGTCTGTTCGGATATGGTCAGCAGTGATGTCATTAACCTGGAAGTGGTTAATGGCTGGAAGTGACATCATCAAGCAGGAAAGTTCTTAACACCCCCATACAACAAAATTGAATCACATCAAGTAAGTATATAAATCAAAAATATTCAATAAGTATGAGTTTAAAAATAGATTTACAATAAAGAAGGACCCTCCTAACCCTCCCAAGCCGTTGATGATTTGTTTTAAAAAATTCCCCAAGCATCCCAAAGTTAGCAATCCTATCCACACTTACCCAGGAATAAGCCCCACTGACTATCATTGTTAAAAGCATAAACATAGTAAATACAGTCATTTACCATAGTAGCATCAAGTCTAATGTATTAAAAATAAAATAAACAGTGAAATGAATAGGGACGCATCTGAAATTGGCTCACAGTCCACCTAGTGGGTCCCGACCCACAGTTAGAGTAAAGCAGTGGTAGTAACACAATCTGCTCCACCCTAAGCAAATGCACATCCTATGTCCAAGGAGTCTTATAATTGCAGGATAAAAGTTGGTATACTATTCAGAAATGGATATTCAAGTAAGAGCACGAGATAGACATTATCCCAAAGTCAAGTATTACAGGAACAAAGCAATACAGGATACAAATTAATAAGTACAAATAAACCCAGTTGTGAGGCTGACCTCACATGGTGGGCTGGGAGAAGTGGCAAGTTGGTGGACCAAAGCAGAGAGAAGGGGGTTGATTTAATTTTCCTCCAATGGGGCTCTCTTGAATCATGTCTGTACAGGTGGTAAAGAAGGTATGGTCATTGTGATGCTGTGATGCTGTTTGAAAGGGTTCCTTGCACTAAGGGCAAACTTGCACTAAGGGGTTTCAGATCCCTCACGTTAAACCGCAATATCCCTAATGCAAAATTAGGAATCTAGTTTCAGAAAGGAATTCCCCATCTTGGGCTCCCCAAGCCTTTGTAAAAGTAAAAAAAAAATTGTAAAAACAATCATAAACAGGAAGTGGCTTTAAATCACATCCTCCCCTGCATGTACTTCCAGTGCTCCCAACTCCCCAGTAGGAGTTTGGGATGCACTGCTTTAAATGTGAATTGGACAGATGTTCAGAGGAAAGTCCATCACAGGTTACTTGATGCAACCACCAGACTTTAGAAGTAGCCTGTCTGCGTGCTCAGATGCAAGGGAATGGCAATAGGATACAGGCAACTTGCTGTCTTGCGTGGTCACAGAGGCATCTGGTGGACCAAAGGAGATACAGGAAAGCAGGACTAGAAGGGCCCTTGGCCTGATCCAGCAGGGCTCATCTTAGGTACTTAAAGAAAGCCAAGTCCAAGTGAGGACAATGCTTTCTGTACAGGTCACACAGCCGATCTGATGCAATCAGAGATCACCCAATGAACATGATTTCCTCCTTTTATTGATCTGATTGTTACTGTGATAAGCTGCATTTCAGCATGTGACCTGTTAAAATGAGTTGCTGCTGGCAGTGAGCAGCAAAGTGGAAGGGGAGAAGCCCTGAGCGTTAGAGATGGGAAAGCTCTTTCAAGAAGAAGGAAGCTGTTTATAGAAGCCTCAGAGGCAGGAGTGAAACAGGTGAAGATGCTGCTTCGACAGAGGCTCTGTAGAAGGATTTTCAGTAGGTGCTGCTCTGTGGTTATTAAGTGCACAAGCTACACCTTCTAAAACTCCTGCCTTGTAAGACAATGAATAAGGATTCAGGAGCCCTATTTTTTCCTTCCATTCATTCAGCTGAAAGGGAGATTTCTGGAGCAAAGAGGCAGAGAACTAGAAAGCTAGCTAGAGAAATCTCAGGGCAACCAGTTGATAGATTGCATGCCTGTTTTGATTTTGCGGTCAGTGTGGTTGATAAGGAGGGAGGGCTGCATTTCTCAAGTTCCTCTTTTTATGTATTTTTTATACCAACAGGCAGGAAGTCTGCGTTTGCAACAGCTTCCTTGTGTGTGAACAAAGCTGCAACATGCAGTTCTCTCTTGTATTTTAGAAAGACTGAAAATTGCCCACCAAAAAAGACTCCCCTCCTTGCACTATACTGTCAAGTTTCAGGAGGGCGGAGGGGAAAGGATGCCTCTCCATACATGTCTCAATCCCAGGGTATTGGAACTAAGTACGTACTTAGGTTCAGACTGGAAGGCAGTCCCCAAGCAGAGCCCTGCAGTTCTATAGCATGTGCTGGAATGTTTCTGGAGTTGGAAAGGGAAAGGGTTTCTGCCATTTCCTTTTGTTTGCGCACACCCCAATGAACACTCGAGACAACTTGAGCTAGGAGAAAGGGCCACTTTATTACCAAGTCATATATCACAGGAGAAGCAGAGAGAGAACTGCAGATGCAGGGGCAGCAAAGCACCTGTGGTGTGGAGGCCAGACCCTCGGAAGGCACCAGAATTGTATTTGTCCCCCAGGTTGGGCATGCAAGCGACTCCAAGCCAGGCCCCATTACAGGCGGCGCAGCTTATTCAGGTCTTCACCCCGTCAAGGGGTGAGTCACTGGACTGCAGGCAATGCCACCTCGAGTCGCTGAGCCTCTGAGGTGTCCCCTGCAGTCCCGGTCAGGGCCCTGTACCAGCCCTCGTGCCGCTGGGCCCCTGAGGACTGAAAGTGAGTTCTGCTCTGCCTAAGCAGCCTGAAGGTGCACCCCAAAGTCCAGCTCACGCCTTCTAACCCGCACCACCTGCCATAAAGTGACCAAGGATAGTAGGAAAGGGGAACCCCTTAGACCCTGGCGGTCTGGGGTAGGCAAAAAAACTACCTGCCACCAGCCAATCTTGGCAGACAGCAAAAAATTCCTACCCGGCCGCAAACGGCAACCAGTAAAAACTCAGACTGCTCTAGGGATGGGTGGGTGGGTGTCAGCACCGTGCCCACGTGCAAAAGCGGAAGAGGGCCATGCGCTGGTGCCCTAAGAACCCTCTGGGCCCTCCCAGCTCCCAGATCCTGACCAATCCCCTTTCGGGGAGGAGGCTGTTGTGTTCCTGGCCGGCAAAACAAAGCTTGATCCCGCTTCATACTTTGCGGGATCGGCATACCCAAAGCCACCTCTTCCCTGCAAGTCCCAAGTACTGCTACAAGACTCTTGATTTAGACAGTCAGGGGTGCAGTATGGGAGCAAGAAAACCCAACTGAAAGAACTGGGGATGTACCAGAAGCTTAGTTGTGAGTCTCTGCTTGATTGATCTGTATCAATGCACATTTGTTAACATGAAACTTAAAGGATATGAGAAGCTTGACTTACCCCAAAAACAGGCCAGGAGGGTCAGAATCACTGCCATCTCCATCAACCATCTCCCTAGAGGTCTCACCAAAGAGGGGAAAATGCTGGCAGCCATCAGTTCCAGGGTCCCAGCTTAGTGGAAGAAAAATCCTCCCTTGGGTAAGAGTGGACACACCAAAGCTGCAACTTGTTCTAAGGCTGTGGGCAAAGGTCCGGGAGTGAAATGCAGGATAGGGACTAGTGAAACTTGGGAGGAAGGAGATAAATCAAAAATAAGTTGGCCAAAGGCTCAACACTGTGTTTTACTTCATATGTCACATTGTGCAACAACAACTTTCAGTTCCTTGTTCTGAATGATTTGGCAATGATTTGTGCATTGAGCTCTGGGTTAGAACAGATCAATCCTGTCAGCACATTCAAGGAATATCTGGAGTTGGGGTTCAGCTCCAGGAATCCACTCTGGCTTATATGATGAAATAATAACACAGATGTGTTTGATTATGTGAAGGGGGTCCTTTTCACTCTAGTGAACCACATGAGCACTCTAGGCATGCTCCCAAATTTTGTTCTGAATTTCACTCTGCAACCATCCAATTTGCCTTTCATTGCTTGCCCATAGAAGAGAACCATATTTGTATGGGTTTTGGCACTGAACTTCTTAATGTTGTTTGGACGAATGGGCATATAGGATACTACCAAGAGGCATCTCGGATGTTTGATATTGAATAGATTGATAATGCAGAGTGCTTGTACATAGGTGTGTTCGCCCAAGAACACAGCTGAAGCAGTCTCAAAGCCTCTGATGTGACCACAGTGCATTTCAGAATGACCATCTCCAAGCAAAGCAGAAATTGGCAGGGACACACAATAGCCTTTCTTGACCTTCATACATTCCTTCTTCATCAGTTGTACTTTAACATGGTGGCAACAGGACAGACTAGAAACAGGAGAGGCTAAAATAAGAAGAAATGCTTGGTCAGACTGGAGGGCCATCTAACTATCCAAGGAAGGAAAGCACTGGATGGCCAGATTGAGGGCTAGTGGAGGAGGAAGTGACTCAAGGAATAAGAAAACAACAGCTAGCCAAAAAGGGGACCGAAGAGACCAGTTCATGGAACATGGTTGACCAAAAGAATGTAGTGGGAGACATGTCAAATCTTCTATCTCAAGGACTGAGCCACCCCCAGGTCTGACCATTGGTTATCTGCTGGGTGGAATTAGGGGCCAATCAATAAAATGATGTAATCAGTTTTGTGCTTTGCTGTTCTGTAACCAAGAATAAAGCTTTTGTAAAGTCGGCATTTGAGCCTTTGGACCCATTTTCTCATTGTTCTTCAACCCTTTCACAAAATTAACCCAAAATAGGCCTATGTGGAACACAAGCTGGACTGTGTTGTGCTGGACTGGTTTCATAACTTCAGCAGCAATAGCTACAGCTGTTCCCCCCCCCCCTTTTGGTAAATGTGAAATAACGCAACATAACATGAAACTTGCATCATAAAATAAAACAAAACGATTTTTACTAACAAAATAACTCCAATTTTACCCCTTTCAGCACTCCCTCAAGTTTTTTTTTTTTTTTTAATTTCCAAAAGAGTTGCAGAGGCATCTTCAGGGCCTTTGAAGGCCAGAATGATCCAGCAAGGCATCATAGGTTCATTCATCATATTAGTGCGGTACCATTTCCACCCCACGTGCCTTCAGCTTGCCTTTTTCAGAAGGCACCATTCATCTCCCATGGGCTTATTGTCATAGCCCCGTTATCCAATGCAGAAGGTGAGCTGCTGGGCGTTGCAAGCACACAAACTGTGCTTGTGTGATGAAAATTTGCTCCTAAAAGAATTCTGCGTAGGCCAGGTAAAATGGCCTATTAATGCATGTTATGGATTCCCTCCTATAAATATTTGAATATTCAACTATGACTGTGTTCTGTGTCCTGCCTGGATGTTCTAGATTTGGTTGTGTAAGGGGGCATTTAGTCCAAAATGTCCCTCTTAAGACTAATTAGCTTAAAGTAGGTCCCACTGTATGGAAAAGGGAGAGATCAAAATGCCCTGAAGAGGAGGAGAGGAGCCAGAATTGGTAAATGCTGTGAGTGCACCTGTGTTTTACCATGAAGGACTGGTTCGACTTGAAGCATGGTACAAACTGGTTCTTTTGGAGGTCTCATTCTCTCTGATTTACCAGATGGGAAAGAGAGCTGACCTTTCCCAGAGACTCATTTCTGGATACTACCAGGGGCTGCCTGGTGGCTTCAGTTGCACAGACACAAATGTTGGAGACATGCCTCAGAGTCAGAGAAAACAGGCTCATGTGGTAACAAGGATGGAGAGCTTATGTGAAATGGCTATCAGAGGGGTCGTGGTGAAAGCATTTAGTGAGGTCAAAGTTTCCTTAGAAAGCCTCTGTTAACCATGTAAGAGACACTTTTGAATTGTATTCCAAGGCTAGATAGATAGATAGATAGATAGATAGATAGATAGATAGATAGATAGATAGATAGATAGATGCAATGTCCCCATGCCATCTCATATCACATGCAGGGCTGTTTTGATGCACATAAATGTTGGGGTTTCAGGTTCTGGGAGTTAGAAATGATACGAGTCTGGAGCTGGGCTTGGGACACACTGCAGCTTTACCAGTGGCAACAGCATGGCTATGTCTTAAATCCTTATAAATACTCCTCCTTAAAGCTGCAACCAGGCTGCAACATTGAGTAATGGGAATATGAGCACAATCAATGGTGTTCTGGTTGTTTAACATGCTGTAACTGGACCCAGCCCTCAAGAGCAACACAGTCATTTAATAATGACATCATTTTTAAAAAGATTTATTTAAAAAGTGGTGTCCTTGAAAAGTTCGTAAAGATGGGGGATGATAGTCGAGCTTCCCTAGTTGCAGATGACAGAGTTCTTCTGTAACTCTTGGATCTACAACTCTTGGTTCCTTCTTTTTGGGCGATGTTATTCAGGTCATGTCATGAACCCGTAATATGACATGAGATGTCTTGAACCTGCATCACGCTGTTACAACTTTTTAAATATATCCTTCAAAGAACTGCCTATGGAGCAAGCCCAGTTCATTGTCACAATAATTGCATTCTTCAAGCCGAGCACTTGTCAATTAATCATCCAAAGGCATTTGAGGTTCATGGGTATGGATCGCAAGCGTTCTCAATTAGGTCACTAAGGAAAGTGACAAAGGAAAATGTCAACGCATGTCACATGTCACCCTAGCAAAAAAAACCACAAAGCTATAGTAAACAAATTGCACATGAAATAATGAAGGAAGCAGAATATTGATAAAATACTTCCATGTGACACCCGCCCCCTCACCTGTGTTTGGGTTTCTATAAATGTTTAGGAAAGGACATTGGACTTACAAAGAACTATAATTCTGGATCTCTTTTTTACCTTTCACTGTACACCTTTGTGATGGTAGAATAGAGAAATAACAGAAAACCGCCAACATTTTGACTCTTTAGCCCTGAACAGGTGTCACATGGTATGAGCACCCATGGGAACATTTGTGTACTCATGAGAATATGTCTCTCTCTCTCTCTCTCTCTCTCTCTCTCTCTCTCTCTCTCTCTCTCTCTGTGTGTGTGTGTGTGTGTGTGTGTGTGTGTGTACTTATTCCCAAAGGCTGTGGTTCTCACATATTTAACGCCAGGACCAACTTTTTGAATGAGAATTTGACAGGACCCACTGGAAGTAATGTCATGAGCATAAGTGACATCGTCAAGCAAAATTTTTAACAATGCTAGGCTGCAATCCTACCCATACTTACCCAGAAGTAAGTCCCATTGACTATCATTGTTAAAATATACATAGTAGCTTGTTAAAAGTACTGGTCTGTAACATTTCCCTGAATGCAGTCACATAGCATGGTAGCATCAAGTCGAATAGATTAAAAATAAAATATTGAAATGAATAGGAACCCACCTGAAATTGGCTCGTGACTCACCTAATAAGTCCCAACACACATTTTGAGAATCACTGCCCTAAGGAAAAATGAATCATAGGAAAGGTTTCCTGGATGCCCAAGTGACTTGTGATTTCACTTCTGCAACTTCTTGAATGTACAACAAGAATTCCTCTGCCTAACAGCAAAGACAGGATGCACAATAGAATAACACTGCTATGATTCTGGAAAGTGTTTTTCTCTCCTAGAGAAGAAAAGGCAGTCAGCCTCACCCAATACTTTCCAACAGGGGGATCCGCCTCTGGGTCCCCTGGGGTTATTCTCTGCATGCCTTGTGGACAATTGAATGATTTCAGCACCTTTGTGAGATGTCTATTTCTCTTAATTCCCTATTCAAGCTTCTGTGAACACATGCACAGTTTCCTAAGAGGCAGATCTACAAGTTTCAAGAAGCAGAATGTATATCTGAATCAGCAGGATAGGAGTTCTGCTCAACTCCTGAGAGCAAAAGAATTTTATGGCGTATGGTGTGAAAAGAGAAGCATGGAACTCAGCCCATTCCTGACCATCTTTCTCTCAGCAGTACAAAAAGGAAAGACCTGGTGATTTCTATTTTCCAGTCAGCTCCTTAGGGACACAAGGAAATACAGGAGAAAAATAGAATGTATAAAATGTCCTTACGTCAGTTATGTCAGTTGTTTCCAAGGGGACTTCATATCTCCTACTTCCTGTAGAAAATGAGCACATTTAAGCAATAAACCAAAATAAAACTTATATCAGATTGTATCATCACCACCACCACCACTATCACCCCTGGTTCATCCTCTGTACCTTCCGTGGCCTGTCTTCACCATGACCTTAGCTGCTCCAGTGTCGCTTTGATGAAGATGATGATGATTGATGATAATTTTTATACTACTTTTCACTAAAACGTTTCACAAAGCAGTGTACAGAAAAAAAAAAATCAAACACCAGCAAGCAGCCACTAGCAAAGACACTGTGCTAGAGTGAAGTGTGGAAGTCACCCCCTGCTAAAACTACTGCTTTGCCCAATTAGCAGGGATTAAAATGCTGGTGTCTAGAATGCTACAATTTTTTAAAAATCATGACCAATATCACATATGTGGAACTTTTCTGCATTCAGTGCTGTTCTCTATGAATGATATCCAAACACCAAAACAAGTGTGGTCAGGATGGGTGGGTGAGCTGTAAGATGGTGCAATACCACTTGTCACCACTATGGTTCAGGAGGCACCATAACCACATATGACTATGATTTCTACCCAATGTATTAGAATAAAAAAGTTCTCAGCAGGCCAATCGTAATAATACCTTTCCATTTAGATCTGAGATACCAAATAATGGCTCCGATAGCTAGAAGGGCCGTTGCCAGTAACACAGAGAGGGCAGGAGCCCAGAGAGACAAACGAGAAGTGTTCAGCTGGTTGCCTGGAAAAAAAAAATAATAGAGAATGAGGAAGGTCAGGTTAAATATTTGTGTGGGGGACTGAAAGGTTCACACTGAAATTCTCCAACACTGAGCCTAAATTCTGATAAGAGAACTTCCCACGCCAATGCTGCTGGCCTAACTTGAAGATGCACTGGTGAGGTAGGAGTTAAGATGGCAGCAGCAGTTAATAAGAATGCCAGCCATACAGCATTCCTAAAAAAATCCCCGCCCAAAAAATCCTCTCCCAAAATCTTTCATTTCTCCGCTCTTATTGATGCAGCAAGTACCAACACATGCATGTTCTCACCATAAGCCACATGCACCTTTTTGTCAGGTTTTACTGCATTTTTCAGGAGCCATTGTTGATGTACATTATTTTTGATGTTTGCTTTTTTACAGTAAATCTTTAGTCTCTTTGATTAGATGATTTCCTTCTCTCTTAGACTGTTCTTTAAAGGGGATCTCTCTCTCTCTCTCTGTCTCTGTCTCTGTCTCTCTCTCTGTATCAGTGCTGACTAGAACTAGTTTCCCTATGAGGGAGCTGCTTCACTGTGCCTTAATTATTCCACACTGGAAGGGCCGTCCTGGCCGTCCTGTATCCTACTCCAGGGAAACATAAATTAAACAATTTTGTCCACACAGCTTAAATAAATCCCCTCCCCCTAGCACCGTGGTAAGAACTTTGGCTGGCATGTTAGGCTGACAAGACCGTTTTTTGTTTCAGGTAGACATGCCAAGGTTAACCATGCTGAACAGAGCAATCATATGCATGTCTACTCAGAAGTAAGCCCCATTATGTTTAAAGGTATTTACAACCCAATCCTATTTTTAAACAACTGTCTGATATACCTGAATCACCAGAACTCATGCTGCATCCTATGAGAAACAGGACTCTCTTCTGGATAAGGGAACATTTGTTTCCTAACCTGGGATAAGCCTCCAACACCTAAATAGGTTTACCTGGACCTGCACCAGTTTGTGTGGCCCTGAGAAGGCAGACTGAGGCCAGGAAAGACAATAGGGTGTATTCCTGATAAACCCCTTGTGAATGCAGTGTCAGTCAGGAATACACGCTTCTATGTACCTGGGATGCCAAGCACAGAGGTACAGCAACTGTTCCAGCTGAATTGCTCCACCTCTATCACTAGTACTGGAGCAGTCAAGTGCACCATCCAAGTGCACCATGTGAGGGAACTTGGTATGTTTAACCTGAAGAAGAGAAGGTTGAGAGGGGATATGACAGCACTCTTCAAAACCTGAAGGGTTATCTTATGGAAGAAGGCACAAATTTGTTCTCAACTACCTCTGAGTGTAGAACTAGATCCATTGGGTGCAAACTGCAAGACAGGAGATTCCGGCTGGACCTCAGGAAGAAATTCTTGATGGTCAGGGCAGTTCAGCCATGGAACAGATTGCCAATGGAGACATGGGTTATCTATTCCTCAACATATGTACCTGGGATGCCAGGCACAGAGGTACAGCAGCCCTTCCAGCTGAATTGCTCCACCTCTAGCAGGGTTACCTCAGGGGATTCCTGGAGATTTTGCAGTCGAAACTGGCTCAGGAGGGGAGGAGGAGGGGCCTCTTTACACCAGTAGTCAGGCGCCTGAAGAAGCTTTATGCTCACCCTCTAGGAACATCAGTGTTTGGCAAAGTGACAATCCACCTCCTTACAGCCACAAACCTACCTGAGCAAATGACACCAGCATCTTCACCATGATGACAATTATGACTTTCCCAGCGCTTTGCTGGGCACTGACTGAGAGCTGATTCTGTTCCAGTGCAGTGGATGTTATCCAGCCAGATGGGACCAGTTCCATGTCCAAAGGCACCTCCGGATTGGGCTGATCTTGCATCTCCACAGCCCATCTCCTGGCACACAATTCTGGCATCTGTGATATCCCAGTCGTCATCACAAACAGTGCCCCATTGGCCATCATGGAACACTTCTACTCTCCCACTGCAGTTACTTCGACTGTTCACAAGCCGAATCCCAGTACTTGTGTTTAACTCCAAAGTCCTACCTAGATAAATCATATTGCAGGAAGCGTGTCAGCAAGAGAAGAGCTAGTTGTGAATGAACAAGTTGAAATGAAATTCTGACATGACAGAGATATTCCTATTCAAGGAGCCCTATTGACCCCAATGTGCACTTAATCCATGGCATAGCACATTTATGACTTCCAACGCATATGGAATTGGCAACCAATGTTCAATCTGTGGCTTATCTCTGGAGAAAACTGTGGTAGTTCCTCCTTCAACACCGTCAGTCATCCTTCCTGTGTCTGTATGTATTCCAGCAGCACTTGTCTCCTTAAAAGGGAGAGAGTTTCACCCAAGAATTTGCCCATGTTCAATAGGGATTTGAACATGTAATAAATAAATATTGGACAGCACAAGCATTATGAAACAATTCCATTTCATTGCCTGTTTTCCTGTAGAAAGATCAGCTTGAACCAGCACTCAGTTTGCAGATGCAGTCATAAGGCAACCCACAAAGGTTCTGCATCAAAATGTGCTAGTTGCAACCATAGGAAATGCTAATTTACCTCCACACCTGAATGCCTCCATCACCAGTACCTGGACCTGTGCTAGTGATTTCAAGAAGGCAGATGGAGACCAGAAAGGGGGAAAAGATATTAGCTAGTTCCACCACTATCTTTCCTGCCCCCTTCCTAGGGCCTGTTCCAGTATGAGGCCTTCAAAGAACTGGGCTGTCATTCACAAGTAAGTGTGTATATGATTGTAGCTGTACAGCCCAGCCTTATCCTGGACCTATGGAAACAGATCTAGTGAACACTGCCATAAGTCCAGTTACACAATGCAAAAGGTGCATCACTATCAGTAGCTCCAGAGCAATAATAACAGCAAAAGGTTCTGCATGCCTGCCAATGGCGTATCCAGTCCGCAGTCTGAGAGGGGTGAATACTGGCTCATTGGAGGCCAGGCAGTCTACAGAGAGGTAAGTATAAAATACGTTTATTTAAGGATGTCTCGTTCCCCCCATCACCACCACCACGATAGCATGAAGTGTGCAATCCATTGGCACAGCTACATGCTATAGTCTGGCAAGGAATAGGATTGGGGCATTAGGATTTGTGCATTACAGCACAATCCTAAGCATATTTACTCAGTAAGTCCCACTGTGTTCAGTGGGACTTGCTAGGGAGGAAGTCCCACTGTGTTCAGTGGGACTGCCTCCCTAGCAAGTATGAATAGAATTGCAGTTGGGCAGCCCAATCCTGAGCTGCCTTGAGCGCTGGGTTGCTGCAGCGCCAACAATGGCAGCTACTGCCATCTCCTCGGGAGAAGAGGACTTTTGTCCACAATGAGGCTACTTGATTCTGTGGCAGCTCTGAATCTGGCACAGATTTGGAGAATCCCATGTTGGGCAGCGAGGCTGAGCTAAGCTCTGCCAGTCAGGCCCCCTCCACTCCCACTCCCTCCCCCACCACGCCTCCTCTCCACCCTTCCTCCAAACCAGAATGCCTCCCCCTGTCTCCCTCCACAGCAGTACTCAACTCTCTGCCAACAGTCTGGGCGACTACCGGGTAGCAGAACGTGGGTCCAGCACCAGAGCTGGCACAGTGCAGGCTCGCACTAGGCCAGTACTGGGCCCACCATATGGCTCGCAAATGTGGTTTACAGCATGTTTGCCACTGTGCATGCCAGTGGTGAGCCAGCGTGCACTGTGGAGGCGTGGGGAGGGCGGGTGGCATGTGGGCCCATGGGCAAGCGGCAGAAAAGGAGGGGGCGGGGCCAGGATCCAGCAGTTATGATGGATCCTATCCCCATTTCCAGACAGCTTGGGGTAGCTCCAAGCTGCTTGGATCTGTGCCACCTCTTTAGGCACACATCAGAGTAGCCCCATTGGGGCTGCTGCAGCTTTACCCAGGGTAAGGGGGAGCAGTTCCCCTTGCCCCATGCTGAGCCACTTTGGGCCCCAACTCAGCCTTGGATGTGGTACAGGCCTGTCCGCTCCAGGGCAGGTTAGGATTGGGCTGCCCAACACATTTCAGTCGGATTACTATCATGTACACTTTATCTATGGCTGCCCTTGAAGACCTTTCAGAAACGACATTTAGTACATGATGATGTAGTTTTTACAGTGACTGGCAGACACTCACCTTCATCATCATGTCCCATCCTTGTTTTCCAAGATTCATTCTTTGCCTGTTAGTTGTTTAAGTGTTTCAGCCTGCTGATTATTACATATAAAAACCCTAACCATGTTAGTTCCAAAAGACATTTTGAAAACTGCCTCCCATATTTGCATCTGTAGACCTTTAACAGTGGGTAGCAAGCCCACCTTGCAAGTTCTTCCACCTTCTGAGTTTCAGCTGATGTATGGCACAGGCAGTTTGGAACAGTACAGAGCTAGAAGCAGTGTGTACTCAGAGCAGTGCTGTCTTCAGGTTGCTGAAGACCTTGTGGATAAGTCCAGCACTGGGTCTCGTGTGTTGCATTGAACATTCGCACACACACACAAGCGAGAGACTGCATGGATTAGAAACTGGTTGAGGACCAGGAAATAGAGAGTGGGTGTCAATGGGCAATTTTCACAATGGAGAGAGGTGAAAAACGGTGTGCCCCAAGGATCTGTCCTGGGACCGATGCATTTCAACCTGTTCATGAATGACCTGGAGACAGGGTTGAGCAGCAAGGTGGCCAAGTTTGCGGATGACACCAAACAGTGGTGAAGACCAGAAGAGATTGCAGAAGGATCTCTTTAGACTGGGAGAATGGGCAGCAAAATGGCAGATGCTTTTCAATGTAAAGTCATACACATTGGGGAAAGACCCAAAACTTTACATATAGGCTAATGGGTTCTGAGCTGTCTGTGACAGATCAGGTCTTGGGGTGGTAATGGACAGCTCAATGAAAGTGTTGACCCAATGTGCGGCGGCAGTGAAGAAGGCTAAATTCCATGTTTGGGATCATTAGAAAGGTACTGAGAATAAGGCGGCTAATATTATAATGCTGTTGTACAAATTGATGGTAAGGCCACACCTGGAGTATTGCATCCAGTTCTAGTCTCCATATCTCAAAAAGAATATAGTGGAAATGGAAAAGGTGCAGAAGCGATCAACCAAAACAAATACTGGGTTGGGGCACCTCCCAGCTACAGCATTTGGGGCTCTTCAGTCTAGAAAAGAGGTGCCTGGGGGGGAGACATGATTGAGACATACAAAACTATGCAGGGGATCGATAGAGTGGATAGAAGGATGCTCTTTTCCCTCTCACACATCACCAGAACCAGGGGACATCCACTAAAATTGAGTGTCAGGAGAGTTAGAACAGACAAAAGAAAGTATTTCTTTACCCAGTGTGTAATTAGTTGGTGGAACTCCTTGCCACAGGAAGTGGTAATGGCATCTTGTCTAGATGACTTTAAGAGGGGATTGGACAAATTTCTGGAGGAAGTCCATCACATGTTTCAAGTCATGATATGTATGTGCAGGCTGTTCATTTTAGAAGCAGACTACCTTGGAATGCCAGATGCAGGGGAGGGCACCAGGATGTAGGTTGTTGTCTTATGTGCTCCCTAAAGCATTTGGTGGGCTACTGTGAGATACAAGAAACTGGACTAGATGGGCCTTGGCCTGATCTAGCAGAGCACTTCTTATGTTCTTAAGTTCTAATGACAGGCTCCTAGCTATGGTGGCTCTTCTCACCTCCCCCACAGAGCAATGGGAGCACCCCAAGATTCTCGTGATTATGCCATAAAGGGTGATCCTCTCTGCAGAGAAGACACGAGGGCCAGAGGTGACATGATTCTCTTGACCAACTTCTGCCCAAATGTCAGCATAATGAAAAAATCAGACAGGTCCAGACTGGGTGACCTGAGACACACGACCCTTGTGATGAGTGCCAGGCAACAGTAATTTCTCCCATCCTCCATATTAATCCCCAGGAACATCCCTAGATGCTCCCTGATAAGGCACTGCCAGTCTGAAATATGCACTTATACATACATGGGATGCCAAGCGCAGAGGCAGAGCAACTCTCTTGGCTGAACTGCACCAGCTCTGTCACTAGTCCTGGAGCAGTCAAGTGCACCATCCACCCAATCAGTCAAACACTGTGACATGCAGAATTAAATATCAATTATTTTCATTTTCAAAAGGATTGTTCCATCTTTACTTGCAACTTGTATCTACTAGGCAACACATGGGGGAGAAAGGTTCAGGAGGAAGATAAGCTGGAGACAATTTTATCTGGCAAAATGACAATCCACCTCCTTGGAGCCAGAAACCTACCAGAGCAAATGACACCAGCATCTTCTCCGTGACGGCAATTATGAACTCCCCATTGATCTGCTGGGCACTGACTGAGGGCTGACTCTGTTCCGCTGCAGCGAACTCCATCCAGCCAGATGAGACCAGTTCCCATTCCAAAGCGGGCTCCACCTGGGGCTGCCCTTGCTTCTCTGCAGCCCATCTGCTGGCATACAACTCTGGCATCCCTGGTATCCCAGTCATCATCACAAATGGTGCCCCACTGGCCACTATAGAACACTTCAACTCTCCCACTGCAATTACTTGAACCATTCACAAGCCGGATCCCAATACTTGTGTCTGACTCCAAAGACGCACCTAGACAAATCACATGACAGAGATTGAGTCGGTAAGTGAAGTGCTGGTTGTAGGTGAGCAAACTATTATAAAATGCATCATCGGCAACTCTCTTGGCTGAACTGCACCAGCTCTATCACTGGCACTGGAGCAGTCAAGTGTACCCCCCCCCAATCAACAATTGGCATCCTTCAATCTTGGAAGACTATGGTATCGCGCTCTGAAAAGTGGTTCTGGAACAGCGTCTAGTGTGGCTGAAAAGGCCAATTCGGGAGTGACAATCCCTTCCACGCTGGGAGCAAATGTAGTCTGTCCCTGGTGTGTCTCCCTGGCTACAGGCCTTCCTTCCTTGCCTCTTTGCCTCAGTCTGTTGGGCAAGTGTCTCTTCAAACTGGGAGAGGCCATGCTGCACAGTCTGACTCCAAGCGGGCCGCTCAGAGGCCAGGGTTTCCCATCTCTTGAGGTCCACTCCTAAGGCCTTCAGATCCCTCTTGCAGATGACCTTGTATCGCAGCTGTGGTCTACCTGTAGGGCGCTTTCCTTGCACGAGTTCTCCATAGAGGAGATCCTTTGGGATCCAACCATCGCCCATTCTCACGACATGACCAAGCCAACGCAGGCACTCTTTGTTTCAGCAGTGCAAACATGCTAGGGTTTCCAGCTCATTCTAGGACTACGTTGTTTGGAACCTTTTCCTGCCAGGTGATACCGAGGATGTGTCAGAGGCAGCACATGTGGAAAGCGTTCAGTTTCCTCTCCTGCTGTGAGCAAAGCGTCCATGACTCACTGCAGTACAGAAGTGTACTCAAGACACAAGCTCTGTAGACCTGGATCTTGGTTCCGTCAGCTTCTTGTTGGACCAGACTCTCTTTGTGAGTCTGGAAAACGTGGTAGCTGCTTTACCGATGCGTTTGTTTAGCTCGGTATCGAGAGAAAGTGTGTCGGAGATCGTTGAGCCAACCAAGTCATGGACAACCTCCAGTTCATGCGCAGAGATTGTAATTCAGGGAGGTGAGTCCACATCCTGAACCACGACCTGTGTTTTCTTCAGGCTGATTGTCAGTCCAAAGTCTTGGGACAGTTCTACCATTAAACACAGTGTTACATATTAGTTATTTCCATTTTTGAAAGGAATATTCCATCTTTACTTACATAATCTTGCATCTACTGGGCACCCCACAGTGGAGAAAGGTTCAGAAGGAAGATACTCTGCAGACAATTTTATCTGTCGAGGGGCAATTCACTTCTTTGGAGTCACAAACCTACCTGAGCAAACAACACCAGCATCTTCTCTGTGATAGCAATTATGAAATCCCCACTGATCTGCTGGGCACTGACTGAGGGCTGATTCTGTTCCGCTGCAGCGAACTCCATCCAGCCAGATGGGACCGATTCCAGTTCCAAAGTGGGCTCCACCTGGGGCTGCTCTTGCTTCTCCGCAGCCCATCTGCTGGCATACAACTCTGGCATCCCTGGTATCCCAGTCATCATCACAAACAGTGCCCCATTGGCCATTATAGAGCAGTTCAACTCTCCCACTGCAGTTACTTGAACCATTCACAAGCCGGATCCCAATACTTATGTTTGACTCCAAAGACGCACCTAGACAAATCGCATGACAGAGATTGAGTCGGTAAGTGAAGTGCTGGTTGTAGGTGAGCAAACTATTATAAAATGCAGCATTGGCAACTCTCTTGGCTGAACTGCACCAGCTCTATCACTGGCACTGGAGCAGTCAAATGTACCACCCCCCCCCCAATCAACAATTGGCATCCTTCAATCTCGGAAGACTATGGTATCGCGCTCTGAAAAGTGATTCTGGAACAGCGTCTAGTGTGGCTGAAAAGGCCAATTCGGGAGTGACAATCCCTTCCACACTGGGAGCAAGAGCAGTCTGTCCCTGGTGTGTCTCCCTGGCTACAGGCCTTCCTTCTTTGCCTCTTTGCCTCAGTCTGTTGGGCAAGTGTCTCTTCAAACTGGGAGAGGCCATGCTGCACAGCCTGCCTCCAAGCAGAACGCTCAGAGGCCAAGGTTTCCCATCTGTTGAGGTTCATTCCTAAGGCTTTCCGATCCTTCTTGCAGATATCCTTGTAGCGCGGCTGTGGTCTACCCGTAGGGCGCTTTCCCTGCACGAGTTCTCCATAGAGGACTGTAGCCTATGAGGGCTGTACTCCTTTTAGAAATCAGGGACACACGGCCCAATCCTATTCAATTTTCCAGTGCTGATACAGTCATGCCAACAGGGTGTGTGCTGTATGTCTCTGTGTGTGTGCGCGGTGGGGTTGCTGTTAGAGAAGCCTCCCCACAGTAAGGGAACATTTGCTTTTTTTACCTTGCGGCTGCATTATGACTGAATCTGCACTGGAATGTTGGATAAGATTTTGCCAACAGTCTGGGAATATTCATAAATTGAACTTTGCTCCTGGATGTATAGGTGGCAGGTCTAGTCTTTATCACTGATACTAAAGAGGGCAATGGCACACTCCTGCTTATAGAACAAACCCTGTGAACACCATGTGGTACTAAAATTTAGTTTATAGCTTGAAATGCTGTGAAATCACTAGCAGTTGTGGACCTCCCCAGCCACACACCTCGGGGCAAAGGTTCACGATGGCACCCCTCAAGGGAATGCCACCACCCCGGTGCACAAGTCCACCCCCCCCCCATTTACCTGTAGCATATGGTGCCTCGTGCAACTCCAGGATGCATTGGGAATGCCACCTGAAGTTTCCCCGAGACTTTAAACTATGCTTTTGGCAAACCAGAACCACAATTTCTGACCCTGTTGGGAGCTTCAGGGAGGCTTCCGCAGAGTCCTAAAGGTGCACGAGGTTCTGCACCCAGGGCATTTGCCCCATCAAGTAAATGGGAGGTCCACTACTGATCACTACTGTGCAATATGTTACTAAAGTTACTTATTGTGTATTCAGAAACAAATGCTACCTCTTAACTTCCAGCCCCTGCACCTATGAGACTCCAACTTGGGAAGTAGGTTTAGAACAGGGGTGTCCAAAGTTTTTGGCAGGAGGGCCACATCAGCTCTTTGACATTGTGTCGGGGGCCGGGGGAAAAAAGAATTAATTTACATTTAAAATTTGAATAAATTTGCATAAGTTTACATAAATGAATATATTAAAGATGAACTTATATGAATGAATGTGGGTCTTGCAATAGCTTAATGCCTATAAAAGGCCTTGCACAAAGCAAGGCTGGCCTTTCCTTTGCTGCCACTACTGCATCACAGATGTGGAAGAGCAAGCAATGGAGGGGGCTCTCATCCCACAGCTCACACGAGAGGTCAAACAGTCGCCCTCACGCTGAGAGAAGTTGCGTTGGGCCAGTGCGGGCTTCAACAAATCTCCGGAGGGCCAGAGGCTCATTGAAGACTGGGGGCTCTCTGAGGGCCACATTGAGAGGCCTCGAGGGCTGCAAGTGGCCCCCAGGCCGGGGTTTGGGCACCCCTGGTTTAGAAGGAACAGTGCCCGTGGCAATTATTCTGCTAAAATGTCACTCAAGCTCAACAGGTTCATGGAAGTACCTGAACAAATGACGCCAGCACCTTCTTTGTTGAGGCAGTTGCTTGCTCCCCAATGGAAGCTCCATCGGCACTGATGCAGAGTTGGTTCATTCCCTGTGCAGGAGACGTAATCCACCCAGATGGGACCAGATCCTCTTCCAAAGTGGGCTCCGCCCATGGCTGCTCTTGCTTCTCCACAACCCATCTGCTGGCACACAACTCTGGCGTCTTTGATATCCCAGTAATCATCACAAGCGGCACCCCATTGGCCATTGTAGGACACTTCAACTCTCCCACTGCAGCTATTTGGGCCGTTCACAAGCCGGATCTCAAACACACTGTCAGACTCCGAAGTCCCACCTAAGTTAATCATATTTCAGTGTTTTCGGTCAGCAACTGTAGGACTCACTGAGTGTGAAAAGCAAAACATAAATCTGGCCAAGACCAACATTCTCCTAGTCAGCAGGCATACTGTCAGGATTATTTGGTCAAATACCCCTGGAAGGAAATATGCTGTTTTATTTAGACTTAAAATATAAGTCTTTTTCAGGGCTGATCATGATTTGCTGCTAAAGGGGCTGTTGGCCGACCCAAAGATAACTCCTTGCCTAGCCCTATTCTCTAAAAAAACCCAACAGTTGGGACTTGAGGTTGATCTACAAGGGGCTCCGTCTCCTGAAGTTATTATCATGCTTATGACAGCCAGGCTACATGACATAGAGAGGCAAAAGATTTTAGGCGCAGCACAAAAAAAAATGTTCCCCGTTGAATTTCCAACTTAAAATTACATTTGGTCAACAACCAAAATATCTGTCCCTCCTAATACACCCCCCGGAGAGGAGGGCATTCACCCTGGCATGTTGTAATGTGACCCCCTCTAATGACCTACTCGGCAGATTTAGAAATGCCTCCAGGGGAGAACGTTTGTGTAACTGCTTCTTAGGCAAAGTAGAGCAGCCAATTACAGACTTTGCCAGGATGTGATCTACTTAATGGTTACTTGGGACCGATAGCTTGGCTCGGTTCAAGTTACTCAGGTTTAGAAACTGTGCAACTGAAAGGGTTATATGCTCCTTGTCACCCCCCAGAAGGTATTGAATTATAGCATTCTCTGAATACCCTGTTTTAGCACTGAGCAAGGAAGAGAGAAATTGATATCTTAGCGCTTGATATTTAGGACAGCGCAGCATAATGTGTATAGATGATTTTCTGTTTTTTAAATAATATATGCACGTATGTATAATGTTATGTTTGTATGTATTTGTGTGTACATTTATGTACATATATATCTGTGTATTGCTTAGGTCTTTATTCTCGGTATGGTATCTGTTCAGAGACCTTATTTACCAAATACTTATGCCAAATAATGGTTGAACGAACAAACGAACGATATGCCGTCTGAATAGGGCAAGGCCTTGATGTCTGGGCCTGTATATGTTAAGTCCATGTAAATGTATGTATGTCTCTGTATGCAACTTTCTGTGTCCCATGTTACTCCTGTGTAACCAATGGAATGTCTGCAAAAGTGCTGAGTCATAGTGACAATGCACTTGCAATGTAAGTAACTGTAAAAGTGGAACTGATGCACCATGGGAGCTGATACAATCAGTCACAAAAGGATGAGATAATGGTATGAGGTCATCCTAAATATGATTGGTGCACGGTAGTATAAAAGGGAAGCAGGCACAGCCAATCTTTGTGGGTTATGTGAGTCGTGTGGAGACGGAGAAAGCATCAGAGTTTGAGATTGTTGCTGGAAATATGTATACTGTTTTTGCTGCTGGAGAGACTGCTTATCTGTATATATTTTGTAAGTGCAGTTTGGTGGTGGATATCTGTCTTGTTTCTCCCAGGGACTTTCTCGGAGCACTCCTGGAGCCAGCAATTCACTGCTAGGAACTGGCACTACATTACCTATACACTTTCCTCAACACATACTGACTTGCAGCCCAGCCATATGGCTGACCAAAGTGCGTGCCTCAGTGAGGGCTGGACAGTCAGCAAGCCAGAAGGGCAAAGCAAGAAAGAAGGGGTGAAAAGGTGGCTTATCTTCTACTTCATCATGGCTGCCAAGAATCATGACTACTTACGTGGTAGAGAAGGTGGGATCAACATGATCCTGTTCTCAGCAGCTCTTTCCAATCAAGAAGTCACTGCGCAAAGCCTGCTATGAATGGGGGCTGTACTCCTTTTAAAAGATCAGAGTCACATGGCTCAATCCAATTCAACTTTCCAGTGCTGATACAGTGATGCTAATGGAGTGTGTTCTGTATCCTGCAGTGTGTGTGTGTGTGGGGGGGGGGCAGTTACAGTTGCCTTAAAATGTAAGAAAACATTTGTTCCTTTACCTTGGGATTGCATTCACACTGGAAAGTTGGATAGAATTGGGCCAACTGGGAATATTCATGAATAGAATTTTGCTGCAGGATGTATACGTGGCAGGTATAGTCTTTACCATTTGTACTAGAGGATGAGGACTCCCTCCTTCCCATAGAATAAGCCCTGTGAAAACCCTGTGTGCAATGCTGTACTAAAGTTTACTTATTCTGCATTGAGAAACAAGTGCTACATCTTTACTTGCAGCCCCTTACACCTATGAGACTCCAACTTGGGAAGCAGGTTCAGAAGGAACATTGCCTGTCATAATTATTCTGCTAAAATATCAGTCAGCTGAACAAGTTCACAGAAGTACCTGAGCACACAACACCAGCACTTTCTTCTTTGCTGCAGTTGTTTGCTCCCCAGTTCCTTGCTCGGCAATCATGAAGGGTTAGTTCTGTCCCTCTGCAGAGGAGACCATCCACCCAGACCGGACCTACTCCTCTTCCAAAGTGGGCTCTTCTTGGGGCTGATCTTGCTTGTCCACAGCCCATCTCCTGGCACACAACTCTGGCGTCTCTGATATCCCAGAGATTGTCACAAATGGTGCCCCATTGGCCATTATGGAACACTTCAACTCTCCCACTGCACTTCCTTGAACCATTCACAAGCCGGATTGCAATGGCTGGGTCTGACTCCAAAGTGGCTCCTAGGGAAATCACATCACAGAGAGTGAGTCGGTAAGTCAGGTGCTGGATGTGGGTGAACAAACTCAAATAAAATTCAGGCATCTTAGAGGTTTTTCTGATCAAGAGCCTACGTACTCAGTGACAGCCTGCTATGCAAAGGTTGTACTCTCCTTGAAATACCAGACTCACAGATTGGGAGTACTCTTGGATATTTATGTGGCAACTATGGGCCAGACATAACTTGCTCAAATTATCCCCCAATCCTATCCTCCCTCTGTGTCTGTGGTGCACATGCTTTTTGATAGCAGAGTGTTGCAAACATGCAATGGAATATGACTTGGTTGAGCTGATGTCCGCTGCATCACTGCCTCTTACAGTAGCACATGCAAGATGCACTGGCGTCACTAGGCGGGTGCAGGCCGCACCAGGTGACACACTGGGGGTGTGTGACGCGCCCTGGGGGGAGGACATGCTAACATTGCAGCTTTAGGAGCTACCGGGTCATGCCATACACCATTGGATGCGGAATGCAATGCAAAAAACAGAATTGAAATAGCTCTTTTCCTTCAAAGGTTATGGCCATAAAACCAGAAGGAAAAATGCATGGAGCCCTATGGAAAGTGAATGTGAACTGTATTGCGCGTTTACTCGTGAGCAGGTGTACTTGCCATAGTCCATTGGAAAGGGCAGGCTGAGAGGAATCCAACGACACCAGAATGGTCCTGATCCAATGAGTGTAGCCCCCAAAAACACAAAAGGGAGAAGGGGGTCCCTGCCTCCCTCCCAGCTGCGTCTCTTGAGCCAGAAACGAAGCCACGTGGCCACGTTTACTTGCGAGTAGGCAAACTTGCCTTAGTCCGTTGGAAAGGGCAGGCAGAGAGGACTCCAAGGACGTCAGAATGGTCCTGATCCAATGAATGTGGCCCCCAAAACACCTGAGAAGGAAGTCCCTCCCTCCCTCCTGCAATCTATTGAGCTCTATGGAAAGCAAACTCAGTCACATGGTCGCGTTTACTCACGAGTAGGCAGACATGCCTTGCCTTTTGGTCAGGCCAGGCAAAGGGGAATGTAAGGCCTCCAGAAGTGTTCCGATCTGATGGAGCAGGAGCACAACAAATGCTCCAGAAGGCAGCCCGCCCCCCCCCCCACTAAGAAGGACAAAGAAAAGAGGCTTCAACTGGTAAGGGGAAAGATCTCTATTTTGCACTTGCAAAGCCAGGTGGGTCCTTATCTTGATATGCTTGAAATAGAAGAACTTTAAACTGGGCACTGGGGAGGGCTGGAAATCTCACTGATTCTTTTTGGGGGGTTATTGTTGCAGGCAGGCTATAGAGTAAGCTCCATTGACCACTATGGGACTTACTTCTGAGTAGACATGCATAGGATTGGGCTCACAGGCTGCAATTCTACCCACACTTTCCTGAGAGTAAGCCCCATTGACCACAATATGAGTCACTTCAGAGTAGATTCACTTGGTGAAACAAGACTGGTTCCCCCTTATTTAATTATTTATTTTATTTTAATTTAATTATTTATAATTATTTATTTTAATTTTCTTGATGATGTCACTTCTGACCATGACATCACTTCCAATGGGTCCTGGACAGATTGTCATTCTGAAAAGTGGGTCCCAGTGCTAAAAGTTTGAGAACTACTGCAATAAGGTGTTAGTAAGTTGACACGGGTGTGTGTGTGTGTGTGTGTGTGTACACATGTGTGTGACTCTAAAAGTTTTCAAAATCACTAAAATCAAAGTTTGGAGGAATAATACCATCATGTTATATATCAATCAATGTGTAATTTCATGCAGAATGCAATGAAACAATCAACATTGAAATATCTGTGTTCTATCAAAAGGTACAGCCAAAAAACCAGTGGGGGTGGGGCGATGGTACATCACCATGCCCACCACCTGGGGCGTTGCCCCACCCACTGCTTGGGGTGACATGTAGGCCTCCTGCACCAGGTGACATGAATCCTAGTGACGCTACTGGCAAGATGGCTACCAATGGAGCACTGTGCACTTCATTGGCTGCCATTTAACAACTGTGGAAGGCAGTGGCGTAGCGAATGAATGTGTAGCCCGGTGCAGAACTCAAAATGATGCCCCGGAAGTGATGTCACAACCAGAAGTGACATCACACCTGGGCTTTTTAAAAAGTGCAAATTGGGGGAAACTTCCCTCCTCCCCCCAGCAGTTCACCACCCACTTGATCTGTCACTTTCCCCCAGCTGGTGGTATAGCTAAGGCATCTATATGCTACCTGGGAACAAAGAAGATTTTGTAGGCCCCCCTTCACAAGAAAATCAAATTTAATTAAGTAAATAAATAAAATGTGTGCCCCTTATTAATTAGATACACTATGCTGGGGTGAAATGGGACAGTTATTCTCTCCATGCTAAATATAAGAGGAACCCCACCTGAAAAAGTGCCTCTTTACCAGTTAGCAGGAGTAGCTATATTATGATACATGGAAATGAGAGCTGACTCATATTAACACCTTATTGGTTCCACACTGAGTCATAATAACATTTCATTGGCTCTCAGAACAGTCAGTCTCAAAGGTTAGTTTTGAGTTAAAGATATCCACTTTTTGTTCCATAAAGCAGTTGTGTTTTTGTTTTCTGGTTAATTGGCAATAACTTTTGATAGAAAACAGATATTCCAATGAGATTTGTTTCATTCTGCATTAAATTAACTTTCCAATGATATATAACATGATGGTATTATTCATACATACCAATTTTTTCACAATTTTGGCTAGTAGTGTCAAGCTCAGCTTGTTGACCCCCTAAAGCTTGTTGCCCGGTGCGACTGCTACCCCGTGCACCCCCTTAGCTACGCCACTGGTGGAAGGCTCTTCTGATGTAAAGCCCTACCCTTGTCAGCCCAATCTGAAATAGGCTTTGTGCATTTGTCGGAATACTTCCAAGAGCAGACTGGTGATATTTCTTGAGGAATGACACAGAAGGATAAATTAAGGCAGAGCAGCATGGTCTAGTGGTTCTCAAACTTTTTAGCATCAGGATCCACTTTTTAGAATAACATTCTGTCAGGACCCATAAATTTGAAATTGAATCAAATCAATTAAGTAAGAATGTAAATCAAAAGTATTCAATAATTAAGAGTTTAAAAATTTATTTAAAATAAAGAAGGACCCTCACAAGCAGTTGGTGATCTGTTTTAAAAAATTCCCCAAACATCCCAAAGGCAGCAAACCTATTCACACTTACCCAGGAATAAGTTCCACTGACTACATAGTAAATACAGTCATATACCAGGGTAGCATCAAGTCTAATGAATTAAAAGTAAAATAAACATTGAAATGAGTGGGGACCCACCTGAAATTGGCTTGTGATCCACCTAGTGGGTCCTGACCCACAATTTGAGAAACACTGATCTAGAGTAAAGCAGAAGTAGTAACACACTCTGCTCCACCCTAGGCAAATGCACATCCTATTTCCAAAGAGTCTTAAAATTGCAGGATAAAGCTTGGTATACTATTCATAAATGGATATTAGTAAAAGTATGAAGTAAGAGCATGAGATATACATTATCCAAAAGTCAAGTATTACATGAAAAAGCAATACAGGATACACATTAATCTAATAAGTACAAATAAACCCAGTTGTGAGGCTGACCTCCCGTGGTGGGCTGGGAAACATGGCAAATTGGTGGACCAAAGCAAGAGAGAAGGGGGTGGAGGTTTAATTTTCCTCCAGTGGGGCTAGAATCATGTCTGTGCAGCTGGTAAAGAAGATATGGCAATTGTGATGCTGTTGTGATGCCACCATGGGTCCCTTTGGGGAGAAGGGTGGGGTATAAATAAAGTTATTATTATTATTATTATTCTCAAGGGTTCCTTTGAAGCTAGTGCAATCAAGCTGTCTTACCTCCTTTTCCACTGATAGTTGATCAAGAAAAGGAGGATTAGGAAGGATCTTTACTGTGATCCTCTCATGTAGGCTAGGTTGGAAGATGCATTGGAAGGAGAGGAGATAAAGTGGCGGTGGCAGTGAAGAAGCATGTTGGCATGGAAGGGAATTGTACTCCCTGTAGATGGTTTATAGTATACCAGATTACTTGGAGACCACTTTAGGCCACACCTGAACTATTTTCATCTAGCGGATCTGGAGGCCTACATGGGAAGGCTTCTGTAGCTGTTGATAATCTATTACACTTGCTTTAAATTTGAGAAGCTTGGTGGTTGAAAACAAGCATTTTTACAATGCAAGCATTGGTCAGAAGGGCATTTGTGGGTGCTGCCATCTTCTGAGATTCAGTGGCAGGCAGTGGTGGTTTTTCTGGCCCTCCTTGATACTTACTTGATACTCTAATCGACCTTGAAACTAATCAGCCCCTTGCCATAAGCATTTTGGAAAGGAAAATTAAATCAATTAGGCTGTCTTGAATGTTTAGGCTTGCTTCTATATCAAGAGGCATATCGGTGCATCAAATGCAGATTTCTTGACATTGAAAGGCAGGATCTTTATAGGATGGCAAACAGAGTATGTTCCCCCGTTAAGTTTGGAGATCCCTATATTGTATGGTCAAGCAGCCTCATATTTTTACTCGCTGCACACTTATCAAAAAAGGAGAGCTTTCTCCCTTGCTAGATTTAATGTGCTCCTGTCAGCCGTCCTTTTTGGGAAATTTCATAAGATAGCTCATTCTGAAAGGCAATGCCCTTGTGGGCTGGGTTGTGTTGAGACCATTGTCCATTCCATTCTTTATTGTCCTTCTACTCTGAGATCCATCAAAGATATTTGGATCCTACACTGAGAACAAGGGAATGACTTACAGATGTGGCAAGAATACGCTACCTCCTAACTGATTCTTCTGAGGAAATAACAGATACCGTGGCAACTTTCCTATATCAGCACATTGAGCTGTGCAATAGAGAAGTTGATTTGTTATCTGGCTGACCAAATGTACATAGTTGTAGATTTGTTTGTTTTTTGATGCCAATATCTATCTCTGGCCCTCCACTCCTAAGGGCCCTCAGTGATGCAGGGGTGTCTGGAGGATGCTCCTATTTGTCAATGGGATGCCAAGAACAGAGACAGCAGAGCTCTCTTGGAAACTTGCACTAAAGGGTTTTAGTCTGTGCAGCTGGTTAAGTTCCCTCATGTTAAACCACAATATCCCTAATGCAAATTTAGGGATCTAGTTTCAGAAAGGAATACCCCATCTTGGGCTCCCCAAGCCTTTGTAATAGTAAAAAAAAATGTAAAAACAATCGTAAACAGGCTTTAAATCACATCCCTCCCCTGCACATACTTCCAGTGCACCCAACTACCCTGTACGAGTTTGGGATGCACTGCTTTAAATGTGAATTGGACAGATGTTCAGAGGAAAGTCCATCACAGGTTACTTGATGCAACCACCAGACTTTAGAAGTAGCCTGCCTGCATGCTTAGATGCAAGGTAGTGGCAATAGGATACAGGCATCTTGCTGTCTTGTGTGGTCACAGAGGCATCTGGTAGACCAAAGGAGATACAGGAAAGCAGGACTAGAAGGGCCCTTGGCCTGATCCAGCAGGGCTCTTCTTAGGTACTTAAAGAAAGCCAAGTCCAAGTGAGGACAATGCTTCCTGTACAGGTCACACAGCCGATCTGATGCAATCAGAGATCACCAATGAACATGATCTACTCCTTTTATGGATCTGATTGTTACTGTGATAAGCTGCATTTCAGCATGTGGCCTGTTAAAATGAGTTGCTGCTGGCAGTGAGTAGCAAAGTGGAAGGGGAGAAGCCCTGAGCATTAGAGATGGGAAAGCTCTTTCAAGAAGAAGGAAGCTGCTTATAGAAGCCTCAGAGGCAGGAGTGAAACAGGTGAAGATGCTACTTTGACAGAGGCTCTGTCAAAGTAGAAGGATTTTCAGTAGGTGCTGCTCTGTGGTTGTTAAGTGTACAAGCTACACCTTCTAAAACTCCTGCCTTGTAAAACAATGAATAAGATTGCAGGAGCCCTATTTTTTCCTTCCATTCATTCAGCTGAAAGGGAGATTTCTGGAGCAAAGAGGCAGAGAACTAGAAAGCTAGCTAGAGAAATCTCAGGGCAACCAGTTGATAGATTGCATGCCTGTTTTGATTTTGCAGTCAGTGTGGTTGATAATGACGGAGGGCTGCATTTTTCAAGCTCCTCTTTTTATGTATTTTTTAACCCCAGAGGCAGGAAGTGAGCCTTTGCAACAGCATCCTTGTGTGTGAACAAAGCTGCAATGCACAGCTCTTTCTTGTGCATGAAAATGGAAGTGTCTTCACTAAGGGAACTTCAAAGTTCAAAAGAACAGTTCCCATGAATTGGGAATCAGGCACCTCAGAATTGCACCCTAAATTGGCCACATGAGAAACATTTCAGCCCTGAATTCTTGGGCAATTGCAATTGCATAATGGGAGGAGGTGATTTCTAGTAAAGTAACATTTCTACCAGGTGTAAAAGGTGAACTGGACACCAACCCCATGTAATTAAGCAAACTAGATTGGGTGCAAGAACTGGGGCTAGGATTTGCGCATACCATGAGAGTACATAGAGACCTATGGGTCCCATACAGTGACATAGCTCCATAGAGCCTCATGGTACCATGTGGTAGTGGGTGGCACTACAGGTCTCTTCTGGTGGGCAGCAGATCCTTCTGCCTGCTACTTTCCCTCCAGCAATTTGGCCCAAATAGCCTTTGGCCACTGGCTGTGGGTGTGGCAGGCATTAAGACCTGCCTGCCACCTCTGCAGCAGTCAGTTGCTCAGAGCTATGCCTCCCGCTTCCAAGAAGCAGGCCTCACAACTCTGAGGCACACATTTGCCCCAAGACTGGCTCCCCTGTTACAGCCACTCTTAGCGCAGTCGCCCTGGAGCGAAGAATTCCGAAGTGAGCAGCACTGCTCTGAGATGCCCTTCCTGAAGCAAAGACGGCATCATCGTTCACAATGCCTGTGTTCACTTCCAGCAAGGACGCCGATACGACTGGCTGTGGAGGCGACAGGCAGGTTCTCCTGCAATCATGCTTGGAGTGAAGCCAGCCGCTTCAGAAGAAGCAGCCAGCCTTGCTCTGAACGTTCCAGAAGTGATTGCAGTGACATCATCATGTCACAGGAATTACTTCCGAGGCAGCCAGATGGGAGGGCGGCATCTGGGTTATGACCCCGGGGTGGGGCAAGCCCCAGCTACGCCACTGGTCCCATAGACTCACAGGTTGAGCCTCACTATTCACGTGGGTTCCATTCCAAGCACTCTGGTGGATGGCAAAAAACGCACTATAGTAAATCAATTTAAAAAACCAAGTTTCTTTGTTCCAGTGATTGAAAAACAGCCATGCTGACCTTTGTGATGCAAGATAAGAGTCATTAAGAAGACAATCCATCAATCAGTCCTCCTCCAAGCACTTAGAAAGGCGCTTCACTCAGCCCCTCCCTTCACCAATGCAAAGTGATCACCTTTCTTTCACATGCTCAGGGGAAGGGAGGGGTCCACTGGAGAGAGAAGGACTGATGGATTGTCAGCCACCTGCCCCCCCCCCTCATAAAGGAGGCTGTTGTTAAAGGACTGTTCAGTTTTTTAAACTGATTTTAAAGGGGTTCACTTTCCCCTTCTCCAGGGATCAGCACATTCCTTCTCATTTACCGTGTCCATTCTTGTTTAGTCAAATCCATGTATGAAAAATCCCTGTATAGCAAGGTTGGACCTGTATATGAAAAAAGAAACTGGGGGGGGGCAGGGCGATCATTGTTCTTTTGAAGTCCCTTAGAGCTGAAGTTTGTGATTAGGGGCATGCTTGCCCTGGAATTAAAAGAATCTCCCGTTCTCTTTAGAATGATGGAAATGGAAAAGAGCTACTGAACAGTGCTACTAGCTCACCATACCAAGCTGGCTAGAGCCATGAGCAGGGGCACTCTGTTAGGCGCTGGGGATGCACATTCTGTGGCATCACCCCTCCCCCCACCATCTGCTCTTATATGACACTAAAACCTCCCCTTCCCTATCCTGGAAGTGAAAGGGGCTCCCACGTGTATGGTAGTGGTATCTGTATATTCAGGGGATTCCAGATAAAAAGAAAGAGTAAAAATTAACCAAACAAAACATGCTCACTGGCCTTCAGGACATCCAGAACTTGAGGAAATCTGAGAATGAATGAAAGTATGGTGGGGAGGTCTTTGACCAGTTTGATACTCTGAATGAAAATGTCCTGGATAGAGGGATGAGGACTGGGGCATTGTCCACCAAAAAGACTCCTCTCCCTGCACTATACTGTGAGGTTTCAGGAGGGCAGAAAGGGGAAAGGATGCCTCTCCATGCATGTCTCAATCCCAGGGCACTGGAACAAAGTACTCAGGTTCAGGATTGGAAGCTAGTCCCCAAGTCAAGCCATGCAGTACTACAGCATGTGCTGGAATCTTGCAGGACTGGGGGAAATGGAAATAGTTTCCGCCAGTTCCTTAACCCAAAGCCACCTGCTCCCTGCAAATTCCGAGTACAGCAAAAGACTTTGTTTTAGACTGTCAGGGGTGCAGAATGCGGGGAGGGGAACCCACCTGTAAGGAACTGGGGATACACCAGAAGGTTTCTTGATTGATCTGTATTAATCAAGCAGTTTGATTTTGTAAGCAGTTATTCTAGCAAAGCAGTCATGCCATGAATTGCAGGGGAAGACAAAAGATGCACATTGCTTGACTTGAAGCTTAAAGGAGATAAGGAAGCTTGACTTACCCCAAAGACAGGCCAGGAGGGTCAGGATCACTGCCATCAGCCATCTCCCTCGAGGTCTCACCAAAGAGGGGAAAATGTTGGCTGCCATCAGTCCCAGGGACCCAACTAAGTGGAAGAAGAATCCTCCCTTGGATAAGAGTGGACACACTGAGGCTGCAACTTGTTATAAAGGAGGTCAAGGCTGTGGGCAAATTGGTGTGTGAAATGCAGGATAGGGACTGGTGAAGCTTGGGAGGAGGGAGATTAATCGACAATAAGTTGGCCACAGGTTTGACGTTGTATTTTACTTCATATGTCACATCAACAACTTTCAGTTCCTTATGCTGAATGTTTGGACCCTGACTTGTGCATTGAACTCTGGGTTAGAACAGATTAATCCTGTCAGCACACTCAAGGAATATCTGGAGTTGGGGTTCAGCTCCAGGAATCCACTCTGGCTTATATGATGAAATAATAACACAGATGTGTTTGATTATGTGAAGGGGGTCCTTTTCACTCTAGTGAACCACATGTGCACTCTAGGCATGCTCCCAAATTTTGTTCTGAATTTCACTCTGCAACCATCCAATTTGCCTTTCATTGCTTGCCTGTAGAAGAGAACCATATTTGTATGGGTTTTGGCACTGAACTTCTTAATGTTGTTTGGATGACTGGGCATATAGGATACTACCAAGAGGCATCTCAGATGTTTGATATTGAATAGATTGATAATGCAGAGTGCTTGTATGTAGGTGTGTTTGCCCAAGAACGCGGCTGAAGCAGCTTGAAAGCCTCTGACGTGACCACAGTGCGTTTCAGAATGACCATCTTCAAGCAAAGCAGAAGTTGCCAGGAACACAAAATAGCCTTTTTTGACCTTCATACATTCCTTCTTCATTAATTGTACCTTAACATTGTGGCAACAGGACAGACCAGAGACAGGAGAGGATAAAATAAGAAGAAATGCTTGGTCAGACTGGAGGGCCATCTAACTATCCAAGGAAGGAAAGCACTGGATGGCCAGATTGAGGGCTAGTGGAGGAGGAAGTGACTCAAGGAATAAGAAAGCAAGAGCTAGCCAGAAAGGGACCTAAGAGACCAGTTCATGAAACATGAACTGACAAGCCCAGCTGAGTTATTCCACCTGCTCTTGGAGATATGAAGGAACATAAGAACATAAGAACATAAGAACAGCCCCACTGGATCAGGCCATAGGCCCATCGAGTCCAGCTTCCTGTATCTCACAGCGGCCCACCAAATGCCCCAGGGAGCACACCAGATAACAAGAGACCTCATCCTGGTGCTCTCCCTTGCATCTGGCATTCTGACATAACCCATTTCTAACACACACAGGGAGGGCACCAGGATAAGGTCTCTTGTTATCTGGTGTGCTCCCTGAGGCATTTGGTGGGCTGCTGTGAGATTCAGGAAGCTGGACTCGATGGGCCTATGGCCTGATCCAGTGGGGCGGTTCTTATGTTCTTATGTTCCTTCATCTCACCAAGAGCAGGTGGAATAACTCGGCTGGGCTTGTCAGCTGCTTCAAGGTCTCGCCATTCACGGTGCTGGTGGCCTTGAACTGGCGACCTTTGGATGCCTGGACCTTCAGGCAAATGGAGGCTCAACCCTCTAGACCAGACCTCCTGCCCTCCTCCTGATATACTGCCTGTTGCTGCATTTTGGCTGAACTTGCCCAGATACATTTGTTGGAGACATGCCTGAGAGACAAACACTATGGATTATGTGATAACAAGGAGGAGAGATTATGTGAAATGGCTGCCGGGGGGGGGGGGGGGAGAGAAACAGCATTTAGCAAGGTAAAAGTTTCCTTAGAAAACCTCTGTTAACCATGTAAGAGATACTTTTGAATTGCATGATGCCAAGGCTGCTGGCATCATGTCAAAGGGTACTATTGGTAAGAAGTGGTAAGAAATGCTGACAGGATTACAGGTTAGTTCATTTTGAGTAGAGTTACTCGCTGGATAGAGCATCTAAATGGTCAGAAAGAGATGGTCCCACATATATATGCAACTCTAGTGAATAGTGATTACCCAGACTCATGTTTGGAGGCAAACACTAATGAGGTAGTGGCATTTGTGGCAGAGAACCACCAGGTTGAGAGGGGTGCTGAAACCTTCTTGCACCTATCAGTTATCCAATGGAATTGCATTTCTGGTCATTTTGCCCTCCTCCCACCCTGATTCCTTTTAGAGCTTCCTCAGCTTCAAATCACCATATGCTGTGCTTCGAGAGATGTAGTGTTCCCATGCTATCTCAAATCACATGGAAGACCATTTTGATGCACACACATGCAGGAATTTCAGGTACTGGGAGTTAGAAATGATATGAGATTGGAAATGGGCCTGGGACCCATTGCAGTTTTACAAATGGTAACAGCATGGCTGTGTCTCAGATCCTCATGAATTTTCCTCTTTAAAGCTAAAACCAAGAATAAAGGGAATATGAGCACAATCAATGGTGTTTTGGTTGTTTTACATGTTGTAACTGGACCCAGCCCTCAAGAGCATCACATCCATTGAATACCAACATCTTTTTTTTTTTAAGCTTTATTTAAAATGTGGTGAGAGTCCTTAAAGATGGGTGATGGCAATCTAGCTTCACTAGTTGCAGATGACAAAATCGTTCTGCAACTCTTGGATCTGTGAGTTATGGTTCCTTCTTTTTGGGGGACATTATGCAGGTCATGTCATGAACCTGTATTATGACATGAGATGTCTTGAACCTGCATCAGTCTGCTACAACATTTAGGATATGTCCTTCAAAGAACTTCCTACTGAGCAAACCCAGTTTTGTCGTCATATTAAATAACTGCTTTCTTCAAGCTGAGCTCTCGTCAATTCATAATCCAGAAGGCTTTTTAGAGTGTTCATGGCTATGGATCACAAGAGGTTACAGTTAGGTAACTACAAAGGAAAATGTCAAGGCAAGTCACATGTCAGCCTAGCAAGAAAACACAAAACTATATTAGACAAATTGCACAGGAAATAATGAAAGAAGCATTCCTATGAAATATTCCTGATGAAATATTCCTGTGTGACATCGACCCCCTCACCTGTCTTTGGGATTTCTAGAAACCTTCAGGAAAGGACATTGGACTTAACTACAATTCTGGATCTCTTTTTTACCTTTCATTGTACACCTATTGTGATGGCAGGTATCCTTGCCTGATGGCAGACAGTTGGGGGGCATATACCCATGCCCCCTGAATCCACCCCTGCTAGGAAGCAGGGAATTCTAGGAAGTAGAATTTTGATAAAATATTCCCATGTGACACCCACCCCTTTTCAAGTCTTTGGGATTTCTATACATCTTTAGGAAAGGACATTGGACACACTACAATTCTGGATCTCTTTTTTACCTTTCATTGTACACCTATTGTGAAGGTACAATAGAGGAACAACAGAAAGAAAACTGCCAGCGTTTTGACTCTTTAGCCCTGGACAGGTGTCACATGGTATGTGCACCCATAAGAACATTTGTGTGCTCAGAATGATTGTGTGTGTGCTTATTCCCAAAGGAAAAATGAATCATAGAGAAAGTTGCCTAGATGCCCAAGTGACTTGTGATTTCACGTCTGCAATTACTTTAATATCCAACAAGAATTGCTCTGCCTAACAGCAATGACAGGATGCACATTAGAATAACACTGCTATAATTCTGGAAGGTGTCTTCCTCTCCTAGAGGCGAAAAGGCAGTCAGCCACACCCAATGCTTTCCAACAGGGGGATCCTAGCGTCTGGGTCCCCTGGGGTTATTCTCTGCATGCCTTGTGGACAATTTAATTATTTCAGCACCCTTGTGGGATGTCTGTGGGATGGCCACTTCTCTGAACACATGCACAGTATCTTAAGAGATAGATCTACAGGTTTCAAGAAGCAGAATGTATATTTGAATATGCAGGGCAGGAGCTCTGCTCGTCTCCTGAGAGCAAAAAGATTTTATGACATACAGTCTGAAAGAGGAACATGGAACTCAACCCATTCCTGACCAACATTCTCCCACTAGTGTGGAAGGGAAAGACCTGGTGATTTCTATTTTCCAGTTGCTGTCAATTCCTTTAGGACACAGGGAAACACAGGAGGAAAAAATATAATGTATAAAATGTCCTTACGTCAGTAATATCCATTGTTTCCAAGGGGACTTCATATCTCCAACTTCCTGTAGAAAATGAGCACATTCAAGCAATAAACCAAAACAAAATTAATCTTCGATTCTATTGCTATTACTTTTATTATTTAAATACAGAAAAACGCTGGCGAAAGGTCATACAGGCAATAGAAAGAAAGTCGACGGGGTAGGAAGACCATTCATTTGGTCACATATCATCTGGCCATGAACCTACAGCATAAGCCTAGACATGTCTACTCAGAAGTAATCCCATTGAGTTCAATGAGGCTTATTCCAAGGTAAATATGTTTAGGGTTGCAGCCCTAATACATTTTTCTTTTCATTTGAACATTAGCTGTAAATTTTTGCCTTTTCTTCCAGATAAAACTCCACTTCTTAAATTTAGTATCTTGTCCAACACTGCATGCACAATGAACTTCTTAATCTACCCTGATGCCCAATTTTTGACATTATTTTCCCATCCTTCAATATCAACTCAAATTTCAAAAAGGGCCTCAGTTGAAATCCCTGGGTTTTTTTGTTTTTTTGTTTCTCTAAATAATTTTAAATACTTATATGACTTTGGTTTCTCTTCTGCCAGTTGAGTCACCGAGGACACCTACCCATAAGTCGACCTCACAGATAAGTCAAGGGCAGGTTTTGAGCAAAAAAATCATGGAATTTTCTGTGACCATTGGATAAGTTGGGAGGGGGGGGGTTTAAACTTAGGAGGGGTGTTTTTTTTTTTTACTATATTTTTGTCTGATTTTACCTGAGGCCAAATCCTGAAAAATAACCTACCAGTAATTGTTACCTAAGAACTGTACAGTCTCTAAGTTATTAAATATGTAGTAAAAGATCCTAAGATACATTTTATTCATTAACTTTTAAATTTCGGTCTTCACAACCTTTCTGTAAACACTATCAGATTAAGTGCCTGCAAACAACATACCAGTAGAACCATTAATTCAATCCTTCTTTAAGGTGCCTGGTGTGTTAAGCCAGAGGCTCTACATATAGCATACAACTTATAACACATTGAGTGTGTAATTCAATTCACAGCAGAGAGAAAAGCAACAAGGAATGACTGTAAGTGCAGCTGCAAGATAGACCCATTGCTTTCCATGAGTGTAGGTAATGGTGCACTGAATGGCAGCCTGGGACTTTGTTTCAGATGGAAACGGGAATTATTTATTTATTTATTTATTTATTTATTTTTATTAGTAGAATTTATATCCCACCTTTCCACTCCAGAAAGGAGCACTCAAGGTGGCTTGAATTACATACTGGTGTTTTAAAAACCAGACCCCTAAACTTATTAAACATACTCCCATAAGTTCCTTCACTTCTCTTCCTGTTTGGAGAAGCTAAAAAGGCTGCCTCTGAATATCGTAATTACTAGTAAAATTAATCTTTTTTCCCTCCACCCCTTCTGACCTGCTTCTCAGCCCAGTTCCACCTCCCACTTCACCAGACAGCTGCTAAGCTTCCCAGAAGCTTCTCAGAAACTCCTATAAGCCTCTGCTTTGCTCACTGTATTGACCCATGTATAAGTCTACCCAGGTTTTCAGGGTTAATTTTCAGGCATAAATTTTTCAACTTGTAGGTGAGTATTGATAGTATATCCTCTTATCTTAGAGCAGCGGTTCTCAAACTGTGCATCTGGGACCCCACCAGTGGGTCATGACTCAATTTTTGTTAGGTCACAAAACTGACAGGACAGATTAGGCTATGTGCATCAAGGGTTAAACAAGCTGCTACTTGGGGGGGGGAGCACTGCTGTCCAATCACCATTATAGCCACAGCCCTTGGCAGCTATAAATTAGACAGCAGCCTCTAGGGCCTCTAAAAAGTTTGAGAACCACTGTATTAGAATATTTCCATCACACATTAAAACGCCATGTTATATAGTCCTAGAGTGCAACCACTCTGTAGTCCTAAGGGCAACCACTGGCTATTTAGGAGAGAGTTTATAGATGGATGAGACAGTTGTTTGGGAGAAATACTGAGAGCAAACCACTATATACCAATCTGAATCACTTGATAAACTAATTGCCCTATCCTAATGCTGAGTTGCGTTGCCAGAATGAGTGTTCCAGGGGTGTAATAAATTTTCTGACTGTCACGAAAGGCGACTCACTAGACCCCCCAGGCTGGCTGCTCCCAAAAAGTGGCAAGTGACTGGCTCCATGTGGCAGTGGACACCAAATGGTAGGGGAGGGTGGAATAGGGTTTGTGACAGTCGGGAAGGAGGGGGGATTGGGCCCAGGAAGGGGCGGGTTTGGTGGCAGTGGCACCTGCCAAATTTTAACACTCTTTCCATGCTCTAGCTGCCTTCTTTTCTGTATTCAGTGCTGCCCTTTGTGGATGAACACCAAGCGAAGAGTGGTCTGGAGGGCTGGGTGAGCTGTAAGATGGTGCAGTACCACATATCACCACTATGGGTCAGTGGGCACCATAACCACATATTTCTACCCAATCTATTATAATAAAAAAGTTCTCAGCGGGCTAATCATAATAGTACCTTTCCATTTAGATCTGAGATACCAAATAATGCCTCCAATAGCTAGAAGGGCCATTGCCAGAAACACACAGAGGGCAGGAACCCAGAGAGACAAATGAGAGGAACTCAGCTGATTGCCTGGGGAAAAAAATAAAGAAACAATAGGGAATGAGGAAGGTCAGAGTTAAATATTTATGTGTGGGACTGGAGGGTTCACATGGAAACTCTCCAACATTGAGTCTAAATTCTCATAAGAAAACTTATATTCTCTCTCTCTCTCTCTCTCTCTCTCTCTCTCTCTGTACACACATACATTCATATGTAACTCACAGCACAATTCTAGGCATGTCTACTCAGAAGTAGGTCCAATTTTGTTCAGTGATGCTTACTTCCAGGGAAGTGTTATAGGGTTGCAGCCTCAGAATGATATTTCACCAGGCCTGCCTGCTCATGCAGCTTAAAAAACGGACATGGTGCACGGTCACTCTGCTTTCACTTTTTAAGCTGCAGGGAGCCCTGCAGATGCTCACACAGGGCTCCCCGCACCCCTGACAGGCTGCTGCAGGGACATGGTGAGTCTTACATGCGGTTAAGCCTCCACTACCTAAATAAGTCTACCTGAATATGCGCCAGTGATTCTGAGTTGACCCAAGAAGGCAGATTGAGGCCAGGAAGGGGGATAGGGTATCAGCAAGTGCCACTACCGCTGATACTGTTTCTCTCATCCTCCATACTGACCACCAGGAACATCCCTATAGGACCCTTGAATGCTGTGTCAGTCAGTAATACATGCTTATATGTGCCTGGGATGCCAAGCACAGAGGTACGGCAACTGTTCCAGCTGAATTGCACCACCTCTATCACTAGGACTGGAGCAGTCAAGTGCACCATGTGAAGGAACTTGGTATGCTTAGCCTGAAGAAGGGAAGGCTGAGAGGGAATACAATATCACTCTTCAAATGCCTGAAAGGCTATCATATGGAAGAAAGCACAGATTTTTTCTCAACTGTCTCTGAGAGTAGAACTAGATCCAATGGGTAGAAACTGCAAGAGAGGAGATTTTGGATGGACCTCAGGAAAAAATTCTTGACGGTCAGGACAGTTTGGCTGTGGAATGTATTGCCAAGGGAGGCAGTGTTTTACCCTTCAACAGGTATCTACAAGGAGCCATTCAACAGGCACCTGCTCGAGATGGTCTCCTGCTAGAGGATTTCCTGCTAGAGGCAGGGGGTTGGACTAGATGAACTATTAGGTCCCTTCCAACTCAACAACAACAACAACAACAACAGTATTTATATACCGCTTTTCAACAAAATGTTCACAAAGCGGTTTAATAAAATAATAATAATAAACTTTATTTATATCCCGCCCTTCTCCCTAAAGGGACCCAGAGCGGCCAGGGTTTACAGAGAAAAGTCAAATAACTAATGGCTCCCTGTCCCAAAAGGGCTCACAATCTAAAAGGATGCAAAAGAACATCAGCAGACAGCCACTAGAAAAGACACTGCTGGGGTGAGGTGGGCCAGTTACTCCCCCCCCCCTGCTAAAAAGAGGAACACCCACTTGAAAAAGTGCCTCTTACCCAGTTAGCAGGGGTATTCTATACATACATCCTCTTGCATCTGCTGAGCACCACATGACAGAGAAAGGTTCAAGAAAAATCTAAACTACTGGTGGGAACTCAGTATCCACTGATTTGGTATCCACAGATTTGACTCACCATTGATAACGAGGTCCACATTTAAACGCCTTGTAACAAGAAAAAAAGCATCAAAATCCAATTCCCTGCCATCACTCTGTTAAATAATTGTAATTTCATTCTATTCGATTCCACTATTCATCCCATCTAGTGACTGAATGTGGTATAGCATTTATACCAATGCATTCTGGGGCAACAACGGAGGAGGAAGAAACTTGGAACTGGGTCTTTAAAGCAATTTTTCCATTGATTTTGTGGCCACTTCTTCTTCTTCTTCTTTTTAATCCACTGGGGGTTCTGGAACAGAACCCCAGCGGATAACGAGGCACAACCTGTATAAATTTATCTGGCAAAGTGACAATCCACCTCTATAAAGCCAGAAGCCTACCTGAGCAAATGACACCAGCATCTTCTGCATGACCGCAATTATGATCGTCCCAGCGCCTTGCTGGGCACTGACTGAAGCTTGATTCTGTTCCAGTGCAGCTGACATCATCCAGCCAGATGGGACCAGTTCCACGTCCAAAGGCAGTTCCATATAGGGCTAATCTTGCTTCTCCACAACCCATCTCCTGGCACACAATTCTGGCATCTGTGATATCCCAGTGATCATCGCAAACGGTGCCCCATTGGCCATCATGGAACACTTCAACTCTTCCACTGCAGTTGCTTGAACTGTTCACAAGCCTGATCTTAAATGCATCATCAGACTCCAAAGTTCCACCTAAGTTAATCATATTTTAGAGTTTTCGGTCAGCAACTGTAGGGCTCACTGTGGGTGAAAAGCAGAAATTCAATTTGACCAAGACCAACATTCTCCTAGTCAGCAGGCATTGTGACTTGGAGCACAAGCACAAGTTTCAGGCAAGCGCTTGCCTGGAAGAGGCAGCAAACCGGCAGGGCGAAACAAGTAAGAAATAGTGGGGTGGATTATCTTCTATTTCAGCATGGCTGCTAAGAACCACGACTGCACAGATGGTAGAGAAGGAGGGATCCACACAATCCTATTCTCAGGAGCTCTTTTCAAAGAAGCATAATTAAGAAGAATGTCCACATCCAACCCCCTTTTTTGATGATTGATCCAAACAGGCCTGAGCAGGCTGGAAATTGACTATGATCCTCTTTTGTGCTGCCCAGACACACAGGTGAGAGAAGACATAAGGCAGCCAACCTGGTGGTGATGAAGCCTGTCAACCTGCTGCAGAGGCATAGCTGGGTCATTTGACACCCCGGGGCCCATAAAATGTTGACACCCCATACGATGTTATTAATTGATTAATTAATATATTAGATTATATTATTAACAATGAAATTAATTAATTCACATTTTTATACCACCCTCCTCTAAGCAGCTCAGGGTGGTGTACATGGCTCCTCCCCTTATTTTGTTCTCACGACAACCCTGTGAGGTAGGTGAAACAGAGATAATAATTGTCATGACATGAAATGAATAATGATAATGGCCAGAAAATAAATGCAGTGAATGTTTCCCCACAAGCAATGGATGAAATTCTGCCTGCATCAAATGGTATATAACATGATGGTATTATTCCTAAAAGCCACAATTTCCAGAATTTTGGTCATTAGGAAGATTGTGAGAGATAATAATAATAATAATAATAATAATAATAATAATAATAATAATAATAATAATAATAATAATAATTCGGTATTTATATACCACCTTTCTGGTCATCGGATTATTCCTCTGACTTTATTCAAGGCGGTTTACATAGGCAGGCATTTCTAAATCCCCCAAGGGGATTTTTATAATCATAAACAGTTTTCTCTTTCGAGAACCAACAACATTTCAGATGGATCTTCTGGGTCTGATCTCACTTCTGGCCTCTGGTGCCTCCCACGCAGGCTGACAGCAGCTCCCACATGGAGGGCAGCCAAGATGCTTCTTCGCTCAGAGCAGATGGAATAACTTGGCTCAGCTTGTCAGCTGCTTCAAGGTCTCGCCGTTCAGGGAGCTACCGGTGTTCTCGAACTGGCAACCTTCTGATGTTATCTTCGGGCTAACAGAGACCTCCTGCCCTGGGCCAGGCTTGGGGGGGGGGGGAGAAAGGGACACTGTGGAGGATCCAGGATTGGAGGGGGTGAGAGATTGTGGGGGATCCAGGCTTGGAGGGGGGAGAAAGGGAGATTGTGGGGATCCAGGCTTGGAGGGGGGGAGAGTAAGCATATCACTATCAGGACTCACTCAGCTTTGCAAATCTAAAAACAAGTAAAAATTCACTTACAGCTGAAGCCTCTGTTTTATTCTTGGGGGGGGGAGGAGTGCTGCCTTCTGGAGCATTTGTTGAACTCCACTTTCATCAGATCAGGACCATGCAGCTAGCCTTGCACTCTGCTGTGCCCAACTTGACCAGGAACCAAGGCACGTTTGCCTACTTGCGAATAAATGCGACCATGTGGCTTCCTTTTGCTTTCCTTAGGGCTCAATACATTCTTCAGCTTGGAGGGAGGGACTTCCTTCTTGGGTGTTTTTTGGGGGCTGCCTTTATTGGACAGGAACCATTTTGATGTCGTTGGATTCCTCTCAGCCTGCCCCCCACTAGCTATGCTACTGAGCTGCTGTGAATGGGGGCTGTACTTTTAAAAGATCCGAGTCACATGGCCCAATCCTGTTCAAATTTCCAGTGCTGATACAGTTATTGCAAAAGGGTATGTGCTGCACCCTGCAGTAGGGGACAGTCACAGAGGCCTTTCCAAGGTAAAGGAACAGAAGATAAGGGAACAAATGTTCCCTTTCCTTGGGGCTGCATTTGCACTGGAAAGCTGGATAGGATTGGGCCACAGTCTGGGAATATGCATGGATGCAGCTTTGCTTCTAGATGTATAGGTGGCAATAATGACTATACCACTGATACTATATGGGACAAGGGCACACTCCTGCCCATAGAAGCAGCCCTGGAAAAACCATAGTATGAAATGCTGTACCAGAGATTAGTTATTCTATATTCAGAAACAAATGTTATAAATGTCTTTACTTATAGCCCCTTGCATCTATGCGACCCCAACTTGGGAAGCAGGTTCAGAAGCAACATTGCCCTTGGTTATTATTCTAGCAAAATGCCACTCAAGCTCAATAAATTCATGGAAGTACCTGAGCACAGGACACCAGCATCCTGTCCATGGTTACAGTCACGTATTCCCCAACGCATTGCTGGGCACTGATGCAGGGTTGATTCATTCCCTGTACAGCGGACATTATCCAGCCAGATGGGACCAACTCCTGCTCCAAAGCGGGCTCCCCTTGCGGCTGATCTTGCCTCTCCACAACCCATCTGCTGGCAAACAACTCTGGCGTCATTAATGTCCCATTGATAATCACAAATGGTGCCCCACTGGCCATCATGGAACACTTCCACTCTCCCGCTGCAATTATTGGAACTGTCCATTAGCCTGATCTGAGCTTCGGCATTTGTCTCTAAAGTCGCACCTAAGGGAAATCAAATTTCAGAGTGAAATTCAGTAAGTGTACAGCTGGATGTGGGGAAGCAAACGAAAATGAAATTCAGCCATGATAGCCATTTTCTGATCAGAACGTCCACCAACAAAGTGTTAGTCTGCCCTGCAAGTGATTGTGCTCCTCTTGGAGGATCATGTTGTAGAGTTTAGGAGTACTCCTAGATAAAATAGTACTCTTGAACTTATATAGGGCAGGTATGGCCCAGAGTCCACTGCCTTGGTTAGGTTGGCGTGAAACATCTGCCATTCCTGTCACAGGTAGACCTGGCCTGACCTGGTTAATCATGTCTTTGTTACCTCTCAGTTAGAAGATAGTAACACATGCTATGTGGGGTCAACTGTTACCCTGCACATGCCTGATCTCGACTGATCTTGGAAGGATCAGGCCTGGTTGGTACTTGGATGGGAGACCACCTAGGAATACTGGGTGCTGTAGGCTTATATACCATAGTCTTTCGAGCTATGTGGGGCTGCCCTTGAAGACCTTTCGGAAGTAACTGGTATGTAATGCAACCACATTCTTGTCTGACTGCCAAGCATTGTCATAACATGACAAGAGTCCTTTACTGAGCTTTGCATGATACACTTTCACACACATTCCAGATGTTAACAGTTGCTTGCAGTGGTGTCACTATACCCTGTAGTGCAGATGTGCCCTGCAAAACTTAAAAGTGCTGTCTGTCCATCCGTCCGTCCATAGCTATGCTATTGCCTCTGAAACATCTGAGCAAGAAGGGGGCCAGGAAATGACTAGGAGCACAAACGGATGAACTTCCAAGGAAAAGGAAAGACAAAATAAGAGAGGGACATGAAAGAGGAGCCGGAATGCTTCAGGAAGAGCAGTCAATGTTCACCCATTTCCATGTTGGATTTAAAAATTATGCTTTTTGACAGGCATCATTATTTCAAAGAAAAATATACATTTAATTATTTACATTTTACATTGTATTTACATATTTACTTATTGTATTTATTGTATTTATTTACATATTTACATTTATACATTTTGCTTTCTTTGCAGCTTTGCTAACCTTTTATCCTGTTAAGGTTTCATTCTCTTTCTTGAGTGACTGTGATGTAAAAGCTACATAGCCAATCAGAATGTGTTGCGTGCTGACAGGGCAGCCCTGAGAACAAAAATATCCCTTTACCCAATATTAATTCATCTGTGGAACTACTTGCCACAGGGTGTTGTGATGGTCCTTGGTCCAGATCCTTTTAGGTATGAATTGGATAGATGTATGGAGCAAAATCCAACACAGGTTACAAGTCATATGCATAATGCATAATTCAAATAGTAGAATGCAAATGCTTCTACTATTTTTAGAAGTAGCCTATCTCTGAATGCCTAGATGCAAGGGAGTGGCAATAGCTTACAGGTACCTTGTTGTCTTAAGTGGTCCCAGAGGCATCTGGTGGGCCACTGAGAGATACAGGAAGTTGGATTCGATGGTCTCATGGCCTGATCCAACAGGGTTCTTCTTATTCTCTTAATTTATGTTCTTAAATGAAGCCAAGATCAGAGTGAGGGCATTGCTTCCTGTACAGGTCACAAGCAGATCTGATGCAATCAGAGATCACCCAATGAACATGTTTTATTTGTTTTATTGATTTGATTGCTACTGTGATAAGCTGCCTTTCCTGCTTTTTGGAATGCTGCTATTCCGCATGTGGCCTGTTAAAATGTGTTGCTGCTGGCAGTGAGTAACAAAGTCGAAACGGAGAAGCCCTGGGAGTTAGAGATGGGAAAACTGATTGAAGAAGAAGGAAGCTGCTTCTAGAAGCCTCAGGGAGAAAAGGAGAGTCCAACACAGGTGAAGAAGGTACTTTAACAGTAGCTCTGTAGAAGCACAAGGATGTTCAGCAGATGCTACTCTTTGGTTATTATCAGTGTATTAGAAGATGCACTCGCTAAAATTCCTGTCTTGTAGAAATAAGGATACAGGTATCCTATATTCCCTTTCATCTATTCAACTTAAAAGGGAGACTTCTGGAGCAAAGAGGCAGAGGACTAGGATGCTAGCTAGAGAAATCTCAGGGCAATCAGCTGATAGATGTTCTATCTCCTTTGATTTTGCAGCGCTGATAATGATGGATGGCTGCATTTCACAGTCTCTTTTTAATTTTTTTTTTATCCAGCAGGCAGGAAGTGTGCCTTGACCACAACTTTCTCATGTGTGAACAAAACCTGCAACATGCAGCTCTTTCTAGTGCATGAAAATGGAAGCATCTTCCCTAAGGCATCTTCAAAAAACAAAAGAGGCTCAACTTTCCATTAATTTCTATGAGAAAGCTAAAGGCTCATCTAGTCCAACTTCCTGTATCTCACAGTGGCCCACCAGCTGCCTCAGGGAACACACAACACTAGACCTACGTCCTGGTGTTCTCCCTTGGACCTGGCATTCAGAGGCAGACATGCTGAAGACATGCTCACTGGCCTTCAGGACCTCCAGAACTTTGAGGAAACTCTGAGAATGAATGAATGAAAGTATGGTGGGGAGGGACCCTAATGATTGACAATGTTTTGGACAGAGTGATGACAGTTGGGGGATGCCCACCAAGAGGACTCCCCTCCCTACACTATACTGTGAAGTTTTAGGAGGAAGGAATGGGGAAAAGGATGCCTCTCCATGAATGTCTCACTCTCAGGGCGTTGGAACAAAGTACTCAGTTTTAGGTCTGGAAGCTGGTCCCCAAGGTGAATCTTGCAGTGCTACAGCATATGCTGGAATCTTGCAGGATAGAGGGAAAGGGAGTTTCTGCCTTTTTCTTTCCCCAAAGCCACCTCTTCCCTGCAAGTTCCAAGTACTGCTACAAGACTCTTATTCCAGAGCAGGGGTGTCCAAACATTTTGGCAGGAGGGTCACATCATCTCTCTGACACTGTGTACACTGGGGCAGGGACAAAATAATTAATTTACATTTAAAATTTGAATAAATCTGCATAAATTTACATAAATGAATATATTAGAAGTGAACCTTATATGAATGAATGAATTTCAGTAGCTCAAAGCCTATAAAAGGCCTTGCACAAAGCAAGGCCAGCCTTTCCTTCACTGTCACTGCTGCATCACAGATGTGAAACAGCAAGTAGTGGAGGGAGCCCTTGTCCCACAGCTCACGTGAGAGGTCGAACAGTCGTCCTCAGCTGAGAGCGGTTGCATCGGGCCACTGCAGGCTCCAGCATGTCTCCAGAGGGCCAAAGGTTCATGGGAGATGGGGGGCTCTGCCGCAAGTCCCTGAGGGCCGCAAGTGGCTCCCAGACCGGGGTTTGGGCACCCCTGTTCCAGAGTCTGTGGAGTGCACAACAGAAAAAAAAACCAAAAACATACACACACACACACACATACACACACACACACACACACACACACACCTGTTAGGGATGTACCAGAAGGTTTTGTTGCGAGTCCCCACTTGTTTGATTGGTATTAACCAAGCAGTATGACTGTGTAAGCATTCTGGCAAACAGTAATTATAACAAAACAGTCATGCCATTAATTGCACGGGAAGTCACATTGGTTAACCTCAGGGATGGGAACTCAGGAATGGTGAGTCCAAGTTGCAAAAACACATGTTTTTTGCTGACTCGTGTGCACTCAAGTCACCTGCATCGATGACTCTAACACTGACTCGAGTTTGAGGCCATATACTCAGAATAGGGTCCCACATTGGATTGGAGTCTCTCTGTGTCTGGCTGTGCCTGCTTACTTTTTTGCAGCATGAAAGACCCCATGGGGCCATCATTCAGACCAAGCAGGCAGCAGGGAAGTCGATCCGAGAGGCAGGGAAGGGTTAACATTTTGCTTTTGCATCAAGTGGGGGGGGGAGGAGGGAGCAGACTCTCTTGTCCATCTCTGAAGGAACCAATGATAATTGGATGAAGAATGGGCAGTCTGATTTTTTTTCTTTGGATGAGGGATGGCAGAAGGAGCCCAAGGAGGTTCTTGCCTAAGAATTGACTAGAGAAGCCCAAGGAGGAGAAAAAAGGAAGGGGGGAAGGTGGATTGTAGTGATTATACTTTCCAACGTCATGGCTCCGGGGCTGCATTGCTACTTGGGAGGAGGAAGTTTCACTGAATGACCTGCACAAATGGGACTATTTCTGAGTAGAGCTGCAAAGGATTAGGTCATACTGGCAAGCCTTCCAGCTGCTGCTGCATGTAACCCTTCTCCCTCTTGCTGCTTCAGTCCCCACTCTCACTCAGTCCAACCCACCCCTTCCTGACTTGTTTACAGATGAGATGGGGACATCAGGGGAGTGTTTAAAGAGAACTCCAACATACACACAGACATAGATGTATACCGGCAGCAGCTCTGTTTTTTACCATGGAACCACAGCTGGCTTTTTAAAGGAAAGACTCGTGACTCAAATCTTTTTGAGTTGCCAAAATGCTCTGGATGATTCAGAAAGTCCACTCATTAGGACCCATTTTCAAGTTGAGTCAAAGTAGGTGGAAACTCGTGACTCGACTCTAGTCAAACTGCACTGGATTTGCCATCCTTGCTTAACATGAAGCTTAAATGAGATGAGAAGCTTCACTTACCCCAAAGACAGGCCTGGAGGAAAAGGATCATTCCCTTCTCCATCAGCTCTCTCCCAAGAGATCTCACCAATGAGGGGAAAATGCTGGCAGCAATCAGTCCCAGGGACCCAGCTAAGTGGAAAAAGAATCCTCACTTGTATAAGAGTGGACACGGTCTAAACACCGAGACTGCAGCTTGTCCTAATGCGACAGTTATGGAGGTCAATGCCCCGGGCAAAGGTTGGGGAGAAAAATGCTGGAAAGGGGCTGGGTGAAGCCTGGGAGGGAGCAGATTAATCAAGCTCAAATTGGCCAAAGGCTTAACTCTGTAGTTTACTCCATATGTTAACATTGTGTAACAAAGACTTTCAGAGCCCAACCTGTGGTCCGTGCTGTGCCTCCATGGTGTGGACCACAGTCGCAAATGTGCCGTAATGCACATTTGCCGGGCTTACTGCCGGGCTCCCACCAGAGGTTGCTCATTGCCAGCCAGAGCTGAGCCACCGCCCGGTAGGTGCCCAAGTTCCGCAGCTTGGTGGTGCCTGCGACCGCTGGGCTGTGGAACGGGGAATGGGGGCGTTCCTGGGGGTGTGGGAGAGGCATTCTGGGGAGGGGGGAGGTGTTCCTGGGGACGTTCCCGGGGGAGGGGGAGAGGTGGGTCCACGGAGCCGAGCTCTGCAGGATCCCAGGTGCTCGTGGAGGGCTGCACACCCTACACGAGCGCCTTCACTTTAGCAGCAACCAAACAGTCGCCACTAAAGTGAGTAGTCCCATTGCAGGACTGCTTCCCTTACTCGGGGGAAGTGGACGAACGTCCCCTTCTCCCAAGGAGCCTCCCGCGTTAGGGTGGGAGCCCTTTGTGGAGCCGCCATGTCCCACAGCTCCAGGCAGCTCAGGATTGGGCTGTCAGCCCCCAGTTATATAAGAACATAAGGAGAGCCCTGCTGGATCAGGCCCCAGGGCCAATCTAGTCTAGCTTCCTGTAACTCACAGCAGCCGACCAGATGCCTCAGGACATAAAACCATGAGATACTTGCATCTCACTGCCACTTACCTGCATCTGATTTGTTTCCAGCATCTGATCGTTATGACTGATTTGAAAAAAGACTTGTGCATTGAGCTCAGGTTAACAGATTTACAGATTAACCCTGTCAGCATAATCAGGTTTACAGATTAACCCTATCAGCATACTCAAGGCATAACTGGGGTTAGGATATAGATGGATAATGCAGAGTGCTTGTTTACAGGTGTCAAATCATTTAGAATAGGAAATTTTGGCATATTGTCAAATCATTTAGAATAGGGAACTGAAAGTCATTGTAACACAACGTTACACAAGAAGTAAAATGCAGTGTCAAGTTTTTGACAATTTATTGTCAATTAATCTCCTTCCTCCCAGGCTTTACCAGTCCCTTTTCAGCACTCTGCTCCTCAATCTTTGCCCACAGCCTTGATCTCCATGACTCTTCCAACAGGATAAGCTGCAGCCTCAGTGTTCAGACTGTGCTCACTCTTGTCCAAGTGAGGTACCTGCTTCCACTTAGCTGGGTCCCTTGCTGGGTTGATGGCTGTCAGCATTTTCCCCTCTCTGGTGAGACCAATAGGAAGAGAGCCATGGGAGATGGCTTCGATCCTTATCCTCCTGGTCTATCTTTGGGGTAAGTGAGGCTTCTTATCTCTTTTAAGTTTCAAGTTAACCAATGTGTATCTGCAGTTCCTGAAATTCATGGCATGACTGCTTTGCAAGAATCACTGCTTGCAAAATCTTACTGTTTGGTTAATACAGGTTAGGAGTCCTGGGTTCTGTTCCTGCCTCCTCCAGGCCACATCAAATGTCATCTACTCCACAGAAGAAGAAACACCCTCACAGTAGATCAGGAACATGAAGAGCTGTACCTGACCACTGAGGAGGAAGCACAGTCTCTATTTTGGGCTATGCCACTCACATTAATTCTAGCTGTATCTCTTCTGTGTGTTTTTTTAATCCCATTCACCTCTTTATATGACTAATAATCACTATTCAGCCCCCCCCCCCATTCAGAATACTCAGTAGTGTATCCATCCTAGGCTGCTACTGCTCTCACAGAACACATGAGAGGACAGCAGTCAGAGGGAACATTCCTGAATACCGCTCTCATGGGTGGGTAAATCTGCACCAGGAGGTCTCATTGAAATACACATCTGGAAAGGTGTAACAATTGAAGCTTCAGTATAATGGGAATCCTATCCCTGGCTTTTTTTTCTACACATGCCTGTTGAAGGGATGGGTAGGTTTGAGTTTCAAAGGGAGTAGCTCCACAATGGAAAAAAATGTCAAATACTGAAATTCTGTCCCAGTTGTAACAAATTGCCTGGTGGTTGAATTTAGGATATATTATAGAAATTATTAGGAAGTGGAGACTCTTTTGAAGCGTCTTAGTGAAGAGGCTTCAGTTTCCAGTACTAGAAAGAGCTGTACGTTGCTGCTTTGTTCATATATGAGGAAGTTGTGGCCAAGGCTCTCTTCCTGCCTCTTGGATAAAAAAAATTAAAAAAAGAGGCTAAGAAATGCAGCCCTGAGTAGGTTAAGAAAGGAGGCTAAGAAATGCAGCACTGACTGCAAAATCAAAGCAGGCATAACATCTACCAGCTGGTTGCCCTGAGATGTGTCTTGCCACCTTCCTAGTTCACTGTCTCTTTGCTCCAGAAATCTCCACTTTAAGCTGAATGGAAATCTGGTTCCTGTGTCCTTATTCATTGTATGACAAGGCAGGAATTTTAGCGGGTGTATCTTCCCACTTTGTTACTGTCAGCAGTGAGTTATCTCTATGCCATCAAATGAAACAATTTGGACTGGGGATGGCATACTGCTGGAACACACGTAGGCTGAGCTGCCACTTTTCTGCTGAGCCAATCCCACAGAGGTGTTGGCTGCCTCGGCTAGATGCTCTGCCCTCCCTGCTAGCAGATGCTTCACTGTCCAGGTGAAACAAGCCATGGTCTCTCTGTTTAACTCACTGGACCTCATGCTGCCCAGCTTTTTGATGTAAACCTTGCAGTAGTATCCATCCAGACCAACATGCTTTGGCCCACAAGATAACTCTGGAACGACTGGTGCGCCACCCACAGCTCCGGGACACTGATGTGCTGTTCCTGTTCCTCCTTGGACCAGGTGCCCTGGGTCATGGCTCTTGCCATGTGGGTTCCCCATCCCAGTAGGCTAGCATCTATAGTTATTACCATCTAGTCGGGATCCCCCATCTGGACCTCCTTGATCAGGCTCTGCACTCTGGACAACCATTTCAGCACTTGGTGCAGGTTGGCCGGGACTCGTAGAGTCATGTGGGCATGCCTCTATATCGCTGTCTGCCAGGGTCAGCCCAGGAGGGTCACAAACATGCTGTAAAGCACATTTGTGCCTCCTCTAGAGTTGGCTAGGCTGTGCAGGGAGGCCTACCGGCCCGCAGAGGCTGAATCCAACCTCTGCGTCAACTTGGGGATGGAGCCTTGGGTTGGCTAAGCTCAGCTGATGCAATGCTCTGGGGTGGGTGGGGAAAACGTGGGGAGGAGGTGGGAGGGAGGCATTCCGGGGCAGGGTGGGTGGAGGGCAGTCCTGGGGACAAGTAGAGTGGGATGCGGGTCTAGGAACTGGCTCTTATGCTGAATCCTAGCCCCTGTTCCTGAGTAGCATGGAGTAACTTCAAGCTGTTATTCTCTCCTCAGACTTATGCCACCTCTGGAGATGGCACAAGTCCGAGGAGACCCATTGGGGCTGCAGTGGCTTACCAGGGGGTGAGTTTCCCCTTGTCTCTGGCTGAGCCACTTCTGGCCCCAATCTTTCGCTGGATACAAGCCTGGTCTGCCTCTTCCAGCACAAGATAGGATTGCGCTGCATGTCTCACAAACTACAGAGCAAGAATGATCTTGGAGATCAGTGGACGTAAGATCTGGAGCCTGTCAGTGGCTATATATTGTATAATATGTCATTTCTGAGAAGTGAGTAAGGCATTGTCAATCATGAGCAAGGACACTTGGGAGAGGAAAGGCTCAGTTTAGCCTCAACTGGGCAAGATAACTTTGGGCCATAGCCATAGCCAACTTAATGTCTATACATTAAGTCGGAATAGGACCTTTCAAATGGAATGCAACTACTACCTCAGACTTGGTAAAGTCAGTGGGCCTCCTCCATCAGAAATCCTCTGCCATGTGTGAATTTCATTTCAGCTTGTTTGCACACATCCAGGAATTTGCTTGTTGACCTGTCACGTCCATGGCGGGCGGTGGACCCTTCCCTGGGGAGGTAGGTGATCGCGAGGGGCTTACCCGGTCCTTGGACGACAGTCGGCGGCGCGCTAACAGACGGGAGGCAGGTGCAGATGTTTGATACAGCCGGTTTAATAGGGTCAGTCGCTTTACATTCATCAGGGCTGTTCCTTCACAGCCTTACATGCATTATGCCGACTGGTGCCGTCGGCGCTGAATGGTCCCTGGAACAGGCCCCTCCCGTCCCTGGAGGTTCTCCGTACAAGCCTTCAGTTCTGGTTCCTGTGGCCCTAGGTCTGGGCTCTTGGGGAATACCCCCCTGCTGGCCTGGGTCAGGGTGTCTGACCTTGGGAGGGCCCCTGCTGGTTCTGGGCTGGTTCCCCAGCCAGCTGGTCCCCACTGATTGTGGTCCGCTTCAATCCCCCCTTCCCACGGTCCTGTTTCTCCGGAGGTCGCTCGCGGGGTCCAAGAGGGCCCTGGGCCAGGGAGGCTTTCCCTCCAACTTCCTCTGGTCAGGGTGGACCCCCGTCCCCTGCCTCTGGGGGTCTCCAGCCTTGCTCCTAGCCTGGGAGGCTGTTTGCCCTTTAGTTGTCCATGGGCCTTGCTCCCCTCTGGAAAGGAGCCACCCCCTCCTTCCCTTCCAGGCTCCTTATGAGGTCTTTTCCCTCTTGGGCTGGCCCCACCCTTCCGGCCCACGTGCCTGCCAGGTGTTCCCAGTGGGCCCTCATTCCCTCTCCTGGGTAGGTGCTCGGTGCTGGACCCCAGTCCTGCGCGCACTCTGGTTTTACTCTCGAGGAGGTCTCTACCCCAGAGGAGACCCCTACTCCTGGGAAGTTCCCAGCCACCTGGGCTGGATCCAGGTGACACACCCCCCCCCGCCAAGACCGGGGCCACAGAGTCAACTGGCCACGGGTTCCGGTTGTCCTGTCAGGAGAGAAAGTCAGCGTTAGCGTGCGCCCTTCCCTTTCGATACTGCACTTCGAAGGCATACGGTTGCAGGGACATGTACCACCGTGTCAAACGGGGGTTTGTGTCCTTCATCCTGTGCAGCCAGACCAGCGGGGCATGGTCTGTGACCAGGGTGAAGGGGGCACCCAAAAGGTAATACCGGAGGGACTGGAGGGCCCACTTGATGGCCAGGGCCTCTCTCTCAATGACTGAGTAGCAGCGTTCAGCAGGAGTGAGTTTTCGGCTCAGGTACATTACCGGACGATCGTAAGGGGGATCCCCTTGGGCCAGCACAGCCCCCAGCCCAACGCCTGAGGCGTCCGTTTGCACTATGAAGGGGTGGCCGAAGTCAGGTGCTTGCAGCACCGGTTCGGAACATAATGCCGCCTTGATGTCCTGGAAGGCCTTTTCGCAGGACCCAGTCCATTCTATCCGCCTTCCGGGCTTCCCTCTCAACAGGTCCATGAGGGGGGCAGCCTTCGAGGCGTAATGGGGGATGAAAGTCCGGTAATACCCCGATAACCCGAGGAATCGCTGGACTTCCCGGCGATTTCGGGGCCTTGCCTGGCCCCGCAGCGCATACACTTTGTCCATCACGGGCCGTACTTGACCCCCCCACCACATGTCCCAAGTATTGGGTCTGGTTCAGTCCGATGGCGCATTTAGCGGGGTTCGCCGTCAGCCCCGCTTGTCTCAGCGCTTCCAATACGGCTTCAAGGTCTCGCAGGTGCTGTTCCCAGCTTGGGCTGAAGATGATGATGTCATCAATGTACGCTGCCGCGTAGGCATGGTGTTCCCGCAGCACCTGGTCCATCAGCCGCTGGAACGTGGCCGCTGCCCCATGCAGTCCAAAGGGCATGCGTGTAAACTGAAACAGCCCTTGGGGGGCGGCGAATGCCGTCTTTTCCCGAGAGGACGGGGTCAGGGGAATTTGCCAGTATCCCTTGGTCAGGTCTAGTGTGGAAAGATACCGGGCACCCCCTAACCGCTCTAACATCCCTGGGACGGCGGGCATGGGGTAGGCGTCGAACCTCGACACCTCGTTAACCTGCCTGAAGTCAATACAGACCCGAGTCGAGCCGTCTGGCTTGGGCACCATGACCGGGTGGCTGCGCCAGGGGCTCCGTGAGGGTTCTATCACCCCCAGGAGCCTCATCGCCTCTACTTCATGGCGGAGGGTCTCCTCCAGATGTTTAGGCCACCGCCGGGAGGGTGCCCTGACCACCCGCCCTTCTTCGGTAGCGATATGATGGGATGCCAGGTGGGTATGCCCCAGGGTGGTCGAGAACACGTCCCGAAATCGGGTCTCAATGTCCCTTACCTGGTTGATTTGGCTGGTGGTCAGATCTCCTCCCAGCTTCACGGGGTGGATGCTTCCGGCCTCTGCTCCAGAGGGTCCGAACTCTTCCTCCTCGCCGAGGAGGCAATCCTGCTCCCGCCAGGCCTTCAATAAGTTTACATGATAGACCTGTAAATCTGGGTGGTGATCTGGCCGACGCAGTTCGTAATCAACCGGTCCCACCTGGCGTACCACTTCATATGGTCCTTGCCACTGAGCCAACAGTTTGGAGTCTGTGGTGGGCAACAGTAGCAGCACCCGATCCCCAGGATGAAAGACCCGGGGCCTGACCCGGCGGTCGTATTGGCCCTTTTGGACTAGCTGGGCCTCTCTCATATGCAGCCCTGCCCAGTCAGCCAGACGGGCCAGCCGTTCCCTCAGCTCTGCCACATACTGTATGTAGGACTTGGGTTGACCTCGGGGTTGCTCCCAGTCCTCTCGGACTAAGTCCAGCACGCCTTTGGGCTTGCACCCAAACAATAATTCGAACGGGGAGAACCCGGTGGAAGCCTGTGGTACCTCCTGGACCGCGAATAACAAGGGGTCTAACAACTGTGCCCAACTGCCAGGCTGCTCATGGACGAACCTGCGTAGCATCCCCTTTAAGGTGCTGTTAAACCGCTCTACCAGCCCGTTCGTCTGGGGGTGGTACACTGAGGTCCTCAAGGGCCTTACTCGGAGGAGGTCCCAGAGTTCCTTGAATACCCTGCTCATAAAATTGGTACCCTGGTCTGTTATCACTTCCTCTGGGAACCCCACCCGCGAGAAGACTCGTAAGAGCTCTCGGGCCACGGTTGGAGCCCCCGTCTTCCGTAATGGAACGGCTTCCGGATACCGGGTGGCATAGTCTACGATAACGAGAATGTGGGTAAAGCTGCCCTTGGCAGCTGGGAGCGGTCCCACCAGGTCAATCCCTACCCACTCAAAGGGGACCCCTACCACGGGCAAGGGGATCAAACCCCCCCCCGGGTGGTCCACGTGGTTGTACGCGCTGACATTCCGGACAACTAGCACAGTACCTTTGTACCTGACCGTGGATGCCCGGCCAGTAGAACCGCTGTGTCAACCGTTGCAGAGTGTTTCCTGCTGCCAGATGACCTGCGGTGGGGATGCTATGCGCTATTCGGAGTGCATAGGCCCGCAGGGACTGTGGCACTACCAATTGGTCCACCTCCCGGTTGGACTGGGGGTCACGCCCCACCCTATAAAGAATATCCCCTTTGAAAACGAATTTGATGCCCCCCTCTCCCGGGGGAGGGTTAGCTGCCTGGGCTAGTGCCGGCCCTAGCGTGGGGTCCTCCCTTTGTAGTTCCCGTAAGTCCCTGCTGGGGTGCAAAGGTTCCTCCATGGTCCTGGTCGCGCCGTCCCGTACTTCCTCCCCTAGTGCCCCTTCCTGGTCTTCGCCTTGTGGTAACAACGACTGGTAGCGAGGCCAGTCGCGTCCTATTACTGCCCCGTAATTGAGCTGAGGCACGACCCCGACTGGCAGGGACTGGCACTTTCCCCCGACCCTGATCTCCGCCCACCTCAGGCTATAGGGTCGGACATCTCCGTGTATGCACCGGACCATCAGGGTGTCCCCCAAGGGGGGGCCCTGGGCTTGCTGGACTAGGGTTCGGGTGCAACCCGAGTCTACCAAAGCCCACACGGGTTGCCCGTCCACCCATGCCTTCACCAGTGGGCGTGAGTCCTCTCGGGTCCCCCTTACCTGGGCAGCGGCCCAGGTGTCGGCGTGCGAGCAGTCCATCACTGGGCAGTCCCGCCTTATGTGGCCCGGCTGTCCGCAGGTAAAACAGATGACTGGGCTGGCCTGGGGGTGTGCACAGTGCGCTGCGCCTTCGGACCCTCGTTCCGGTCGAGGCCCAGCATGCAGAACTCATGTGGGTGGAAGGGGTGGCGGCACCCCGAGATGGCGTGTCCGTTGCTCGTCGCGGTGTCCGCCTCGAACCACAGATGCTGAGACGGTTGCTCTCCTGCTGCAGGGCCTTGGGCTAGTTCTGGGCTGTAAGCCTTGTACTCCGCTGGCGAAGCTGGTACTGGTCGCAGCGTCGTAAGTTTCCATCAACGTGATGGCTTTTTCTAAGGTGGCGGGCTGGTTGCAAAGTACCCAGTTCCGGGCAGCTTGCGGTAGGATCGATAGGAAATGCTCGATCATCACGAGCTCCGCTACCTCTTGTGCCGACCGTACAGCTGGCTTGAGCCATCGCAAGCCGTTGCTCCGGATGCGATTTCCCGCCAAACAGACACTGCCTCCTCGAGGCAGGTCGACTTCGCGTAGCCGTCGTCGATACGTCTCCTCGGAGATGTTCAGGGTCCCGAGTATAGTGGCTTTGACGGTGGCATAGGTGGAGGCCTCCTCGGGAGTGAGGGTATCCACGGCCTCCTGGGCGACCCCTGTAAGGCAAGGAGTCAAGATGGCCACCCATTGCGAGGGGGGCCAGGCCGCCGCTGCCGCGATCCGCTCAAACGTATTTAAATAGGCCTCGGGGTCATCCTCAGGCCCCATCTTCATTAGGCGGATGGGAGGGGTACGTTCAGGCCCTCCAGCGGGGACGGTCGGCATCGCCGGGGTTGCTGAGGTTGCCAGTCTTTGCAGCAGGGCCTGTTGTTGGTCAGCTAGAGCGGCCAGCAGCCGCTGCTGTCCCTCTGCCAGGCTCTGCTGTTGCACCATCCACCAATGCATCCACTCCGGTGGTCCCGCCCCGTCGGGCTCCCCAGGGCCAGCAGGGACGCTGCCCGCATTCTCCACCATTGTCACGTCCATGGCGAGTGGTGGACCCTTCCCTGGGGAGGTAGGTGATCGCGAGGGGCTTACCCGGTCCTTGGACGACAGTTGGCGGCGCGCTAACAGACGGGAGGCAGGTGCAGATGTTTGATACAGCCGGTTTAATAGGGTCAGTCGCTTTACATTCATCAGGGCTGTTCCTTCACAGCCTTACATGCATTATGCCGACTGGTGCCGTCGGCGCTGAATGGTCCCTGGAACAGGCCCCTCCCGTCCCTGGAGGTTCTCCGTACAAGCCTTCAGTTCTGGTTCCTGTGGCCCTAGGTCTGGGCTCTTGGGGAATACCCCCCTGCTGGCCTGGGTCAGGGTGTCTGACCTTGGGAGGGCCCCTGCTGGCTCTGGGCTGGTTCCCCAGCCAGCTGGTCCCCACTGATTGTGGTCCGCTTCAATCCCCCCTTCCCACGGTCCTGTTTCTCCGGAGGTCGCTCGCGGGGTCCAAGAGGGCCCTGGGCCAGGGAGGCTTTCCCTCCAACTTCCTCTGGTCAGGGTGGACCCCCGTCCCCTGCCTCTGGGGGTCTCCAGCCTTGCTCCTAGCCTGGGAGGCTGTTTGCCCTCTAGTTGTCCATGGGCCTTGCTCCCCTCTGGAAAGGAGCCACCCCCTCCTTCCCTTCCAGGCTCCTTATGAGGTCTTTTCCCTCTTGGGCTGGCCCCACCCTTCCGGCCCACGTGCCTGCCAGGTGTTCCCAGCGGGCCCTCATTCCCTCTCCTGGGTAGGTGCTCGGTGCTGGACCCCAGTCCTGCGCGCACTCTGGTTTTACTCTCGAGGAGGTCTCTACCCCAGAGGAGACCCCTACTCCTGGGAAGTTCCCAGCCACCTGGGCTGGATCCAGGTGACATGACCCCTTCTCTGAAATCTGATTTGCCTAGGTGTAACTCTGGAGTCAGATACTGAAGTTCCGATCAGGCTAGTGAACGGTTCCAGTAACTGCAGTGGGAGAGTTGAAGTGTTCCATGATGGCCATTGGGGCACCATTTGTGATAGTGACTGGAATCTGAAGGCTGCCACAGTTGTATGCCGTCAGATGGGTTGCGGAGTGGCAAGATCAGTCACAAATGAAACCCATTTTGGAAGAGGAGCTGACCCCATCTGGCTGCATTTGGTTAGATGCACAGGGAGAGAATCAGTACTCAATAAATGCTATATGTTTTCTTGGAGAGCCAAAGGCTGCAATCACGGAGAAGATGCTGGTGTAATCTGCTCAGGTAGGTTCATGATCTTGTAGAGGCTGATTATGCTTTACCAGACTGATTTCCTACGGCACGTATTTCTTCTGAACCTTCTCACCATGTGTTCCTAGAAGATGAAAGGGGATAGAAGTAAAATATGGAGTGTTCCTTTCTGAGAACTAAATAGCTAGTTTCACGTTGACACTAGGTTTGGGAGCAGGATGCTCTTGATTGGAACAGTATCAATGGCAGAGGTGTTGCAAGCCAACCAAGATAATTATTCTGCTGCTGTTGGTGTGCTTATCTGAGAGCCCAGTGATTCATGAGCATCCTTTCTTAAACACATGCATCAGAATAGGATCTCCAGTGGGATGGGCTCTTTCGATATTTTGATGCAAAGATGATATTATAATGATAATAATTTCAGCTTGTTTCGCCACATCCAGCTGTGTACTTGCTGACCTCCTCTCTGAAATTTGCTTTCCATTAGGTGTGACTTTAGAGTCAAACACAGACTCTATCAGGCTAGTGAACAGTTCCAGTAACTACAGCGGAAGAGTTGAGGTGTTCCATGATGGCCAATGGGGCACTGTTTGTCAGGATTACTGGGAAATACAAGAAGCCTTAGTTGTATGCCGTCAGATGGGTTGTGGAAAAGCAATATCAGCCCACAAACGCGCCTATTTTGGAAGAGGAACTGGTCCCATCTGGTTGGATAATGTCCACTGCACAGGGAAAGAATCAGCCCTCAGTCAGTGCCTAGCAAATCCTTGGGGATCCAACAACTGCAAAACCTTTGGCGATGCTGGTGTTATTTGCTTAGGTAGGTTTCAGAACCTATTGCAATTCACTGACATTCTTCCAGGTAAGTGTCCCTCATTCCATTTTTCTTCTGAATGTTCTCCCACACTGGTCTAGTTGATGCAGGAGGATACAAGAAAAAATGGAGCATTCTTATGGTATGAGAAAATGGTAGAACCAACATTCAAGCCTGCCTTTCATGCAGTGGCTTGTGGCAGTGCCTAGCTCTGTGGGTGGGAGATTGACGTTTCAGTGCTCCCTGTTTGCCACATACCTTTCAGCCCTCCATTCAGATCTCTGAGATCTAACGAGTGTCACTAACTCATGCAAAGGATTAATTCCATTTCCTTACCAGTATTGCTGCACGAGTTGCTGCGGTAGGTATGTTCAGATTGCTGTTTCTTCTGAAAGTGTTGCCTATTGCATGCAAGAGGATACAAGCAGTGGCATTACTATGTTTTGTGTCACCCAGTGCAGGAGGCCGGCACATCACCCCCATGATGGATCTCAGTCCCATTCAGTGGGCAGAGCAGTGCCCTGGGTGATGGGTGTGACGACAGAGTAGAGATTTTTCAATGTGGGTTGTTTCATTGCATTCTGCATGAAATTACGCATCAAATGATATATAACATGATGGTTTTATTCAAAAATAGTGACGCTACCGGATATGGCACACTCTTTTCTGACTTTCAAGTAATGAATCCGTAAGAGTTGCATTTTACACTAGGACTTCACCATGCTTGCTGTATGTGCACATGTGGGAGGTGTGCTTTATCTGTAACAGCGGTAGGGGTGGTGCTCGTCAGCCAAAAGAGGTGCTGTGCCTCTGCTCCTGACATCCCATTAACAAACCAGAGTGTCAGCCATGCATCATTGTGCTGACTCTAGATTGGACTGAACACCATAAAACAAATTGTTTTATGGTGTTCCAATTTGGATTAAAGCAATTAACAAGGATATTGAAACATCTTTTTTTTGCAGAATTCTAGGGATCCCAAATTTAATTCATGTATCCACAATTATCCTAGAATTAGGTATTCATTTACCAACAACTACAGCCTGGTTACTCACCTTTAAATATTGGCTTAAATTGTTTTTAAATTCTTATTCAGGTTCCTTTTTATATGATTTGTTAAGTGATTCTTATTCTTCTCCTTGGTTTCGGTTGATAGAAAATAAACTTGTTTCTCTTGATCTCTCTTTAGAATCCTTGGCAGATTTGAGTCTTACAAGAGCATATTCATTGATAAAAGACAAGCTCTTAGCATTTGAATTTAATTATTTAAGTATTAATCTTAACCCTATTTGTTCCCCTCTTTCTTTTGGCTTGGCCCCATCCTTTAATCATGTATCAAATTATTTTTATACATTAATCAACCCGTTACATAGGCGAGCCTTTATGTTAGCTCTTTTTAACATCTTCCCCTTGGCAGTTCATTCTGGCCGTTTTTTTAACATTCCACAGGAGAAAAGGCTCTGTCTCTTTTGTCATGAGTCGCCTGATTTTTTGTTTCATATACTCTTTTTTTGTCCAGTTCATCTTGACATTTGTAATCATTATTTAAATTCTTGGATTTCTCCTGACCTAACCCCTTCTGATATTACCCTCTCTAGGTTCATGAGTGATGTTTGTGAATCTTTAACCGCAGCTGTTGCTGGTTATTTATCCGAGATTCTTAAAATAACGTTGTCAGAATTTAAATAATTCTGGTATTTTGTTTTTAAGTTGTTGGGACGGTATGCAAGTTGTTGCGACAATTGTAAAGTATAAGTCTTAATTGTGTTGTGTTGATATGCCAATAAAGGTTTCAGACAGACAGACTCTAGATTGCTCCCAGATTGGCCAGTGTGGAAGTTCAGAAGAGCCAACAATATTTTCCACCCATCATAGGTTACCCAGTACAGAATTTTGCCACCAGACCTTCAGCAACCTATTGCCAATACTTTTGAGTGTACATGCTACTCTTAAGTCTTTTCTAGGAGCAGCAACCCTCTGACATTAGGTCAGTAGACTTCCCTGAGCAAGACACATTGTATCCTATCTGAATTTCATTCCAGATCAAGATGTTTCCTTGCCAACCCTCTATCTGAATACATAGGCACACCTTTAGAGCCATTCCCTCCACCTGAGATCAGGCTAGTAAACTGTTCTATTCACTGCAGTGGGAGAGTTGAGGTGTTCCATAATGGCCAGTGGGGCACCATTTGTGATTCTAACTGAGGTATCAAGGATGCCAGAGGTGTTTGTAAGGAGATGGGTTGTGGAGAAGCAAGAGTAGCTCCACTTCAAGCCTACTTTAGAAGAGGAGATGGCTTCATCTGGCTGGATAATGTCCAATGCAGGTCAAATAACTCCTAACAACAAATGGGCAGAAATTGAAGTTTCAACAGCAATGGTGACACCTTATCATAAATTATAGTGCCTGTCTGTCTGAACACAAGGGATTGCATTATGTGCCAGAAGTCATTTCTGAACAATATTCAAGGGCAGCTTCACACAGGGTGCATTACCTTACTACAACTGAAAGGTGACTAAGGCATGAATAACATTTTATGATCCGCCCTCGGAGGCTGATGGATTCAAATGGATTCCTAAGGGCTCTGGGGAATTTTCCTGCTGCCAGAGCTGGAGACCCACCCGGCGCTCTGGTCGATCTCTGGAATATGGAGATGGCCAGGGCCCTGGCTGAGATTGCTCCCGAGCGTCCTCTGCCCAGTCGCAGAGTCAGAGCGGCTCCTTGGTTTTCTGAGGAGCTGCGAATGATGAAGCGGCAGGGCAGATGTCTAGAGCATCAGTGGCAAAAGACTCGTACCGAATCTGACCGTACATGGGCTAGGCCCCAGTTGAGAGCGTATTCTAAGGTGGTGGTGGCAGCTAAGAGGGCGTGCCTTTCTGCCACCATTGCATCTGCAGAGAACCGTCCAGCTGAGCTCTTTCATGTGGTCCGTAGCCTTTTACATCTGGCCCCCCCACTGGTGGGGAGGAGCACACGGAGGCTCGCTGTGACGAGTTTGCAAAACACTTGGCAGAGAAGGTCGATCAGATTCGGCATGACTTGGATGCCCTGTGGGCATGTCTAGTGATGCCCCCGGGGCACCTGTCTTTCCTGCTATTTGGGATTCTTTTCAGCTTGTGGAGCCTGAGGATGTGGACAGGATTCTCTGGAGTGTGAGACCTGCTGCTTGCCCGCTTGACCCATGCCCAGCATGGTTAATTAGGGCTGCCCAGGAAGGACTGGCCGAGTGGACGGGGAGGGTGGTGAATTCATCTCTGAGGGAGGGGGTGCTCCCGCCTGCCTTGAAGCAGGCGATGGTTCGCCCCCTCCTGAAGAAGCCCTCCCTGGATCCCACTAATTTAAACAACTTTCGGCCGGTCTCAAACATCCCATTCCTGGGCAAGGTGATTGAGCGGGTGGTGGCGTCCCAGCTTCAGAGGGTACTGGAGGAAACGGATTATCTGGACCCATTCCAATCTGTCTTCAGGCCGGGGTTCGGGACGGAGACTGCCTTGGTCACCTTGGTGGATGACCTTCACCGGGCGATAGACAGGGGGAGTGCAACCCTGTTAGTCCTGCTGGACCTCTCGGCGGCTTTCGACACCATCGACCATGGTGTCCTTCTGGATCAGCTGGCCAGGTTGGGGCTTGGAGGCACTGTTCTGAAGTGGTTCCATTCCTTCCTGGCTGACAGATCCCAGAAGGTGGTGCTGCGGGACACCTGTTCAGCACCCCGACCTCTTAGGTTTGGAGTGCCACAGGGTTCCATCTTATCCCCCATGCTTTTTAACATCTACATGAAGCCGCTGGGAGAGGTCATCTGGGGGTTTGGAGTGGGTTGCCATCAGTATGCTGATGACACCCAGCTTTATCTCTCCTTTCCCCCTGATTCTGAGGAGGCGGTTGGGGTCCTGGATTGCTGTCTGGAGGCGGTTAGGGGCTGGATGTGGGCAAACAAGCTGAAATTAAATCCGGATAAGACAGAGGTGCTCTTGGTTTGGAAATCCACAGCGCAGGTACTGGACTATTGTCCTGCTCTGAATGGGGTTGCACTCCCTCTGAAGGAGCAGGTCCGCAGCTTGGGGGTTCTCCTGGATCCACAGCTGCTCCTGGAGTCCCAGGTGGCGGCGGTGGCCAGGGGAGCCTTTGCTCAGCTTAGGCTAATTCGCCAGCTGCGACTGTACCTGAGCTGCATGGACCTAGCCACAGTGACCCATGCCCTAGAGACATCTAGATTAGATTATTATAATGCGCTCTACGTGGGACTGCCTTTGAAGACAGTCCAGAAATTACAACTAGTACAGAACATGGCTGCTCGTGTGGTTGCCGGGGCACGTTGGTTTGACTCTGTCGAACCGTTGCTTTGGTGGCTACACTGGCTGCCGGTTCTGTTTCGGGCCCAATTCAAAGTGCTGGTTTTTGACTTTTAAAGCCCTTTACGGCTCAGGTCTGGGGTATTTGAGGGACCGCCTCCTTCCCTACAGTCCTGCCTGTGCTCTTAGATCATCTAGGGGGGCCCTTTTGACTGTGCCGCCACTAAGAGATGTGAGAGGGGCGGCGGCCAGGAGGAGGGCCTTCTCGGTGGTGGCCCCTGAACTGTGGAATACCCTCCCCTTAGAATTGAGAACTGCTCCCTTGTTGCTAATATTTCGGCGTGGACTGCAGACCTTTTTATTTCAGAAAGCTTTTAATTGTTGACAGGCTGGCTGGCATTCTTGCTTTTTTATATGAGAATCCTTGGGGTTTGTTTGTTTTTAGATCTTTAATTATTGTTAATTGTTTTAATGATTGTTTTTAATGTTGTATTTTAAATTGTTTGTAAGCTGCCTTGTGTGCTCTTTGGGCAAAAAGGCGGGGTATAAATTAATAACAACAACAACAACAACAACAACCATGTCTCAGATCTACCTGAGAAAGCAATGGCACATTTTCTGTGCTGAGCTAACCTATGTAAGAGGATTCTTATCCCATTTACAAATGAAAGTGTTCTCCAGAGGCCACTGCATCATTCAGGTGTATCTCAGGATGCTCTCATTGGTCAGGGTAGAAGGTGAAGGAACTATGACCACCTACTACCATTAATGAATATCCTTGGGAAGGACTGGTGTTGTTTGGGTCAAGCACAGACTGAGTGCCTCTGCCCATTAGAATGTCCACACAACCAGGTCAGCTCTCAGAACTTCATTGTATATTGACCCAAATAACAGAAGCAGACAAAGAGAATCACATCACCTCTCTGCCCAGTACTCCATTGGTTTACAGGTTGTTGTTGTTGTTGTTGTTATAGAAATTTATATCCCACCTTTCTCATACTGAAGCAAATGTCCAAGGTGGCTTACAAAGCTCCATAACAAAGTACACATAACACAATAGGCAAAAAAATATATATCAAAGAAAGCATTAAAGACGTTCGATTTAACAATAAAAACAGTCATCATGGACATAAGACAACGTTCCCATTGTTCAGTAGCAAGAGTGGGAGAAGCCATCACTACCAGCAATCTATCACAAGCTACCATTACTCTTGTAGTGTGTATGGAGACCCAAAACATCCAGCTGTTCACTTGCTAACCCATTATCTGAAATTTGATTCACCTAGATGTGAATGCAGAGCCAGGTACTACAACTGAGATGAGGATGGTGAATGGTGAAACTAACTGCAGTGGGAGAGTTGAAGTGTTCCATAATGGCCAATGGGGCACCATTTGTGGACATCGGTGGGATATCCATGACGCTACAGTTGTATGTCGGCAGATGGGTTGTGGAAAAGCAAGAGTTCCCCCAATTGCAGCCTACTTTGGATTTGGAACTGGCCCCATCTGGTTAGACTATGTTGAATGCACAGGAACAGAATCAGACCTCAGTCAATGTCTAGTGAAACCTTGGGGAGAGACGGACTGTTATCATTCATCCGACGCTGGTGTTATCTGCTCAGGTAGGTTCCTGAACTTATAGAGTTTGATTAGCAATTTACTTACCAGATACCTTTCCAATGGCCAATGTTCCTTTTGAATTTTCTCTCCCATATGGTATCTAGTGAATGCAAAAAGATACAAATAAAAGATGGAGCATTCCTTTCTGAAACTAGAACAACTCATTCCTAGAATTGTATATCAGACTATGATAATTGCAGTTTAAGGGGAGGGGCATGCTCAATGCCAGTGACCAAGATGGGGCAAATTGGCTGGGAGAGTGGTGCTTTCTCTATCCTTGGAATCCCATCTACAAGTAGAAGGGTCATCCAGATGCCCACTGCATCACTGAGGGGCCCTCTAGGTTTTAAGGGCCAGAGAAACTACCACCACCTGCAACAGAATCTCAGAAGGTGGCAGCACACAAATGGCCTTCCTACAAATACTTGCTTTATAACAGTGCTTGCTTTCAGTCTCCAAGACAACTGAGATTTAAAGCAAATATAATACTTTATCAAGATTAACTGCAATAGAACCCTTCCCATGTTGGCCTCTAGTTTTGCTAGATGAAAATGGCTAAGGTTGGGCTAAGGTGGTCTCCACCTACAATGGGTACAGCCCCCTTCCAGGCCAACCCTTAAAATCTAATCTTCAAATCCACAACTCATTGTTCTCTCTTTCATGCAGAAAGTCAATAATTGGTTTCCAATTCTTCATAAAATTTTCTGCTGATTTCTCTTTAAGTAAGGTTGTCAGTTTGTCCATTTCTGCAAAGTCCATAACCTTTGTCCACCATTCTTCTATTGGCGGAATATTGCGCATAAAGTCAGATAGCCTTCTTGATTGCACAGCTTTCAAAGGAGCCTTGGAGAACAGCATCAGTCCTCAGTGAATGCCCTGCAAGGATTACAACTACAATGAAGATACTAGTGTTGTATGTTCAGATAGGTTTGTGATTCTAGAGAGATGGATCGATACTGCAACGGCCTAAACCGGATCCTATCCCCTCTTTAGCAGACTCCCTGCCTCCTTTCTCCCCTTGAACAACTCCCAGCTAAAGAGTTTATGCAGGTTCAAGGAAACAATTGCAGATCAGGACACTTATGGAGGGGCAAGAGGATTTAAATCACCTTTCTCCTTCAAAGCCCCCCTCCAATCCCCCACCACCCCCTGCTGGGTACAGTGTGCTCCTTTTGGGCGCAGTTGCACCAGTAAGGGGGGGGGGAAGGCTAGGATTGGGCTATAAGATGATGAAATCCTCCCAAGGATTGCTGAAAAGGGTATTGTGTGAGTTCCTTCTCAGGCCACATGGGTGAAGTGGTTTTCCTAACCTTTTCTGTTAGATATGTCATCAGGGTTTGGTCAACTAGGGCACTCTGGAAGGGGTCAGGCCTATCAGATGACCCAACTAGCTACTCCAAATCCTGAACCCTCCAGTACAGGAGGCAATTGTAAGGTAAATACTAGAGGGCATTTGCCCCACCGCTGAGTCCAACACCCCACCCTGAGAACATCCTAGTAAGGCCCCTTGTATTGAAAATCCCTGCCTTTTCTCTCTTTGTTTGCCATTTTTCCCCCATCTATTATTGACATTTCTAGCATCCTAGAGGTTTCTGTGGTATCCTAGTATTTTTAAAATGCTGCTGAATCATCCAGATCCTTTGTTCTTGGTCTTCTTCTTCCCCAACTGACTGGTAAAAAAAGAACTGGGTTTTGAACCATTGGATTGTGGGTTTTTTTAAAGAGCAGTCCCACATACACTGTGTTGCAGTAATTCAGTTGAATGATGGAGGCATGGTGAACCATGGCCTGGTTTGCTTGAGTCAGATCCAGGTGCCGTTGACACATCAGCTTAAGCTGGCCAAAAGGAATCAGGCACAGTAGACAGCTGTACATAAAAGAGTGCAAATCCAGAATAACTGTCAAACTTTAAACCTGCTCCTTCAAAAGGGGTGGGGTGGGAATCTTATTCACAGCAGGCTGAAACACCATCAATCACAGTGCAATCCTAAAGCGCTGGCTTTGCTGGCACAGCCGCTATGCTGCACAAGCCGAGAAGGTTGCAAATGTGGCGTAAAGAAGGTTTGTGGCACCTGGAGAGCAAGCAGCACTGGCGGGGAGGCCTCCACTGTATCTTGCCTCCTGTCCTGGCCTGAACATGCTCAACAGGAGCATGGAGATCCCCAAGACTGCATGCTGGAGATCCCCAAGATCTAATGAGACATTCAGCTCCTTGCCCTGGGGAAAGCCACACCAGCAACAATGGGGCAATTTGGACCTGGAACTGCTAAATAGCTGGCAGAAGTCCACCATGCCTCCATCGGGGTATCGGGCCCACGACTGGGGCTAGAATACTGCATGCAGCAGCATTATCAATCCTGCTGCTCTCTGCTCTAATCTGCCAACCCCACCCCACCCCCATCGCTCCCCTCCCCCATACTGTTGCGCCCTTTCATAACCTCCCCCCCCCAGCATTGCTAGCAGCAACACATACGTGCTCTGGCACGTGCTGGATCCTGTACTGGTGCTGGCAGAAAGGTGAGGTGTTCCTGCCAGTGCTACTACTACACTGTTACACATTTTGTGACAGCTTGATCCAACGGAGTGCATGCTCCGTTGGTGCGGGGGGGGGGACAGGATGGGGGTGTAATTTGAGCAAGCTATCTCTGGCCCATAGTCACCACATAGAAATCCAAGAGCAAACTGGGTTGAAGAATACTCCCAATGTGTGAGTCTGATATTTCAAGGAGAGTACAACCCTTAGCATAGCAGGCTGGCATCCTAGCACCTAGTCCAAAGATTTTTTTATAAGAAAACCTCTATGATGCCTGAATTTAATTTCAGTTTGTTCACCTACATGCAACACTTATCGACTCACTCTCTGTGATGTGATTTACCTAGGAGCCACTTTGAAGTCAGACACTGTTTGGATTCGGCTTGTGAACGGTACAAATAACTGCAGTGGGAGAGTTGAAGCGCTCCATGATGGCCAGTGGGGCACCGTTTGTGATAATATATGGGACATGAGGGAAGCCAGAGTTGTGTGCCACCAGTTGGGTTGTGGAGAAGCAAGAACAGCCCCAATTGGAGCCCACTTTGGAGGAGGATCTGGTCCCATCTGGCTTGATATTCTCTATTGCGATGGAACTGAATCAGTCCTCTATCAATGCCTAGGAAGATTCTGGGAATCAAGAAACTGCGACCATGGAAAAGATGCTGGTGTTATATGCTCAGGTACTTCCATGAACTTGTTGAACTTGAGTGTCCTTGCCCTGAGCGGTTCTCATAGATTTATCACAGAGACCCACTTTTTAGAATGAGAATCTGTCAAGGCCTACCGGAAGTGATGTCATGACCAGAAGTGACATCATCAAGCGGGAGCATTTTTAACAATCCTAAGCTACAGTCCTACCCACACTTACCTAGGAGTAAGTCCCATTTACTATCATTGTTAATAGAATATACATAGTAGCTTCTTAAAAGTACAGGTCTGTAACACTTCCCCAAATGCAGTCACATACCATGGTAGCATCTAATATATTAAAAATAAAATATTGAAAAGAATGTGAACCCACTGAAATTGGTTCATAACCCAGCTAATGGGTCCCAACCCACAGTTTGAGAAACACTGCTCAATAGTGTCAATGGTAAAGAATTTACCTGCCACTTGTACATCCATGAGTAAAGTTCCATCCAGTGACCCTGATCTTTTAAAAGAAGTACAGCTCCTATTCACAGGCTAATAGACTTCTTTACCACCAGTCCCACTGCCTTATCTCCTCTCTCAGCAGTGCATCTTCCAATCTGGACAGCACAAGAGGGGATCATGTTCATCATCCAATCTGTTCTAGTCTGTTTGGATTAGTACCAATAGAAAAGGAGGTTGGAAGTGGCCATCTTCTTGAATGTGCTTCTAAGAATAGGATCATGTGAATCCCTCCTTCTTTACCATCTACACAGTCATGATTCTTGGCAGTCATGCTGAAGTTGAAAGATAAGCTTTCTTGCTTTGCCCTGCCGGCTTGCTGCTTCTTCTAGGCAAGCACTTTGGTCAGCCTTATGGCTGGACCCCAAGTCAGTACATCTGCTGTCTAGGCAAATGTTGGTCTTGGCCAAATTTACGTTCTGCTTTTCACACACAGTGAGCTCTACATTTGCTGAATGAAACTCTAAAATATGATTAACCTAGGTGGGACTTCGGAGTCTGATGATGCATTTGAGATCCGACTTGTGAATGGTCCAAGTAACTGCAGTGGGAGAGTTGAAGTGTTCCATAATGGCCTATGGGGCAACATTTGTGACGATCACTGGGATATCAAAGAAACCACAGTTGTATGCCAGGAGTTGGGGTGTGGTGAAGCAAGAGCAGCAACCTCTGGAGACCCCTTTGGAAATGGCGCTGGTCCCGTCTGGCTGTATAACGTTCGTTGCACAGGGAAAGAATCAAGCCTCAGTCTTTGTCCAGCATGGGCATGGGGAGAACATTCCTGCAATTCGAGAAGAGATATTGGTGCTGTGTGCTCAGGTAGGTTTGTGACTCTAAAGACATGGACACTTTATCAAATGACTTTCCTATGGATGGTATTTCACCTGAACCTTCTCTGCCATGTGGAGCTTTGTAGGTTCAAGTTCTATCAGTAAAAACACAAGGAGTTGCACTATCTACAAGGAATAATTCCGGAACAGTCTTTCAGGGCAGCCCCCAAAAGATCATTCTAGAACTAATTGAAAGGTTACCAAGGTATCAGAATCTTCACCAGAGCAGTGCTGTCTGCAGCAGAGACATTGTGTCACCACTTCCTCCAGAGGATGATGATGACAATGGCAGTGGTTTCTCAATCATGCTGCTACTCCCTTCATTCTTCTTTGGAGGCTCTTGTTCAGCGATGCCCCTCCCATTCATCCATGTTGAACCCTTCACTTGCTGTCCCTGTTTCTGAAATATGATTTACCTAATTGCAACTTTAGACACTGCCATTGGAAGTCAGACACTGCCATTGAAATCCAGTTTGTGAACGGTTCAAGTAACTGTAGTGGAAGTGTTCCATAATGGCCAGTGGAGCACCATTTGTGATAATCACACAGGCCAACACACATTTTGCTTCCTTAAACGTTATACCAATTCCTGGGTATATTTGGGGTGCCGATTCCAAAAATGGCATCTGTTCTTCCCTGTTGTTGGCATCCTTCAGTCTCGGAGGACTATGGTGTCACGCTCTGAATGGTGGTTCTGGAACAAAGTGTCCTCTCCAGTGCGCGAAGCCTGGGTAAAGTAGGTATGGAGGATGGGCTGTTACCCATGCAGCAAATCCCCCCTCTCCACGTCGCTGAAATGGTCCAATGGAAAGACAGAGGCCAATACGGTTGGTTCCAGCAGCGTCACAGGAGTTGCCAGAACGTGACTGTGTTCAGCCATGAACTGCCTCAGGGACTCCGGCTCCGGATTTTGCCTCGAGGTTGACTTCTGAAGCCTTTTCCATAACTGGATGTAGCCACAAGGCAGTGGAGGTTTGGGATCAGAGTTTTCCTTCTCTCAGATGAGCTGCCTTCCCAGGCTGACGAGTCCCATCTACCCGATGGCTGTTTAGTCGCCTCTTACGACAAGTACAGCCAAACTGAGGGCCTATTCTTATCCCCAGCCCCCAGGGGACAAGCCTACACCATGGCTTCCTCATGAGGAAGCTGCTTGAACCATTCACTAATGAGGCTATACTGTATCTCCAAAACTAGACATGATAGGGCAAAACGGATGCCATTTTTCGAATCGGCACCCCAAATTCATGTCAAACCACCATAAATTTTTGGGAAAAACTTTTCTGACCCTCAATTTTGTAGGCCTGTGTAATTTAGGGCGCAATCCTAACCCACTTTCCAGCACCGACATAAGGGCAATGCAGCTCTGAGGGAAGGGAAGAAACATTCCCTTACTTTGAGGAGTCCTCTGTGAGTGCCACCCAACTGCAGGATGCAGCACATATCCCATTGGCACTGCTATGCTAGTGCTGGAAAATTGGTTAGAATTTGGGCCTTAGGCAGTAGGGAAGCTAGAATTGTATGCCAGCAGATGGGTTGTGGAATGGTACAGAGATGGGGTATAGAGATGGGGTATAGAGCTAGAGGTATAGAGCTATGGCAGGACAGTGCTATCATAAGGTTGCTGAAGAGCTTGTGGATAATTCTAGGACTGGCCCTTACATGTCACATTGAGGTCTCTCTCTCTCTCTCTCTCTCTCTCTCTCTCTCTCTCTCTCTCTCACACACACACACACACACACACACACACACACACACACACACAAGTGAGACACCAGCCCCATTGTATACCCCACCACCACCAGCACCGATGCAGCCGCACCAAAAAGTCATACACTGCATCACGTAGTGGGGAGGGCAACATGAAGGCAAATGGAAGGTATGTATTACCTCCATGTAAGCCTTGGAGCCACCTATGGGTCTCCTTGTACTTATACCACCTCTTTTGGCAGCATTTTCACAACTGGACTCGTCATGATTCAAGTGTTCATCCCTCCTGGTCAGTCCAGCACAATAATGCCTGAAGTACATTCCGGAACGCATTCCTGAAAGGGCATCAAGGGTAACCCCACACTGAGAGATGACAAAGGCGTGTTTAACCTGGGTGGGTCTACCTGAGAAAGGAACAACAGAAGTTGCATGCCAGCCTAAACTGGGCAAGAAGATGCTGGCCCATGTCAAAACCCAGGAGCACAGTTTGTTCCAGGAGTACTCCCAATCTGTGCATCTGATCCTCTAGGGGAGCACAGTCACATTCAAGCAGACTTGCACATTGACAGTGTGCCTCTTGAGCAGGAAATCCTCTGATGTCTGAATTTGATTTCACCTTATTTCCCCACACTCAGCTGTGCACTTACTGACCATTTCTCTGAAACTTGATCTCCCTTAGGTGCGACTTTAGAGTCAAATACAGACCCTACGATCAGGCTAGTGAACGGTTCCACTAACTGCAGTGGGAGAGTGGAAGTGTTCCATGATGGCCAGTGGGGCACCATTTGTGATGATCAATGGGACATGAAGGAAGCCAGAGTTGAATGCCAGCAGACGGGTTGTGGAGAAGCAAGATCAGCCCCAAGGGGAGCCCAGTTTGGAAATGGAACTGGCCTCATCTGGCTGGATGATGTCCGCTGCACAGGGAGAGAATCATCCCTCAGTAAATGCACAGCAAGGCCTTGGGGATCCAATGACCGCAATTACTTTCAAGATGCCGGTGTTATTTGCTCAGGTAGGTTTCCAAACCTACAGCAGTTCATTGACATTTTTCCAGGTCAGTGGCATTCTCAGAGAGGGGTACAGTACTACATTTTGCAGGGTGCCTCAATGTGCCATGTAAACTGCCCTTCCCCTTTGCCGCCAGAGCCATTCTGGGCATTTCTGAACAAGGGTACATTTCTAAACAGGGTACGCTACTGTACTGCAGTTGAAAGGTGACAGGCAGCCCAATCCGATGCTGCCCAGAGCACGGGGCTGCCATGGTGCTAAAAATGGCTGCTGCTGCATCCTGAGCATACTTTGAGAGAAGGGGACTTTCATCCCCTTCCCCCGGGTAAGGCGAGTAGTGCCTCAATGGGGCTACTCGATTCTATGGCAACTCTTGGCTCACTGTAGAATCAAGAGCCTCTGTGTTGGTTGCTGAACCCAACACGGAGGCTCAGGATCCAGTGGAACAGAGCTCCACCTGTCCTGCCTCCCTCCAGCCCTACTCCCTCCCCCAAACGTCTCCTCCCAGCCTCCCCCCACACCCCCACCTACTGAGCAACCACTAAAGCACCAGTGAGCTAGCACAGATGCTCCACTGGTGCTAGGACCTCGCAAACATGCTTTATGGCACATTTGAGACAGTGCACGCTGGTGGTAAGCCAGTGTGCACTGTTTAGGATTGGGCCCAAATAGCACAATCATGTGCATGTCTATTCAGAAGTAAGCCCCATTGTCTTCAGTGGGGGTTCCTTTCAGGTGAGTATAGTATTTGAGGCTAAAGCATGGTGAAGAAGGTTGGGGCTATCTGAGACAGAAACAATACAGTTTGTATGTCAGCCTAATTTGAGCAAGCTATCTCTGGCCCACTGCGGACACGTAGTAACCAAGAACAAAGCTGGATGCAAAAGTATTCCTGATCTGTGAGTCTGATATTTCAAGGGCAGTAAAATTTGCTTTGCAGGCTGCCACACTGGCACTGAGTTAGTAAGTTCCTGATCAAAATTCTCTGTCATGTCTGAATTTATTCCATTTTGTTCGGCTACATCCTACACTTCGCTTGCTGACTTGCTCTCTGTGATGTGATTTACTTAGGAACTGCTTTGCAGCCAGACACTAATTTGGAGATCCGACTTGTAAATGGTCCAAGTAACTGCAGTGGGAGAGTTGAACTATTCTTTAGTGGCCAATGGGGTACCATTTGTGATGACAACTGGGATATCAGGGAAGCCAGAGTTGTATGCCAGCAGATGAGAAGCAAGAGCAGCTCCAGGTGGGGCCCACTTTGGACGAGGAAGCAGCTTCGAATGGCTGGATTTTCTCCGCTGCTCAGGGACAGAATCATTCATCCAAGCGTGCCCAGCAACGTATTGGGGATCACTGCAATGGAGATATGATATCTGCAATCAAGGCGGTAATGCTGGTGTTGTGTGTTCAGGTACTTCCATGAACTTTTTGAGCTTGAATGATATTTTGCCAGAATAATTACCATGGCAATGTTCCTTCTAGACGTGTTCCCCAAGTTGTAATCTCATAGGCACGAGGGACTGGAGGTAAAGTTGTAGCATTTGTTTCTGAATACAGCATAACCAAACTTTGGTACAGCATTTCATACTATGGTTTTTGCATGGCTTGTTCTGTAGGCAGGAGTGTGCCCTTGTCCTCTATAGTCCCCATGGTGAAAACTATACCTGCCACCTGTACATCTAGGAGCAAAGCTGCATCCATTAATATTCCCAGACTGTGACCCTGATCTTTTAAAAGGAGTACAGCCCCCATTTACACAGGCTGACAAGCTTCTTCACAACCAGTCTCGCTGCCTTATCCCCTCTCTCACTAGCATATCTTCCAATCCGGGCAGCACAAGAGGGGATCATGGTCAAAATCCAGACCTCTCTGGCCTGTTTGGCTCAGTACCAGCAGAAAAGGAGTTTGGAAGTGGGCCATCTTCTTGATTAACCTAGGTGGGACTTTGGAGCCTGACAGTGCCTTTGAGATCCGGCTTGTGAACGGCCCAAGTAACTGCAGTGGGAGAGTTGAAGTGTTCCATAATGACCTATGGGGCACCATTTGTGGTGATGACTGGGATCTCAAGGAAGCCACAGTTGTATGCCAGCAGATGGGTTGTGGAGAAGCAAGAGATGCCCCAGTTGGAGCTCACTTTGGAAGAGGAGACGGTCCCATTTGGCTGGATAATGTCCATTGCACAGGGAATGAATCAACCCTCCATCTTTGTCTGGCAAGGCCATGGGGAGAACATGATTGTAGTCACAGAGAAGATGCTGCTGTTGTGTGCTCAGGTAGGTTTGTGACTCTAAAGATATGGTTTGAGACTAAGTTGGAATATACTTATACATGCAGGAGCAAAGCTGCTTCCATGAATATTCTCAGACTTTGACCCTAATCTTTTGAAAAGCGTACAATCCCCTTTCATAGCAGGTTGACATGCTTCTTCACTACCAGTCCATTGCCTTATCTCCTCTCTTACCAGTGTAACTTCTGATATGGCCAGCAAGGGACTTCAAGTTCTGTCTGTCAGAACAACAAGGATTTGCCTTATGTATTAGGTATGAGTTCTGAACAATCTTCAAGGGCAGCCCCAAATAGAGTGTTTTCCATTAAGCTGAAAAGTTTCTAAGGCATGTTTAACTAGGGAGAGGACTGTCCAACCCAGATTGTGCAGTTTCTCTGCCAGCCCAATCTGAGCAAGAGGATTGTCACTCATAACTGCAACCTAGATATCCAAGAACAAAGCTGGATACAGGAGTATTCCTAAACTGATTCTCCAAGGTGAGTACCATCCCACCTGCAGACCATCACTGAGACTGAGAACAAACCTGCAAAAAGTCACATGGAAGTTAGCATTTCCCGTGTCGGTAACGAGCACATTTTGATGCAAAACCCATGTGGGTTGCCTTATGATTGCATCTACAAAGTGCAGGTTTATGCTATTCTTTACACAGTCAGTGAAATGGAAAAGTTTCATAACCTTTGTACTGTCCAATACTTATTACATATCTCTTGAACATGGGCAAATCCTTGGTGTAAACTCTCTCCCCTTCTGGGAGAGGTGCTGCTGGGTTACATGCAGACACAGGAAGGATGATTGACATTACTGAAGGAGGGACTACCACAGGTTTCCCCCAGAGATTAACCCATGGATTGAACTCCTGGTTGACAATTCCATATGGGTTGAAAGTGACAGATGTGCTATCCCACAGATTAAGTGCACATTGGGGTCAATAGGGCTCCTTGAATAGGAAAATCTCTTTCATGACTGAATTCCATTTCAACTTGTTGATTCACAACTAGCTCTTGTTTTTCTGACCCTCACTCTGCAATATGATTTACATAGGTGTGTCAAACGCAAGTACTGGAATCCGTCTTATGAACAGTCCAAGTAACTGTAGTGGGAGAGTTGAAGTGTTCCATGATGGCCAGTGGGGCACCGTTTGTGATAATAACTGGGACATGAATGAAGCCAGAGTCATATGCCAGGAGATGGGTTGTGGAGAAGCAAGAGCAGCCCAATCTGGAGCTGCCTTTGGGCATGGAACTGGTCCCATCTGGCTGGATGACGTCCACTGCACCGGAACAGAATCAGCCCTCAGTCAGTGCCCAGCAAATCGCTGGGAAGATCATAATTGCAACCATGGAGAAGATGCTGGTGTTGTTTGCTCAGGTAGGCTTGTGGCTCGAAAGAGATGGATTGTAACTTTGCCAGGCACTGGCATTGCTGGAGAGGGTACAAAACACTAAGTTTCTTCAGTCTTCTTTACTTATAAGCCTGACCACTGGTGTAAAAAGGCCTTCCTAGCCTCTAGAGCCAGCTGCAACTGCAAAAGCTCCAGGAACCCACCTACCACCCCCACCCCCGTCCAGGAATGCCAGTGTTGCAAAATAAATTGTCTATAGTTAACATTTCTCCTGAACCTTTCTCCCCCATGTGATGCCCAGTAGATGCAAGAGGATATGAGTAAAGATCATAGAATTATACAATTGTAAGGGTTCCACAATGTCATCTAGTCCAACCCCCTACCTCTACTAGGAAAACCTCCTAGACCATCTCTAGCTAGTGCCTGTTACGCCTCTGCTTGTAGATTCCTGTTGAGGGATAATCCACTACCTCCTTTGGCAATCTGCTCCATGGCCAAACCACCCTGACCATAAAGAATCTCTTCCCGATGTTCAGACGGAATCTTCTCTCTTGCGGTTTGTACCCAAATTTGTTCCTCCTTCCATACAACAGTCCATTAGGTATTTGAAAAGTGGTATCATATCCCCTCTCACCCTTCTTTTCTTCAGACTAAACATTCCAAGTTCCCTCACATAGTGCACTTGGATGGTGCATTTGACTGCTCCAGTTAGGGTGACAGAGGTGGAGCAATTCAGCTGGAAGAGTTGCTGTACCTCTGTGCTTGCATCCCATGTACATATAAGAGTGTATTCCCGACTGCCACTGCATTTTCAAGGGTCCTATAGTGATGCTCCTGGTAGTTAGTATGGAGGATGAGAGAAAGGGTTAACCCACCCAGAGCAGGCTGACATTCTGATTAACTGCTGATGCTATCCTACCTCTTTTCTCACCAGTGCATCTTCAAAACTGGCCAGCAGTATTGGTGTAGGAAGTTTTCCTATGAGACATTAGACTCAATATTTGAGAGTTTAAATGTGAACCCTCCATTCTCCTACATAAATATTTAACCCTGGCCTTTCTCATTCTCTATCATTTTTTTTCAGGCAATGATTTGAGTTCCTTTCATTGGTCTCCCTGGGTTCCTACTGCCTGTGTGTTGCTGGCACTGGTCCTTCTAACTATCGGAGGTATTATTTGGTATCGCCAATCTAAATGGAAAGGTATTCTAATGACTGGCCTGTTGAGAATGTTTTTTTTAAAATTATAATACATTGGCTAGAAATTACAGTCATACTGTATGTCAGTCGCTCCCAAATTGATGGGTCATGACCCACAAACTTGGAAAACACTTGTCCCTGATCTTTTAAGGGCAAGGAGGGTGGGAAGGCGGCAACACAAACCCCAGGATTGCATTGCTGCCAGAGGGGGGTTAACACTTACCTGGGGGAGAGCTGGCCTCAAAGGGGTGAGGGGAGCCCTGAAGACACCTTTGCAGGGCTCCCCAAGCCTCTGTAACGCTAAAAAAAAAAAAGCAATCGAAAACTACTTCCTGTTTTCAATTGAAAACTGGAAGTGGTTTTCGATTGTGTTTTTTACTTTAACAGAGGCTTCGGGTTTTCAATCACTGATTCATACATGAATTGATCACCAAAAATTAGCTATTGGTGGGTCTTTCACAGTCAACTAGCAACCTCCCTTCCTGCCTTGCTGGCTCTGCAAGGTATTCTGGAGCACTACTTGCCTTTTTCTGCCATTATTCAATTACCCAGCACCCCCCAATAAAGACACAGGCAAGGGCATATGGTACAAAGGGCCACTTTATTAACTATTTAAATATACTTCAGATTGCAACAGGGCCTAACAAATAAGTCATGCGGGTTCTACATGGGGGAAACGGAGCTGCCCGTCTACTTCCCCCTATATTGATTTGGGCGACCACACCAGACTCTGGGCAGCGTCAGTACAAGCCTGCTGCCCCCTTCATTGTCACCCCGAAGGGGCAGGGTGGCAGGCTAGCTCAGGCCACCTGAGCGAACCCGCGGTGCGCCTTTACCACCAGGCCGAGGTTCATCCAGCCTGCGTCACCCAGCCGGGAATGCCAGCATGACCAAGCGTGGAGTCCACCCGGCCCTTGCCACCCTGCGGTGTACACCAATATGACCTTACCTACCCAAAACCCGCACGACACCTGCCACCCGGGGGGTCAGCCTAGCGCTTGGCCCCACCGCCCCACACGGAAAGAAATTTCTGCAGGCCCTGTTGCAAATCACGAAGAAAAACATCATTGCCAAACACCGAAAGGTGTACTCCATCGCTTCTGAACAATTGGGGCACATCATAGCTGATGCCTGGGTGAGAAATGACACCGACTCCGTGACGGAGCACCGCCCGCCTCACATACGAATTTACTTTCTTCCTAGCCAGTTCGATCTTTTTAACATTAGAGGCATGACGCCAAACCCTGCGAGGCAAGAGGTCAGACCATAAGATGACCATCCCGCGAAAACGCAGACTAATGTGGAGAATATCGCTGCAGGCCTGAAGCCTCAAAGACAGAGTCGTCCTCTGGCCCAGGTCGTTCTCCCCCAAATGAATAACAATGATGTGAGGCGGGGCATGGGCATGCACAAACTCATAAAAAGCGGGAAGAAGCTGATCCCACAGCATTCCCCGCCGTGCAACCCAATGCACAGTAGCCAATGAACCGAGCTGCAGCTGTGTGCCAAAGCTACTGGAGGCCGCCCTCTTCCTTGCCCAGAAAACGATGGAGTGGCCGCAGATAAGGACCCAAACTGCTCCCGCCCTGGAACCTGTGGACAGGAAAAAACAGGAATCACAATTCCAGAAACATGCATCACTTAACTATACAGCACCTGGCGAAGCCAGTGCAAGAGAGCGCCCAACCGCTGTCACGGGACAAACCCGGAAATATAGCATGCAACACAGGAACATGTGGCAGTGCCACTATAAACACCTGGCAATGCCAGAACAAAGAGCGCCCAACCGCTGTCACGGGCCATGCCCGGAAATTTCATGTGGTATCTGCATCACCCCTCGCCCCTACCACCAGGGCGAGGGGGAAATAGCGGAGCCCATCCCACTCAGCGCTCGTCAGGCTCTCTGACGTAATATTTAAATGCCCAGGAGCGCCAACGGCCAATCCTCTGAATGTCCCGAGCTGGGAGGCCGATATCAGCTGCAGCCGATGCAGCCCCAATCCTGAAAGAGTGCAGGCCGTAATCTTCCGCCTGAAACCCAAGGTCCGCCACTGCCCTGCGAAAAAGGACCCTAAACTGAAAAAACGTAACAGGTGAGGCATCAACATGGCAGAACAAGGCACCCCGAACCGCAGGACGTGCAGCCAAGTAAGACCGAAGTGTCCTTACTGGGCACAAGGCTAGGTTCTGCGCCAGGCCCAGTCGCACTTTAAAACCCACCCCCCGCTGGTCGGTTTTCGAACGACGGAGAGTGATAATGACCACATCAGCCTTAATAAGTACATCCTGCAGCTGTAAGGCTCTCCCAGACTCGTCGCCCGCTGAGGCATATAAAACCTCACTGGGGCGGAAGGCACCAAAAAACATAATGATGCTGATGGTTCTAAACAACAAGGACTCATAAGGAGTCGAACACAGCACCTCAAAACGATTAATCAACCTAACTAAAATCCCAGGGGTAATGGGCTTACGCCGGTCAGGCGTAGGGGGACAGATCCTCTTCAAACCCTTGACCAACTTGCGTACCCTAAAGTCTGCAGTAGCATCAGCAAAACCTGAGGCCTTGGCACAAAATGCCAATGCCGCCAAGTACACTGATAAAGACCTACAAGCTACATTAATGCTATGCAGGTATAACAGGAACCGCATCAGGTGTTCCGGAGGAATAGGCCAGACTTGGGGTAAGGCCAGGGCTGCCCGAAAGGCCTCAAATTCCCTTGCCTTACTTTGATAGCTGTGACGGGTAGAAGGCGCGAGCGCAGACCAAATTACATGTTGCGCTCTGCACAGCCAAGGGTCCAAAGCCAAAGGGGCATCGAGTCGGGCTCCCGCAGTGCCCCCGGTGCCAGCTGACGGAAACGCTCCACCTGAAAACGAGATAGGGCGTTGGCTATGCCGTTGTCAAGACCTGGGACATGCTTAGCCAAAAACAAGATGTTATTTTTAAGGCAGTGCAAAACGAACACCCTCACCAGCCTCATAACCCGTGGGGACCGGGACGTCTGCTGGTTAATGACAAACACCACAGCTTGGTTGTCGCACCAGAAACGCACGGTGGAGTTGGCAAATTCCTCTGCCCATAAATGAACTGCCACCACAAGAGGGAAAAGCTCCAAAAAAGTCATGTCCGCTGTAACCCCCTCTGAAACCCATGCATCCGGCCAAGGGGCGGAACACCATCTCCCTCTAAAATAAACTCCAAACCCAAAACCACCCGCAGCATCAGAGTGAACTTGCAGCTCCGCCTCAAGTAAACACTCCTGCCGCCAAAAAGATACACCATTATAAAATTCCAAGAACTGTAACCAGGTTACCAAATCTGCCTTCATGTCCTGTGTGATCTGCAGGCGGTGGTGAGGCTTCTTGATACCCGCCATGCAATCACACAGCCTCCGCAAAAAGGCTCGACCAGGGGCAACTACCCTGCAGGCGAAATTCAAATGCCCCACCAGAACCTGCAAATGCCTCAAGGACAATTTCCGAGCCCGGAGGCCAGCACGAATTAACTGCTGCATCCTAACCAACTTATCACCAGGCAGTCTACTGCACTGCTGTACAGTGTCCAATTCAATACCCAAAAACGTAAGGGTAGTCGAGGGGCCCTCAGTCTTTTCATGGGCAAGGGGAACCCCCAACTCCTTGCACACAGCCACAAAGGTATGTAGCAGGTGCATGCACTGATCAGATCCGCCCACGCCCACGAAAAGAAAATCATCAAGATAATGGACCACTGAGGCGAGTCGTGCCCTGCTCACCACTACCCACTCCAAAAAGGAGCTAAATTTCTCAAAAAGGGCACAGGAGATTGCGCATCCCATTGGCAGCGCTTTATCCTGGTATAGGGAACCGTTAAACTGAAAACCAAGCAAACAAAAATCATCGGGTGGACGGGCAAGAGTCTGAATGCAGACTCAATATCCGCCTTGGCCATGAGGGCACCACAGCCACAGCCACGTACCACCCCGATAGCTTGGTCCAACGAAGTATAGCGCACTGAACAAAGGTGCGCAGGGATCCTATCATTAACTGAGTCCCCGTAAGGATAGAACAGATGGTGAATGAGACGGAAGGTCCCAGGGACCTTCTTGGGGACTACACCTAAAGGGGACACCTGAACCTTGTGAAACGGAGGAGACTTAAAGGGGCCCGACAAATGGCCGGCTCCCAATTCCTTATCTATCTTAGCTTGAACTATCCCCTCCATTCCCTTGACAGATGGGAGATTCCTGGTCCAGGTAGATCTGGAGGGAGGGGTCGCAGGAATCCGAAATCCTTTAGAAAAACCTTCCAATAATATCTGAGCATCTTGAAACTTCGGATACCCCTTCAAAAATGAAGCCAACGCCTCTACTCTAATCGGGGTGGGCCCCCTTTCCAGCTTGAGGGGGCTGACCGCCCCCTCTCTTGGCCTGCCCAGCTTGGGGCCTGGGACCCCTCCTAAAACCTGCCAACTTGGGGCACACGGACACTGAGTGCTGACCGTTGCACTGCCCACAGACATGTGCAAAAGTGCAGCCTGCCTTACTGCACCGCCCTGTGGAGTTAAACTCGTAGCAAGAGCGGGGGGGTTGAACCCAACGCACTCCTGACATCCCTGCCACTGGCCCGGTGGTGCTCCGAGCAATCAAATGCCCACTATCAGATCGGTCACCCAAATTGGACCGGGCCGGCAGGACAATTTGGTCCCACAATTCCCACTGTGGAACCCGCCAGTCAAGGGCGGGGTCGTGCGAAGCACGTAAACGAAAATGTTCATCATATGCAAGCCAGGCCGCGCCCGCATATTCACGGAAAGCCCTGTGGATAATATCCAGGTACTTAAAAAGCGCAGTTGCCCGTGCTGGCTGCATCTGAACAACTACTGCAGCATAAATAATGTATCCATTCAACCAGTTATTCCAATTCTTATCAATTTTCCGCCTTCATGCCACTTGGGGATCAGGCGCTGGGTCACCCACCTTCAGGGCTGGCTCAGGTTCCTTATGCAATAAAGTAAAAACATCAACAAACTCGCCCCTCCAAATTTTCTCTTTAACTGCCAAGGCAAGGTGACCACCCAAAGGCAGGGCCACATCCCCATAAGCCACTCGCGGACGCTGACCTGACCCTTCTGTGGCTCCCTGAGAAAAAACCCCATATGGGACATTGGCATAAGGGGCGAGGTCATATGGGACACCGGAGACTGGGGAAACCCCCATAAACGGCAGAGCGGCAGCCACGGTCTGCCCCACTTGGAATGCTGTCGACCCTGAGGAGATCCCAGGTTGCTGCCATATTCCTGGTGAATATGGAAAGGGGGGGACTTGCAGCACCTGAGAATAACCCCAAGTCGGCCAATACGGCAACGGAGTCGCAGGTGCCAACACTGGGGAAGTCACACCTTCACGCTCATCCCATACACCAGCCCAGGCTGAGCTATCCATCTGCCCGCTCTCACCCGTTGAAGGCATGGGTACTGCCTGGCAAGATGCTCCTTGCGAATGCTGCTGCTCCTCAGGGTCTGATGCCTGCACCTGAACAACAGGAGGTCCAGGCGGAGCGTGCCGCTCAACGGGTTTCTCCAAAGCAGTTAACCTGGAAGAGAGGATGTCCATGAGCTTTGCACCATGCCCTTTTCTGGTAGACCTTCGACTGGGGGGAGCACCTGATGCGCTACCACCATCTCCCAACCCAGCGTCACGCATTGCTTTCTCCTTCTCAAGAGCCTCCACCCGTGCAACCAGGGCCCGCAGCTCAGCTGTATCATTCTCCTCATCCGAGGAGGAAGCTGGTGCGGGATTGGGGGGGGTGCTTTGGGGCCTTCCCCCCAGATTTCTTGTTTCTCTTAGGCATAGTGACGATTGAACTGTGGGGGGGAAGCAGTGATAACTAACCAATCAACCTTATAATACTTACCACTAAGCTACTCTAATTCTCCCACGCCCTTGATCTTATTTTTATTCAATTTTAATTTCAAAATTTTTTTTTTGTTATTAATTTATATTTTAACTACAACTTCCTTAATTATGGAATTTGTTTTTTTTTAATTAAATTTTTTTAATTATTTATTATTTTTATTAATATTATTATTATTATTATTCTTCAATCTCACCTCTTTATTTATTTATCCAATCAACCTCTTGCTTTCTCCCCCCCCCTTTTTTTTTTTTTTAAACTAGCATGCAAATGACACAGCAAAACAGCTATCCAACATGCTGTCTCCCATTCAATTTTCAACCACAGCTGACTCTGCTTAGCTTTGCTCAATGTTGAGTGTAAAATACCACTCAGCCACCAGGCCTTACAGACAAGCAAAGGAAGCAAAATCCTGATAAAATGCCCTTCCCAGCTATGTGCTGGGGAGGAGGCTGGCAACCTCTGAAAGCCCCAAACACACGGAGGAAGGCGCAGAGAAAAGCTCCTGGTGCCTCTGCCGGCAGGCTCAAAAAGCAGCCTGGTAGGAGGCAGAGCAACCCCAAGGGCGGCAGGCACCAGCTGCAGCCAGGCACGCGCCCAAACCAAGCAGGCGACCCGTTTCACACAGGCACCCCAAACGACCAGCAGGCTCAAACACGGACCCGTGCAGAGCCGCCAGGCGCCCAAGCGCTGGCCACCCAAACTAGCCTGGGGAGTGGGGGGGGGGTCGGGCGCTGAGCGAGGGAGGTGGGGGGAGGTCGGGCGCTCAGCAGCTCCCGCTGAGCACTCTCGCTGAGCGCAGGCAGTAGCCTCGAGGAGAGCAGCCAAGCACCAGCCCCAAGGCACACCAAGCCCACCGGAGGCGTGGGCACACCAGCCGCACACACACGGCCAAAGAGGGGCGCAGCTGGACCGCCGCCCCTGCAAGGCAGCCCACCGCAACCCAGCCAAGAAGCCCAACCCAGGCGACACCACCAGCAACCGCTCGCTGCCCACAGGTAAGCTGAGAGGGCAGGCGGGCTCCCGCAGCCAAGTCTGCTGGGCTCGAGGCCCCAGCAACGTGGCCTGAGTCGGGGAGCAGCGTGCAAGAGGTCCTTCCCTGACTGCTGCCTGGTCCCAACTGCGCGGGCTTCTCCGAGCAGCCTGCACGTGGCCCCAGACCAATTAGCCCCCAGCCAATCGGCTGCGAGGCTGGCCCGTCCTGTGTCTCGTGAGGGGGCAGGGTAAACGCTGGTGGCGCGCTAATACACGTGCCACCAGAATTCTTTTTCAAACACTCCTAGAGGTTCTGTCAAGTGCCCCAGGGGTACATGCACCCCAAGTTGGGAACAACTGTTCTACTGGTATGTTGCTTACGGTGTACTTACTCTGATAGGTTTACAAAAAGGTTGTGAAGACCAACATTTAAAAAGTTAAAGAATAAAAATGTATCTTATGAACTTTTACTAAATTTTTTAATAAATTTGAGACTACAGTTCTTAGCTAACTGTTACCGGTAGGTTGTTTTTTCAGGATCTGGTCTCAGGTAAAATCAGACAAAACTATAATCAGATACCCACCCACCCCCCAAATTTAACCTCCCACTTATCAGAGGGTCATAGAAAATTCCATGATTTTGGCATAAACACCTGCCCTCATCTGTGAGATCGACTTATAGGTGAATGTCTGCGGTATTTACCTTGGGGTAAGCACCACTGACCTCAGTGGGACTCAGTTCTGAGTAAACATGTCTATGCTTATGCCAGAGCTATTCAAACACCTCAGCCTGACAGCCATGGCCTCTGCCCCCTTAAGGGGCAGGGGCAGGGGCAGGGGGGAGGCAGCAATGCAATCTCCAGCTCAGGGGGCTGCAGGGACTGGCATTTACTCACCAGTCCCTGCAGCAGCCTCCCTGGGGTGCAGGGAGCCCTGGCGAGTGTCTGCAGGGCTCCCCGCAGCTTAAAAAGTGAAAGCGGAAACCTTCCGGAAACCTCCAAACCGGAAACCTCCAAACCGGAAATGGAGCGGGATCGCTCCACTTTCAATTTGTAAGTTGCAGGGAGCCCTGCAGGTGCTCACCCAGGGCTCCCAGCACCACAGGCTGCTGCAGGGATTGATGAGTAAACGCCAGTCCCTGCAGCCCCCCTGAGTGACACGACCCTGTGGAGTGCATCGCTGCCTTCCCCCTGCCCCCCCTGCCTCCCTCCCCTCCCCTGAAAGAACTTACTGTGGTCCTCAAACTCCCTGACAGCTTGAGAACCACAGGCTTATGCTGTAGGTTCATGGTCAGATGATATATGACCAACTGGATGGTTTATGGCATGGTCTTCCTTCCCCTGTGGACATTTTCCCATTGTCTGTGTGACCTTTTGCCAGTGTTTTTTAAATAATAGTAATAGCAATGGAATCAAAGATTAATTTTGTTCTGGTTTAGTGCTCAAATGTGCTCATTCTTTATAGGGAGAAGGAGTTGTGAAATCCCCTTGGAAAAAATTACGATAATTGATGTAAGGATATTTTATATATTCTTTCTCCCGTTTTTCCCTGTGTCCTTAAAGACCTGACTGGGAAACAGAAGTCACCAGGTCTTTCCCTTCGGTACTACTGAGAGAAAGGTGGTCAGGAATGGGCTGAGTTCCATGCTCCTTTTTCATGTGTCATAAAATGTCATAAAATTTTTGCTGTCAGAAGATGAGCAGAGATCCTCTCCTCCAGATTCAGATGTATATTCTGCTTCTTGAAGCTCTTAGATCTATCTTTTAAGAAACTGTGCACATGTTTAGAGAACTATGAACAGAAAACTAAGAGAAACAGACATCCTATAAAGGCATTGAAATAATTTAAATTGTCCACATGGTATGCAGAGAATAACCCCAGGGGAGCCAGAGGCCAGGATCCCCCTGTTGGAAAGCATTGAGTGGGGCTGACTCCCTTTTCTCCTTCAGGAGAGGAAGAAACCTTCCAAATTACACAGCAGTGTAATTCTCATATGCATCCTGTCTTTGCTATTAGATAGAGGAATTCTTGTTGGACGTTAAAGCAGTGGCAGAAGTGAAATCACAAGTCATTTGGCCATCCAGGAGACTTTTTCTATGATCCATCTTTTCTTTGAGAATGAGCACACACACACACACACACACACACACACTTATGAACACACAAATGTTATCATGGTATACACATACAATGTGATACCTGTCCAGGGCTAAAGAGTCAAAACGTTGCCAGTTTCCTTTCTGTTGTTCCAGTGGTCTTTAACCCTTTGTTCTGCCACAACTGCCAATACAGGCATGTAGGCATACAAACATAAAGCATGAGACTGGGGACCCACCACTGGTCCCACCCGTCTCCTGGGACATAATCTGCCCACTCCCACCTCATCACTGCCAACCTCCCAACCCCGTCTGCCCCTTTCCCTTACCTTTTGTGTTTCCACAGCAACCCTGTGAGGCAGCAGCCTGAGCAGGGCCAGCCTTAGGAGCTCTGGGGCAAGACAATGAGAGGGAGCTGTGCAGGATTATATCAAGAGTTTTGATAAGGCCATACCATTATCCATGCCCTTTCTTGCACAGGCTTTGAAAAGTTACTGCGACCCCCCCCAACTGAGGTTTTGTGACCCCATTGGGGTCACAACCCACAGGCTGAAGAACACTGTGCTGTCCCTCTAGTCTATGATCACAACAGATGTACAATGAAAAGTGAAAAAGAGATCCAGAACCGTAGTAAGTCTAATGACCTTCCCTAAAAAATTATAGATATATTTTGTATCTATAGTAACTATAAATTCTTTGTAACTCCCTGAAGATGCTTTTCCACAGTTAAAAGAGAAACATTGGGACTAGATCCTACTGTGTATTTTAACCCGAGGCTTGAAGACTTGAGCAATGTTTTAAATTATTTTTTAGATTTATAGATATCTCAAGTACATGCAAGGGGGTGGGCGTCACATGGGAATTTTTTTATCAGTATTCTGCTAACTTCATTATTTCCTATGCAACTTGTCTAATATAGTTTTGTGTGTTTTTTCCCCTAGGGTGACAAGTGATTTGCAGTTACCTGAGTGAATTCTTGTGAACCATAGCCATGAACTCTCTCAAATGCCTTTGGATGATGAATTGATGAGTGCTCTGCTGAAGAAAGCAGTTAATTATGATGATGATGAACTGGGCTTGCTCAGTAGGCAGTTCATTAAAGGATATATCCTAAAGGTTGTAACAGAGTTATGCGAGTTCATGACATCTCATATCATACTACAGGTGCATGACATGACCTGTACCATCTCCCCAATAAAGAAAGAACCATGACTCACAGACCCAAGAATTAGAAGGATTCTGTCATCTGCAACTAGCAATGCTAGGCTAGCTCGTTTTTAAGAGCTCCTACCACTTTGTAATTATTATTATTTTTTTATAAATTTGATTTTGGTATCTAATGGATGTATTGCCTCAAGAGCTGGGTCCAGTTACAGCATGTAAAACAACCAGAGCACCACTGAGTGTGTGCTCATATTCCTATTATTTATCCTTATAATGAACAACTTGAGTTGCAGCTTGAAGGAGGAGAATTCATGAGAATTTAAGACATAGCCATGCTATTGCCATTTGTAACACTGCAGTGGTCCCATGTCCAGTCCCATAACTCCCAGAACACATTTACGGGCATCCAAATGGCCTTCCATGGGGACACTACATCTCACTAAGAACAACACAGGGTGATTTGAAGCTGAGGGAGGTCTAAAAAGGAGTAGGGTGGGAGAAGGGCAAAAATGACCAGAATTGCAATTCCAATGGATAGCTAAGAGGTGCAACACATTTTCAGCACCCCTCCTACCTGCCAGTTCTCTGCCATAAACACCACCTCACACATCACTAGTGTTTGCCTCCAAACATAAGTCTGGAAAATCACTATTCACCTGAATTGCATACACATGTGGGACAATCCCTTTCTGACCTTTTGGATTCTCCATCCAGGGAGCCACTCTATTCAGAATGGACTAACCAGTAATCCTGTCAGCATTTCTAGCCACCAACTGTTCCTCTTTTACCCTTTGACAGGCTGCAAGCAGCCTTAACACACAATGCAAAAGTATCTCTTAGGCCCAAATCCTAACCAACTTTCCAGCACTGGCATAGCAGTGCCAATGGGACATGTGCTGCATCCTGCAGTTGGATGGCAATCACAGAGGCCTCCTCAAAGTAAGGGAATGTTTGTTCCCTTACCTCGAAGCTGCATTGACCTTATGTCAGTGCTGGAAAGTGGGTTAGGATTGCGCCCTTAAATGGTTAACAGAGGCTTTCCCCCTCTGGCAGCCATTTCACATAGTGTCTCCATCCTTGTTACCACAGAAGGCTATTTTCTCTGTCTCTTAGGCGCATCTTCAACATAGGCATCTGAGCAACCAACACCAACAGGCAGTATCCAAGATGGGTTTCTGGGAAAGGTCAGCTCTCCTTCCCACTTTAGTAATCAGAGAGAATGAGGCCCCCTAAGGACCAGTTTGGACCATACTTAAAGTTGATCCAGTCCCTCATGGTAAACCAGAGGTGCACTCACAGAGTTTACCACTCCTGGTTCCTCTCCTCCTCTTCAGGGCATTTTGATTCTGCATTTCCCATACAGTGAAGAACTTACTTTAGGCTTACCAACCTTCAGAGGGGCATTTTGAACTAAACAGCTCCCTTCATACTCAATTAGAAAACAATGCCTCAAACTCTCTCATAGAAGTGGCAAGGCTGACAGTGAATGTAGAACCATTAAAACTCTAAGGGCAGACCAACCTATTACCATCCTTCCAGTGGACAAAGGGAACGCAACAGTAATTATGAAGATTGAAAACTATCAGGGAGATACCTGATCCTAAAACTTACGAGAAACTATCAAGAGAGGCAACCACCCCGGTGGTTCACCGGATGAATGAGCTCATTAAAACCTCAACTCTTGAACCTGATGTAAATAAAAGTAAATCTGAGGCATTATCCTCGTGCTTATATGGACTACCAAAAATACATACAAAGCAAATACTATTACTACATTTCATTGTCAGTGCTACTAGATCACTACGCAAAGTATCTGAGTACATTACTCCAACCACATGTGGTAAACACCACTACATATATTAAAGACTTTACTCATCTGATTGCAGCACTTAAAGAACTTTGTATTGGACCAAATGCCTAGATCAGTCGTTCTCACACATTTAGCATGGGAACCCACTTTTTCAAATGAAAATCTGTCAGGACCCACCGGAAGTGATGTCATGACTGGAAGTGACATCATCAAGCAGGAACATTTTTAACAATCCTAGGCTGCAATCCTACCTAGACTTACCCAGGAGCAAGTCCCATTTACTATCATTGTTAAAAGCATATACATAGTAGCTTATTAAAAGTACAGGTCTGTAACGTTTCCCCAAATGCAGTCACATACCAGAGTAGCATCAAGTCTGATATATTAAAAATAAAATATTGAAATGAATGGGGACCAACCTGAAATTGACTCGTGACCCACCTAGTGTGTCCCGACCTGCAGTTTGAGAAACACTGGCCTAGATTATTAGTCTTGATGTGGTATCATTATCCACCAGGGTACTGGTGATGTAGTCCTGCAATTGATAGGAGGATTCCCCCCCCCCCAAAAAAAATAAAACATTATAGAACTATTCAGGTATTGCTTGAAATCAACCTACTTTGTATGGGAACAGCAATACTATAAACAAAAAGAGCGAGTGGCTATGGGAAGTCCCCAAAGCCCAGTAGTAGGAAAGTAGTGGCAAACTTGTTCACAGGTAAGTTTGAAACCAAGGCTCTGAATACAGCACCGCAACAAACAACTATCTGGCTATGGTATGTAGATGACACCTTTGTGATATGGGATCAGGATGAGGCAGAGCTGAATAAGTTTCTGCAGCACATTAATAATATCCATCCATCTATAAAGTTTACTATGGAAAAAGAAAAAGAGGGATTGTTGATTATTAGACAGGAGGATCCCATGTTGCTGTGGGAAGGTATACATTGGCATTACAAAAAGGAGTATATATATATAAACCCGGGTAAAGGAACATGAAAGACATTGTTGCCTAAAACAGACTGAAAAATCAGCAATTGTAGAACACTCAGCGACAACAGGACATAAAGTGGATTTTGAACACATGGAGGTGTTATCTAAGGGCCCAATCCTACCCAATTTTCCAGTGACGGTGCTGTTGTGCCAATGGGGTATGCTGTGGTTAGGAGACAGTCACAGAGGCCTCCTCAAGGTATGGGAACATTTAGGGAGCCCAGGCCACTTTCCCCTTAAGGGGCAGGGGCAAGGGGGAGGCTGCTATGCGATCCCCAGGAGTGCATTGCTAAGGGGGCTGCAGGGGCTGGCATTCTTACCAGTCCCTGCAACAGCCTCCGGGGGGTGTGGGTTGCCCTGCAAGACTCTCCACAGGGCAACCCAAAGCTTCAAAAGTGAAAGTGGAGCGATTGCGCTCCACTTCCGGTTTTGTGGAAGAGGGGCACATTTGCTCCTGTTTTTAAGCCCTGGAGAGCCCTGCAGAAGGTCACACAGGGCTCTCTGCACCCCTGGAAGGCTGCAGCAGGGACTGGGGATTGCGGCACTGCCTCACCCCCCCCCCACTTACTCTCCTAGAGAGTTTGAGGACCACTGAAGTAATGCATCGTTACCAGCCCTGAAAAATGCTACTCAGATAGTAGGGAGCCAGTTGGGGTTAACAGCTGACAATGATGTTCCTAACTCAATAGGCAGTGAGCTACAACCTGTATAAGAACAGATTAGCTCCAGGTTCTAGTGCCTGAGGAAAACTGAGGATGCTTGCCAAAGCCGTGGGTGAAATATTAGGCATTCTGTTTCTTTAAAATTTTAGTTTTAATCCTTGTTTTTAGTATTCTATTTTAGTTGCAGTTGTTTTTAGTATTTCAGTTGAGTTGCTGCCTTAATTTTAATTTGATTTTAGTTCTAAGGTTTTAGTTTTTAGGATACTGTTTTTAGATTAAGTTTTAGCCTTTGGTTTTAGGCTTAGTTCTGGTTTTAGGTTTACTTTTTAGTTCTTTATTTTTAGATCGAGCTTTAGCTTATAGTTCTTAGTTTTAACCTTTAGTTTTAGCCAAACACAGGAGCATCTCTAATGTGCAGGTATGGCTATTCACATGATCAAACACATATATCTTACTCCTTCATGTCTTCCACAGTAGACCCCTGTCTCTTAAGACAACTCCTGGGGCTGTGACCTGATTCCTGTTATGCCCCAAGTGTGTGTTCACAAGACTCATCTGCAATCATCCCAAGTTCAATGCAGAAATCAGAGGGAAGCAAGTCATTTTGGGGAATTGAAAGTTATTACACAAGGTTACAAATGAAGAAAACTGCAGTGTCAAGTCTTGGCCAATGTTTGCTTGATTAATCTCCTCCCTTCCAGGTTTTACCAGCCCCTTTCCAACATTTCGCTCCCCAACCTTTGCCCACGGCATTGACCTCCATGACTGTGCCAACAGGACAAGCTGCAGATTCAGACTGCATTCACTCTGCCCAAGTGAGAATCTGGGTCCCTAGGACCAATGCCTGTTGGCATTTCTCCTTCTTTGGAGAGACCTCTAGGAAGAGGGCTGATGGAGATAGCAGTGATCCTTATCCCCCTGGCCTGCTTTTGGGGTAAGTGAAGCTTCTCATCTCCTTTAAGCTTCAAGTTAATCAATGTGTATCTTTGACCCTTCCTTGCAATTATTGGCATGACCACTTTGATCAAATCACTGCTTACAAAATCATGCTGTTTTGCTAATAAATGGGGACTCGCAACAAAAAACTTCTGGTGCATCCCCAGTTCCTAATAGGTGTTTTTCTGTTCTGCACTTCAGACACTTTGGAACAAGAGTCTTGTAGCAATACTTTGGGACTTGCAGGGGTGAGGTGGCTTTGGGGAAAGGAAAAGGCAGAAACCCTCTTTCCCTTTCCCCCACTGCTGTAAGATTCCAGCACATGCTATAGCACTGCAAGACAGTGGCAAACTCACCCAGTCCTGCACCCCGGACAAAGGTCCGTGATGCCGCTCCCGTGCAAAGCCACCCCCCCCCTCACCTGGAGCAAAATGGAGCCTCACACGGCTCCGGGACTGACCTTCTAAGGCTTCCCCGCAGTCTTAAATTATACTTCCAGCAAACCGGAAGCACCATTTCCAACTATGTTCAGAGCCTCAATGAGGCTTCCTGTGTGGTCCTAAAGGCATAAGGACTCTGCATTTGCCCCTTTCACAAAGTGCTATGTCCACTGCTGCTGCAAGGCTCAGCTTGGAGACCAGCTTTCAGTGCAGACTTTGAGTACTTTACTGCAACAAACTGGGAGTGAGACGCTCATGGAGAGGCTTCCTTTCTCCTTTCCTCCCTCCTGAAACCTCTCATTACAGTGCAGGAAGGGGAGCACCCCCTTTTTTGGTGGGCATCCCCCCAACCCTCATCTCTCCATCCAGGACATTGTCCATTGTTAGGACCTTCAACTGATCAAATGTTTCCCCACCCCATTTTAATTCTTTTTTTCTTGGGTGTCCAAAAATTCTGGAGGCTGCATGCCTTGTTGGATGGATTTTTAAAATTTTAAAATTCCTTTTCTTTGACTTTGGGGTATCCAGAGAGTTCCATGAATATATAGAAACCACTACTATATTCTTGGGCGCCTGCTCTCACTTCCAGATTGACAAGTAAGGGGGCATGCTAGTTTTATGTAGAGCAAACAAAGTGGTAGGAAGCAAACATGATAATGCTAAAATGCATTCCAGCCCTTAGCAGGAGTGCACCTGTTTATTGCTGTCAAGTCAGCATGGTAGTACTGTTCAGAAACCCTTTCCCATTCTTCTGAAGGGAATGCGAGATTTTTAAAAAGAATCTCACAGCATGCACTCCCCAATCCTAACCACCAATCCCAGGACACTTAATGCAAGCTGTTACATGCTTGAACAGTTCTATATTCTGCCTCTATTTACCCACAGCGATAAGAATCTGTGGGTTTAGGACTCACATGCTTAAGAATCTGTACACCCATGGTCTGCACAAATCTTATCCCCCCAGTCCATTTGCCCAATCTTATTTGTTTAATTGCCTGGGGGAGGGTGTCTAGTTCATCCTTTATATACAGTGAAACACTCATTTCCTAGAACCACCCCACTATTCAATTAAGCTACATCACCTGCAAATGCATGGAGGGCATATACATCTGAGCATGTATATATTTAAAGACTTACAGTTGCATCCCAGCTCCAATTCTGGGCATTACTGGTTACTGGTGGTTATTTATCCATTTGATAAATCTTGTCTTTTGCTCATCCAGCCAAGCAAGTTTGGACTTGTATCTATCTCTGAACCTGATAGTTCTAGATAGGCTCAGATAGGACCAAACCATTAGTTGTGCTATTAATATGTGCAGGATCTCCCAGGTTGTGTACTAGATTATGACAGTTTAGTAATATGACTGCCAGGATTCCTGGATGCTGCCCCCCCCCGCCTACTCCAGACTAAATCAAATGCCAACTACCCCATAGCTGAATAAACACCCTAGTTTAGGGTGTCGGGTCAAGAACAATGAGGTGTACATGGAGAATGCAGTTCCACTGAAAACTGAGCTATGCCATTCACAATAATTCTAGCAGTATCTATTCTGTCCCCCCGTTCCTCTTTATGAGATAATTAATCACTATTCCTACATGCTAACCTAGAACGCGCAGTGAGGGATACTGTGTAGCCTGCCTATTCCAGCTCCCTTCCTCTCTCACTGAATGTATGAGAGAGCAAGAGTCAGAAAGAGTATTCCTAAAAACCACCCTCATGCACGTGAACTATAAAGTCCCATTCAAATGCATGCCAAAATATGCACAAAAATTGAAGCTTCGGTGGTAACTGAAGTCTGTTTCTTAGCTTTCAACAATACATGCTGATTAAAGACTAGGGGTGGGGTTGTGTTTCAAGGGCAGCAACTTTGCAAGGAAAATTTGCAGAAGACTGAAATCATGTTTTAGCAAATTGCCCATGTTTAGAGGTGGGTGAGAACTGTTTGATTTGTTCATGGATCTCAGTGTTTTCCAAAGTTAGAAGTGCAGAAAGTAACATTATATGTTTCTTTTCCAAGGACACATTTTTATAAACTATAATTATAAATTTTAATCACTTTAAAAGTGTACTAGGTAGGTTATAGAGGTGGTATAGTGTCAGCAGAAGTTTTAGATCATTTTTTTTTTTTTGCAGATCCAGCAGATTTGGTTTTGTTTGTTTTACAGAAATGAGAAGTGCAGAAAGTTGTGTTATGTGCTTTTATTTCATTATTGCCACAATTAAAAAAAACCTCTACCCATGTTACAAAGTGAATTTGTGGCTATTTCTCTCAATAGTTTTTTTTTTCCCCCTTTGAATTGTAAGCAAACCAACAAAAACCTCTGATTGGAAACTAATAGGAGGTGGAGACTCCTTGGCCCTGAAGGCTCTTAAGTACAGCACATTTGATTTTTGTGCAGTAGAAAGGAAGCCATGTAGGGACTTTGTCCAGACTGAATGCTTCCTGGTTACAGGATTTGAAAAATAAACAAAGGAGGCCCAGGAATACAGCCCTCCATTATTATCTACAACGCTGACTACAAAACCAAAAAGGCATAAAGTCCATAAGGTGGTTGCCCTGAGATTTCTCTGTGGTTCTCACACATTTAGCATGGGGACCCACTTTTTCAAATGTGAATCTGTCAGGACCCACCGGAAGTGATGTCATGATTGGAAGTGACATTATCAAGCAGGAAAATTTTAACAATCCTAGACTGCAATCCTACTCAGACTTACCCAGGAGCAAGTCCCATTTACTATCATTGTTAAAAGCATACACATCATAGCTTATTAAAAGTATATGTCTGTAACATTTCCCCAAATGCAGTCACATACCAGGGTAGCATCAAGTCTGAAATATTAAAAATAAAATATTGAAATGAATGGGGACCCACCTGAAATTGACTCGTGACCCACCTAGTGGGTCCCAACGCACAGTTTGAGAAACACTGCTCTAACTAGCTTCCTAGTTCTCTCCTCTTTGCTCCAAAATATCTCCCTTTTTTAGGCTGAATTGATGCAAGGAAAAATAGAGCCCTCAACGTAGGAAAATTCTTTTTAGTTGCATTTCAAGGCAGGTGTTTTAATAGGTGTATCGACTCAGATGCTAATAACCAACAAGCAGCACCTGGCTCTGAGACTTCAGTGAGTGGCTTCCCTATGCCTGTTTGTCTCCCCATCTCTATTGCTCTGGCTTCTCCCCCCCCCCCCATTACTTCCAGGAGCAACTTGTTTTAGTTGCTTTCAGCAGACTTTCCAAAAGCTGTTGACAAATCTCATCAGGGGCTCTTGAGCAGCAGTTGTGGAATAAGAGTTCCTGGTTAACTGGTTAAAGGTCAGAAAGAAGGGAGTGTGAATAAATGGACAATTTTAACAGTGGTGAGGAAAAAAAAAACTGCGATCCCTCAAGGATCTATACTGGTATCTGTGGGTTTTTTTAACTTGTTTATAAGTGATCTGGAGTTAGGTATAAACAATAAAGTGATGGGCAGCCCAATCCTATCTTCCCCAGCACCTTTGGTTACAGCAGCACCAAAATGGCTACAGCTGTATCCAGTGGGGCCAGGAAGTCTCTGGAGGTCTTCTCGGGGAAGAGGAATTACATCCCCTTCCCCTGAGGAAAGCCCTATGCCCCACATTGGGGCTACTCAGCTATTTTGCTGGCACAGACTTGAGAAGCTCCATGTTGGGCTTTGCAGCCTGACACAGGGCATAGGATCTCGCAGAGGCATTCTCCATCAGTCCTGCCCCCCACCTGGGCCAGTACCTTCCCGGTCCACCCTCTCTCCACCCTGGAACACGTCCCCCACCCAAACACCGGCACTCCTTCCTCTCCAGGTACTGCAAACGTGCTTTACGATATGTTCGCGACACTCAGCGCTGGCAGTACACTTGTACCACCGGTGCTGCTGACATTAGGATCGGGCCAGCTTAGTGAACGGCCAGCCAAATGTGGTTCATTGTCAATAGTGATCCACCCTTGCAATAGTGATGTAAAGTGACGCAGCCTCGGTCAATGCATCCCAACTTGACAGATAACATTGATGGGGTCTGTGGTGTCTGTCACAAACCAGGAATTAGAACTTGGGGTTGTGGCAGACAGTTCAATGAAAACATTGACCCAGCGTCTAGCCACTATGAAGAAGAAAAATTCCACGCTAAAAGTGATTAGTGAAAGAATCAAGAATAACTGCTGACATTATATTGTCCCTATGTAAAACTGTAATGCAGCCATAAATGGAATGCTGTGTACAATTCTGTTTGCCCCACCTCAAGAACGAAACTATAGATGTACAAAAGAGGCAACCAAAAGGATTGGAAGCCTAGATCAGTGTTTCTCAACCATTGGTACAGGTACCTCCAGCAGTACTTGAAGTTGTGTCTGGCGGTACTCACACAACCCCTGCAGCCTGGCAGCGAGACCAGGAACACGACACAACAAGCAGTGGTAGGATCAACTTGGTGGGCAGAGCCCCAAAGTGTGCTTTTCTGCACTCGAAAAAGTCCTCCTGTCCTCCCTGAGCCTCTTACTAGTGTTTGTCATGTAGAATCTGGCCTCCCAACCCAGAAGTAATTGGCAATGATGTCATCGTCAGTTACTTCCAGCGGTACATCAAATCGGTGAACCATGTGAAGTGGTACAGTGAAGGACAAATGTTGAGAAACACTGGCATAGATCTGGGGTCTCTAAACTTTTAGGACAGAGGGCCACATCAAATGTTTGGCATGGTGTAGAGGGCTGGAAAAAATAAATAAATTTTAAATATAAAATTTAAATAAATACATTAGAAAGCCTCAGAAAGCTTAAGGCCTTCAGACGGCCCAAAAAGTCACTTCTGGTTTTTCAGGAAAACCAGGAAGTGGTGTTTTTAGGCCTTTCGAGGACATTCTGAGGGGAGGCACATGGTCTTCCTGGCACTTAGAACAGCCTCCAGATGCAGCTGGAGCTCTGGTCACATTCGGTTGAGTGGGCCACAGGCTTGCCGTGGGCCAGATAGAGGCATGTCACGGACTGGGACGGTGTTTGGAGACCCCTGACCTAGATCAACATCCTTATCAGCATTTGGGGCTTTTTTTTAGCTTGCTGAGAAGGTGAGTGAGGCTTATAAAATTCCTCATGCTGGCTTCTCTCACAAACCAGGTCTCATTCAATGAAACTGAGTGGGCGGGCAATTTAGAATGGGCAAAAAGATTTATGCCTTCACACAGCCCATAATTAGTCGGTGGAATTCATTGCCACAAGATGTGGTCATGGACATTAGCTTGGATGGGAGGATTGGGCAAAAACATGGAGGACAGGTCTATCAATGGCTACTAGTCATGATGGCTGTGCACTACCTCCAGGTTAAGCTGTTATTTGCTTCTGAATGAGGAAGAGCAATGGCAGGAGAGAATTCCTCTCCTGCTTGTGGGGTCCCCAAAGGCAGCTGATGGACTACTGTGGAAAACAGAATACTGGACTAGATGGGCCTTTGGCCTGATCCAGCAGTGTTTTTCTTATGCAATTATCTCTCTTACATATGAAATTCACATATTCTTTTGACTTTGAGCAACACTTATGCTTGCTGGGTGCTGTTACTGTATTGTGAAACAAGAGCTGTTGCCCAAGCAAGAGGTCATTGTTGAGAGGCTAAGTGGGGCTATCAACGTTATGTCCTTCGAAATATTCATGGAAGAGCAATAATTTGGAGAACTAGAACTTGCACTTGAAACAAGCAGTGCTGAAAGAGCAAAATAAACTGAGGACGCAGGTTAAAAAAATGCAATACTCATGTTCAAAATGGGAACTGAGACTGCAGTCCAAAGACTGCTGAATACACTGGGATTGTGATGCAGCCTGGTCTTGGGGAGAGCTGCGCAATGCGCACATGATGCTGAAACTGCTGTGCTAATGAATTTTCCCCCCAAGGTTATGGGAATGCTTCCCAAGCAACAACTGCCACTCTTCGGGCTATTTATATTTATCATAGAATCATAGAGTTGGTAGGGACCTAATAGGTCATCAACTCCAATCCCCTACCTGTAGCAAGAAATTCTCCTAGAACATCTCCAACAGCTGCTTGTTGAGCCTCTGCTTGAAGTTCTCTAGTGAGGGAGAATCCACCACCTCCCTTGACAATCTTTTCAACTGCCTAACCACCCTTACCGTCAGGAATTTTTTCCTGATATCCATCCAGAGTCTCTTCTCTTGCAGTTTGTACCTGTTGGATCTAGTTCTTCTTTCAGAGGCAGTTGAGAATAAATTTGTCCCTTCTTCCATATGACAGCCCTTTAGGTATTTGAAGCGAGCTATCATATCCCCTCTCAATCTTCTCCAGGCCGAACATAACAAGTTCCCTCAATCTTTCCTCATACAGCTTGTTCTCCAGCCCTCTGATAATCCTTGTCGCTCTCCTATGAACCTGCTCCAGTTTGGCTGCTTCTTTCTTAAGGTGAGGTGCCCAGAATTGGGCACAGTACTCCAGGTGAGGTCTAACCAATGCAGAGTAAAGTGGAACCACGACTTCTTGTGACTTGGAAACTACGGTTCTACTAATGCAGGCTAAAATTGCATTAGCCTTCTTTGCAGCCACATCACACTGCTGACTCATGTTCATCTTGTGATCCCTCTCACAGCTAGTGCTGCCAAACCAAGTATCTTCCATTTTATACCTTTGGTTTTGTTTTTTTGTTTTTTTTGGCCTAAGTGCAGAACTTTGCATTTGTCCATGTTGAGCTTCATCATTTCAGCCCAGTATTCCATTTTGTCTAGGTCTTCCTGAAGGCTTCTACTGTCTTCTGTTGTGTTTGCTACTCCTCCCAGCTTGGTGTCATCTGCAAATTTGATGAGGCCCCCTTGTATCCATTCATCCAAGTCATTGATGAAGATGTTAAAGAGAACTGGGCCCAAGACAGAGCCCTGGGACACCCCACTCAAAACTGTCTTCCAGGTTGATGCAAAGCCATTGACAAACACCCTTTGGGTATGGCTGTCCAACCAGTTGCAAATTCATCTAATGATTGTATCATCTAGCCCATATTTTACAAATTTGCTGATTAGGATGTCATGTGGGACCTTGTCAAATGCTTTACTGAAGTCAAGGTGGTTTACATCCACAGCATTCCCACCATCCAGTAAACTAGTAACCCAATCAAAAAAGAAGATGAGATTTGTCTGGCAAGATTTATTTTTGTCAAATCCATGTTGGGTTGTATTGATCATTGAACTGTGGTCTAGATGTGCGCAGACTGTGTGTTTTCTAATTTGTTCTAATATCTTCCCTGAGATGGAAGTCAGGCTGACAGGTCTGTTATTTCCTGGGTCTTCTTTTCCCCCCTTTTTAAAGATTGGGACATTAGCCCACTTCCAGTCCAGGGGTACCTAGCCTGGGTACGTAGGAATCAAATATAATTGATCATTGAACTGTGGTCTAGATGTGTGCAGACTGTGTGTTTTCTAATTTGTTCTAATATCTTCCCTGAGATGGAAGTCAGGCTGACAGATCTGTTATTTCCTGGGTCTTCTCCCCCCCCCCTTTTTTTAAAGATTGGGACATTAGCCCGTTTCCAGTCCAGCAGTACCTAGCCTGAGTACCTAGCCTGGGTACCTAGGATTTATCAAATATAATTGACAAAGGCTCTGCAAGTACATCTGAAAGTTTCTTTAGTACTCTAGGATGTAGTTCATCTGATCCAAATGACTTGAATTCATTTATGTCAGTTAAGTGGTTTCTAACTAATTCCCAAACAGTTCCCTATCTGTCCTAATCTGTAGACTTGTGCTGTCCAGGTTTTCATTACCTCTGTGGGGATGGAAGCATATCCCTCCATTAGCCAAGGATCCAGCATTCACATTTGCACAATCTTCCTTCCAAGAGAAGACGGATGCACAGTAGGAGTAGGATTTATCCCATAGAAGAGACTCATGCAAGGGTTTCTATCAGTATTGTTCTTGAGCAAGATTTTGAGATTACTCACCAATATCCCTGGCCACAGGAGTCTTCCCAGATCTTGACTTCTGGATAAAGAATTATCCCATCCTATTGTAATTTCATTCCAGATTGTTCCCCCACATCCAGCTTTATAAAAATTATTTAATTTACTACATTTATAGCCCACTTTTCTCTCCAAGGTGCACCCAAACAGCTTACAAACATTAAAACCATATTTAAAACATTAAGGGAAATCCTAACCAACTTTTCAGCACTGACACAGCTGTGCCAATGGGACATGTGCTGAATCCTGCAGTTGGATGGCAGTCTCCGAGGCCACTTCAAGGTAAGGGAATGTTTGTTTCCTTACCTTGGAGCTGTACTGCCCTTACCTCGCTGCTGGAAAGTTGGTTAGGATTGTGCCCTAAGCTATATATAAATAATAATCTTTATTTACAATTATTAAATATTTTTATTATACAAAAAATTATTATACAATCTGTATAATTATTTACAATAATCTTAAACTTTAAAACAACCTTAAAATCATAATAAAACACAAAACCAGCAACATCAAGAAAAGGCAAAACTTTTAAAATCTAAAATAGTAAAATAAAAGACCCAGATTTAAAAAATATCTTTACGCCCTGCCAGAAAGCCTCTAAGCTCATAAACTGAGAGGGGAAGCTCATAAACTGAGAGGGAGGGAGTTCTATAAAGTTGAAGACACTAATGAGAATGCCATATTTCTTGCTGCTGCCCCTCCCACCTCCATAGGTGAAGATCTATAAAAGGCCTTCTCTGATGACTGGAGGGGATGAGCTGGATTGTACAGAAGAAGCCTGTAATACCCTGACCCTAAGTCATACAGAGTTTAAAGGTTAAAACCAGCATCTTGAATTGGGCCCAGAAATGAATTGGCAAGCAGTGCAATAGCTGGAACAATGACCTAACAGAGTCAAATTGCCTACCTCCAGCCACCCCATTCTGCATTAATGGAAGTTTTGCAACAATTTTCCAAGGCAGCCCCATTTACAGCATGTTACAATAGTCTAATCTTGTTGTCACCATGGCATGAATTGAGTCCAGATGTTCCTGGTCTTTACCGACTAATTGTTCTGAATCCTGGTTTGCGTAGGTGCAACTTCAGGCGCTGCACTTGAGATCAGGTTGGTGAACGGTCCGAATAACTGCAGTGGAAGAGTCGAAGTATTCCATGAAGGGCAGTGGGGCACCGTTTGTGATGATCACTGGGACATCCAGGAAGCCAAAGTCGTATGCCGGCAGGTGGGATGTGAAGCAGCAATAGCAGCCACAAACGAAGCCCGCTTTGGAAGCGGAGCTGGCCGCATCTGGCTAGACGATGTCCAATGCACAGGGACTGAAGTGGCCCTCAGCCAATGTCCAGCAAGATCATGGGGAGTAAATAACTGCAATCACAGAGAAGATGCTGGTGTTGTCTGCTCAGGTGGGTTCATGAATCTGTAGGGATTTAGCATATATCAGATAAATAATATTTCCTATAGTCAATATTCCTTCTGAACTTTATCCCCCTCTTGTCCCTTGCGGGTGCAAGAGGATACAAGTAGATGATAGAACATTCCTTTTAAAATCAAGATAATGCAATCCTAGGCTACTTAAATGGGATTAAGCTCTATGAAACAGCATAGGTAAACATGCATCAGATTGCACTGTAGGGCTGTCGCAGTACTTGCTCTATAAGGAGGTTGGCACAGTGAACTGCTGTGCCAATGCTTCAGGCAAGGCTCGGAACAGAACTAACAGCCCAATCCTGTTGTATAATGCATGTCGCTATTGTGCACGCTGGAACCACCAGTGCAAATAGCTGGAGGCTCTGCAGTCCCTCCAGCAGCTTCCAGAGTGGGTAAGGCAGTGGCAGGGGTGATTCATGGGTGATTTGGGGGAGGATCAGAATTGGGATTGGGAACAGGGAGGCCAGGAGGTGTTTTGAGAGTGGGAGGGGTGGACCTTGATGACACTGGCACATGTCAGATCCTATCCCCCTTTTCCCAGCTCAGTGCACATCCTCCCTGACCTTGAACTTACACCAGCAAAATAGCTGCCATAGGTTCGGGGAGACCTAGGGACAACCAGGTGGCCTACAGACAGGTAAATAAAAGTATTTTTTTATTTTGGCAGCATGGTCACATCATGTAGGATGGTAAGGTAGTATTGGGCCATTAGTTAGAGCAGAGCGGTTCAACTTTCGGCAGGCTGGGGGCCGCGTGACCCCCTGGCTGTGCCAATCTGGAAGTAATTGTCAGTGATATGATGTGTCACCTCCAATTACTTCTGTATTCTGAGCCCACTTATGAAGTGGGAGGAGGCAGTGGGGGGCTGCAGCTGAGCACCAAAAGAGCTTTGTGGGCTGCATGAAACCCATGGGGCCTCCTGTTGGACCACCATGAGTTAGAGAGTAACGCACAGCTTCCCCAGTTTTCAGAAGGGTTGCCAGAGGCCTTAGAAAGAGCAGCATTTACTGGTTAGCAAGTGCACACCCTTTCCTGCTTTTCACATTCCCTTTATTGAACTAGTGTATGAATGGGTAAAACCTTGGTAGTGTGTATCCACTGCTACTATCCCAGACCACTCAGGGGAGGGTGCCTGGGGGGAAAAAAACTTTCTCAGAACTCTGGACCCCAGAGGTTCTTATTAAAAATCATCCCACAGTCGTGTCTGCAAAGCAATGAGATGTGACAACCAATGAATTACCTATGAACATGGACCAGGCAGACCAGGAGTCAAAATATAACTAGTTTATTAAAAGTCACCCTAAACAAAAAGGGATTAAACAAAATGGAAAAAAGAAAGGCAAGTAATGGTTGGACTAGATGAATTATTAGGCCCCTTCCAACTATATGATTCTATGATAATAAAGGTACAGCAGGGTGATGAAAAATGCTTGGTGGGAAGCAGGAAGAAAAGGTTTTCCCCACAAAGGAAGAAATAACCATTAATGATCGTCAGGTGGAGACAAAATGCTTTTGGGTTTCACACCTCACTGGAGACATTGTAAACATACTAGAAAGATTGCAAATAGAAAAAAAATAAGACACCAAAGTCCTTACCACACTCCTACATGACAAAGAATCTCCTGTCCCTTTTGCTCGTATTTGAGCAAGTGGGTGATCCTGTATGAGCTCCCAGGAAATGGGTCACTCAGTTGACTAACATAGAAACACCCCCCCCCTTCCTATGGTCTTGGAAATTTATAATTTGGCTATATTGATGTCATCAGGTTGATTGATTGGAGGACTGGAATCCTCCAGTCCCACCCCTTGGGCCCAGATAGACAGGATAGCTACCAATTGCTAAGTGAAATTTCAGCAGGGAGCTAGCCTACTCAGATGGGAAGACAAGCTGAACAGACATCTAGCATATTGCAAATAGCATTTGCCAAAGAAAGGACAAAGGCTACCTGTAGAAGATATCCCAGCAGCTCAATGGCACAGAAGCAGTTAGGCAGTTAAAAACTATCCAAAAGACAGAAAAAATAGCAAAAAATAAAATAAAATAAGGGGAAGAACCAGGGGGAAATGTAGGGGATCCACACAGCCTTGCATCCCAACTGCAAGTGAGAGTGTCCTCCAGAGCTCACTGCATCCTTGAAGGGTCTCCAAAGATGTTCCTCTTGACCAGTGTGGTGGGTTAGAGGAGCTACCACCACCTGCCACTCATCAAATTATCACTGAAGGGCAGAAATGTCATCCAGGTCAAAGAGTGAGCCAGGACCTTGCAGTGTTCATGGCCACTCCAAGGCCATGACTGTTCTTTATCAGGAGGCAGCAGGGGGTACCTTGGGTGAGTTGGGGCCTAGTAGTGTCCATGGCTACTGTGTCCTTCTTATCAGGAGCAGCATGGTGTCCCATGGGGAAGATTGCATTATTTTAAACCGCTGTGGCCCTGGACCCCCTTGAACTGAGGAGAGCTACAGCTCTGCATAGATAATTTATTAAAGTCAATGCTTTCACAGTCATGTGGGGAGGTCATGTTGCATCATGGACCCCACAGCCTGTAGTTCTTTAATGAGAGTATCTTCTTCTGGTCCTTCCAGGTATCAGCGAGGGTCCCATCAACATTGGTGGCCCAACAGGGTTTCCCCTGACTGGTGAGTATGGGTTGTGGCTGAGGAGGGTGTGGAAAGAGGCCATCCCTGGGGTAAGGGGTGTTTGTGCTCCTGAGGTTGTTCCACTGGTCTCAGCCCCACCACCAAAGGCCTGTTCATGCGCCACCTTCCCCTGGGATGGCTCATGCCCTACAGGGGCTGCCTGCCCTGACAGCCTGCCCTGAGTCTGCCCTTGGCCTAACTAGGGTTGCATCCCTGTCTAGTTTCCCAGGGCCAAGGTCTACCCTGGCCAAGGGAAGGCTGGACCTGTTTATCCTGGCAGTTCACTCCTGTCTGTGTGCCTGCTGAGTGAGTTGAATAGTGACCTCTCTTCTCGGCCACCCAGTCCTATTTGAAGCCAACAACTTGGGCAGAAGGCCCTGCCCCTGCCAGTCCCATCCTGGCCTCAGCCCTCTAATGGGGGCCAGCATGAACAAAAAGCCGGGAGGAGCTATGACCTGCTATCTACTTCTGCTCCCCCTCCCAGCTGTTCGGTGGTCATATTGAACCGCACTCCAGGATCAATCCTGGAAGGAGGTTATCAGTGGCACCATCGCCTCCCATACCCAATTTGTCCTCCCCTGCTCTTCTCCGCTCTCCCTCACCCTGTTTCATTCCCTCTCTGGCCCCATTCCACCCTCCAAACACTCCTTTCACCTTCACTGCTGACTTACCTTCATTGGCAATTGGTAGGTGACCCTCCAGCAGTTATGGGAAGGTGCAGGCCTTCCATCTGGAGCTCCCAGCATGCACTGTGTAGCATGCTGTCAGAGCACCTTTTGAGACAGGTGTTGACTGCTTTATGTCAGTCAGCACCAACAGAGGGGTGCAGCAGCCACAGACCATTCCAATGGAGACCTCCGCCCCGCTTACAAGCGGCACAGAAGACTTCAACGAGGCCTTGGAAGTGGCATGCAATTCCTCCGAAACTGAAGAAGGCATATGCGGTGCCCAAGATCGCTGCTGGAGAGGCAGCGAAGTGCCAGACTGGACCACCCTGATCTCCCCTCCTCCTTTATAGGAGAAGAGTCAAGGGGTGCCCTAGGAAGGCAGTGTAATGGGAGTTGTGACTCATGGCATGCTGCCTCTCTAGGGCTCCCGTTTCCTATCCTCCAGAGGAGATGGGATGGTGCCCGAGAGAGGCAGTGTGCTAGGAATTGCAGTGCTGCCTCCCTAGGGTGCTCTCTCCACTCCTCCGGAGAGGAAACAGGTGCCCTAGAGCATCTGTGCAACTCCCGACGTGCTGCCTCTTTAGGGTAAGAATATAAGAACAGCCCCACTGGATCAGGTCATAGGCCCATCTAGTCCAGCTTCCTGTATCTCACAGCGGCCCACCAAATGCCCCAGGGAGTACACCAGATAACAAGAGACCTCATCCTGGTGCCCTCCCTTGCATCTGGCCTTCTGACATAGCCCATTTCTAAAATCAGGAGGTTGCACATACACATGATGGCTTTGAACAAAGGGTACCCAGCAGTGATCTTGGGTGTCCCTCCTCCATTGGGAGGAGGGGTTTTTTTTTTAAAGGGTCAGAAGCTAGCAGAGCTGCCTGCTTCTTTCCCTTTAAAGAAAAAAGGCAAATGGGCAGCAGGGGGGGCGAGGCTTGAGGAGGTGCCCCTCGGAGGGTTGGCGCTTGGCACATTTGCCCCACTTGCCCCCCTCCAGGTGCGCCACTGGGTACATGTTTGTAAAGCCTAGCACCAGGAAGTCAGACGTTGAGCAGGTAAACTATGAAACAGAGGAAGACTTCAAGGAAATCTTCAAAGGATCTTCAAGGAAAGCCTTAAACAGACTTTTGGCACAATTCTAATAGGACCTTATGCTGCAAGCAATGAAAGTTCTAGCAGAGTAATGTCCTTTAGAGTTGTCAAAAATATGACACACCATGTAGCATGGCCTGGTTACTGCTGCAGACAACAAGTGTCTGGGTCCACGTGGAATGGGGAGGAGACTGGGGCGGGGAGAAGGATGGACTGAGACCATGAAGGGGGCGATATTGGTGGCAGCAGCACTACCGATATTCTGTCCTATTCCTGGATTCAGGCATCCACCTTCCTGGGTCCACTTGGACTTGCACCAGCTATACAGCTGGCTCAGATAGACCCAGCAGGGCGACCAGGGCTTACTCCTGGGCAGAGGCACAAATTTTCACTTACCTCCATGAGGCCTTTAATGCTTGAAACTCCTCCACGGAATGCAGCACGTGCCCTGTAGATGCTGCTGCATTGCTGCACAGGGAATTGGGTAGGATCTGGCTGTGCATTATAGGAATCAGTTTTAAAGGTGATGCATGGCCCTATTCTGCCTTCCTCCATTAATGACGATGCAGCCATGATGTTAAACCTGAGGAGATAAAAAGAATGGGGAGTGGGATTGGAAAGAGGGGATAGAGTCTTGGCACACACTGGTGCTGCCTGGACCCACTCCAACACTCTCTGCCCCCTGTTTGTATAAAGAAGACTTATCAAGCTGCAAACCTGATCCTTCCTGGATCCTTCCACATCGCCCAGAACAGGCTGGCATACCAGTGGTGAGTCAGCTGATGTCCTGGGCAGGAAACCTCTGTTGCACCTGAAAGTCATTTCAGCTTGTTTGTCCCCATTTCTGAAATTTGGTCACCCTAGGTGCAACGCTGGAACCAGAAAGTGCAATGCAGATTGGGCTGGTGAACGGTTCAAGTAACTGCAGTGGGAGAGTGGAAGTGTTCCATAAAGGCCACTGAGGCACCATATATGATGACAACTAGGATATCAAAGAGGCCAGAGTTGTATGCCAGCAGATGGGTTGCGGAGAAGCAAGATTAGCTGTGGCCCGAGCTGCCTTTGGCAGAGGAACTGGCCCCATCTGGCTGGATGATGTGCTATGCAAGGGGACAGAATCAGCCCTCAATCAATGTCCAGCTGGATCATGTCCAGCAACCCCATTTTGATCTTCCTAGATGCAGGCATATACATGTAAAATATAGAACCTTTATTTCAGAATACACCTGTACGCAGTAACTATGGCTATATTTCTTAGCCAGGCCAAAGATGAAAACTTGGTTTTTGTGGGGAGTGCCACACCATCCAGAACAAGTTCGCACAGCGGCAGTGAGCCAGAAGGTCTCCTGAACGGGAAACCTGTGTTACATTTGAATGTCATTTCAGCTTATTGCCTTCATCCAATCTTTCACTTGGTGATCAATTTTTGGAAATTTGGATATCCTAGGTGTGATGTCAGAACCAGAAACTGCAGCACCAATCAGGCTGGTAAATGGTTCAAGTAACTGCAGTGGGAGAGTTGAAGTATTCCATAATGGCCAATGGGGCACCATCTGTGATGACAACTGGAACATCAAGAATGCCAAAGTTGTATGCCAGCAGATGGGTTGTGGAGATGCAAGAGCAGCCCTACCTGGATCTTCCTTTGGCAGAGGAACTGGCCCCATCTGGCTGGATGATGTGCTATGCAAGGGAACAGAATTAACCCTCAGTCAATGTCCAGCAAGAGCTTGGGGAGCACATAATTGTAATCATGGAGAAGATGCTGGTGTTCGCTGCTCAGGTAGGTTCTCAGAGGCTGGTTGAGATTACTTCACAAGACAAATATCCTGTGTTCAGTTATTCTTTAGAAATCCATCCCATGCTTGTTGTTATAGGGGATGCAACCGAATGAAAAGGTGAACATTTATTTATGTAAACAATATTGCTAATAATTAAGTCTGCGTTTCACAGTGACTAATGACTGTGCTTCCTCTCTTGATGGGCGTGTGTGGAAGCAAAGACTTATCACCTATCTTGGAGCCCTTGCTTAACTAGTTTAGAACTGCAAGGTCCAAGAACTGGCTCTGACAAACTCTGGAGGTGGTGATCAAGAATTAAACAGAAACTCTTTGCTAGCAGTCGACAAACACCTTGGCACAGAATCCATGCATATTTGAATAGGCAAAACTCTACCTTCTCTCCATTTCATTTAAATGTATTTCCATGTATTCAACAATTTGCACAATGACACAATTTCTGCAATTGGATTTATCTAGATGGAACTTCAGAGTCAGACCCTGCACTTGAGATCAGGCTGGTGAATGGCCCAAATAACTGCAGTGGGAGAGTTGAGCTGTTTCACAATGGACAATGGGGCACTGTTTGTGATGATAAATGGGATATCATGGATGCCAGAGTTGTATGCCAGCAGATGGGTTGTGGAGCAGCAAAAGCAGCCCCTGTTGGAGCCCACTTTGGAAGAGGAGCTGGTCGCATCTGGCGAGATGATGTCCAGTGCACAGGGACAGAATCAGAGATTGGTCAATGCCCAGGAAGTCCTTGGGGAGCAAATAACTGCAATCATGGAGAAGATGCTGGTGCCGTCTGCTCAGGTAGGTTGACAAAGTTGATATAGAAGTTGATTGACACCCCTTCATTTAATCTATCCCTACAGTCCATATTTCTTCTGAACCTTCCTCTCCCATGGGGCCCTACCAATACACAATTATGCCAGCCAAAGATGGAACATTCTTTTCTCAAAATGTGGGCCTGCACTTCATTGTACTTTTACCATTGGTGAGGTGGTGGAATCTGATCTGCAGAGTTGTGCTGATTTTCCACTTGGCATTTTTAACAAAATGAGATTGTTCTGCTGAGGTCATTGCATCATTGAGAGATATCTATGGAGGTGCCCAATAATGAGTGTGAACAGCCGGAGGAGCCATCACCAATATCATCCAATTTAACCACTGGATGGCGGGCTATATCCTGTGAAGGATGCATTAAACCAGTGGTTTTCAAACTAGGGTGTCACGATGCCCAGCCTGAAGGCCCTGGCCTCTGCCCCCTTAGGGGGTGGGGGGCAGGGAGGAGGCAGCGATGTGATCCCCAAGATCACGTTGCTAAGGGGGGCTGCAGGGATTGGGATTTACTCACCATCCCCTTCAGCAGCTTTCCTGGGTTGCGGGGATCCCTGCCCAAGCATCTGCAGGCTGCCCAGCTCGTCAGAAGTGAAAGTGGAGTGAACACACTCCACTTATGGTTTTGTCGGGGTGGAGCGTGATCGCTCCACTTCAACTTGTGAAAACCTGGGGAGCCCTGCCGATGCTCACACAGGGCTCCCCGCACCCCGGGAAGTTTGCTGCAGGGACTGGTGAGTACATCCCAGTCCCTGCAGCACCCCATTAGCTCTTCCCCCTCCCCCCACCAAGACTTACTGCAATTCAGACTCTCCCTGAGAGTTTGAAAACCGCTGCATTAAACTGATCAGCTCCCTTGAACCTTCTGTTATGGTACAATTGGTGGTGAAAATTAGTCAAGAGACTAGCACTTTCATTTTGTCACCAGGACTTCATCTACATAGGAGAAAATCATTTACAAGCACTTCCAGCATCACTGGACAACTAGAGGGGCTGTTCCCAGGGCTTGGTGGACAGTATGGGAGGATGCAGTGTTATGCTTCGAGTGTGTGTCTGCGTGTGGGGGGGGGGGGGAATGAGCTTGAGCGCACAGGACATTCTCTTAGAAAACCACCTGACCAAAGAAAGTTCTATCTTATCTAAATTTCCTTCCAGATTGTTCTTCCATGTGTAGCTGCTTACTGACTAACCAGTTGTTTTTTGTTTTTTTTTAATTCTTTTTTACATAGGTGCAGCTTCAGAGTCAGACACCATGCTTGAAATCAGACTAGTGAACAGTTCAAGTAACTGCAGTGGGAGAGTTGAGTTGTTCCATAATGGCCAGTGGGGCACCGTGTGTGATGATAAATGGGATCTGCAGGACGCCAGTGTTGTTTGCCGGGAGATGGGTTGTGGAACAGCAACAGCAGCCCTGTCTGGAGCACAATTTGGAAGAGGAACTGGTCCCATCTGGCGGGATGATGTTCAATGCACAGGGACAGAATCTGCTCTCAGTCTATGTCCAGCAAAATCTTGGGGAGCAAATGACTGCAATCACGGAGAAGATGCTGGCGTTGTCTGCTCAGGTACATATTGAATCTCTAGAGGCTGATTGACAGTACGTCACCAGATAAATGTCTTATGTTCAGTTATTCCTTTGAACCTCCTCCCACGCATTCACTAGGGCAGTGCTACAGTGTGATTTTTTTTTGGAATAGTTGCTGACTGGCAAGCCATTGGCTGCATGCTGTCGCTCCTGCCCCTTCTGGCTTCCAGCTTCTCAACGTCCCCCGAGGTTTGCTGGCAGACCTGGACACATGTCAAGCCTCTGGATAGTCTGTTCAGAATAGCCATTGTAGCAGATTTGCCTATTTCCACCCCCCCCCCCCCAAATGTACCATGGACCAGTTCTCTATATTACTGCTCCGAGGCACGTGGGGGGAAAATTGCTGGTCTGCTACAACACATTCTTTGAAAAGCAAGGATGTAAGAAGATAGAAGGAAAGGATGGAACAATCCTTTCTGTAAAAGGTAACACTAACCATTAAGCCTCGATTGGACACAGGAACTTTGCCTGTGCTTGCTCTGTGGATGGGTGTGTGTTGAAGTTGTTCTATACCAGTGGTTCTCAAACCAGTGGGTTGTGACCCACTAGTTCATGTAAAGCTTCCCCGTCCCTTTAAGGGGAGGGGGAAGGGGAGGGAGGAAGTTACACAATCCCTAGGATCACGTTGCTAAGGGGGGCAAAGGGATCCTGGGGTACGTTAAGCATCTAGACACAACAGGGAGATAGACTGGATATATGAGACCGGGGACCAATCCTTTCCAACTTTCTAGCACTGATGCAGCCATGCCAATGTGGTTTGCACTGCATCCTGAGGAGGGAGGCCAGTCACAGAGGCCCACTTAAGTTGGGGGAATGTTTGTTCCTTTACCTTGGGACTGCATTGCACCTGCATTGGTGCTGAAAGGTTGGTTAGGACTGGGCCCCAACAAAGTTGAAAACCTGGTTTTTCCTGGGGAGTACCACACCACCCAGAACATGTTCACACATCAGCAGTGAGCCAGAAGGCCTTCTGACCAGGAAACCTCTGTTAAATTTGATGTCATTTCAGCTTATTGCCTTCATCCAATATTTCACTTGCTGATCAATTTTTGGAAATTTAGATACCTTAGGTGTGATGTCAGAACCAGAAACTGCAGCACCAATCAGGCTGGTAAATGGTTCAAGTAACTGCAGTGGGAGAATTGAAGTATTCCATAATGGCCAATGGGGTACCATCTGTGATGACAACTGGAACATCAAGAATGCCAAAGTTGTATGCCAGCAGATGGGTTGTGGAGATGCAAGAGCAGCCCTACCTGGATCTTCCTTTGGCAGAGGAACTGGCCCCATCTGGCTGGATGATGTGCTATGCAAGGGAACAGAATTAGCCCTCAGTCAATGTCCAGCAAGAGCTTGGGGAGCACATAATTGTAATCATGGAGAAGATGCTGGTGTTCGCTGCTCAGGTAGGTTCTCAGATTACCAGAGGCTGGTTGAGATTCCTTCACAAGACAAATATCCTATGTTCAGTTATTCTTTAGAAATCCATCCCATGCTTGTTGTTATAGGGGATGCAACCGAATGAAAAGGTGAACATTTATTTATGTAAACAATATTGCTAACAATTAAGTCTGCATTTCACAATGACAAATGACTGTGCTTCCTCTCTTGATGGGCGTGTGTGGAAGCAAAGACTTACCACCTGTTTTGGAGCCCTTGCTTAACTAGTTTAGAACTGCAAGGTCCAAGAACTGGCTCTGACAAACTCTGGAGGTGGTGATCAAGAATTAAACAGAAACTCTTTGCTAGCAGTCGACAAACACCTTGGCACAGAATCCATGCATATTTGAATAGGCAAAACTCTACCTTCTCTCCATTTCATTTAAATGTATTTCCATGTATTCAACAATTTGCACAATGACACAATTTCTGCAATTGGATTTATCTAGATGGAACTTCAGAGTCAGACCCTGCACTTGAGATCAGGCTGGTGAATGGCCCAAATAACTGCAGTGGGAGAGTTGAGCTGTTTCACAATGGACAATGGGGCACTGTTTGTGATGATAAATGGGATATCATGGATGCCAGAGTTGTATGCCAGCAGATGGGTTGTGGAGCAGCAAAAGCAGCCCCTGTTGGAGCCCACTTTGGAAGAGGAGCTGGTCAGATCTGGCGAGATGATGTCCAGTGCACAGGGACAGAATCAGAGATTGGTCAATGCCCAGGAAGTCCTTGGGGAGCAAATAACTGCAATCATGGAGAAGATGCTGGTGTCGTCTGCTCAGGTAGGTTGACAAAGTTGATATAAAAGTTGATTGACATCCCTTCATTTAATCTATTCCTACAGTCCATATTTCTTCTGAACCTTCCTCTCCCATGGGGCCCTACCAATACACAATTATGCCAGCCAAAGATGGAACATTCCTTTCTCAAAATGTGGGCCTGCACTTCATTGTACTTTTACCATTGGTGAGGTGGTGGAATCTGATCTGCAGAGTTGTGCTGCTTTTCCACTTGGCATTTTTAACAAAATGAGATTGTTCTGCTGAGGTCATTGCATCATTGAGAGATATCTATGGAGGTGCCCAATAATGAGTGTGAACAGCCGGAGGAGCCATCACCAATATCATCCAATTTAACCACTGGATGGCGGGCTATATCCTGTGAAGGATGCATTAAACCAGTGGTTTTCAAACTGGGGTGTCATGACGCCCAGCCTGAAGGCCCTGGCCTCTGCCCCCTTAAGGGGTGGGGGGCAGGGAGGAGGCAGCGATGTAATCCCCAGTATTGAGTCTCCAAAAAGGGGCTGCAGGGATTGGGATGTACTCACCAGCCCCTTCAGCAGCCTTCCCAGGGTGCGGGGAGCCCTGCGCACGCATTCTGCAGGGCTCCCCAGCTCGTCAGAAGGGAAAGTGGAGCCAACACACTGCACTTCTGGTTTTACTGGGGTGGAGCGTGATTGCTCCACTTTCACTTTTGAAAGCCTGGGAGCCCTGCCGATGCTCACACAGGGCTCCCCGCACCCCAGGAAAGCTGCTGCAGGGACTGGTGAGTACATCCCAGTTCCTGCAGCCCCCCCCCTTAGCCCTTAGCCCTTCCCCCCACCCCCACCAAGACTCTGGTTCAGACTCTACCCGAGAGTTTGAAGACTGCTGCATTAAACTGATCAGCTCCCTTGAATCATCTGTTATGGTACAACTGGTGGTGAAAATTAGTCAAGAGACTAGCACTTTCATTTTGTCACCAGGACCTCATCTACATAGGAGAAAATCATTTACAAGCACTTCCAGCATCACTGGACAGCTAGAGGGGCTGTTCCCAGGGCTTGGTGGGCAGGATGATAGGATGCACTGTTATGCTTCAAGTGTGTGCTGGGGGGGGGGGATTTTAGCACACAGGACATTCTCTGTGTACCTGTAATTCCTACCTGTCTGCTAGGGCCAGAATAATATAACAGCAGAAAATTAGTAAACCACCTGACCAAAGAAAGTCCTAATTTATCTAAATTCCATTCCAAATTGTTCTTCCATGTGTAGCTGCTTACTGACTAACCAGTTGTTTTTTGTTTTTTTTTTAATTCTTTTTTACATAGGTGCAGCTTCAGAGTCAGACACCATGCTTGAAATCAGACTAGTGAACAGTTCAAGTAACTGTAGTGGGAGAGTTGAGTTGTTCCATAATGGCCAGTGGGGCACCGTGTGTGATGATAAATGGGATCTGCAGGATGCCAGTGTTGTTTGCCGGGAGATGGGTTGTGGAACAGCAACAGCAGCCCCAGCTAGAGCCCACTTTGGAAGAGGAACTGGTCCCATCTGGAGGGATGAGGTTCAATGCACAGGGACAGAATCTGCTCTCAGTCTATGTCCAGCAAAATCTTGGGGAGCAAATGACTGCAATCACGGAGAAGATGCTGGCGTTGTCTGCTTAGGTAGATATTGAATCTCTAGAGGCTGACTGACATTACATCACCAGATAAATGTCCAATGTTCAGTTACTCCTTTGAACCTCCTCCCACGCATTCACTAGGGCAGTGCTACAGTGTGATTTTTTTTTGGAAGAGTTGCTGACTGGCAAGCCATTGGCTGCATGCTGTCGCTCCTGCCCCTTCTGGCTTCCAGCTTCTCAACGTCCCCCGAGGCTTGCTGGCAGACCTGGACACATGTCAAGCCTCTGGACAGTGTGTTCAAAATATCCATTGTAGCAGATTTGCCTATTTCCACCCCCCCCCCCAAATGTACCATGGACCAGTTCTCTATATTACTGCTCCAAGGCACATGGAGGGAAAATTGCTGGTCTGCTACAACACATTCTTTGAGAAGCGAGGATCTAAGAAGATAGAAGGAAAGGATGGAACAATCCTTTCTGTAAAAGGTAACACTAACCATTAAGCCTCGATTGGACACAGGAACTTTGCCTGTGCTTGCTCTGTGGATGGGTGTGTGTTGAAGTTGTTCTACACCAGTGGTTCTCAAACCAGTGGGTTGTGACCCACTAGTTCATGTAAAGCTTCCCCGTCCCTTTAAGGGGAGGGGGAAGGGGAGGGAGGAAGTTACACAATCCCTAGGATCACGTTGCTAAGGGGGGCAAAGGGATCCTGGGGTACGTTAAGCATCTAGACACAACAGGGAGATAGACTGGATATATGAGACCGGGGACCAATCCTTTCCAACTTTCTAGCACTGATGCAGCCATGCCAATGTGGTTTGCACTGCATCCTGAGGAGGGAGGCCAGTCACAGAGGCCCACTTAAGTTGGGGGAATGTTTGTTCCTTTACCTTGGGACTGCATTGCACCTGCATTGGTGCTGAAAGGTTGGTTAGGACTGGGCCCCAACAAAGTTGAAAACCTGGTTTTTCCTGGGGAGTACCACACCACCCAGAACATGTTCACACATCAGCAGTGAGCCAGAAGGCCTTCTGACCAGGAAACCTCTGTTAAATTTGATGTCATTTCAGCTTATTGCCTTCATCCAATATTTCACTTGCTGATCAATTTTTGGAAATTTAGATACCTTAGGTGTGATGTCAGAACCAGAAACTGCAGCACCAATCAGGCTGGTAAATGGTTCAAGTAACTGCAGTGGGAGAATTGAAGTATTCCATAATGGCCAATGGGGTACCATCTGTGATGACAACTGGAACATCAAGAATGCCAAAGTTGTATGCCAGCAGATGGGTTGTGGAGATGCAAGAGCAGCCCTACCTGGATCTTCCTTTGGCAGAGGAACTGGCCCCATCTGGCTGGATGATGTGCTATGCAAGGGGACAGAATTAGCCCTCAGTCAATGTCCAGCAAGAGCTTGGGGAGCACATAATTGTAATCATGGAGAAGATGCTGGTGTTCGCTGCTCAGGTAGGTTCTCAGATTACCAGAGGCTGGCTGAGATTCCTTCACAAGACAAATATCTATGTTCAGTTATTCTGTAGAAATCCATCCCATGCTTGTTATTATAGGGGATGCAACCGAATAAAAAGGTGAACATTTATTTATGTAAACAATATTGCTAACAATTAAGTCTGCATTTCACAATGACAAATGACTGTGCTTCCTCTCTTGATGGGTGTGTGTGGAAGCAAAGACTTACCACCTATTTTGGAGCCCTTGCTTAACTAGTTTAGAATTGCAAGGTCCAAGAACTGGCTCTGACAAACTCTGGAGGTGGTGATCAAGAATTAAACAGAAACTCTTTGCTAGCAGTCGACAAACACCTTGGCACAGAATCCATGCATATTTGAATAGGCAAAACTCTACCTTCTCTCCGTTTCATTTAAACATATTTCCAGGTATTCAACAATTTGCACAATGACACAATTTCTGCCATTTGGTTTACCTAGATGGAACTTCAGAGCCAGACCCTGCACTTGAGATCAGGCTGGTGAATGGTCCAAATAACTGCAGTGGGAGAGTTGAGCTGTTTCACAATGGACAGTGGGGCACTGTTTGTGATGATAAATGGGATATCACGGATGCCAGAGTTGTATGCCAGCAGATGGGTTGTGGAGCAGCAAAAGCAGCCCCTGTTGGAGCCCACTTTGGAAGAGGAGCTGGTCAGATCTGGCGAGATGATGTCCAGTGCACAGGGACAGAATCAGAGATTGGTCAATGCCCAGGAAGTCCTTGGGGAGCAAATAACTGCAATCATGGAGAAGATGCTGGTGTCGTCTGCTCAGGTAGGTTGACAAAGTTGATATAAAAGTTGATTGACACCCCTTCATTTAATCTATTCCTACAGTCCATATTTCTTCTGAACCTTCCTCTCCCATGGGGCCCTACCAATACACAATTATGCCAGCCAAAGATGGAACATTCTTTTCTCAAAATGTGGGCCTGCACTTCATTGTACTTTTATCATTGGTGGGGTGGTGGACAGAACATTCTCTGTGTACCTGTAATTCCTACCTGTCTGCTAGGGCCAGAATAATATAACAGCAGAAAATTAGTAAACCACCTGACCAAAGAAAGTCCTAATTTATCTAAATTCCATTCCAAATTGTTCTTCCATGTGTAGCTGCTTACTGACTAACCAGTTGTTGTTTTTTTTGTTTTGTTTTGTTTTTAAATTCCTGTTTACATAGGTGCAGCTTCAGAGTCAGACACCATGCTTGAAATCAGACTAGTGAACAGTTCAAGTAACTGTAGTGGGAGAGTTGAGTTGTTCCATAATGGCCAGTGGGGCACCGTGTGTGATGATAAATGGGATCTGCAGGATGCCAGTGTTGTGTGCCGGGAGATGGGTTGTGGAACAGCAACAGCAGCCCCAGCTAGAGCCCACTTTGGAAGAGGAACTGGTCCCATCTGGAGGGATGAGGTTCAATGCACAGGGACAGAATCTGCTCTCAGTCTGTGTCCAGCAAGACCTTGGGGAGCAAATGACTGCAATCATGGAGAAGATGCTGGTGTTGTCTGCTCAGGTAGGATCTTGAATTACTAGAGGCTGACTGGGGTTTCTTCACCAGATAAATATCCTATGTTCAGTTATTCTTCAGAAATATTTTCTCATGCTTGTTCTGTAGGAGTCACTGTATCATTGAGGTTTCTCTTTGGCAGCTCCTACTGGCCAATGTATAGCATTAAAGGAATCACTGCCCTACAACATGAATATGATTGGTTTGGACAGGTTTGGCCCAGATAAACACTCTTTTACTGCCAGGGTCCCTTGTAAGGCTGCCCAGCCCCAATGACCCTCAGAACCTCTCTTTATTGTGGCACTAGTGGGATAGGTTAGCCGAGAAAACACACCTGCTCTCTGGCCAGTAACCATCTACTTATGAAAACATCCTTTATTGGCTGAGCTTCATTTGACATCTGGGTTCCTGTTCCTATTGGACAATGCCAATTGTGGGAGGAGACATGTCCACCCATCACATGGTACTGTTATGCTTGGAGTGTAAGTGTGGAAGCTCAACGCATTAAAGGTGGCCCAGTGCCAGTCTAGGTTCTGCACACTATTCTTACATTGATGGCATTACACAATGTTTCAGCACTGAGATGCTCCTTTTCCGAGTCACTGCCAAGCATGAACTCTGTGCAACAGAAGGTGGCAGAAAATGCAAGAGCCCTGATTTAGAAGTTGTGAGCAACAAGTCCTAGGTTATAGTCATCAATTAGATATTTTGGAGCAAAGCAGGACCCAGAAGACCTCCCAGTTTGCAGGCCTTATTCTTCAAGTTTACTACAGCTATTTGCAGAACAGGTTGAGTCAGTAGACCTCCCAAACTGAAAACTCTGCTGTGTCTGAATTATTTCAGCTCTTTTGCTTTCATCCAATCCTTCACTTGCTAGCAACTTGCTGAAATTTGGTCACCCTAGGTGCAACACTGGTACCAGAAAGTGCAGTGCAGATCAGGCTGGTGAACAGTTCAAGTAACTGCAGTGGAAGAGTGGAAGTGTTCCATAATGGCCAATGGGGCACCATATGTGATGATAACTGGGATATCAATGAGGCCAGAGTTGTATGCCTGCAGATGGGATGTGGAACAGCAATAGCTGCCCCAGGTGGAGCTCGCTTTGGAAGTGGATTTGGCCCAATCTGGCTGGATGATGTCCACTGCACAGGAACAGAATCAGACTTCAGCCAATGTCCAGCCAGATCTTGGGGAATACATAACTGCAATCATAGAGAAGATGCTGCTGTTATCTGCTCAGGTGAGTTCATGAATTAGGAGAACTAAATCATTTAGTACTCAATCGTACTAAAGGCTGATTGAGATCCCTTCACCACATAAATTTCCAATGTTCGGTTATTCTTCAGAAATCAATTCCATGATTGTTGTAGGGGATACAAGAGGAGAAAATGAAAAGGTGAAACAATTCTTTCTGTAAACAATAGAGCTAATGGTTAAATCTGCATTTCACAATCTCAAATTTCTGTGCTTCCACTGTGGATGGGTGTCTGCAGAGGTTCACTGACTGAACTTTACCACTTATCTTGGAGCCCTGGCTTAACTGGTTTACTCCTGCAAGGTCCAAGAATGCCTCCAACACACTCTGGAGCAGTGATGAAAAGTTAAATAGAACCTCTTTCCTGGAAGCAGGCTAGCACCTCGGCACTGAGTTCATACATTTCTGAATAGGGGAAACTCAACATTCTTCCCTTTTCATGTAAACTTGTTTTCCAATATTCAACAATTTGCACAGTGATACACTTTCTGAAATTTGATTTACCTAGATGGAACTTCAGAGTCAGACGCTGCATTTCAGATCAGGCTGGTGAACAGTCCAAGTAACTGCAGTGGGAGAGTTGAAGTGTTACATAATGGCCAGTGGGGCACCATTTGTGATGGAAACTGGGATATCAAGGATGCCAGAACTGTATGTCAGCAGCTGGGCTGTGGAGAACCAAGATCAGCCCCAATTGGAGCCCACTTTGGAAGAGGGTCTGGTCCTGTCTGGCTGGATGATGTCCAATGCACGGGAACAGAATTAGCCCTTAGTGAATGCCCAGCAAAACCTTGGGGATCAAATAACTGCAATCATGGAAAAGATGCTGGTGTTGTCTGCTCTGGTAGGTTCATGAATGTAAAGAGGGTGACTGACACTTTGACAGATATGTTTGCTATGGTAAATTATTCCCCAGAAACTTCATCATGTGGGGCATTGTTGATGCAGTAGGATACAAAAATGGATGGAACTTTTGTTTCTGAAAATGGTAGAGCTAACCTTTATACCTGCATTTCACATTGGGCCCATCACAATGCATATTGTGTTTACATGTGAGTGTCCATGTGCACATATGTGTGTGTGTGTGTGTGTGTGTGTGTGTGTGTGTGTGTGTGTGGATGGTATGCTCTCCCTTTATCCCATATCTCTCAGCCCAGAAGCTGATTTCAAACTGGTGTGTGAGAGCAAGAGAGAGGAGAGACATTTGGGTCCAGGAGGCATTCGTGGGGGTGGATGGAGGGAGACTTAATTTTCATTTTCTGGGCTGCACAACACTGGGACACAAAGAGGAATGAGAAGTCAGGGTAGCCAAGATAGATTGGAACTGGCTTCCTTGTCCAACTCAGAAGGAGCAAACCATCCACTGGCCGAATAGATTGCCATATATATTTTTTTTTCAGTGTGCAAGGGAGGAGAGAAGGAGGAGCCTAATTGCAGAGAGGGGTTCTTGCTGTCTGGATACAAGCTCAGGGAGGGGGCAAAGCCTAGGGAATGAGTGAAGACAAATTGAGAATGAATGAATGTGCATTCTCCTTCACTACTATCCTCCACAGTCACCTTTAAGGAAGCCTCATTGACAGCAATGAGACAGCCCAATCTTATGCTTGTCTACTCAGAAGTATGTCTCACTGAATTCAATGGGACTTGCTCCCAGGTAACTATGCATCCTCCACAGTCACCTTTAAGGAAGCCTCATTGACAGCAATGAGACAGCCCAATCTTATGCTTGTCTACTCAGAAGTATGTCTCATTGAATTCAATGGGACTTGCTCCCAGGTAACTATGCATAGGGTTGCACCCTTAGCCTGCAATCCTAAACACACTTTTCTGGGAGTAAATCCCATTGAACATACTGGGGCTTACTTCTGAGTAGACATGGATAGGCTTGTGTTCGCCAGACTTCTAAGTACAGCTGCAAAAGATTGGGTTGTAAGCGTGCCAACTACTGCAGGCAGCGCACTCACCTGCCCGCCAGCCCACTGCTTCTGTCCCTTCACTTGCGCTGCCTCCTGCCTTGCTGATCTGGGGTGTCTCCTCCCTCCCTGTCGGTCTGTGCTCAGTGCTCTTTCTGAGAGTAGAATCAGGAGTCGTGATGTGAACAGGGTTTCGTGGCTGGGGTTCATAAGGAACCAATCAGCTCTTTCTGCACTGCTCCCCTCACTCGAAGAACAGCAGAGCTTTGTTTGCAGATGGGATGCAGACATAAGGGGAATGTTAAATGAGAAATCCAGCATGCACACACACCATGCTGGCAGCTCCTTTTTTTTCACAGAGCTGCCCCTGATTCATTTGCCAAAAGGGTTCTGACTCCAATCAAATGGACGAGTTCCCATGGTTGCCCATTAAGAGTCATGAATGGGTGGAGTCAAAGGAGATGGGCCAGGGCTAGACTCCAGTCAAGCTGTGGTCGATTAGCACATCCCTGCCATGTTCTGCCTGTTGGATGCAACATTATAATGTAAAAAGTAGCAGATTCATCTTTGATAATGTAATCGCTAGTACTGCCTTTCATACCAGCACCTTTACACTGCTTGCTCTGTGTATGTATGATTCATTACTCCTGTAAGAGTGGCAGGGATAATGCATAGTGTTCTCTTGCATCAACCATGTGGTGCATAGTTGATGCAAAAAGAAACAATGAGAAGATGGAACATTTTTTTTCTGAAAAAAAAGCAGAACTAACCTTTATACCTGCATTTCAAGTGGTGACAATCCAAGTGCTTGTTCTGTGTCCGTCTGTGTGTTCTTGATAATATTCATGGTGACAAATGAAGCGTGAACAGAACGGTGAGAAGTGGTGGAACAAGCAATATGGTGTTCTCAGATGTTAAAGCACAGCAGAAACACAGGGAGGAAGGCAGCCCTTAAAACAGCAGACTTGCACCCCAGCATTGTCAGAAGGTCTCCTGAATTTTTGTTGAAATTTCATTAAAGCTGGTTTGTCCCCATATAGCATGTATTGATACACTTCCTGAAATACGATTTCCCTAGGTGCAACTTCAGAGTCAGATGCTTCATTTCAGATCAGGCTCATGAGTGGTCCAAATAACTGCAGTGGAAGAGTTGAAGTGTTCCATGATGGCCAGTGGGGCACCGTTTGTGATGATCAATGGGACATGAAGGAAGCCAGAGTTGTATGCCAGCAGACGGGTTGTGGAGCAGCAAAAGCAGCCCCAGTTGGAGCCCACTTTGGAAGAGGAGATGGTCCCATCTGGCTGGATGATGTCCACTGCACAGGGTCAGAATCAACCCTCAGCCAATGTCTAGCAAAACCTTGGGGATCAAATAACTGCAACCATGGAGAAGATGCTGGCGTTGTCTGCTCAGGTAGGTTGATGATGTTATACAGTAGAAGCTGATTATTTCACCTAATAGACCTCAGTGGCTGATATTTCTTCTGCATGTTCCTTTCTGAAAATGCAATAATCGACTTTTAATACTACAGTTCAGCTAAGACAGTTACAGTCCTTTTTCTACTTGAGAGTGTGGCCTGCATTTCATTGTTCTAGTTCCAGTGGCGGGATGGTGCAGTTTGACCCAGGGAGTTGCTCCTCCTCTGCCTTGCTTCTTGACAGAGATAGGAGCATACTCCAGAGGTCACGGCATCACTGAGGCTTCTCGAAGGAAGCTCCCCCTGATGGGTGTGGAAGGCAAAAGGTGCCACCTTTGCCCACCAACAATCAAAGTATAATTCAAGTGCAGAGCACTGAATGGGGATCATGTATCCTGTGGATACAGCTCCCCACACCTTCTATTATGGCACCAGTGATCGTGGAAGCTAGCCAAGAGTGTTGCATTTCCACTCTGTCACCTCAGGGCCCTGGACCCCACCTATACATGGGGAAATCATTACAAGCACCTCCAACATTGGGGGCATCTAGGGGTTCCCAGTGCCACTGCAACACAGCCCCAAAGTAAGGGCACAAAGATTCCCTTGCCTTGCCTTGACTTTTTTTTTTTAATTTTATTCTATTACATAAACAGAACAAAACACAAACACAAAAAAGAGAGTGTATTACATTGATACATGCTTATGAGTTACTTAAAAAAAGGGGAAAAAATTTATACATATACACGACCAGAGTATCTGCATATCAACAGTTCTTGCAGCTCATGTTATTATATCTAGGAATGGCCTCCAGATATCTTCAAATATATCCATACGCCTTGCCTTGTCTTGAGCAGGCCTCCATGATTGAACCTCATTGCCGAATGCAATTGATGCCCCGTTGGCACATCAGCATCAGTGCTGGAAAGTTGGATAGGACTGAGCCCTAGGTAGGATGGAAGGATGCAGTGCTGCCAAGCATGCCTGGAGTGTGTGTGTCTGTGTGGGAAGTTAAGCACACCATGCACAGGAAGTGCAAGACTTTCTCTGAATGCATACTATTCCTATCTCTGTGCTAGTGCCAGATTAACACACCAGTATGACATCAGTAGAACAAAATTTGATCTCTAATTTTCATTCCAGATTGTTCTTCCACATGCACTTGCTTACTAAACATTCTTTTCTTTTTTAATTCTAATTTAATTTTAATTTAATTCTAATTTAATTCTAATTTAATTTTACATAGGTGAAACTTCAGAGTCAGGCACTGTGCTTGAGATCAGACTAGTGAACAGTTCAAGTAACTGCAGTGGGAGAGTTGAGCTGTTCCATAATGGCCAGTGGGGCACAGTTTGTGATGATAAATGGGATATGCAGGAAGCCAGTGTTGTGTGCCGGGAGATGGGTTGTGGAACAGCAACAGCAGCCCCAGTTGGAGCCCACTTTGGAGAAGGATCTGGTCCCATCTGGCGGGATGAGGTCCAATGCATAGGGACAGAAACATCTCTCAGTCTGTGTCCAGCAAGACCTTGGGGAGCAAATGACTGCAATCACAGAGAAGATGCTGGCGTTGTCTGCTCAGGTAAGTACTTGAATTTCTAGAGGCGGATTGAGATTTCTTCACCAGATAAATGTCCCATATTCAGTTCTTCAGGAATTTTTCTCATGCTTGTTGTATAGGAGATGCAAGACGATAGAAGGAAAAGATGAAACATTCCTTTCTGTAAACAAAAGAGTTGAGAAATAAGTTTGCATTTTACACTGGGACTTAGAGGATGTGTTGCAGTGAGCTAGCAGCCCAATGCTCAGCGTGACTATCTCCCAAGGCCAGACCGCAGTACTCCCGGGAATGAAGACGACACACGGCAGATGTCCTCCACCAAATGTCCTTTACTATGTACAGTATATACAGATCAAGGCAGACTTGTTAAGCAAACAGTTAAGCACGCGAGTCACGAAACACACTGATGTAGCCTTCGGCACAAAATCCACTCTGCATCTTCCACACGGGAGCTTGCCCTGGCTGGAGTATATACTCGCTTCTGGCTGATGAGCCATTATCAGAGCGAGCCATTATCTGCTGATGTGCTGAGTCATTGTGGGGTGACATACCAGGTGACAGTCCCTGCTGCCTTGGTGTTGCATCAGCCACTCCCATGATGCTATGCTCAGTCAGGCCAAGACATCAGGGCCTGGTTCTATCCAGCCTGCAAATTACCAGCAGGCCTGGGGATGCTATCTTAACAGGATGCTTTCTCTGTGGATGGCTGTTTGTAGGTTCAGTAACCCCCTTTTCCCCCTTATCATTGAACTCTGACTTAACTGCTTCAGGACTCCAAGGTCCAAGGGCTGGCTCCAACACATTCTTTAGATGGAGACTGCAGTTCTAGCCACACTTACCTGGAGTAGGCTTCACTGACTATAATGGGACTTACTTCTGAGTAGACATGCAGCTGATTGGTCTCTACTTCTACTAACCCACAAGGAGATCAGTGTCCTTGCATGATTTTCTGAAATGGGTATGTTATAAGCTAGGGGTCATATTTCTTTCAAACTTGTGGTGCCTGGTTGATGCAAGAGGCAACAAAATTGAAGATGGAGCATTCCCTCCTGGTAACAGCACAGCTAGTCTTTGACTGCTTTTCACTCTGGGAGTGTGAGAGTGCTCTGTGTGCATGTTTTTGTATGTATGGAAATGTGCTTTGCTGTTTTTAGTAGCAGTAGCAGGAGAGGTGCATGCTGCATGAGGGAGTAGTTCGGTCTGTGTGCCTGAAATCTCATCTAGGCAAGATGTGGGCCCCAGTAGATCACTTTATCAATGAGGTTCCTCTTTGGCTGCTCATACTAGCCAATGTATAGCATTTGACGAATCACTGCCATCCATCATTATTATTATGGGAAAAATTTTGGCCAGATAAGCACTCCCTGACTGCCAGTATCCCTTGTAAGGCTACCCAGCCCCAATGACCCTCAGAATGTCTCTTTATTGTGGCACTAGTGGGATAGGTTAGCCGAGAAAACACACCTGCTCTCTGCCCAGTAGTCAACTACATATGAAAACATCTTTTATTGACTGTGCCTCATTTGACATCTGGGTACCTGTTCCTATTGGACAATGACCATTGTGGGAGGAGACATCTCTACCTATCACATGCTATTGTTACGCTTGGAGTGTGAGTGTGGAAACCCAATGCATTAAAGGTGGCCCAGTACCAGTCTAGGTTCTACACACCATTCTTAGATCGATGGCATTACACAGTGTTTCGGCACTGCAATGCTTCTGTGTCGCTGTCAAGAATTACCTCTGTACAACAGAAGGTGGCAGAAAATGCAAGAGCCCTGATTTAGAAGATGTGAGCCACAAGTCCTAGGATATAACCACCAACTAGATATTTTGGAGCAAAGCAGGACCCAGAAGACCTTCCAGGTTGCAGGCCTGATCCTTCAAGAGTCCTACAGGCATATGTGGAGCAGGTTGGCACTGAGTTGGTAGGCCTCCCAAACTGAAAACTCTGCTTTATATGAATTGTGTTTCAGCTTTTTTTGCTTTCATCCAATCTTTCACTTGCTGGCCAGTTTTCTGAAATTTGGTCACCCTATTTGATCAGGTGCGACGCTGGAACCAGAAAGTGCAGTGCAGATCAGGCTGGTGAACAGCTCAAGTAACTGCAGTGGGAGAGTGGAAGTGTTCCATAAAGGCCAATGGGGCACCATATGTGATGACAACTGGGACATCAAGGAAGCCAGAGTTGTATGTCAGCAAATGGGTTGTGAAGAAGCAAGAGCAGCTCCAGTTCGAGCCTACTTTGGAAGAGGAACTGGTACCATTTGGTTGGATGATGTCCAATGCACAGGTTCAGAATCAGACCTCAGCCAATGTCCAGCAAGTCCTTGGGGTGTGAATGATTGCAATCATGGAGAAGATGCTGGTGTTATCTGCTCTGGTACGTTGACTAGTGAATAGAGGTTGACTGACATACCTGATTAATTTCTTATCATCATATGCCCTCTGAGCCTACATCCCCATGTCGTGCCTAGTGGATGCAAAAATATGCAAATAATGGCCTAATCCTAAAGGACGTGTCCACTGACGGAACAAGTGTTCCCACCAGCACAGACTGCCTTATGTCAGTCTTAAAACAGTCTCTGGCAGTGCGTGAAGCTGTGTGCTTCCAGAGATTTGGAGGGGGTGTTGCAGTTGCCTCACATATGGTGACAGCTCAAGATTGGCCCACTGTCCCAGGTAAGGTGGTCAAGGAGGCCAGATGGGACAGGGAGGAGAGAATGAGGGGAGAGGGAGGTTGGAACTGGATGGTGACAGGGCCAGGAGGAGGGTGGATTGGTTCCAGGAAGGAGGAGGGCAGCACAGAGCACAGAATCCAATCCTCCTTCCTGGATCTGACCCTGTGGCCCGTCCATACGAACCTGAATCAGCAATTTCAGTTACCACTGCGTAAGGGTACAAATGTTCCCTTACCCATAGGAGACATCCATGACTGCCCCCTGCCACCATTTGATGCAGTACAAGGCTCTTTAGGGTAGCTACGTGAGCTGGAAGGGGAAGAATAGGATAAGGCTGTAAAACATGGAACATTCCTTTCTCAAGATCGAGAACCAAACTTAACAATATTTCGCAGTTGAACTTGTATAGTATGTATGTATGTATGATATGTATATGGGAGCAGCGTATCATGGGTGTCTCAGCGAGGGAGTTTGTTTCAGAGCCTTCAGGAAAGAGGATCCAGCATTGTTCTCACCACTCACAGCTCCATGGTGTTACAAAGTGGTTCAGCATGGGTCCTGTTCATTTATCACCGGACATGCTTTTGACATCTGTATGATGTGCGTACCTTGAATATTTGTTGCGTGTGGAGGGACTAATAGTGCAGCGCCATGGAGTGGCATGTAATAATACAATAATGAACAGGGGGCGCTCACTACGAAAAGCAAAGTAATATGTCTAGGAATCACTCACATACCTAGAATGGAAGCCTAAGCAGTTCCTAAGTAGAAAGTGGAAAAAAGAGGAAATCTTTTCAAAGTGAAAAGAAGTGCGTAATGGTGCAAATAGAGGAGGAGAAAAGAAGAAGGAGCAGTATGTATGGAAATCAGGAGGGCAGGGCCTAGGAGAGGGGGGCAAAGAGGGTAATTTGTACCCAGGCCCAGCGTCAAAAAGGGGCCCTGAGAGCCAAAGGAGGGGGCCCAGAAATTTCCTGGGATCTTACTTTTCTCCAGTCTGTTCAGACTTGTTGCCTTCATGGGATGCTGGGGACACTATCACAAGCATGCAGCTGCAGTTACTGGCAAACCATATACAGGTTGAGCCTCATTATTCGCGTGGGTTCCATTCCAAGCACTCACATGGATGGCAAAAAACACACTATAGCAAATCAATTAAAAAAACAAAGTTTCTTTGCTCCAGAGATTTAAAAACAGCCATGCTGACCTTTAGGATGTAAGATAAGAGTCATTAAAAGTCATCAATCCTCCTCCAATCACAAAGGTGGTTCACTCAGCCCCTCCCTTCACCAATGCAAAGTGATCACCTTTCTTTCCAGTGCTAAGGGGGAAGGGAGGGGTCTGCTGGGGAGAGAAGGACTGATGGATAGCCAGCCAGCTGCCCCCCCCCCTCTCATAATAAGGAGGCTATTGTTAAATGACTGTTCAGTTTTTAAAACTGATTTTAAAGGGATGCATTTTTCCCCTTCTCCAGGGATCAGCACATTCCTTCTCATTTGCAGTGGCCATTCGTGTTGAGTCAGATCCGTGTGTAAAAAATCCGTGTATAAATAGGCTGGACCTGCATGCTTAGGAGTGTGTTTGGTTCTCCATATTACTGTATCTATCTGGCGATGCCACATGGGTGGGTAGACCAGGGCTCAGAAGACTTTTCCAGCTGTCTCCACCCTCCCCCCATCCTGTTTTGCCCGTCCCTGCCCCCATTCTGTTTGCCCATCACCACCCTCCCCCGCTCTGTTTCACCCCTCTCCCTTTGCAAAGGGGCCCCAAAGAAATCTTGTACCTCCTGATAAAATTCTTCTCAGAGGCCCTGCAGGAGGGTTATCCTGGGAAATTGAGGGTTCCCAAAAGCTAACTAGCAAAAATGAAGCTTGGATGAGGAGAAGCTCATGAAGTCTAATGCCTGTCAGTCAGAACACAAAAGGCTGTATTTTGTACCAGAGGTAGTTTCTCAAGGGTCTTCAAGGGTAGCCCCCCCCCATGTCCAGATCCACCTGATACAGGAGAATCTGCGTAAGCTGGATGAAAGGACACTGACTAGAGGTACCATATAGACATTGAGAGCAAAGCTAGATATAATTAGTCCTCCAAAGCTGCAAACCTGATCCATCTAGGGCAGTATAACCACATTCACATCAAGCTGACTGGCAGTAGACCTGATCAGGAAAACTCTTGTCTCATTTGAATTGCATCCCAGCTTCTTGATCCATGTCCAGCTGTTCACTTGTGAACATATTCTTTGAAATTTGGTTTCCCTAGGCATGGCATCAGAATTAGTACCTACAGTGCAGCTCAGGCTGGTGAATGGTCTAAGCAACTGCAGTGGGAGAGTTGAAGTGTTCCATAACGGCCAGTGGGGCACCATTTGTGATGATAACTGGGACATCAAGGATGCCAGAATTGTGTGCCAAGAGACAGGTTGTGGAGATGCAAAAACAGCCGTGGTTGGAGCCCAGTTTGGAAGAGGATCTGGTCCCATCTGGCTGAATGATGTCCAATGCACAGGGACAGAATCAACTCTCAGTCAATGCCCAGCAAAACCTTGGGGAGCAAATAACTGCAATCATGGAAAAGATGCTGGTGCTATCTGCTCTGGTAGGTTAATAATTGTAGAAAGGGTGACTGACATTTTGACATATACATTTTATGGTCAATTATTCTTCAGAAATTTCACCATCATGTGGTACATTGTTGAAGCAGTGAGATACAAAGAATGGATGAATTTTGTTTCTGAAAATGGTAGGTTGCATTTCACATTGAGACCATAACAATGCATGTTCCTTGTACATGTGATGTTAATGCGCATGTGTGTGTGTGTGTGTGTGTGTGTGTGTGTGTGTGTGTGTGTGTGGAGGGTATGCTGCCCTCCTTCCCCTTTATCCCATGTCTTTCAACCCTGAACTAGGAAGTCCAAGAACAACCATTAACCCGCTCTGATTAATTCTACTATTCCTCAAAGAGATGAGTGTCTTCACGTGAGTTGTTCATAAGGTATGATGGGAGCCAGGTCAGTCTTCTGAACCCTCACCCTATGTACCACAGATGGGCAACTTGAGTCACCAAAAACACATTTTTGGTGATTTGTGTGGACTCAAGTTCTGCATGTTTTGGAACCAGAAGTGACTTGGGAGGAAATGGGGATTCCACTCCCCTTGGTGTCTATGTGTGTGCGCTTGCTTACATTTTTTTTTTTTTTTTTTTTTTTTTTGCCTTCTGCAACACCCTGAAGTACTTTGTGGGAGATCCCTGAATCTCAGGAGATTGCCTGAGAGCAAGAGAGAGGAGAGTAGTTTGGCTCCAGGAGGCAGGGGAGGAGGGAGGAAAGGAGGCTTAATTTTCATTTTTGGAGCTGCACATGGCTGGGACACAAGGATGAATGAGAAGAGGGTGGTGCAGCCAGGACAGGGGGGAATGGACTTTCTTGCCCATCTAAAAAGGAGCGGACAATCCATTGGCTGAGCAGATGGCCATATATTTTTCGGTGGACGTGGGAGGGAAGAAAGAGGAGCCCAATGGAATGGAGGGAGTTCTTGCTGCCTGGGTACAAGCCCAGGGAAGGGCAAAGGCTATGTTGCAATGAATACTCCACTCACCAGTATCATCCACAATCACCTATGAGGAAGCCCCATTGACAGCAGTGAGACTTCTAAGTACAGCTGCAAAGGATTGGGTCATAAGCCTGCCAGCTGCTGTGGATGACGCATCTGCCTGCCCACCCACCACTTCTGTCCCCTTACTTGTGCTGCCCGTCCCCTCCGGCCTTGCTGAGCTGGGGCACTTCCTCTCTCCGTGCCTCCCTCCCTGCTCCCTATAGGTTCATTAGTGCTTGGTGCTCGTTCTGAGGGCAGAATTGGAGTCATGATGTGAACAGGGGTTCGTGGCTGGGGTGCATAAGGAACCGATCGGTGCTTTCGCTCACTTGAAGCACAGCTTTGTTTACAGAGCTGCCTCTTATTCATTTGCTGAAAAGATTCTGACTCCAATCAAATGGAGTCCCAAAAATGCTCTGGACGAATCCCCATGGTCTCCCATTGAGACTTGTGCACAAGTTAAGTTAAAAGGGGACAGGGCTAAACTCAAGTCTATCTGCGGTGGATTGGCACATCCCTGCTACGTTCTGCCTGTTAGATGCAAATGTATAATGTAAAAAGTAGAAGATTCATCTTAGATAATGAAGTAGCTAGTAGTGCCTTTCATACCATGATTTATTACTCCAGTAAAGGTGGCAGGGATAGTGCATGTCCTCTAAGAGAATTGAGAAGATGCTGGTGCTCTCTTGCATCAACCACGTGGTGCATCGTTGATGTGAACAGAAACAAAAGAAGGATAGAACATTTGTTTCTGAAAATAGTACAACTGTTTTCACCTGCATTTTCTGCTGTTACAATCCAAGTGCTTGTTCTATGTGTATGTGTGTGTTCCTGATAACGTCCATGGTGACAAATGAAGCATCAACAGAACCTCAAAAGGAACAAGCAATATGGCATTCTTACCAGATGTTAAAGGACAGCAGAAGCACAAAGAGGGAAGGAGCAGGATGTCACCTCAGGATTGTCAGTAGGCCTCCTGATGTGGGAACTGCTGTTGTGTCTGAATTTCATTGCAGCTTGTCTGCCGCCATCCAACCCTTCATGTATTGACCCACTCCCTGAAATATGATTTCCCTAGGTGCGACTTCAGAGTCAGGTGCTTCATTTCAGATCAGGCTCGTGAGTGGTCCAAATAACTGCAGCGGGAGAGTTGAAGTATTCCACAACAGCCAGTGGGGCACCATTTGTGATGATCACTGGGACATGAAGGAAGCCAGAGTTGTATGCCAGCAGATGGGTTGTGGAGCAGCAGGAGCAGCCCCAGTTGGAGCCCACTTTGGAAGAGGAGATGGTCCCATCTGGCTGGATGATGTCCACTGCAAAGGGTCAGAATCAAGCCTCAGCCAATGTCTAGCAAGACCTTGGGGATCAAACAACTGCAACCATGGAGAAGATGCTGGCGTTGTCTGCTCAGGTGGGTTGATGATGTTATACAGTAGAAGCTGATTGAGATTATTTCACCTAATATATGTCAGTGGCTGATATTTCTTCTGAAAGCTCCTCCACCATTGGAGCCTGGTGATTACAAAAGTATGGAGCCAACAGTGGAACATTCCTCTCTGAAAATGGAGTAATCAACTTTTAATACTATATTTCGCTAAGTCCTTTTGTCTACTTGAGATAATAGCTTTATTAAGAGCTTATAAATATATAAATAAATAACTTATTAAAAACGTATTAACAAACAAACAAATAAATAAGAAGTTAAGTTAGTTAACCCTAAAAATGCATTGAACCAGGGAAGCAAAGAAGATAAGAGTACAGCTAGGCTGCACTCCTATCCACACTTTCCTGGGAACAAGCTCCATAGAACACAATGCAATTTACTTCTAAATAGACATGCATAGGATTGCACAATTATTTAGCAATGTCCAATTGTACAACAGGGATTATCTCTCTGTTATCACCACCACAACAGATTTTGGTGCCTCACGGTGCCTTACAGTCATATACCTTCTTAAAAATGATATCTGAACTGGTCCTAAGACATATCCAATAAGATGGGAAATGAAGGATCTTGAAATAAACATATGGTCTGTATTCCATGATCAAATCCAAATTTGAGCAAAAGCAAGCAACTCGTTATTCTGTAGGGCTCTGAAATATAGTACAGAGTCATGTATTCCAGAAAGAAAAGAAAGGAACTCTGACAACAAAAAACAAGCACCATACATAAGCACCATATAGATCAAAAGTATTAATAAGCTGAGTAGCAGAAACCGCAAGACTCATTTTGAAAGCAGTTATTTTCTTTTCTCCCATGAACCCCCTTTTCTGAGAAGGAAGGGACTTTGCTGAGCAAAGAAGCCCTTGACTGCCCTCCCACAGAGAGTGGCTGTGGGGCTCCTTTACTTCAGGAGAGAATAAGGCAAAACTTGTGGTCCTACTTGCTCCTCTGGTTGCTTGCAAAGGGCTTAGAAAGTTTACTCAGCTCCCTCCAGTAGGCAAGGAAGAAGGGGGTGGATGCTTGTTCACAAGGCATTGTGATCCCTCAGAGAAATATTTTTCTGTCTTGGAAGCATCCTAATGCAGGGGAAGGGAGTCATAGGTGCCAGGAGTGAGGCAAAAAGACACTCTGTTCATGCCTAGAGGAACAGCTTGCATTTTGATTTTGCACATTCTGCTGAAGACTGAGGCAGTCCTATCCACACTTACCTGGGAGTAGGCCCCACTGACTATAATGGGACTTACTTCTGAGTAGACATGCATAGGATTGGGCTCTAAGTCACTGGGTGATTGCATAGCTGAGTTAGAAAGTCAGTCAAGAAAAATCTAGGCATGCATTCTAATTTACACATAGTGACCTTAAGCAGCCTGGGAATCATTCAGTTGGTCAATCAGTGGGTCTGCAAAGGATCTCCCAGCAACCCCCTGTTAGGTGGAACAAGTAGCCTCTTTCTGCCTATCCCCCCCACCACCACTAATGCAACAGCTGTTCATCAGTAGTTGGGGAGTAATTAATAATCCAGGAGTGTGGGCAGCTTAGCTCATGATTGGCATGATCTAGTCTTCATCATCCTGCAACCCAGTTCTGTTGAGAGCAAACAGAGAGTTCTGCCGTTGCTTTTAAATGGATTGTGTCCTAAACTTGAAGGGAAGTGCAATTTTGCACACAGCAGGATAAGAAAAAAATTCTCCAGGAGGAGAAGCAGCATGACTCAAGGTGGGGGGGGGGCACCTTGGCTTCTTCTCATTGATTGTGTGTGTTTGAGAGAAGTACTGTGTGGGGCAAGCAAGCAAAGCAGGAGAGAGATAGAACAAAGAATTGCTGGTGGGGAGAGAGGCCAGAAGGCAAAAATATGGGAAGGGGAGGGGAGAGCTGAACCTGTCCTGAACAAAGCACTACTATAGCATCAAAGTTCTTTTGAACTTTTGGGTGCAGCCCGCACAGTGGCGTCACTAGGATTCGTGTCACCCGGTGCGGGAGGCCTGCGTGTCACCTCATGTAGTGGGCGTGGCAACACCCCAGGTGGTGAGTGTGGTGATGTGCCATTGCCCCGCCCCACTGGTTTTTTGGCTGTACCTTTTGTTAGAACACAGATATTTCAATGTGGTTTGTTTCATTGCATTCTGCAAGAAATTACACATTGATTGATATATAACATGATGGTATTATTCCTCCAAATTCTGATTTTAGCGATTTTGAAAACTTGTAGAGTCACACACACACACACACACCCCTCTGTGTCAACTTACTAACAACTTACTGCAGCAGTTCTCAAACTTTTAGCACTGGGACACACTTTTTATTAGAATGACAATCTATCCAGGACCCACTAAAAGTGATGTCATGGCCAGAAGTGACATCATCAAGCAAATTAAAATAAATAATTATAAATAATTAAATTAAAATAAAAGAAATAATTAAATAAGGGAGAGCCAGCCCTGTTCCACCAAGTGAATCTACTCTGAAGTAAGTCCTATTGTGGTCAATGGGGCTTACTCTCAGGAAAGTGTGGGTAGGATTGCAGCCTCTGAGCCCAATCCTATGCATGTCTACTCAGAAGTAAGTCCCATAGTGGTCAATGGAGCTTACTCTGTTGTCTGCCTGCAGTAACAACCCCCCAAAAAGAACCAGTGAGATTTCCAGCCCTCCCCGGTGCCCAGTTTAAAGTTCTTCTATTTCAGGCATATCAAGATAAAGACCCACCTGGCTTTACAAGTGCAAAACAGAAAACATGCCCTTACCAGCTCAAGCCTCTTTTTTGTCCTTCTTAGTGGGAGGGGGGGAAGCTGCCTTCTGGTGCATTTGTTGCACTCCAGCTCCATCGGATTGGGACCATTCTGGTGTCCTCACATTCCCTTTGCCTGGCCTGACCACCAGCCAAGGCATGCTTGCCTACTCACAAGTAAATGCGACCATGAGGCTGCTCCGCTTTCCATAGGGCTCAATAGGCTCGCAGCTGGGAGGGGGGACCTCCTTCTCGGGTGTTTTGGGGGCTGCATTCATTGGATCAGGAACATTCTGATGTGCTTGGAGCCCTCTCAGCCTGCCCTTTCCGACGGACTAAGGCATGTTTGCCTACTCGTGAGTAAACGTGACCACGTGGCTTTGATTCAGGCTCAATAAACTCACAGCTGGGAGGGAGGGACATTCTCTGGTGTTTTTTGGAGGCTGTATTCTTTGGATCAGGACCATTCTGGTGTCGTTGGATTCCTCTCAGCCTGCTCTTTCCGCTAGACTAGGCAAGTACACCTTCTCATGAGTAAACGCGAGATATGGCTCACTTTCACTTTCCATAGGGATCAATTCATTTTTTCTTTACGGTTTTTTAACCATAACTTTTGAAGGAAAGGAGCAATTTCACTCCTGTGTTTTGCATTGCATTCCGCTGGACATTCCGCATCCAACGGTTTAAGGCATGACGGGGTAGCTTCCTAAAGCCACAATTTTAGTCCGTCACCCCCCGCTGGCGCGTCACCCCCTAGTGACTCCAATGAGCCCACACCATGTGCTGCTGGAGGTCCAACTACCTGGGCTGAATGAAGCTGAAAGGGGAAGAGGCGCTCTGGAGCCAGGCAAGTCATGCGTGCTGCCTTTAGCTTCCTACAAGGGCTTGCTCACGCTAGGCAGCCACTGAAGCCGGCTTGGAGCCTTGCTGCCTGGAAGTCAATGCTATCTTGCAAATGATCTGCCAGCCTAGTGCAGGACCTGTAATGGGAGTGGCCTCAATTTTGGGAAGTCACCTTAAGGCTGGGCATGAACACACCAGTATGACGTCACTAGAACAAAATTGTGTCTAACCTAATTTTCATTCCAGATTGTTCTTCTACGTGCGGCTGCTTACTGACCAAACATTAAAAATAAATAAATCTGATTTACGTAGGTGCAACTTCAGAGTCAGGCACTGCGCTTGAGATCAGACTAGTGAATGGTTCAAGTAACTGCAGTGGGAGAGTTGAACTGTTCCATAATGGCCAGTGGGGCACCGTGTGTGATGACAAATGGGATATGCAGGAAGCCAGTGTTGTGTGCCGGGAGATGAGTTGTGGAACAGCAACAGCAGCCCCAGTTGGAGCTCACTTTGGAAGAGGAACTGGTCCCATCTGGAGGGATGAGGTCCAATGCAGAGGAACCGAATCAGCTCTCAGTCTATGTCCAGCAAGACCTTGGGGAGCAAATGACTGCAATCATGGAGAAGATGCTGGTGTTGTCTGCTCAGGTAGGATCTTGAATTACTAGAGGCTGACTGGGGTTTCTTCACCAGATAAACGTCCTATGTTCAGTTATTCTTCAGAAATATTTTCTCATGCTTGTTCTGTAGGAGTCACTGTATCATTGAGGTTTCTCTTTGGCAGCTCCTACCGGACAATGAATAGTATTAGAGGAATCACTGCCCTACAACATGAGTATGATTGGTTTGGACAGGTTTGGCCCAGATAAACACTCCCTTACTGCCAGTGTCCCTTGTAAGGCTGCCCAGCCCCAATGACCCTCAGAACCTCTCTTTATTGTGGCACTAGTGGGATAGGTTAGCCGAGAAAACACACCTGCTCTCTACTCAGTAACCATCTACATATGAAAACATCCTTTATTGGCTGAGCTTCATTTGACATCTGGGTTCCTGTTCCTATTCAACAATGCCAATTGTGGGAGGAGACATGTCTACCCATCACATGGTACTGTTATGCTTGGAGTGTAAGTGTGGAAGCTCAACGCATTAAAGGTGGCCCAGTGCCAATCTAGGTTCTACACACCATTCTTAGATTAATGGCATTACACAGTGTTTCAGCACTGAGATGCTCCTTTTCTGAGTCACTGCCAAGTATGAACTCTGTGCAACAGAAGGTGGCAGAAAATGCAAGAGCCCCGATTTAGAAGTTGTGAGCAACACGTCCTAGGTTATAGTCATCAATTAGATATTTAAGCAGGACCCAGAAGACCTCCCAGTTTGCAGGCCTTATTCTTCAAGTTTACTACAGCTATTTGCAGAACAGGTTGAGACTGAGTCAGTAGACCTCCCAAACTGAAAACTCTGCTGTGTCTGAATTATTTCAGCTCTTTTGCTTTCATCCAAGCCTTCACTTGCTGGCAACTTTCTGAAATTTGGTCACCCTAGGTGCAACACTGGTACCAGAAAGTGCAGTGCAGATCAGACTGGTGAACAGTTCAAGTAACTGCAGTGGAAGAGTGGAAGTGTTCCATAATGGCCAATGGGGCACCATTTGTGATGATAACTGGGATATCAATGAGGCCAGAGTTGTATGCCTGCAGATGGGATGTGGAACAGCAATAGCAGCCCCAGGTGGAGCTCGCTTTGGAAGTGGATTTGGCCCCATCTGGCTGGATGATGTCCACTGCACAGGAACAGAATCAGACTTCAGTCAATGTCCAGCCAGATCTTGGGGAATACATAACTGCAATCATAGAGAAGATGCTGCTGTTATCTGCTCAGGTGGGTTCATGAATTACTAAAGGCTGATTGAGATCCCTTCACCATATAATTTCCCAATGTTTGATTATTCTTCAGAAATCAGTTCCATGATTGTTGTAGGGGATACAAGAGGAGAAAATGAAAAGGTGAAACAATTCTTTCTGTAAACAACAGAGCTAATGGTTTAATCTGCCTTTCACAATGTCAAATTTCTGTGCTTCCACTGTGGATGGGTGTCTGCAGAGGTTCACTGACTGAACTTTACCACTTATCTTGGAGCCCTGGCTTAACTGGTTTACACCTGCAAGGTCCAAGAATGCCTCCAACACACTCTGGAGCAGTGATGAAAAGTTAAATGGAACCTCTTTCCTGGAAGCAGGCTAGCACCTCGGCACTGAGTTCATACATTTCTGAATAGGAAAAACTCTACCATTTCCCCTTTACATTTAAACTTGTTTTCCCTTATTCAGCAATATGCACAGTGACACACTCTCTGAAATTTGATTTACCTAGATGGGACTTCAGAGTCAGACCCTGAATTTGAGATCAGGCTGGTGGACGGTTCAAGTAACTGCAGTGGGAGAGTGGAAGTGTTCCATAATGGCCAGTGGGGCACCATTTGTGATGATATCTGGGACATCAAGGATGCCAGAATTGTATGTCAGCAGCTGGGCTGTGGAGAGGCAAGATCAGCCCCAGTTGGAGCCCGGTTTGGAAGAGGATCTGGTCCCATCTGGCTGGATTCAGTCCAGTGCACAGGGACAGAAACAGCTCTCAGTCAATGCCCAGCAAAACCTTGGGGATCACATAACTGCCATCATGGAGAAGATGCTGGTGTAGTATGCTCAGGTAGGTTCATTTAAAGTATCTGTCAACGTGTCATGCACCCTCTTTACATTTCCTATGGTCAGTTAGTCTTCAGAAACTTCACCATTATGTAGTGTATTGTTGATGCAGTAGGATGCAAAAAAGGATGGACCTTTTATTTCTCAAAATGGCAGAGCTAACCTTTATACCTGCATTTCACATTGGGACCACTATGTGTTCTGTGTGCATATGTGTGTTCAAGTGCACATATATGTGAGTGTGTAGAGGATGTGGAGCCCAAAATGGGTGGAGCCCATTTTGGATCTGGTCCCATCTGGCTGGATGATGTCCAATGCACAGGGACAGAAGCAGCCTTCAGCCAATGTCCAGGTAGACCTTGGGGAGCAAATGACTGCAATCATGGAGAAGATGCTGCTTTTATCTGCTCAGGTAGCTTCTTGAATTACTAAAGTCTGATTGAGATTTCTTTACCAGATAAATTTCCTGTATTCGCTTATTCTTCAGAAATCTGTTCCATGATTGCTGTGGGGGATGCAAGAGTTTGAAATGAAAAAGTGGAACAATTCTTTCTGTAAACAATAGAGCTAATGGTTCACAGTGACAAATGATTGTGCTTCCATTGTGTATGGGTGGCTGCTGAAGCAGAGTTTTGCTAACCAATATTGCCACTTATCTTGGAGCCCTGGCTTAAGTGATTTATACCTGCCTGGTCCAAGAATGCCTCCAACACACTCTGGAGCAGTGATGAAAAGTTAAATGGAACCTCTTTCCTGGAAGCAGGCTAGCACCTCGGCACTGAGTTCATACATTTCTGAATAGGAAAAACTCTACCATTTCCCCTTTACATTTAAACTTGTTTTCCCTTATTCAGCAATATGCACAGTGACACACTCTCTGAAATTTGATTTACCTAGATGGGACTTCAGAGTCAGACCCTGAATTTGAGATCAGGCTGGTGGACGGTTCAAGTAACTGCAGTGGGAGAGTGGAAGTGTTCCATAATGGCCAGTGGGGCACCATTTGTGATGATATCTGGGACATCAAGGATGCCAGAATTGTATGTCAGCAGCTGGGCTGTGGAGAGGCAAGATCAGCCCCAGTTGGAGCCCGGTTTGGAAGAGGATCTGGTCCCATCTGGCTGGATTCAGTCCAGTGCACAGGGACAGAAACAGCTCTCAGTCAATGCCCAGCAAAACCTTGGGGATCACATAACTGCCATCATGGAGAAGATGCTGGTGTAGTATGCTCAGGTAGGTTCATTTAAAGTATCTGTCAACGTGTCATGCACCCTCTTTACATTTCCTATGGTCAGTTAGTCTTCAGAAACTTCACCATTATGTAGTGTATTGTTGATGCAGTAGGATGCAAAAAAGGATGGACCTTTTATTTCTCAAAATGGCAGAGCTAACCTTTATACCTGCATTTCACATTGGGACCACTATGTGTTCTGTGTGCATATGTGTGTTCAAGTGCACATATATGTGAGTGTGTAGAGGATGTGGAGCCCAAAATGGGTGGAGCCCATTTTGGATCTGGTCCCATCTGGCTGGATGATGTCCAATGCACAGGGACAGAAGCAGCCCTCAGCCAATGTCCAGGTAGACCTTGGGGAGCAAATGACTGCAATCATGGAGAAGATGCTGCTTTTATCTGCTCAGGTAGCTTCTTGAATTACTAAAGTCTGATTGAGATTTCTTTACCAGATAAATTTCCTGTATTCGCTTATTCTTCAGAAATCTGTTCCATGATTGCTGTGGGGGATGCAAGAGTTTGAAATGAAAAAGTGGAACAATTCTTTCTGTAAACAATAGAGCTAATGGTTCACAGTGACAAATGATTGTGCTTCCATTGTGTATGGGTGGCTGCTGAAGCAGAGTTTTGCTAACCAATATTGCCACTTATCTTGGAGCCCTGGCTTAAGTGATTTATACCTGCCTGGTCCAAGAATGCCTCCAACACACTCTGGAGCAGTGATGAAAAGTTAAATGGAACCTCTTTCCTGGAAGCAGGCTAGCACCTCGGCACTGAGTTCATACATTTCTGAATAGGAAAAACTCTACCATTTCCCCTTTACATTTAAACTTGTTTTCCCTTATTCAGCAATATGCACAGTGACACACTCTCTGAAATTTGATTTACCTAGATGGGACTTCAGAGTCAGACCCTGAATTTGAGATCAGGCTGGTGGACGGTTCAAGTAACTGCAGTGGGAGAGTGGAAGTGTTCCATAATGGCCAGTGGGGCACCATTTGTGATGATATCTGGGACATCAAGGATGCCAGAATTGTATGTCAGCAGCTGGGCTGTGGAGAGGCAAGATCAGCCCCAGTTGGAGCCTGGTTTGGAAAAGGATCTGGTCCCATCTGGCTGGATGCAGTCCAGTGCACAGGGACAGAAACAGCTCTCAGTCAATGCCCAGCAAAACCTTGGGGATCACATAACTGCCATCATGGAGAAGATGCTGGTGTAGTATGCTCAGGTAGGTTCATTTAAAGTATCTGTCAACATGTCATGCACCCTCTTTACATTTCCTATGGTCAGTTAGTCTTCAGAAACTTCACCATTATGTAGTGTATTGTTGATGCAATAGGATGCAAAAAAGGATGGACCTTTTATTTCTCAAAATGGCAGAGCTAACCTTTATACCTGCATTTCACATTGGGACCACTATGTGTTCTGTGTGCATATGTGTGTTCAAGTGCACATATATGTGAGTGTGTAGAGGATGTGGAGCCCAAAATGGGTGGAGCCCATTTTGGATCTGGTCCCATCTGGCTGGATGATGTCCAATGCACAGGAACAGAAGCAGCCCTCAGCCAATGTCCAGGTAGACCTTGGGGAGCAAATGACTGCAATCATGGAGAAGATGCTGCTTTTATCTGCTCAGGTAGCTTCTTGAATTACTAAAGTCTGATTGAGATTTCTTTACCAGATAAATTTCCTGTATTCGCTTATTCTTCAGAAATCTGTTCCATGATTGCTGTGGGGGATGCAAGAGTTTGAAATGAAAAAGTGGAACAATTCTTTCTGTAAACAATAGAGCTAATGGTTCACAGTGACAAATGATTGTGCTTCCATTGTGTATGGGTGGCTGCTGAAGCAGAGTTTTGCTAACCAATATTGCCACTTATCTTGGAGCCCTGGCTTAAGTGATTTATACCTGCCTGGTCCAAGAATGCCTCCAACACACTCTGGAGCAGTGATGAAAAGTTAAATGGAACCTCTTTCCTGGAAGCAGGCTAGCACCTCGGCACTGAGTTCATACATTTCTGAATAGGAAAAACTCTACCATTTCCCCTTTACATTTAACTTGTTTTCCCTTATTCAGCAATATGCACAGTGACACACTCTCTGAAATTTGATTTACCTAGATGGGACTTCAGAGTCAGACCCTGAATTTGAGATCAGGCTGGTGGACGGTTCAAGTAACTGCAGTGGAAGAGTGGAAGTGTTCCATAATGGCCAGTGGGGCACCATTTGTGATGATATCTGGGAAATCAAGGATGCCAGAATTGTATGTCAGCAGCTGGGCTGTGGAGAGGCAAGATCAGCCCCAGTTGGAGCCTGGTTTGGAAAAGGATCTGGTCCCATCTGGCTGGATGCAGTCCAGTGCACAGGGACAGAAACAGCTCTCAGTCAATGCCCAGCAAAACCTTGGGGATCACATAACTGCCATCATGGAGAAGATGCTGGTGTAGTATGCTCAGGTAGGTTCATTTAAAGTATCTGTCAACATGTCATGCACCCTCTTTACATTTCCTATGGTCAGTTAGTCTTCAGAAACTTCACCATTATGTAGTGTATTGTTGATGCAATAGGATGCAAAAAAGGATGGACCTTTTATTTCTCAAAATGGCAGAGCTAACCTTTATACCTGCATTTCACATTGGGACCACTATGTGTTCTGTGTGCATATGTGTGTTCAAGTGCACATATATGTGAGTGTGTAGAGGATGTGGAGCCCAAAATGGGTGGAGCCCATTTTGGATCTGGTCCCATCTGGCTGGATGATGTCCAATGCACAGGAACAGAAGCAGCCCTCAGCCAATGTCCAGGTAGACCTTGGGGAGCAAATGACTGCAATCATGGAGAAGATGCTGCTTTTATCTGCTCAGGTAGTTTCTTGAATTACTAAAGTCTGATTGAGATTTCTTTACCAGATAAATTTCCTGTATTCGCTTATTCTTCAGAAATCTGTTCCATGATTGCTGTGGGGGATGCAAGAGTTTGAAATGAAAAAGTGGAACAATTCTTTCTGTAAACAATAGAGCTAATGGTTCACAGTGACAAATGATTGTGCTTCCATTGTGTATGGGTGGCTGCTGAAGCAGAGTTTTGCTAACCAATATTGCCACTTATCTTGGAGCCCTGGCTTAAGTGATTTATACCTGCCTGGTCCAAGAATGCCTCCAACACACTCTGGAGCAGTGATGAAAAGTTAAATGGAACCTCTTTCCTGGAAGCAGGCTAGCACCTCGGCACTGAGTTCATACATTTCTGAATAGGAAAAACTCTACCATTTCCCCTTTACATTTAACCTTGTTTTCCCTTATTCAGCAATATGCACAGTGACACACTCTCTGAAATTTGATTTACCTAGATGGGACTTCAGAGTCAGACCCTGAATTTGAGATCAGGCTGGTGGACGGTTCAAGTAACTGCAGTGGGAGAGTGGAAGTGTTCCATAATGGCCAGTGGGGCACCATTTGTGATGATATCTGGGACATCAAGGATGCCAGAATTGTATGTCAGCAGCTGGGCTGTGGAGAGGCAAGATCAGCCCCAGTTGGAGCCCGGTTTGGAAGAGGATCTGGTCCCATCTGGCTGGATGATGTCCAGTGCACAGGGACAGAATCAGCTCTCAGTCAATGCCCAGCAAAACCTTTGGGATCACATAACTGCAATCATGGAAAAGATGCTGGTGTAGTCTGCTCAGGTAGGTTCACGAATGTAAAGAGGGTGACTGACACTCGGTAGATACCTTTCCTGTGGTCGGTTATTCTCCAGAAACGTCACCATCATATGGTTCATTGTTGATGCATTAGGATAGAAATGGTAGAGCTAACCTTTATACCTGCATTTCACATTGGGACCACTGCATGTTTTGTGTGCATATGTGTATTCAAGTGCACATGTGTGAGTGTGTAGAGGGCGTGCTGTAGTTCTCCCCCAGTACTGCATCTAGTACTCTATTTTCAAATGGGAATATATTTTATAGGCACCTGTATCATCATGGGAGTTCTAGATCATCCCATTGTTCACAGAGCAGGTGGGAGCAGCATTTGATCGCAAGCAGCCATCGCATGCTATCGTGACTCTTGGAGTGTGTGTGTGTATGGACCCAAAGCACCATGGGCAGTCCAATGTGGATTTCTGTCATAGGACTTTCAACACCTGGTGGCAACATTGTTCGATATACACTCTGTTCATGTCTATGGTGACAAATGAAACATCAACAGAACCTCAAAGGTGGTGGTGCAAGCAATATGGCGATCTTAAGAGAAGTTAAAGAACAGCAGAAACACAGAAAAGGAGGCCATCCTTTCAGTAGCAGGCTGACACCCCAGCCCTGTCAGTAGGCCTCCTGATGAGGAAAATCTGTGCTTTATTTGAATTTCATTGCCACTTGTTTGCCCACATTCAACTCTTCATGTATTGACCCACTCCCTGAAATATGATTTCCCTAGGTGCGACTTCAGAGTCGGATGCTCCACTTCAGATCAGGCTGATGAATGGTTCTAAATCAGGGTTTCTCAAACTTTGAGGGAGCGTTACTCCCTCAGTAAGTTCTTGAGGGGGAGGGGCTAGGGCAGCGCTGCGATCCCCAGGATTGCACCACTAAGGGGGGGGCGAGGGGGATGCTTGTGACTTACTTGGAATGGTGTAGGGCTGCATCAGGCTGTAGGAGGTACAGAGAGTCCTGCGCAGCCCTCCACAGTGTTCCCCAAGGCTTGGAAACTACAATAGAGATGCAGCGGAATCTCCTGCACCTCTGTTTTGCAGGAGGTGCTTTGTGCCTGCTTCTACTGAAGCTTCTAAACCTCGGGGAGTGCTGTGGAAGGCTGCACAGGGCTCCCTGCACCTCCTGCAGCCCTACACCATTCCAAGTAAGTCACAAGCACCCCCGTTGCACTGCTTAGTGGTGCAATCCTGGGGATCGCAGTGCTGCCTCCCTTCCCCCGTCCCTTAAAGGAACGGGGGATGCATTACACCAACTGGTGGGGCACAACCCACCAGTTTGAGAACCACTGGTCTAACTGCAGTGGGAGAGTTGAAGTGTTCCATGATGGCCAGTGGGGCACCATTTGTGATGATGAATGGGACCTTAAGGATGCCGGAGACATATGCCAGCGGATGGAGCAGCAAGAGCAGCTCCAGCTGGAGCCCATTTTGGAAGAGGAGCTGGCCCCATCTGGCTGGATGATGTTCAATGCACAGGGACAGAAGCAGCCCTCAGCCAATGTCCAGCAAGACCTTGGGGAGCAAATGACTACAATCATGGAGAAGATGCTGCTGTTATCTGCTCAGGTAGCTTCTTGAATTACTAAAAAGTCTGATTGAGATTCCTTCACCAGATAAATTTCCTGTATTCGCTTATTCTTCAGAAATCTGTTCCATGATTGCTATGGGGGATGCAAGAGTTTGAAATGAAAAAGTGGAACAATTCTTTCTGTAAACAATGGAGCTAATGGTTAACTCTGCATTTCACAGTGGCAAATGATTGTGCTTCCATTGTGTATGGGTGGCTGCTGAAGCAGAATTTCGCTAACCAATTTTGCCACTTATCTTGGAGCCCTGGCTTAAGTGATTTATACCTACCTGGTTCAAGAATGCCTCCAACACACTCTGGAGCAGTGATGAAAAGTTAAATAAGTAGAACCTCTTTCCTGGAAACATGCTAGCACCTTGGCACTGAGTACATACATTTCTGAATAGGAAAAACTCTACCATCTCCCCTTTACATTTAACCTTGTTTTCCCTTATTCAGCAATATGCACAGTGACACACTCTCTGAAATTTGATTTACCTAGATGGGACTTCAGAGTCAGACCCTGAACTTGAGATCAGGCTGGTGAACGGTCCAAGTAACTGCAGTGGGAGAGTGGAAGTGTTCCATAATGGCCAGTGGGGCACCATTTGTGATGATAACTGGGATACCGAGGACGCCAGAATTGTTTGTCAGCAGCTGGGCTGTGGAGAGGCAAGATCAGCCCCAGCTGAAGCCTGGTTTGGAAGAGGATCTGGTCCCATCTGGCTGGATGATGTCCAGTGCACAGGGACAGAATCAGCTCTCAGTCAATGCCCAGCAAAACCTTGGGGATCACATAACTGCAATCATGGAGAAGATGCTGGTGCTATATGCTCAGGTAGGTTCATTAATGTAAAAAGGGTGACTGACAGTTTGATAGATACATTTTTATGGACATATATTCTCCTGAAACATGTCCACTATGTGGTGCATTTTTCATGCAGTAGGATACAAGGATAGAAAGTTTGTTTATGAAAATGATGGCGATAACTTTTTATACCTGCTTTATACATTGGGACCATCACAGTGCTTGTTTTGTGTGCATGTGAGTGACCATGTGCACATATGTGTGAGTGTGTGGAGTGTGTACTGCAGTTCTCCCCCTTTATCCCCTATCATTCATACCTGATTAACTGGTTCAGGAGTCCAAAGTGCAAGAACCGCCATTACCCCACTACAAACCCCAAGGATTAATACTACTACTCCAAAATGAGGTTAGGGCCCTTATATGAGTTCTACAGAAGGTTTGGTGGGAACCAGGTCAATCTTTCTTCTGAACCTTCATACTATGTAGTGCTTGTTAGATGTAAGAGTATACAGTGGCCCATCAGTACGCACAGAGGAACTGTTTCAGGACATACACAAACACACACTCCCTCCCACCCATGGATTCCAAATTCCTTGGGTTAAATACACACAACCGGAAGTCTCATGTGCAAACTAGAAGTGTCTTCGGATAACGTCATTAAGCGTCTGAGTCCATTAGAAGGCCAACCTAGCCTGGTCAGCTCCCTGAATCTTCCATTAGAGTGGCATTAATTGCAGAAGTTTGCCAAGAGAATCATGTAATTCCTAGTGCTCAGGACTCAATCTGTATAAGAGAGGATGTCTTGCAGGAATCTGCGTTATGATAGGACATACTAGGGGTTGCTTCCACTGCTTTGTAACATCACATCAGCTTGGGCCTGGACCTTCGAAGCTTCCCCAGCTTTCATAAAACCTTTTAAAGGCATGAAAATGTCACTTTCAGTGTTTCTGAAATCACTGGAAGGGATGTTTTTTCTCCTTGTAAGAGTCATTCTGAGCTTGGTAGAGGCTGTGGATGGATGCACGCGGTCTTTGCTATGTTCAAAAGACTGTCTGGAGGCAAGTGCAAGGGGTACGCGGATAGTGCAGACCGAATCTATGATTAACTGAAACGGCGGATATGGGTTCCACGGATACAGGGGGCCCTCTGTACTTATGTTTCAGTGTACAGAGAATGTACGTACTTCAGTCCTCCCCCAGTACAGCATCTAGCACTCTATATGCAAATGGGTGCATACGTTAGAGGCACCTGAATCATCATGGAAGATCTAGGCCATCCCATTGCTCAACAAAGCAGGTGGGAGCAGCCTCTGATAGCAGGCATCCATCACATGCTACCGTGATTCTTGGAGCGTGTGTGTGTGTGTGTACAGAGTGTGTAAGCAAAATGGGCAGTCCAATGTGGATTTCTGTAATAGGATTTTAAGCACCCGATACCAACATTGTCCGAGATATACTATACTCCTAGCTCTGAGCAATCACAAACTGTTTAGCTACCAAGAAGGCTCATAGTAACACATAAAGCATCAACAAAACTTCAAAAGGTGGTGGAGCGAGCAATAAAAGGTGGTGGAGCAAGCTGAAGCACAAAGAGGGAGGCCGTCCATTAAATAGCAGGACTATTTAAAGTACTGTCAGTAGGCCTAACAGCACTGTCAGAACTGTCAGTAGGCCTCCTGATGAGGAAAATTTTGCTTGATCTGAATTTCATTGCCACTTGTTTGCCCACATTCAACTCTTCATGTATTGACTAACTCCCTGAAATATTTCTCTACTTGGAACTTCAGAATCAGATGCTCCATCTCAGATCAGGCTGATGAATGGTCTAAATAACTGCAGCGGGAGAGTTGAAGTGTTCCATGATGGCCAGTGGGGCACTGTTTGCGATGATGAATGGGACATGAGAGAAGCCAGAGTTGTATGCCAGCAGATGGGCTGTGGAACAGCAAGAGTAGCCGCAACTGGAGCCCACTTTGGAAGAGGAGTTGGCCCCATCTGGTTGGATGATGTCCAATGCACAGGCTCAGAACCAACCCTCAGCCAGTGTTCTGCAAGACCTTTGGGCGCAAATAACTGCAATCATGGAGAAGATGCTGGTGTTGTCTGCTCGGGTAGGTTCCTGAAGTTATAGAAGTTGATTCACACTTTGTCAGATACATTTCCTATGTCTCCAGAATTTCATATGATGCATTGTTGATGTAAGAGGTCACCAAGAAAAGATGGAACATTTGTTTCTGAAAGTGGTAGAGCTAACCTTTGCACCTGCATTTCACATCGGGACACTCAAAGTCCTTGTTCTGTTTGTGTATGTGTGTTGATGTGTACTTATGTGTGAGTGTATAGAGCAGGGATATCAAGCTCATTTCATACAGGGGGACTAACAGCATTCATTGCACCTGCTGAAGACCAGAAGTGATGTCATTGGGCAGGAAGTGAAGTCATTAAGCAGGTGATTACCAGAAATAAGCATTTTGTTCTCACCTAGCGATGCATTAACAGCAAATGACAGAAGAGAAAATATGCAAATTGTGATCTACCATAAAGTAACTTCAAGTCAGCAACTTGATTATGCCTCAAAGAAGCAAAATGGAACCTTCCACTGAGTTAACAGTGCAGTACACAGCAGTTGCAGACCTGGCCCCTGTGCCGCCCTGGGGCACAGGACTGCAACATGCCTCTATGTCTGCAAGACCGGCCCTCCTGAGAGGAGGTTTATCAGCCATACAGAGCTACAGGTGACATCCCTGGGCACTCTGAAAGCCTTCTGAGTCCTCCAGACTTAATGGTATAAAGTACTTTTGGTTTTCCAATGAAAACCAGAAGTATGATTTAACCGTGCTCTGGAGGCCACAGAAGGCTCTTGAAGCACCTGGGGATGCAGTGCAGGGCCTCCCCAGCCTGTGTGACAACTCTGGAGGGTGGGCACAGGTGACAGCAACAGTGGTGTGGTGGCAGGTGTGGGTATGCCACCTCCACAGGGCCCACAGGCATGGCACCCTGGGACTTTTGCCCCTCCTGACCTCCCCAGGACCGCCACCAGTACACAGTGATGGTTTCATACAGCCTGTTTCACTTGTTCTGCATAAGATACAACATACAACACATTCTTACTGAACAGTGGGAAGCAGAACAAAAAGTGGTATCTGAATTAATACAACAACCCAGCTCCAGAATTTCCATTGGCTGAAAGACACTAAAATTCATATATTCCACATAATTTCCTAAGCACAAAAATGTGCAAATAAAATGTTATTCATCCTTCTATGAAATCTCAATTCCCAGCAAACTGGTTTCGCTTTATTAGCACCAAGAATGCTCAATTTCAAGCTCTTGGGAGACTGTCCTGCCTTTAAACGCCCCCACCCTCTTTGCTGTTCCTCACTGAAAGACTGGAGGCTTTGACACTAGGACAGAAAACTAGTTTGCTCAGGTTGCAATCTTATCCTGCTTACCTTGGAGTAAGTCCCATTGAAATAGTTCATGAAGTATTAGAAGTTGATTCTCACTTTAACCAATATATTTATTATGGTTTCCTGTGGATCATCATGTGGTGCATTGTTGATGCAAGAGAAAGTAATGCACCACATTTTTTTCTTCAACAATTATTTATTGAACACAATGAAACTTACACACTAGAAAGAATGATGTTTCTTCTACACTCCCTATTTTTCCACATAATCTCCGTCCAGTTCTATGGCCTTCCTCCAGCGAGACACAAGGGCATGTATGCCCTGTCGGTACCACTCCTTGTTCTGGTCACGAAGCCATTTCTGCACTGTGCGAATCACCTCTTCGTCATCCTCAAAATGTCTTCCGCGAATGGCATCCTTTAATGGCCCAAACAAGTGGAAGTCTGAGGGAGCTAGGTCAGGGCTGTAGGGTGGATGGGGTAACACAGTCCAACCCTGTTTAGTGATGTGTTCCGAAGTCCTCAAACTTGTGTGAGGCCGAGCGTTATCATGTTGAATCAAACATTCACCTGGGTTGTTATGGTGCCGAAGTCACTGGAAGCGCTTCTTGAGTTTGGTGAATGTCTTCACATAAGCTTCAGAATTAATGGTGCTGCCTCTTGGCATCACATCAATGAGTATGACGCCCTCACAGTCCCAAAACACAGTGATCGTGACCTTACCGGCGGAAGCAGTTGCTTTGAATTTTTCTTCTGTGAAGATTGAGGATGACGCCATTCCATCGACTGTCATTTTGTTTCGGGCTCCAAATGGTGAACCCAGGTTTCATCACCTGTCACAATCCTGGACAAAAACGCTTCCCCCTCATCTTCAAAACGTTTCAGCAACTCAGAACAAATGTTTTTTTCTGAGAGATTTGTGGTCCACCGTAAGACAGCGCGGAACCCATCGTGCACACACTTTTGAGTAATCAAGAGCACAGATGATTGTATCCACACTTCCTTTGCTGATTGACAGCTTCAGCGCCAACTGCCTAGCCGTTACGCGTCGGTCCTCATGAATGAGCACATCAGCAAGCTGCATCTTGTCACGTGTGACAGTCGTGGATGGCAGCCCCGAACGCTGCAAATCTTGGAGCTCTGCCGAACTGCCTTCTAATGGCCTCACCCTCTGTGCCCAGCGACTAACCGTACTTCTGTTGACTGCAGATTCTCCATAAACTGTACACAAACGTTTGTGAATGTTCCCAACAGTTTCTTTCTCCGCAGTGAGAAATTCAATGACAACATGCTGCTTGTAACGTACATCACTTACAGACGCCATTTCGAAACACTGCTGCAGCTATGCTATCTGTCTGAAGAAACCAAAAATTTGTGTGCGCACTCCTGAAAATTCAAATAATGTATATCTAAAGTTTCGCATTCGTACCATTACCGTAGGCTGAGAAAAAAAATGTGGTGCATTACTTTCTGGGCGACCCTCGTAGTAGAGTTAACCTTTATAGCTGCATTTCACACTGGGACCATCTCAGTGCTTGTTCCGTGTGTATGTGTGTGTTTAAGTGCATTTATTGTATGTAGAGGGTGTGCTGCAGTCCTCCCTCAGAAGAGCATCTTGTACTCTGCAAATGGGAGCATGCGTTAGAGGCACCTGTACTATCATAGAAAATCTAGGCCATCCCATTGTTCAAAGAGCACATGGGAGCAGCATCTGATAACAGACACTCATTACATGCTACTGTGACTCTTGGAGTATGTGTGTAGTGACTCAAAGCACCATAGGCAGTCCAATGTGGATTTTTGTCATAGCATCTGGTACAAATATTGTTAGATATATACACACTACTCCTAGCCCTGCACAATCACAAACTGTCTAGAATGAAGCATTAACAGAACCTCAAAATATGGTGGAAAAACCATGTGGTGTTCTTACCAGATGACAAAGGACACAGGGAGGGAGGCCGTCCTTTAAATAGCAGGCTGACATCACAACCCTGACAGTAGACCTCCTGATAAGGAAAACCTCTGCTTTGTCTGAATTTCATTGCCACTTTTGCCCACATTCAACCCTTCATGTATTGACCCACTCCCTGAAATATGATTTCCCTAGGTGCGACTTCAAAGTCAGATGTTCCATTTCAGATCAGGCTGGTGAATGGTCTAAATAACTGCAGTGGGAGAGTTGAAGTGTTCTATGATGGCCAATGGGGCACCGTGTGTGATGATGAATGGGATATGCAGGAAGCCAGTGTTGTGTGCCGGGAAATGGGTTGTGGAACAGCAAGAGCAGCTCCAGTTGGAGCCCATTTTGGAAGAGGAGCTGGCCGCATCTGGCTGGATGATGTCCAATGCACAGGGAAAGAATCAAACATCGGTCAATGTCCCGCAAAACCTTTGGGCTCAAATAACTGCAATCATGGAGAAGATGCTGGTGTTGTCTGCTCAGGTAGGTTTTTGAATATATATTTAAACTTGCTCTAGTGTGAACACTAAAAAGATCTTGTTCTTATTCACAGTGCAGGTATAGGCTGTTAAGTTCTATTCTCTGCTCTGTGGTGCATACCTATACAGACATTGTTGAAAATTGTCAAAAAGGCGATATTCATATGAATAACAGTGAAAAGAGCAAGAAGAAGCATTTTTCATTATAGTTATGCAATTATTCCAAAATCCAGACAGATAAAATCCAGGCACCTTCCCATCCCAAGCAGTCTGGATAAGGGATACTCAACTGTAGTATACCAGGCTTTTCACCAGCAGTTCTAAGACCACAACGAATACTTGCCCTTTATTTTTCATCACAAGGCAAATGAAATCCTCAAGGGTTACCGCAGGAATTTTTCATGGATTATTTCACACTCAGCCAGGGTCATGGGCCAGCCAGGTAGGGCAGTCTAATAAAAGGGCTTGTGTCCATTTTTAGGGTTCAACTGGCTAGACTCATCCCTAAACTGTAAGTATAAATGCCAGTGGTATAGCACCACATGTGCTATACCATCCCATCTACAAATATGATAGCACCTCATCTACAAATACAAACATCCTCCAAGATCCCTTGTGAGATGCATTCTAGCATTCTGGAGATTTCACCTAGATACACTAGCCATTAGCTTGTACTGTTGATTTTATTTATTTATTTTTCACATTTTAAGGAGCTCAAGGTAGTATCTGACTTCCTTCCCTCCTTTTGTTCTCACAACAGTGCTCCTCCAGCACTGCTGCTGGGTGTAGCAGTGCACCTAAAATGGCCACAAGCGACGCACTGCACATGCCATGGAAAACCATTTTATAACTGCAGAACTGACAAAAGGACTCAAAGTGTTAGAAGTTGGGTGGATGTCAAGGAGCACAGCTGTATCTAGGAGTACTTCCAAACCATGAATTTGGTCCTTCAAAAGACTGACTCCCTTGAAATTTCATTCATTCTGCATGAATTGTGCATTGAGAGCAATAGCTGGATCATGAGGCCACTTGGCCAGGATAACCTCTGTTTTGTCCAAATATAGTTTCAGTTTGTTCACCCACACCCAGCCCTTCACTTGCTGATCCGCTCTCTGAAATTTGACTTACCTAGGTGTGGCTTCTGACTCAGACACTGTAGTTGACCTCAGGCTGGTGAACAGTCCGCATCGCTGCACTGGGAGAGTTGAAGTGTTCTATAATGAACAATGGAGCAGCATTTGTGATAACGGCTGGAGCATCGAGGATGCCAGAGTGGTATGCCGACAGTTTGGATGCGGAGAGGCAACATCAAGCCAAGGTCACATGCTATTTGGAAGAGGACACACACACATCTGGCTGGATGATCTCAGATGCAAGGGAACAGAATCAGCTCTTAGTCAATGTCCAGCAAAGTCTTGGGGGAAAACTAACTGTACTAACAGAGAAGATGTTGGTGTTGTGTGCTCAGGTAGGTCCACGAACCTATGAAACATTCTACATGATCAGCGTAGCCACATGGACAAAGAAACTTGAATTGGCCTACTCCTGTACCTGTAACAGCAGTCTGATATACTAAAATCTACAAGCTTTTGATGGCATGAAGCAGAACATTACCTCCTGATAATGTTGATAAATCAAACTTCTGGTTCAGAAGAAGAAACAATGGGGGCGGGAATAAATGACAATCCTTGTCATGATAAAGTCAAGAGAAGTTTAATGCTGCAATCATACTTAGTTGGAAGTAGGACCGATTGAACTAAATGTGACTTACTTCTGAGTAGATATGCAATAGGATTGGGTTGTTTACCTATTACATTTCATGCAGAGAACATTAGGGGTGCCCATTGGTCTTGGAGTGATGGAAAAAAGGAACCAGATAGGGCTTATTATGTTCTATATTCATTTATTCTCAAACATAGTCAGTTCTCATTATCCACTAGGTTTAGGTTCCTGGAAACCCTAGTGAATTTGCAGATAATGAACCATTGATCCTATGAGGTCAATGGGGTTAGGTACAAGGGGTACCCTGGGGGGAGAAGTGGTACCTTTCCTGCCATCAGAAGAATCCAGCAGAGACTAGCAGGAAGCCAGCAGAGGGCAGCAGGAAATGCCAAAATGTCTCTGAATGCTGCAGAGACTTTCCAAAGGCTGCTGGGGGCTTCAGAATGGCACTTGCAACCAACACAGACCTTATTTAAAATGACCGACAGAAACTCTAAAGGGATCTGCGCTGGTCACATGTGCCATTCTGAAGCTCCCTGCAGCTTCCGGAAAATCTCTGCACAGGAGATAACGAGGGCACAGATAATGAGAGAAGGTAGCAATTCTGCTCCTCACAGATAAGAATTCACAGATAGCAAATTCACATATAAAGAGTACTGAAGAGAACATGAAAAGAATAATGGACCAATAGGAAGGGCATAGGAGGGCAGCCCCATTTTGGAGTTTTCCCTTCCTAGAAACAGTGGAATATGCATTGCGGGATGGCCTTTGTCAGGGAGCCAGATCTGTTATCGCCGCAGATGAACAAATGAAATAACAAAATGCAAAATTTCTGGTCTTAGAAATGAAAACCAGTGCTGCAGTGGAATGAGCATGAAATATGCATATTCTTCATGAATGTTTCTTTTGAATGCATTGGTGACCACAGGCATTTAATTTGGTAGGGGAAGCAGGGGGATAGAACTAAAAAACTTTCAGTTATGAAAAAGGAATTAGACTTTAGGATGTAATTCAAAGCTATGTTGAACACAATGGAACCTGTGATGATAATATGATGATGATAACCATAGTGATAATATGTTTTGATATAATTATAGCCAGCTAAACCTTACCCAGCTCTTCACTTGCTGACCTCCTCTCTGGGAACCTTGGTTTATCTAGGTTCAAATTCAGTCCCATATGCTGCTGTTGAGCTCAGGCTGGTGAACAGTTCAAATAATTGCAGTGGAAGAGTTGAAGTGTTCCATAATGGTCAGTGGGGCACAGTTTGTGATGATAACTGGGACATCAAAGAAGCCAACGCTGTATGCCGTCAGCTGGGCTGTGGAGAAGCAAGATCAGCCCCAGGTGGAGCCCATTTCGGAAGTGGAGACGGTCCTATCTGGTGGGATGATGTCCACTGCACAGGGACAGAATCAGAGATCGGTCAATGCCCAAGAAGTCCTTGGGGAGAAAATAACTGCAATCATGGAGAGGATGCTGGTGTTGTCTGCTCAGGTAGGTTTATGAGTCTGCAGAGGTTGAGTGACTCAGTACTGATGTCCCATGGTCCATGTTTCTTTTGATCCTTCCAAGTCCTCAAAGGCATCACCCTTCCTAACCTCATAGCTCATTAATCTCCTGTCTTCATTCTTCCAGCTTGAACACCATTAACCATGCAAAAGTGGTCTGCTTCCACAACAACTTTTTTTCTCTTACTGTCCTTTGTGCTTGGAACTGTCTCACAGAACAACTACAGGAAGCTCCTAGCTCACTTCCTTCAAATCCCTTCTTAAACTCACCTTTTCCACAATGACCATGCCTCCCAATCACCATGCCTCAGTCCTCCATCACTTCTCACCACGTGTGTGAAAATTTCTGGTTGGTTGATTGATTGATTGATTGATTTCACCTATGCTGGAGCTTTTCAGCACTCTTTTGGCTTTGGGGATGTCTCCACTTCTGAGACATTCAGATGCAGGAGTTATTCTCCTTTATTGTCAACTTGTTTTTTCCTCCCCAGCTGACTGGTAAAGAACCTGGCTTTCATCCAGGTTCAGTGGCATCACTAGGGTTTGCACCCCCGATTAGGGAGGCCAGTAAGTCACCCCATGACCTCCTCCCATGCAGTGGGTGGGGCAATGCCCAGGGCGATGGGCATGGTAATGTACCATCACCCTGCCCCCTGCTGGTTTTTTGGCTATAACTTTAGAATAGAGATATTTCGACAGTTTGTTGCATTGCATTCTGCACGAACTTGCTCATCAATTGATATAGAACAAGATGGTATTATTAGAAATATCAAGATTTAAAAAAATTTTGGCAAGTAGGGGTGTCACCGCCTCCCTGTACGCATTACTTGGGGCAGCCTACACCCTCTGCACCCACCTAGCGATGCCACTGGCCTTCTTACCCAGCTATGAAGCCCATCTGATTATGAAGAGTGGAAAATGCAGGAGCTCAAGTTACACTTCCCAAATGGTACCCAACCACACAGGATATAATAATAAATAATAATAATACAGCTATTTCTATACCGCCTTTCTTGGTCCTCAGATTTCTCCTTAGACTTTATTCAAGGCGGTTTACATAGGCAGGCAATTTAAATCCCCGTGGGGATTTTTACAATTTGAAAGAAGGTTTCTATCTTTCAAGAAACCACAACATTCAGATGTTTCTTTCTTGATCTGGTCGCACATTCTGGCCTCCATCCTCTCATGTTCAGAGCAGATGGAATAGCTCGGCTCAGCTTGTTAGCTGCTTCAGGGTCGCAAGGTGCCGGTGGCCTTGAACTGGCGACCTTTGGATGTTATCTTCAGGCAAATGGAGGCTCAACTCTCTAGTACAGACCCAGGAGGCAGGACAGGACATTACAAGTACCCCTTTGTGCACTTACTTAGGTTTGACATCACAAGTAACTGAAGCTTCATGGGAGGGCTCGCCAGCTTGTCTTGCTGCAAATGTGGGTGCCAACACCAACACCTAGAATAGTATGAATAAGTAGAGTAGGGATTGTAACCACTAAGTCATATCAGGGTTATTGTTATGTATTCCTCTTATCTTTATCATTTTTGTCAAACTTTGCTGCCCTACTGGCTCGCCTTTTTCTAGATGATCAATTTTTATCCCTTGCATTCCTCTTCTACCCCTTATTGTGATTATTTAGCATTTTAATACAGTGGGCCCTCCATATCCACAGATTCAGAACCAATGGATTTCATCATCTGCAGATTATGAACCCACTGCTGGACCTCATTGAAGTCCTCCAGAAGTTCACTTTAAAAGCCTCCAGGTGGCATTCTGAAGCCTGAAGAAGCAGCGCAGAGCCTCTGTGGGCTTCAGAAGATCTCCGGGCATACCTGGAACCTCATTCCAGTCACATTCAGATGGTCCAGGTGGCCCAAATCCAGGGATTCAAACACCCATGGATTTCAGTATCAACATGGGTTCTGCTTGTGGAACCCCCAGAGATAATGAGGGCCACCTCTAAATCACTTTGACTTTTGTGGCTTACCAGCATAGTCTTGATGGGCAGCCTAATCCTGAGCTCCCATGGCAGAGGGAGCACCGAAAATGGCTGCCACCACATCTGTGCATCCATGGCATCTGCAGGCAGCACCTCGGGAGAAGGGGATTTTTGTCCCCTTCCCCCAGGTAAGGAAAGGAGCCCCGCAATGGGTTTATTTGATTCACTACCAACCAGAAAGTCAGCCTCCTTCCTACCTCCCTCCTGCCCCCGCTTTCCTCTCCATGATTTGGCGGTCCGTGTGACCACTGGGTGGCGGAGGCCGGGCGCCTACCCAGCGCTAGCCTAGTGCCAACCAGTGCTGGGCTAGCAAGTGTTAGGCCTTGCAAACGTGCCTTATGGCACTTTGCGACAGTGTGTGCTGGCAGTAAGCCAGCACGCCAAGTCCAGGATTGGGCTTTCAGACAGGAGAGCGTGTGTTGCTTGCATTCCTTTATTTTATTACTTGACTTTAAAGAGACCTAGGATATTGGGGGCTTTCCTCTCAGTCTGGGAGATAAGTTTTCTCAAAGAGTCTCCTTCCACCTAGGCCTTCTGCATTTGGATGGTTGCAGAGAAGTTTCCCCAGTCTGGTCAATCTGACTGTAAGCCACAGAAAATGAGATGGATGTCACCTTGCCATGCCTGGACTGATACTCCTTGCTCCATTGATAGATAGACATTTTCTTCACTGAGGAATAAAAACTGCTAGCCACTGCCCATTACCCAATCCAAACAGTGTCCATTAATGAGGAAAAAAAAAGGCAATTGCATGTGGGAGAGAGAGTAGTCATAACAGAAGGTTCTTCAGGCCAATCGGACCCACCTCACCTATGCTATCTATTCCAATTGGCAGTGGCTTCCCAAAATGTCCAGTAATTAAGTTTTACAGCTACATTTTTAGACATCTTTGAACTGGATAGTTACAGCATTGCATCTTTCCACTTACTTGGCAAGTTCTCTATTGCTAAACCTGAATTTCAAAGCCAGTGTGATTTGGGGAGAATATGAAGAAACCATTAATTTTCCATGTGTTCTTGTGTTTCAGCCTCACCTAAAAAGGAAGAAGCGCCTTACTCCAAGCATCATACCTCAGGTAATAACTGCATTATAGAAGAATCAGACATGCTGTTAATAATTCATGTCACGTGCTGCCAAAAAAAACCAAAAAACATTTCTCACTCCTCCCGCAACAAGTTGGTTTTGCTTTCCTCCTTGAATTTTTTTTACATTTGCAGGAGTTTTGCCTGCCTCTGCACCACCTGAATCCCACCCCTGAAGGTCACCAATGTGTGCATGCAGACAGCCTCCATGGATGAGGGACAGATGGATGGAGTGGGCACCCCCCAACCCCATTCCTTTTACTTATAAGTGCAGCATGTAGCCTCTTTACTCCATGCAGCTTCTCTTTGAAGTGAACGTGAGCTGGGGATGCTGGAACCCAGCATCAACTGCGTGCATTACAAACAGAAGCAGAGCAGAGCAGGGGAGTTGCACATCATGCTTGTTTTAAGGAAAAGTGGAAGAAGGAGGGCAGGCTCCAAATCACCTTTTTGTACCTACTTGACGTTTGGTAAGCACCAAGGAGGTAGGGAGACGCATGCTGGAGCCCCCAATGGAGTGGCAGCTTGGAGTAGTGCACAGATGAGTTGGGGACTCATTCGTTTGCCGCCTCTCCACAGGTGCCACTCCAAATGACAATTTCAAATTGCTGTATGGCAAAACCAGCCCTGTGTGTTTGGGTCTTTCTGCAACCCAGAGTAAATGGGATCAATGACTAAGGCTGAGCATTACCTGATACACAAAGATTGTCCGTCCTCACCACAGATTGGGGAGCTATTTGCCAGGGTCTATTATTTGAACGCCTACATAGCATTGTGGTTTAAAAACAGAACTGCAAATTAGTTCCAAGTTCGAACTTCATCTTTTCCCCTGAAGGCAAGCCAGTCCCTCCATGGCTCTGCTCCCCAGCTTTAACAGAGACTGTAATAGTGCTTATATTACAGAGCTGTAAGCATAGCATCTAAATAATACATATGAATTGTTTTACATGCTCAGAAAGAGCTAGGCAAATGCTGTGGAGTATTCTTAATTGATTAATCAAGAGGTATTCAGTAATGCAGAAAAGTTAAGAGGAAGGACTGAATCTCATGGGTGTTCCCCTTATTAGAAGATTTAAGGGAATTAATCACATGCACACACCCTACACACACATAGCACAGTTGAATTTTATGAATTATCTGCTGCAACAAGGACACTATAAGCAAAGTCATGCAGACAGAGCAGAAAAATCAAGAAACTAACAGGAAGGTTAATGGGATATAGGAAAACAATCAATGATCTCAAACCAAACAAGAGGTTACAGCTCCCCCTAGTGTTGAGGGCATCCATTTGCACGCTCTGTGAGCACTGTATATGTACGCTAGCGTGGCTCTGCTCCTGTGCTGGGCTTCTCCGCCACCCAAAACGTCCCAGCTCCTGATTAGTCCAGCCTGGCAACACTCCCCGTATTTCAAGCAAAAGTCTGTCCCAACCCTGTGTTTTTGAGATAATTTACATGGAGGAGCTGAAGGATCAAACAGGCGACACTTGACATGCAAATCAAGAGTTCTTTCTCGGAAGCAAGAGAAGGTTCAACCGAATGTGAGAAAACGACTAATTTTCCATTCATTTCTTTAAAGCCTCACCTAGGAATGTGGCAGTTCTGCCTAACGAGGGAGGCGGAATGCAACAGCCCAACACAGAACCACACAACTCAGGTAATGAAAAGGAAGGGGCTGTAGATCATTCCACTGGACACCTACCCCTCACCTCTCTTTGTCCAGCAGCACTGGGTGGGAGTGTCTCGTGAAACACTCAACATAGCAGTTTCAGTGTGACTCCTCCCCTCCCCCCACCATTAATGAGATAAACATTGAGCCCAGACATTGATTACTCTGTATTATTTCTTCCTTTCAGTCAAGGCTCAGGGTTCCTCACCTCAATCTCCCTGGTTTTACGCCTTCTTGGTGTTGTTGGCAGTGGCTGTTCTAACTATTGGAGGCATTCTCTGGTATTTCAAACCTAAAGGTACTGTAATCTATATAATTGGCCAGTTGAAATGTGTTTTATTTTAATTGCCTCGGTGAGTTACAATCTTACAAGTTACAAACTTACCATAAGTTCCAGTCTTATGCAGGCGTGGTGCTTGCTGTGCAGTCGGCCCAAAGTGGTGCGGGCAGGCTCCGGCTTAGAGGCTGCCCACTCTGGAGCAGAACTGTAGCCAGAGAGGGTTGTGATGCAATAAATACAGCAGGCGCCACAATGTGCCGTGTAAGTGGCCTTTCCCCCTTGTGGTTGTAGCCATTTGGGGCAGCAATGGCAACACAGCCCCAAATGGCTCCAGTGGAGAGGGAGAGGGAGAGGGGCTGCTTACCCAGCAGATTGCAGCACCTGCTGCTCTTAACCTGCTGCCCCCCCCAGCTACGCTTCTGCTCCAAACCGTTCTGTGTTTGATAATAATAAAAATAATGAGGAGGATCTTCCTCCTCTCATCACCCTCATCATCACAGTATTGAAGTTGCTTTTAAATCGTGTGGTGGCTGCTCGTGTGGTTGCCGGGGCACGTCGGTTTGACTCTGTCGAGCCGTTGCTCCGGCGGCTACACTGGCTGCTGGTTCTGTTCCGGGCCCAATTCAAGGTGCTAGTTTTGACTTTTAAAGCCCTTTACGGTTCGGGTCTGGGGTATTTGAGGGACCGCCTCCTTCCCTACAATCCTGCCCGTGCTCTTAGATCATCTGGGGGGGCCCTTTTGACTGTGCCGCCACTAAGAGATGTGAGAGGGGCGGCGGCCAGGAAGAGGGCCTTCTTGGTGGTGGCCCCCGAACTGTGGAATACCCTCCCCTTAGAATTGAGAACTGCTCCCTCGTTGCTAACATTTCGGCGTGGACTGAAGACCTTTTTATTTCAAAAAGCTTTTAATTGTTGACAGGCCGGCTGGCATTCTTGCTTCTTGCTTTTTATATGAGAGTGCACGGGGTTGGTTTGTTTTTAGATTTTTAATTATTGTAAATTGTTTTAATGATTGTTTTTAATGTTGTATTTTTAAATTGTTTGTAAGCCGCCTTGTGTGCCCGTTGGGCAAAAAGGCGGGGTATAAATTAATAAAATAATAGTAAAAAATAATAAATTTCATTTCAATTTGAAGACTACTTTTATTGTTCTAACTTGTTCGTTTTCCATAGGGAGGAAGGTACATGACATCCAATTAGACACAATGAAAATACTTGATGTAAGGATTTTAAATACATTCTCTCTTTTTTCTCTCTGCTCTCCTTGCGTTCTCTGGATCATGTAGTCAAATAATATCAGGGCTGACAGAAACATTAGAATTTCTTTTCTGTACTAGAAATGGAAACAGGTGGCCAGGAATGCGTGGAATTCCATGCTTCTCTTTCAAACTGCATAACACAGCATTTTTTTCTTTTTCCGATCAGGAAATGACCAATGGTCCCATCCTCTGGGTATAGATATAAATTCAGCTTCTTGGAACCTGTGGCTTTCATAAGAACCTGTACACTTCGGTTCAGCGAGCAATGACCAGGCAGCTAAGGTCCAAATCCTAACCAACTTTCCAGCACTGACATAGCTGTGCCAGTGTGGTCTGTGTTGTATCCTTCAGTTGGGTGGCAATCATGGAGGCCTCCTCAAGGTAAGGGAATGTTTATTCCCTTACCTTGGACCTGCATTGCCCTTACCTCACTGCTGGAAAGTTGGTTAGGATTGTGCCCTAAGAGAAAAAAGCCATCCTCCAGAGGTCCTGAAACACAGCAACCCCTTGCTTTAACAGACTTCTGAAATTCAAATTCAATAGGCATCAGAAATAATGGATGGTATCCAATATCTGCAGAGGTTTGTTGAATGCTTACTTTACAGAGCTCCTTCAGAAGGTAGGTGAGTAGGGGCTTGAGGCAGGCTTGCTTTGCAGAATTCCTTCAGCACTGGCTTTGGTGCTAGAGCTCCTGCTACCTGCCTTGCCCTTAACCAGGACACTCTAGTAATGGAGATGTTCTTACACTTCCTCAGGCCACTCCAACAATAGAGACATTCCTTAAGAAGAAGCATGTCTTCATTCCTAGAGCACATTGCTCAATGGCAGAGCGGGAAATGGGCATGGAAGTGTCTGGACCAAAGGAATAGTGGTAGATAGCATGTCCCGTTCCCCTTCCAGCACCTTTTCCCTCCTATTAGTCCATTAAAGTCCACTATAAGTCACTTGCCTGTAGTGCATGGAAAGAGTAGTCCAAGAGATCCCATGGGCATCGGTTCAGAGACCAGAAACTCCTTGTTAGAAAGCATTGGGTGGGGGGCAGTTGCCTTTTTCTTCTCTAGCAGAGAAAGACACATTCCAGAAAGCCATTTTATTCTGATGAATTTTTACATGCTGCCTCTGCTATTAGGCTGAGAAATTCTCCTTGGACATTAAAGTAGGGGAACCATAGAAGGGAAGTCACAAATCACTTGCACATTGAGATGACTTTTTCCAGGACTGCAGGATCAATCTGTATTCACTTGGGACCTGAGCACACAGGCACTCAAGAACACACCTACATTAGAAATTTCATGGATGCACATACCATGTAGCATCTGAACAGGGTCACATAGTCAGAACTTTGGCAGTTTTCTCTCTGATGTTCCTCTATTTTCTCATCACAACTGGTGTATAATGAAAGGTGGCCCCAAATTGTAGTAAGTCCAGTGACCTTTCCTAAAGATCTATAGATATCCAAAAGACAGGGAGAGAGGCTGGATGTCACATGGGAATATTTAATCAACATTCTGTTTCCGTCATTATTTCCTATGCAACTTCTTTAATACAGTTTTGTGTTTCCTTCCTAGGGTGAAATGTAATTTGCAGTTCCAAAACATCAATAGCTTTGAGTTTTGTTTTGTTTTTCAAAAACATTCTGGATGATGAATTGACATGCGCTGCGCTGAAGAAAGCAGTTAGTTATTATGGCAACAAACTGGGTTTGTTCAGTACTCAGTTGGTGGAAGGATATACCCTAAATTTTGTAATGGAGTAATGCAGGTTTATTACATTCGACATGGTATAAGAACCACAAAGAAGAGGGAATCTTGACTCACAGACCCAAGAGCTACAGAAGAATTCTGGAATCTGCAGCCAGAGCAGCAAGAGGAATCTTATCACTGTCATAGTTCTTCTTAAAAGAATATCTATTTAATAAAGTGTGTGTGTTATTCAGTTAGATATTGGCACCCCATGGATGTGCTTCTCTAATCTCCATCTCAAGGACTGGGTCCAGTCACATCAGACTGGGCTCATTTTCCCATTATTCATCTTCATAAAGAACAACTTTGCTGATGGCAGCAATTTCTTGTTGCAGGAGGAGAGTTCATGAAGACTTGGGACATAGGTGTGCTGTTTCCATTTGAAAGGCTATGGAGGATCCCTGTGTCCCAGTGCCCATATAATTTCTAATTCCCAGAAACGGCAAGTCGTGCATTTGTGTGCGTCAAAGTCAACATGCTGGATCCTGATTTGAAGGGGATGAGGACACCAAAATGCACTTAGTGCAGATCGCAAAGACCTTTGTCATCTCAGGAGTTATGTCAGATGGCTGCTTGTTTAACTGCTCTGGCTACTGATTCATTGCTGGGCACAAGAGCTTTAAAGCTTGTGGCAGCTTAGGACCAGGGTACTGGAGGAACCCGCTTGTCTGTATGAAACAGCATGTCCCCTGAGGTCATCTGAGGGAGCCATGCTATGAATGCCATCTTTGGCAGAAGCTTCACTGGCAGCAACAAGGGGTAGGGCCTTCTCCATGGCAGTGCCATTATTATGGAATTCTTTTCCAGTTGAATTAAGGACACACCCTATCTACTAGCTTTCCAGCAGGCTCTAAAAGCTTTCCTCTTTGGTTTAGTCTTTCCTTTAGTACTGCTGGTTTGGTTTGTGCTCTAGTTACTTTTGGCCCAATCCTAACCAAGTGATGCATCTGTAGAACATGCATTCCACCAGCAAGCACTGACACAAAAAAGCACTTTACAGCGGTGTTAGTAGCCAGTGCGCTGATGGGAAGGCCATCAGCACCAGTGCTTGCAGGATCACCCACCAGAGCAGGTGACTCTGGTGCAGGGGTGTGAGAAGGATGGGGACGGGATAGAACAGGGTGGGGCACCTTTCTGGGCCAAATCTGCTTGCATAGATCAGACTTGCACCAGCAATATGGGATGTTAACTATGTTTAATGTTAATTGCTGTTTTTTGTTTTTTTTTACTTCTGGTCTTTTATAAATTTTTGTACTGCTGTTGTTATGACTTTATGAATTTTATAAATCGCATTAGGTGCCCCAGTAATTAGGGGCAAGGACAGGGTGTAAATATTTTAAATGACTAAGGATGCAATCCTAAGGGCAATGCAGCTCTGAGGTAAGAGAACAAACATTCCCTGACTTTGAGGAGGCCTCTGTGAATGACACCCAACTGCAGGATGCAGCACACGTCTCATTGGCACCGCTATGCCAGTGCTGGAAAGCACTGACATAAGGGGTCAGGACTGCGCCCTAAATGTGACCCAATCCTTTCCTACCATTTGCATACCTCCATCCACTCCAAATACAGAAGACCTTATCCTCAGAATGGACTAACCAGAAACTCTGCCTGTGCTCAGAGTCTCTCCTTACTGTAGTAACTGTTGATTATTCAATTGTTCGAAAGTTGCCCACACAGTTTGTTTGTTTGTGTGTGTGTGTGTGTGTGTGTGTGTGTGTGTGTATTCCAGACTCAGTTTCAAGTGTCTCCTTACACCAGTGTCTAAATGCCTGCAGATCACCCCCTTTGGATTCCTCTCCTCTGGCTTGGCAACCAACCCTTCCCTGGGAAATCAACTCAACAAACCACAAGATCCTCAACACACCCCTTGATTACACAGGCTTACAAAATTGAGGGTCAGAAAAGTTTTTCCAAAGCTTTGTGGTGGTTTGATAAGAATTTGGGGTGCCGATTTCAAAAATGGCGTTCGTTTTGCCCTATCACGTCTAGTTTTGGAGATATAGTATAGCCAAACACATTAGTGAATGGTTCAAGCAGCTTCCTCATGCCATGGTGTAGGCTTGTATATAATACCACAGGAATAATCTGCAATTATCCCAAGATCAATGCAGCAAAGTATAACCAGTCATTTTGGGGAACTTGTTGACACACAATTTCACAGATGAAGAAAGCCTTGAATGAAGTTGGCCTTTGGCCAACTTAAACTTGACCAATCTCCTCCCTCCCAGGCTTCGCCAGCCCCTTCCCAGCATTTCACTTCCCAACCTTTGCCCAGGGCATTGACCTCCATGACTGTCCCATCAGGACAAGTTGCAGCCTCAGTGTTCAGACTGCGTTCACTCTTGTCTAAGTCACTTCATTGCTTCGACTAAGCTGGGGCCCTTGCTGGGTTGATGGCTGTCAGCATTGTCCCTTCTTTGGTGCAACCTATTGGAAGGCAGCTGTCGGAGATGGCTGTGATCCTTATCCTCCTGGTCTGTCTTCGGGGTAAGTGATTTTCTTGTCCCCCTGCAAGTTAGCCAATGTGCATCCTTGACATCCCCCTTAAACTCAGGCATGACTGTTTTGCTAGAATCACTGCTTGCAAAATCTTACTGTTTGGTTAATACAGATCAATCAAGCAGAAATTCACAACCAAACCTTATGATGCACCCCCAGTTTCTAGCAGGTGTTCTTCTGTTCTGTCCAGTCAGCCTGAAACAAGAGTCTTGTAGCAATACCTGGGAACTTGCAGAGAGGAGGTGGCTTCAGGGAAAGGAAAAGGCAAAAACTCTTTCACTTTCCCCCACTCCTGCAAGATTTCAGCACGTGCTATAAGGCTCAGCTTCGAGAGGAGCTTCCAGTACTGACCCTGAAGACTTTATGGGAGTGAGATAGTCAGGGAGAGGCACTCTTCTCTTTTCTCCCTTCTGAAATCTCACAGTATAGTGCAGGGAGGAGAGTCGGTTTGATGGTCATCTCCCCACCCCTCATCACTCCCTCCAGGGCAGATATGACTTTAGCCATATATCAGTTCACTCAGTGGCGTCACTAAGAGGGGCTGGGGGGGTAAGTTGCCCCGGGCTCCACATGTCTGGGGGAGGCTGTCATGCTGGACAAAACCAAGAGGGTAGAGGCCAGCATGTATCTTCCTCAACAGTGCCGGGAAAAAGATGAAGGCCTCCAGAGGCTTAGGAGGTGACTGGGGGCTTCAGGGGGTGAGCAGGAGGGGACTTCGGGGTGGGGGGGGAGCCATCAGAGCAAGGAACAATGAGCAGCAAGGGACCGTCAGCACAATCCTATGCATGTCTACTCAGAAGTAAGTTCCAATGTGTTCAATGAGGCTTACTCGCAAGAAAGTTTGTATCGGATTGCAGCCTATGTTTGCTGCCACTTGCATAGAGTGCCTCTTGCATAGAGTTCCATTTTTTTTAAGAGGCTGCTGCAGAGGCAAAAACAGCCACTTGTCACCCCTTGCTCTGGGGTCCTGATGTGGGGGGCACCATAATTGTCAACTTTACTCTGGGCACCAGAGTGGCTAGCTACACCACTGAGTTCACGTGCACTACTTAGACTCCACTTGGCAGGCAGAGCTCCAGGGTGCCATTTTTGCGCATTTGAAGAAGCCCTCCCACCCACTCTGAACCTCTTACGGGTTTTTGGTGCATTGCGTCAATGTCTTGCAGGCCTCCCAACCTAGAAGCAACTGGTGATGACATCATTTTCAGTTACTTCTGGTGGTGTGCATGATAGGCCAGTGTGCACAAAGTGGTACATGGTGAGTGGAACATTGAGAAATGCTATTCTAAAGTTCTTTGGAAGTATCAATCGGCATGTGGATAGATGCAATCCAGCTGACTTGGGGCCCAATTTTATCAGGTCAGCACTGGCCCTCTGCTGGCACAGCCTGCGCCAGGCAGAGGCTCCCACCTGGAGCTACAGGCAAGCCCTGGGCGGTGAAGTGGTGAGTGGTTTCCAGGGCGGAGATGTTCTAGGATGGAGGGAGGGTGATGGAAAGGTGGGAGGGGGAACAGGGTAAGAGGGGGTGGGACCAGCAGGGCAGAGCACCACCTGATCCAGAACCCCACATTGGTTTCCTGGGCTGCTTTACTCTGCTCTGGCTAAATAGCCAGTGCAGACTTGAGTAGTCTCATTGCGGGGCCTCCTGCCTTACCCGGGGGAAGGGGATGAATGGCCCCTTCCCTCGAGGAGCCAACAGTGGCTACCTGGTGGCCACTGAATGCAGTGGTAGCCATTCTGGCACTGCTGCTCCTTTGGGCACTGGGCAGTTCAGGATTGGACTGCCTGACTGTCAGACAATATTTTGGTCTCTCACCAAATGCTCTTGAGTAAACTTTGCATCCCTTGAATCAGAGGTCCCTTTATGGATGGCTAACTGGCTAAAAAACAGGAAGCAGAGAGTAGGAAGAAATGAGTAATTTTCACAGTAGAGAAAAGTGGATCTGTATTAAAACTCATGTTTTTTAACTGACTCATAAGAGATCTGGAGGTGGCCATTTGCAAATAACAACACAGTATTCAAGGTGATTACAACTAAGGCCCAAATCCCAACCAACTTTCCAGCACTGGCATAGAGGTGCCAATGGGTCATATGCCATATCCGGCATTTGGGTGGCACTCCAGGAGACCTCCTCAACTTAAGGGAATGTTTGTTCCCTTACCTGGGAGCTGCATTGCCCTTATGTCGGTGCTGGAAAATGGGTTAGGATTGCGCCCTAAAGCAGATTGGGAAGAGCTCCCAAAAGGATCCCTCCAAACTGAATAAATGTGCAACCAAATGACAAATGTGGTTCAATTTCAAGTATAAAATGATGTACGCTTGAACAAAACATTCCAACTTCCCTCATTGGGTTTGTGTTGTTGGTGACAGTGGCCTTTCAATGAATCTGTTGGGTGGGAGACTTAGAATGGACAAGAGAAAGTACTTCACTGTATGTGGAATTCATTGCCACAAGGTGTGGTGATGGCCACTAGCTTGGATGACTTATAAAGGAGACAACCACTGATGGCTACTAGCCTTGATGGCTGTGCACTACCTCCAGGTTCAGCAGCAGTAAACCTCTGATACCAGTTGCAGGGAAGCAATGGCAGGAAGAGAAGTGTGCCCTTCCTCTCCTGCTTGTGGGTTTCTCACAGGCTGCTGATGGGCCACTGTGGAAACAGAATGCTGGACTAGATGGGCAGGAAGGTAGAGCCTCCTTTTGCCTGAAGATAACATCCACAGGTCACCAGTTCGAGGCCACCGGCACTGTGAATGGTGAGACCTTGAAGCAGCTGACAAGCTGAGCCAAGTTATTCCACCTGCTCTTTGGTGTGAGCGAAGAAGCATCTTGGCTGCCCTCCATGAGAGAGATGAAGGAGCTGCTTGTCAGCCTGTGTGGGAGGCAACTGGAGGCCAGAAGTGAGACCAGACCAGGAAGATTCATCTGAAATGTTGTGGTTCTTGAAAGATAGAACCTTCCTTCATTTGTAAAAATCCCTATGGGGATTTAGAACAGCCTGCCCATGTAAACTGCCTTGAATAAAGTCTGAGGAGAAATCTGACGACCAAGAAAGGCGGTATATAAATACCTGCATTTATTATTATTATTATTATTATTTTTATTATTATTATTATTATTATTATTATTATTATTATTATTATTATTATTAGATGGGCCCCTTTGGATCAATCCAGCAGAATTTTTCGTCTGCTCTTTTCTCTCTCACAAATGAACTTAGCACGTAACTTTGGCTTTCAGCAACATTTATCCTTCCTCAGTGCTGTGGTTGTGCCGCCAGGTTTGTTTATCAAAGCAAAGGTTCCTTGTTTAGAGGTTCAGTAAAGCTATGAACATGATAACTCGCTGAATTATTTCTGAAAGTGGCTTATTTGGAGAACTGGATCTTGCATTCGAAACAAACAGTGCTGAATGAGCAAATTCAGCGAGGACACAAGTTTTTAAAAAATGCTTTCTTCTTACCAGAGACAGGAACTAATGCTGCAGCCTGAAGAATGCTGAAGAAACTGGCAAAGCAACAGAACCTAATCTTGGGGAGGGGAGCTGCACAATGCCTGCTTGATACTGCAAACTGTTGCTTGAATTAATTTACCCCCAGGTCATGTGAATGCTTCCCAGGTTCCAAGACATTCCTATATGCAATCCTTAAATGAATAACGATACAGGCACTGAGAGTGGGGCTGCACATGTTAGCAAACATAATCACAGCAGTTACCGTACATGGTCCCCTGAATGTACGTGCGTAGATTCTTTCTACCACCCACTGGCTAGCCGACATTCAAAGAAGAAATCAGAGCACTAAATAGACCCAAATACTTAATACAAGTTCTACTAGGGAATGGTTAACAATAATAATGGAGACATTCATAAAAGAAAAGCAATATAATGGAAACAAATGGAGCAATTGATCAATAGGAATCATCAAAACAAAAACTGCCCAGTATTTTTATTCCGCCTTTCTTGGTCATTGGATTACTCCTTTGACTTTAATTCAAGGCGGTTCACCTAGGCAGCCTTTCTCTTCTACAATAAGCAGAAGTTCTATCTTTCAAGAACCAAACAACATTCCAGATCAGGGGTGTCCAAAATTTTTGGATGAATGAATGAAGGTCTTGCAATTGCTATAAAAGGCCTTGCACAAAGCAAGGCTGGCCTTTCCTTTGCTGCCACTACTGCATCACAGACATGAAACAGCAAGCAGTGGAGGGAGCCCTCATCCCACAGATCATGCAAAAAGGTCAAACAGTTGCCTTCATGCTGAGAGCAGTTGTGTCGGGCCAGTGCGGGCTGCAACAAATCTCTGGAGGGCCTGAGGCTCATTGGTGACTGGGGGCTCCCTGAGGGCTGCATTAAGAGGCCTCGAGGGCCCCATGTGGCCCCAGGGCCGGGGTTTGGGTACCCCTGTTCCAGATGGATCTTTTAACAGTCTGGTATCAATTCTGACGTCCAGTTGCCTCCCACGCTGGCTGACAAACAGCTCCTTTTCTCGCACTAAAGGAGCAGCCAAGACGACGTCTTCACTCACACCAAAGAGCAGGTGGAAAAGCTCAGCTCAGGTCCTCCGTTGCTTTTCAAGGTCTTGCCGCTCATGGAAGCGTCTGGTGATCTCAAACAGGTGACCTTCAGATGTTATCTTTGGGTTTAACGGCAGCTCTTCCCTCTAGACCAGGGGTGTCCAAACTTTTTGGCAGGAGGGCCACATTCTCTCTCTGACACTGTGTCGGGGGCTGGGGGAAAAAAGAATTAATTTACATTTCAAATTTGAATAAATTTACATAAATGAATATATTAGAGATGGCACTTATAGGAATGAATCTTAACCCTATAAAAGGCCTTGCTCAAAGCAAGGTCAGCCTTTCCTTCACTGCCGCTGCTGCATCACAGACATGGAAACAAGCAGTGGAGGGAGCCCTCGTCCCAACTGAGAGCAGTTGCTGGGCTCCAGCAAGTCTCCAGAAGGCCAGAGTTTCATTGGAGGGCTCCCCGACGGCCTGATTGGGAGCCACCGAGGGCCGCAAGTGGCCCCCGGGCTGGGAATTGGGCACCCCTGCTCTAGACTAGACCTTCTGCCCAATCAAAACAATAATATACCAGAAAAAAAGAGCATCAGTGAAAACACATCAGCAACACAAAAACTGCCAGAAGAAAATGATCAGAGGAATAAGCAAAGGTGGTCAAAAAAGTCACGTTTACAGCTTCTACTGAAAGCTATCTAGGAGAGAGGGACAGTTTCACTTACGGCAGGAAGTTTGACATGGTGGGAGCGACAGCTGGAGAGCTGTGTCACATCTCACTGCCAAACAACAGCTGCCAGATGGCAGAGAAGGCAAGAGACCCTCACAAGTAGATGTTAATGAACAGCAGATTAATATGGAGAGAGGCAGTGCTCTAAAGACTTTAGGACTAAGACATCTGAGGTTGTAAATGTCATAACCAGCAGATTGAATTGCTCATGAATGGACAAGGAATGAAGCTTGGATAGCGAGGACAAAGTGCATTATGTGCTTGATAATGTTTCTGTGGGATCTTCAAAGGCAGCCCCATACAGCATGCATTACTGTATCTCATTGAGAGGGGGATCATGCCTACTTCCACTTGAGACTGAAATGGGCATGATTGGAACACCAGTTTAATTTTGGCAAAAGGACTCAGGGCCGTAACAATCGGCCACAAAGTTGGATCCAGGAGTACTCCCAAACCGCAAATCCTATCCTCAGGGGGTGTGCAACCCCATTTAGAGCAAGCGGATCCACCAGTAGGCCTCCTGACTAGGAATAGCTTTGCCTAATCTGAATTTAATTTCACCTTGTGTGCCACAAGCAGCCCTTCACTGGCTAACCTGCTCTTTGAATTCTGGTTTCCTTAGGTACAGCCTCAGAATCAGGCACCGTAACTGATATCAGGCTGGTGAATGGGCCACATCGCTGCGCTGGGAGAGTCGAGGTGTTCCATGATGGCCAGTGGGGCTCCGTTTGTGGTGATAACTGGGACATGAGGGAAGCCAGAGTTGTATGCCAGCAGCTGGGCTGTGGAGCAGCAAGTTCAGTTCCGGCTAATGCCCACTTTGGAAGAGGGGCTGGCCCCATTTGGCTGGATAATGTCAAATGCAGGGGGACAGAATCGGCCCTGAGTCAATGCCCTGCAAAGCCTTGGGGAGAAAGTAACTGCAATCACCAAGAAGATGCCAGTGTTGTGTGCTCAGGTAGGGTTGTGATCCGATATAGGTTGAGTGACACTGTACCAAATATATTTGCCATGCTAAATATTTCTCCTGAGCTTTCTCCCCAATAGTAATGGCTACTAGTATTTAGCAGATTAGTGGATAAGATATAGGTGAGCAATATGTTGTTTATTTATGTAAAGTCTACTAACCCTTAAGGCTGTAATCCTGAGGCCATAAGGGACTGTCACAGAGTCTGCATTTGAGTAGGTGGAGAGGTGTCACTTCCCCTTTACCCTGCATGAGGAAGTTCTACCTTGATGCCTCTAGGTCAGTGATTTTCAACCTTTTCCATCTCATGGCACACTGACGAGGCACTAAAATGGTCAAGGCACACCACCGGTTTTTTGAAAATTGACAAGACACACCATGCTGCCAGTGGGGGCTCACATCTCCCATTGGCCCTATTAATAAATGACCTTCCCCCAGATTCCTGTGGCACACCTGTGGACCACTCGCGGCACACCAGTGTGCCACAGCACAGTGGTTGAAAATGGCTGCTCTAGGTCATGATTGTAAAATCTGCCATCAATCCACAGCAGGCTGACACACTATCAGCGAGTCATTCAGCCTCCTGACCAAGAGAACTTTTTTCTTGTTCAAATTTAATTTGAGTTGGTTTGTCTGCATCCAGCTTTCTGCTTGCTGACCTACTCTCTGAAATTTGATCTCCCTAGGAGTGGCTTCAGACTCAGACCCTGCAGCTGAGATTAGGCTGGTGAACGGCCCACATCGCTGCAGTGGGAGAGTGGAAGTGTTATATCATCGTTTCTGGGGCACCATTTGCGATAACGGCTGGGGCATCGAGGAGGCCAGAGTCACATGCCGACAGCTGGGATGTGGTGAAGCCAAATCAGCTGAAAGTGGTGCACAATTTGGAAGAGGCGACAAGCCCATCTGGCTGGATGATCTCAGGTGCAGGGGGACAGAATCGGCTCTTAGTCAATGCCCAGCAAGCGATTGGGGAGAAAACAACTGCACCCACAGACAAGATGCAGGTGTTGTGTGCTCAGGTAGGTTCATGAACTGATGGATCGTTTGACATGATCAGGGTTTGCAGTTGCCTTTATTAGCAGTCTAATATCCTGGAATCACTTTAATATGCTTTATTAGCCTAATTTATTAGCCTAATTTATTAGCCTAATATACTTTACTAGCAGTCTAATAAGCAGTTTAATGATTACACATAATAATAATACTACCCAATTACAAGAATAATAATACTCTTATTAATACTCTTATTAATTAGCAATCTGAATTTTACTGAATATTCAGCTATCTGAATAAATTACTGGGATTTATTATTTAAAGGCTGTGATAATGAAGAGGGAGGAAAAGCAATGCAAAAAGCTTTCCCAAAAAAAGTATTAGGGATACTGTGGCAAAGTTAGCACCTGCTTTATGGGGCATGAGGAGGTACAGTGGCTGAGTGGTTAAAGACACTGGACTGTTGGCTGAACAGTCAACAGGTGGGGGTGTTCCTGGACAGGGAGGAGGATGGCAGGGGGATTTTCAGGGTGGGAATAGGAAAGGCAGGGGATGTTTCAGAGGAAGGAGCGGGTGGATCCTGGCAGCATCAGCTTGTGCCAGAATCCTATCCCTGGAACTTCACCCCAGAATGCCTTCTGCCTCTTCTCTGATTCAATGCCATCAAAATGACTGACATAGATCCAAGGAGATCTATAGGTGATAATAGCCCATCAGGGGTTTTACTTACCTGGCTGTCCGATCCTCATCACCACCATAGTATGCAGTGTGCACCATTATGGAGTGGCTTACTGCTATAGTTACTCATAGATATTGCATGCTGTTACTCTCATTTACTCTCACCACTGTTTCTTCCTACCAGTTGTTATCCAACCCAGAGACTATGTGTAACAATCCCCTTCTCTCACACGCTAACCCACTTGTTAAATTTGGTTTAATTAGGAGGAGTTTGGGGCTCAGATCCTTCAGCTACAAACCCAGAGATCAGGCTGGTGAATGGTCAAGCTCGCTGCACTGGGAGAGTCGAATTGTTCCATGATGGCCACTGGGGTACCGTTTGTGATGATGGCTGGGATATCAAGGAAGCCAGAGTTGTCTGCCGTCAGCTGGGCTGTGGAAAAGCAAAATTTGCCCCAGATAGAGCACGATATGGAAGTGGAAGTGGCCCCATCTGGCTGGCTGATCTCAGCTGCAATGGAACAGAATCAGCCCTCAGTCAATGCCCAGCACGTGACTGGGGAGTGAATAACTGCAGACATAATGAAGATGCTAGTGTTGTGTGCTCAGGTAAGTTGAGCACTTACTCGAGTTGGTGAATTGGTGAATCTCCGAGTCAGTTCACAATACTTTTGACATGGATAGAATTGCCAAGTATCTAGAAAGGAAGCTGGCCTGGCCTGCTCCTATGCAGAGAAAATAAATGCATGGCATCAAGAGAAGCATATCTTGGTAGGAACATCTGGGGATCCAAGTGCTGCTTCTATCACAGGACAGACATCAATAAACATTCTTAATGCTCCTAAGTAGTGTTCTAAAGATAGTGTTTTTAAGTCCAGTTAGTTAAAAACAAGCAACCCCCCTTTTGTTTACAACAATGTTATGGCTTCTATTTTCAGTTTCAATTTTTAATCTATTTTTACAAGGAAAACAACAGCAACAAAACAATATTTGTAATTATTTGAACAAAACTAACAGCCCAATCCTATCCAATGCTGGAGCAGCAGGGCCACCAGCCCAGGTTGTTGCCAGCGTTCGATTCAAGCAGGTGGGAAGTCTTTTCAGGGAAAGGGAACATTTGTTCCCTTATCCCGTGTAGTGCCCCAGCCTGCTCAATGGGGCTACTTTAATCTGTGCCTGCTATTTAGTTGCCACAGAGTTGAGTAGCCCTGTGTAGGGCTCTCAGGCCTGGAATTGGTACTTGCCATTTTTAAATTCAAAATGTTTGTGATACTTTTAAATTCAATAAATATACAAAACAGTACAATTTTATGTGCTAAGTTATACATAATAAATGTTGTGTTCCTAAATGTTTTGAAGTATACTGGTAGTACATTCAGGAGAGAGATTCTCAACTTAAAATAAACTGGGTGGTTTATTAAAGTTGCTGCATACAGAATTTCTAAAGTTCTCTCCATCTCTCTCATAGACATACACACAATTGTCTGCCACGTCACTTCCTGATCATCCATTTTCTTCCTTCTTTCTACTGCTTCTTCTTCCTCTTATATAAGTATACACTTATTATTACATTCTCCTTTCAACAGTTCAAAACAAATTGGGAACTTATTTCAACTGGTTGGAGCTAACAGTTAGTAGCATTCATTCCCTTGGAGTTACCAAGCCTTTCCCACTGAATGTTCTGAATAGTTTCTTAATGTTCTAGAGCAGCCAACTGAGAGTGCAGTAATCTAACTGAGCGGTGATGAAGACATTACTAGCCATTTTCAGGTCCACTTGAGACTAGGTTGTGATCCTAGCTGAGAGTCAGCCCCATTTAGTTCAATGGAACTTACTGCTGAGTAGACATGTATAGGGCTCTGCTGAAAAAAAATGATGCAGTTCATGCGCTAGCCTAAGCTGGGCAACAGCATTCAGAATCAGGGCACCTGAACCTCCAGAAGCAAAACTATCTTCAAGAGTACTCCTATCCTTCACACTTGGTCCATCAAGGGGAGTATAAGTCCATCCAGAACAGTTCGACACACTGAGTCAGTAGGTCTTCTGAACAGGAGAATGTCTGAATTTCATGTTATTTTGTTTGCTCATGTATAGTCTTTTATGTTTAGACCCACTCTCTCAAATTTGATCTGCCTAGGTGTGGATTTCATCTCAGATACTGCAGTTGAGGTCAGGCTGGTGAACGGTTCAAGTAACTGCAGTGGGAGAGTTGAATTGTTCCATGACAATCAGTGGGGCACGATTTGTGATGACGGCTGGAGTATAGCGGAAGCCACAGTTATATGCCAGCAGCTGGGCTGCGGAGAAGCAAGATCAGCCCCAGTTGGAGCCCAGTTTGGAAGAGGAGACGGCCCCATCTGGCTGAATGATGTCCAGTGCATAGGAACAGAATCAGCCCTCAGCCAGTGCCAAGCAAAGCCTTGGGGAATAAATAACTGCAATCACGGAGAAGATGCTGGCGCTATCTGCTCCGGTACCATAACCCTATAGTTTGCTTTACCAAATAAATTTCCCATGTTCAATGTTTCTTATGTGAATCTTCTCTGCCACGTGGTGTCTATTATATAAGAAGATACAAGAACAACATGGAACATTCTTTTATGAAAATACAACCTTTAAGCTTTCGTTTCTAAATCCCAATCAACTCACTGGATCTGTCACAAAATTTGTTCATGGGGTTGGAGTCTTTCAGCCCTGATTTAATTGATTCAGGCCTCTAATCTCCAGCAACTACTACCAGTCCTCTCTCTATTTAGTGGCACTTTGAGACTGATCGCTCCACAATCCAGTCAACAATCCCAAAATTTTGTCTGCTGCATTTTGACCTCTTCAGTATAAATCCCCCAATTTAGCTTAATTCTGGGCCAAGCAAGCCCAGGCTCGAGAGTCCATATGCGTAGTGGTAGACACATGTGTATGAGAGCAGTGTTGGCACCAGCACATAGACCACAATACCTTTATGCGATTATTGTGATTCACAGCACAATCCTAACTTGCTCTGGAATGGGCAGGCCAATTGGCCTGCCCTGTATCCAGCATGAGTTTGGGGCTGAAAGCGGCTTGGCTTGGGGCAAGGGGAATCGCTTCCCCATAGCCTGGATAAAGCCACAGTAGCCCCAATAGGTCTACTTGGATCTGTGCCACCTCTTTAGGTGACACTGATCCAAGCACCCCAGAGTTGCACTGGGCTGCCCAGGAATGGAGTCAGGATCTGGCACGTGCCAGATCCTGGCCCCACCCCCTGCTCTCCCACCACCTGCCCATGGACCCACCTATGCCCACCCTCTGCCCTGAAACACCTCCTCCCCACCTTCCCCTGACCCCATGCCAGCCGCCGCAGCTTTACTTGCCTCTCTTGTCGTGGAGGCTGAATGCAGCCTCCGCAAGCTGGCACACATCCTTAGTACTGGCCTGGCTGGCACTCAAAGAGGTGCAAATGTGCTTTACAGCACGTTTGTGACCCTCCAGGGCTGGCGCAAGGAAACTTAGAATTGTACTCTCAGACACTTAAAAACTCTCATGGCTTTCAGTTGCCCTGTCATCATCTCTGACCATGTCTGAAAGCTCAGTAACAAATTGCCTCTCTGTCATTTAGACTAGGAATTGTAAAGAAGCAAAGTTCTGAAAGTCCGGCCTTTGGACATTTTCCTTTCCTAAACAGGTTGTGAATCAAATAGCAAACGGGCAGAATCAGGGGTCAGAGAAATACTGATATTATAACCTGGCCAACACTAGACGATAATGAGTTTAAAGAGTACAAGAGATTTGTTACTGGGCAAAATAACCCTAAATCAACCCAAAATAACCCTAAAACAAATATTTGTGCTTGGGATGATTAATCATTTCTGTTTCTGCTGCTGGTTCAAGCACCGCATATGTTGCTACAAGGAAAGGCTGTGATCGACTCCAGCTGTCCTGCAGCTGTTTTCAGACAGCAGGCTTCATAACTGGTGGGATTCTGTGCAAGCTCTTCTCATATCCTTGCCCTTAAGCCTTTAGTCAAAATCCTTTTATTGGTCATTCTGGGAAAGACTATTCTCCCCCCCCCCCGCCCCTCATTACAAACACCAGGTCACCTCTACACACAAAAAAAGCAATGTTGACACAAAAGCTTCTGGGATGACTGTCACATTTCATTCTATAGGACTTACTATCAGGAAATGTCTGCGTGTGTTTGAGCCCAGAGGATGAACAGCCTCACCTGAGACACTAGAACTCCCCCTTTTCTCCAGACACCTAATGGAGTCTAAGACATTATCCTGCTTTGCTTCATGCAAGGAGGGACAGGGCAAAAATGCCCTCATCTTAGGCAGCAAAGGGGTACTATTAATGAAATAAGATTAGTGACCCAATCCTATTCCCCCTCCCTGCCACCAGAACTAGCATTCTAGCTGAGGGGCATGCTTTCCAGATGTTGCAAATGATCTCCCAGGAGCATGGAGCAGCTTGGATCAGCACTACACGTGCAGAAGATGGAGCACCCGCCCAACAAGGTAGTTTGGCAGGAGAGGTGAGACAGCATGGGGGAGGGAGAAATACAGCGGAAGAGAGATTTGACTGAAAGTGGTTTGGGAGCATCCGTATGCACCTATGATTATTCACTAGAGATGACAAGACCCAACCTGTGTTATCATCATTACTTCATTTATTCCAAACTGTCTCTGAAGACAGGCCCTCGAGCTGAGGGCTGACACAACCAGATTCCTGACTGTACTAGAAATCTCTGCTAACATGAAGTCACTGCCAAGTCAGACACTGAGTGGGAACTGAAAGCGGTTCCACCAAAAAAAAAAAAAAAAAAAAAAAAAAAAAGAGTGCTATTTCAGTTACCAATGAATGCTGGATTAGACATATCCCTCCCTCAGCGTGCACCGGCAGGGACCCGGCATTTTGTCTTCCGGCCTGTGTCTCCACAAGTGTCCCAGCAGGACAGCTGTAGCTGAAGCTTCATCCAAGTGAGGAATCTGCTCCCACCTAGCTGGGTTTGTGGAACTAATGGCAGCCCTAATCCTTCCCTCTTTGTTGAGATCTTTAGGAAAGGAGTTGAGAGCAATGGCGATGATCCTTATTTTCCTGGCCTGGCCTTCAGGTGAGTCAGCCTTCTCTTCCAAGTGGCATATTAATAAATATGTACCATCTCTCCTCTGGCAATTAAGTGACTAGCAGCTCTTACAAAATCATACTGCCTGACTTTTGGAAATCAAGCAGGTGGAAGTGATAAAATTTGCTGTGTTTCTTCCAGTGTTTTACTGGGTAGAGCTTTTCGGAGCTCCAACTACCCTTTGTAGCCCTAAAGGGTTTAGGACAGATGCCTGAGCATTTTATTGCAGTTCATCAGGGTATCTTTTTATGACCCTTCCTTCCTGAAAAGCCCCTCTATAATATAGGGAGGGTAGCTTTTGAACTTCATGGCATGTGTCCACATGATCCTAATCCTCACCTCCTGGCCACTTACTATGCACTGGCAGGGACTTTAAAAAGTCCATCCTCCCTCTTCTCCTCCATTCCCCCCTTTTTACTGTCTGACACTTCAAAATTCCATGGCTCAGTCGCTCTCAATGTTCTGTAGGTCCGAGAAGCTCTCAGGTTTTTACTGGGCCATCTTGATGAGTGTGTCTTTTTTAAAGTCTTAAAAAAAAAATTAAAAACTAACTTCTGCATATTTAGGAAGTCCCCAGCATTGCAGAAACTTCCATATTTTTAGTGACCCTGTTTCACTTTAAAAGAGAGATACCAGAACACTAAAATTCAGTATTAGAGAGAATTAATCATAAGTTAGCAATATGACTCAGTCAGCATTCCTCCTTTTCCCTTCTCCAAAGTATCTCAGATAGCAGTTTTCCTATAATTTTCACACTAACATTAAATAAAAATGTAGTCCAAATGTACCTGAAGAAAATGCACTCTACTCCCTGTCTGAGGCCAAGACTCACCCATCAATCTTGTTCTAGAACCTTCCATTTGGATTTGCAGTCTTTAACAAGGGGAGCATTGTAACCACCGTGTGATTTTCAAACTCTGGGTTCAAAGTAACAATGCTTTCTTTGGAACAGGAAAGGAGGGGTGAAATGGTGAAACACAGGTTTATGTCCAACAAGCCATGGTTGAACATGCTGAATTTGTTGGTCTCACAGATGGATGTAACTGCACACAAGCACTCTCAAAGCAGTCAAGATACTGAGATGCATGCCAAAAAAATCTACAACACATTCACAAAACTCCTGCTGCGAATAGGAAAGAAATTAAATCATGCTACTTGCAAATCTCACCTGCAAGAAGCATGATTTCACCTGCAAATCGTTACTGATTATTTTTTCCCCAGCTCATTTTCATGTACAGCAGTCAACCTTCTTACTGAGAAACACTCTCACATTTGCCCCAAAGCTTGTGAGTGGAAAAACAGATGGTTGTATTTATTCCCTTTCCCTGCATATTTTAAATGCCATTGGTCATCTAAGAGACTCCCCAGAGAAAGTCTGGTAACAGCTGACAAATACAAATTGACAAATTTTGACAAATTTTGGCATCTGCTACTGCTGACTAAAGTCTACATCACAAGAAAAAAATATTCCTTGCTTCTGAGAGCTCATAACCAGATTGTATGTGTTAGATCAGCAGTGTCAAATTTATTTCATATAGTGTAGAGAAAATAAGCGCAATAATGGAAAAGATGCTGCTGTTTTCTGCTAGGGTCAATTCATGGGTTGGTTCACAGGATTGCCAGCTAGCCAGAGAAACATATTTCCTGGTCTTTTCCAGTGCCTTTAACTGCAATTTGTGTTGCGGTAATCAGCAAGAATTTGCAGGGCACAGACGGAAACATTATTGGGTGCTAATGTCTGCACATCAAGGGATAGAAGAGAAGCCATTAAACAACCCTACACATGGTGAAGTCATCCCAAGTTTAATTCATGATACCTTTTGCATGGCCTCTGAAAAGGGGGTACATTGTACCTGGGCCCAGGGTCCAATAGGAGGCCCGGGTGCCAAATTTGTACCTGGGTCCAGGAAGCCATTGTACCTGGGCCCAGGGAGCCAGAAATTTCCTGGGAACTCAGCTGGCCTCATAAAGACTGAAAGATGGAGGCTGGGTCAAATATGAGGCCAGGTCTACCAGGTTGATAGACATGGGCTCCCCATCAGGAAGCCCAGTAGACCTGGGCTCTGGAGATTTTCCCAACTGTAGCTACCCTTCTCTACCCTGTTTTGCTCCTCTATTTCCCCTTTGCAAAGGAGGCCAACATAAACTTTGTACCCCCAGATAAAATTCTTCTTGGAAGCCTTGACCTTTAGTGTGGCGAAAATCTCTTACGAGTGTGCTCCCCCGTGCGGCATGGTGAAAGGCTTGTGAAGGAGCTCCTTATGGTGTTCAGAATACCTCAGGAAGACAATTGTCTTCTCATTCCTTCCCCTGAATTCTACTAGTACAGCAGCTGACTTATGCAGAGTTGTTCCTCTGGAACAAAGGTATTAACTAGGAGCTTTCTTTATACACTGAATGAACAAAATGGCTCTTATTGTAACACATGCTGTGCTTCACTAATGGCTAACTGTACCCTGGGAATGCAATGCGTCCCTGTGTTCAAAGACATGTGAACCTCCCTGTTAGTAGTGGTCATTTCTATCCCCAAATGCTCCCTGAGGCATCTGGTGGACCAGGAAGCTGGACTACATGGGTCTGTGGCCTGATCCAGCAGAGATCTTCTTATGGGTCTGGGAAATTTGTATCACATAGTGACTCATCCAGCCTGCAGACACTGATACTAATTCTGCCAATGAGTTGAGGCAACAAATGCATTCCCCCCCCCCAATTCATATTAGCAAGCCCTTCTCGCCTTCTTGGAGATTTTACTTGAAAGCCTGTGACTTTGTGGTGCTTCTATGATATATCTTTTACCATTTCAGAATCAGCAGATCTGAGACTAGTCAATGGTTCTCATCCAGGAGGGTGTTCCGGGAGGGTGGAAGTACTTTATCTCCAAGAATACGGAACTGTGTGTGATGATGGCTGGGATCTAAAGGAAGCCGCAGTAGTGTGTAGGTTCCTTGACTGTGGGACGGCCATATTTGCTGCACGCAGAGCTCAGTTTGGAAACGGATCTGGTCGCATCTGGCAAGATGATGTGAAATGCACAGGAAATGAATCTTCCCTCTCTGATTGTGATTCCAAGCCTGTGGGAAGTCATGACTGTGAACCTGAACAAGATGCTGGCGTTGTGTGTTCAGGTAATCAATGTTGATGAGACACTGTACATCAGACAGAGTTTTTGGAAAGGCAGCTTTTTCATTCCTGCTTGCAGCCCTTTCTCCCAAATATTCCTGATCTTTAGGAACATTAAACTACTTTTAAAATTCAGTCCCATATGCTGTTTGAAAAGTCTTCTCCCGATGGTGGCGGCTTTGGCAAGATGATAAACAAGATGGTCTTGTGTAAGGCAAGATCACCTGACACGTCAGCCATGAGCAAGGTCCACCACTGTTTTTGCATGCCACCATGCATGTAGAGAAGAAGTATTGGTTTGTGTACAATTAAAAGAGTATGCATATACCCAAAGCTGGCGCCAGTGACTGACATTGAGCAGGGCCCACTGCTGGTCCCTGAATCCACCCCTGTGCCTACAACTTTCATGCAGTGGTGACACAGTGAGTTTCAGGGCTAGTCCAATAGAAGAGTGTCCATGGAAGGCAGTTTTCTCTGGGCCTCCTGAACCTTGAACCAGTCCTGTACATGTTAGTATCAGATGCAGGTACAGAGGAATCAAGTGGGCCAAGGCTCAAGGCAGCAGTATGGTTTTACCATCTGCCCTCCATTAAGACTGAATGTCAAAGAGAGAGAGAGAGAGAGAGAGAGAGAGAGAGAGAGAGAGAGAGAGAGAGAGAGAGAGAGAGAATTCCCTGCCAGCCTGTTGTTTGTCTCTCCCGTAAACTCTACCATGTTGCACGTTTACCATGGGGATCATCTGTGCCGATAATTCAGTCTCACTTGGTCAGTGGAGGATTAGCTCAGCATTGTGCCACATGTGCAAACACACTCAAGTGATCAGGGCTGTGTTCACTCCAATCCTGAGAACTGCCTCGATCACATCCCCTTCCTATGGGGACCTTCCCCTGACCAAGAAATGAACAAAGAGCATCATTTCTTCACGGGGGTCATTGTAGTCCCAATGCAGCCCTGACAGGAAGCAGACAGTCTCCCAGGGCCTGGTTTTCCCCAGCTGCCTCTGCCATGAATTCCTTTTCTGCTGCTCCAAATGAAGTGGCTGGGTGTCTTGGGGTGGGGTAGTGGTGGAAGCAGCTTAGAGCACCCAGCAATTGCTCTCTCTGCTGCCACCTTGCAGTGATCTGTCCCAAGGCAAACCTGGGTGAGAGGCAGCAATGAATGCAAGAAGACTTGGGTCCTTTTGGACATTTTGCAGGTGATCAATATGATTCCTTGCAAAACTTCAGAGATTTAGGCACATTTGGCCAGAATGCGCACAAATCTTTGAGCCCTTTCAGGGCAAGCCAGGGGATACTTACACGGCCTCATCAGATTAATTTATAAGTAGAAGTGTCTGTTTACTATAAGATTCTATTACAGCCTACATTTTAATGAGCACAGTGGGCTTACTTCTGAGTAAAATAAACAACACTGTTTTCAAACACCTCTGTACATGAGATACAACTTTTTTCCCCCCTCATCATCATTTACTGTTTTATTCTCAGATAATCTTAGACTGGTAGGTGGTCCAAATCGCTGCAGTGGGAGAGTTGAGGTTCGAACACCACCTAGCAAGGAGTGGAGAACTGTATGCGACCGTACCTGGGACATAAAAGATGCTGAAGTCACGTGTAGACAACTGGGCTGTGGCAAAGCCACATCAACCCCAGGTGGAGCTCATTTTGGAATGGGATCAGGTTCCATCTTGTTGGATGTTCACTGCAGTGGCTCCGAAAGTGACATTGCACAGTGTGCAGTACACACAGAGGGGAACAATGGCTGTCACCATGGACAAGACGCAGGAGTTATTTGTTCAGGTAATCTTCAATGGCAACTTTATCCTTGTGAAAATGAGAACAGAGAATGATGTGCCAAGGAATAGAGCAGTGTTTGCCAAACTATGGCTGATGGACCGGATCTGGCGCAATGCTGAAGCCCTCCCATCATGAGCAATGCTTACTGTTCCACCACACTGTTCACAATCAGCCCACCCAGTCTTTACAGCATGACTCTCTGTGCAGTTGCATCTGCACAGAAATCCAGGCCCAAAGTCTGCTGGGGCAGTGGGCTACAGACCCGACTGCCCAGAGTGTTGCTCTATAGAGATCAGATGAGCTGATTGTGAGCGGTGTGGAGAACAGTATGCACTGCTCTGAACAGGGAGGTCTTTTTTGCTTCACAGCAGTCATGAGCTAGAATAGAGTGATGAGATGCAAAATCACTGTTGATTGTAACGGAGAAATTGGGGGAACAGGAAACCCAAGGTGCCTTGAGTCACTGTTTGCCTCCACATGTGCCATGCATCTGAAACTGTTCTTAAAGTGACAGGTAAAAGACAGCAGGTATACCAGGTGACACCCAATTTTAAGGTTAGTCTTTCAGATCTGAGCTTACTAGAGTCAAAGCTTGCAGACAGCACTGAGCTTCCCTTGATTTCATCTTTTATTGCCTTCTCTCACCGGGGACTTCAGGACTGGAGATGGGCCTGCATTACCCTCTGTTTTGTTTTCACAGAGCTGGCAACAATTGTGGCTAAGCTCTTAGACAGAGAGTTGCCCTTCCCCAGAGTCAATGGGAAAGCTTCTAATCATATCCTTACACCTGTAATGAATGATGTTCATACTTTACAGAACCATCAACCATCAACATAGCTGAGGTCAGACTGACCGGCGGTTCAAATTCTTGTGCGGGTAAGGTGGAAGTGCTTTACCAGAAGCAGTGGGGAACTGTGTGCAGGGATGACTGGGACCTGCAGGATGCCAGTGTTGTATGCAGGCAGCTGGGCTGTGGCACTGCCTTGGAAGCTCCACAAAAAGCAGGCTTTAGAGACAGACCTGGCCTCATCTGGCTGAGCAATGTGACCTGCATGGGAAATGAAAAATCCCTTCAAGACTGCAAGGGACGTCTTACAGGAGAACATGAATGTGATCACTCAGAGGAAGCCAACGTGGTGTGCACATTAGCAGGTACTTCTCTTTTAGTTAATATACAAACTCTGTGTATGCATCTAACAGAGCTCCAACTATTATTCATAACAAAAGCGGTCTTGAGAAGCTGTGATTCTAAGCAGAGGAACAGAGAGTAAGGAAAAGATGCCGATACTTTATCCCCGATAGCCATTTTTTAACTTAGCACAGTGTTTCTCAAACTGTGGGTCGGGACCCACTAGGTGGGTTGCAAGTCAATTTCAGGTGGGTCCCCATGCCTTTCAATATTTTATTTTTAATCTATTAGACTTGATGCTACCATGGTATGGGACTGCATTTGGGGAAATGTTACACACCTGTACTTTTAACAGGCTACTATGTATATTTTTTTTTAACAATGATAGTCAATGGGACTTACTCCTGGGTAAGTGTGGATAGAATTGCAGCCTAGGATTGTTAAAAATGTTCCTACTTGATGATGTCACTTCCGGTCATGACATCACTTTGGGTTTGTCCTGACAGATTCTCATTCTAAAAAGTGGGTCCTGGTGCTAAATGTGTGAGAACCACTGGGCCTTAGCATATTTCCAGCTGTGAAGTTTGAGGTGCACATGCGCTATTGTAAACAAACATTTGGAACCCTACAGGAGAAAAGTTGTTGGGAGTAATTCTGAGAACAAAAAAAATTAGTGGGAAAAAGGTGAAGAGCCTTTGAGAACTATCCTATCCTCCCCCCTGCTGGTGCAATCATGCCAAAAAACGGTGTGCTGTATCTAGCAGGGGGATGAATCAGGAGGCTTCAGAAGCAAAAGAACATTTAAATCCCCTTACACCTCTGCAAGCCTCCTACTCCATAATGGGTCTCCTTGGAGCTGCACTAGCGATTTCACTAGTGCAAGTCTGAAAAGGTTGGGGAAGCTGCAGAAAAGGACGATAGGATCTGTCACAAGCCATTGCCAATGAATTCACCCCCTCACCACCCTGTTCTGTCCCCTCCCTGACCAGTTTTGCCCCTGCCCCTGTTCTGCCCTTGGCCATCAAATTACCAGCTCTGACTGGAGGCAGAAGAGCTGATGATGCGGGCGAAAAGGTGCCAGCCATTCTACCAACATCCCAGCATCACACTGCTGAATGCGCTGCCAGAAAGTGGTTTCTGGTACTTTTTCAGCAGCTGGTACTGGCAGAACATACATTTTGCCAATTCTCATCACCCATAGGTTTGGACTGTTCCCATGTTTTCTGTGTTCAATATTTCTCCCCTTCAAAGCTCTCAAAACAGCCAAAATGGCTGCTGATGTGGTATAGTTCCATTTTCTCTGTGTAATCATGTGCAGTTTATTGTCAGTGTCTTTGTAAGGGTGCCAGTAATATGTGGCATCTGAGGGTATCTGAACACAACCTGCCACTGGAGACTCTGATTACAAGCAAAGATCAGTAATGTAGGAAGTGACAAAATCACACAGATCACAGGATGAGCAAATCCAATAAGAAGCTCCCACACCGACCCCTCATTTCTCTTTGGGCCAGCACTGCTGGTGAATTCATCACATCACATGTTAGACCAACAACGCCCCCCCCTTGCACACTCACACACAAAAGGTTTGCCTTAAACCTTTCTCATTCTCTGTCATTTCTGTTTTCCAGGTTACAGTCCCTCAAATACTTCTCCCTGGTTCCTAGTTTTCTCACTGGTGTTTGCTATTGTCCATCTTGTTCCTGAGGTCACTCTCTAGTATTTCAAACCTCCAGGTATAGTAAATATGTTTGGCCTGCTAAATACCCAGTTATTACATTAGGTACATATTTAGGTCCTCCATTCAACTTCTTTAAAAATGGTGATGATACAGGTCATGTTTCCAAAAACAGGAATTATTCTATATACCTGAATTGTACTTTACAGATATTATGATTTCCAAATATGAATTCTCCATTCCATTTGTGAAAATGGCTCAGATTTTTAAGTGTTGATTTGTTTCCAAAAGAGAACCCGGGTTCAAGCCTGTTTATGCCTGTAGCCCTAGAAGCCAGTGGCCACTCTGTCCTCAAAAGAAGAGGCCAGTCCCAAGCTGATCCTTCAAAATAGGATCATTATTTTGATCCTATTTATTATCCCGTTTATTATAATTGAATGAAATGCACTAGGCACTTATCTTCTTTGGGGGGGGAGCAATGGCATTCCTCAGAATATACAGAAATATTGAACACCAATAATACTATTGAACACATTTTGTGCTTCAGTCCATGGGTTAAAACATGTTAGGGAATTGTCCTGAAACAAGTTGTTACTGTCCTTTTAAATAACATGATTTTTTTTTTTTTTAAGGGAGAGATAGACCTTAAGCTTTTTCTATTTTCAGTCACCATCTTTAGGTTGTGTTTATACTTCCTGATTTGAATCCCTTTACCATTTCACAGAGGGGAAATTTCCAAAATCATAAAGTAAGAATTTGAACGAGGCCTCAGAGGCCATCTAGTCCAGTTTATTGCAGGGAAATCTGGAGCCATCACATGGTTTTCTAGCCTCTGCTGGAGATTTTAAAGCAGAAGCTAGTTGGGGTACTCTGTTGGGGTGGTCTGGTTCAGGATGTCCTTGCAGTGAGCAGGGGGTTGGCCAAGGTGACCTCTTGTAACTCTGTGATTCTGTTATCGTGAGAAAACCTGCATCTTCACTCACCAGTCCAGTGATTAAAGGATTCCTTCAGTCTTTCCATTCTCACTTCCTCAACAGCCTTGTCACATGGGCACATTGCCAAGCTACAGAGAAGGGGTTTTCAAGTTCCCAAATCTCCAACTTGAACATGAAACTTTATTATGCCCAGAAACAAAGGAGAAAAGAAACTCAAGAAAAGATTAGTTTTGTTTTGTATTCACACTTCCTATTTAATCCTGCAATACTTTATCATTATTTGGCAAACTGGAGGATGTTGATCGATATAATGTCCCCACATGTTGATTCATTCTGAATTGCAGAATGTGTGTTCAGAATACTCTGGAGCAATGTGATATACAGGGAATTCTGGTGGGACAAAATGGTAATGACACCAAGAGGTGGCTGCTTAAAAGAGTTTAGTTGATCCTTTTAAGCGCTCAGTTGTTTCTAAAAGAAAAGGGCTTGTGTTCTGGGACTTTACAGATAAGCCCTCCAAATTACAAAATGGGAGTCCAAATGAAACAGATTTTATTTCAGTGGCAACTTGGAGAACAAACAGCTGCTGCGGAGGGAGATTTTCGGGTGGGGGGAGATTTTCAGTAAGAAAGTGGCAAGGGACAAAGTTAAAATCTCCACCAAATGTCCCCAAAGGCATCACCCAAGGAAGATGAATGCCTAGTCCGAGTGTGTTTGGTCCAATCATCATGTAATAAAAGTCTCCACCAATCACATCACCAATCACCAATCCAAACTGGGTCCTCTTCAGCTACTATTTGGAGGGAGGGAATATGAGAGAGACAACCTTGGGTTTAATGCCTTCAGATTTCCTCACTATCAGCATACTATATACAATTTGTATTATAGAACTTGTGATTGCTTTCTAGGGAGAAACACAATTTCCCGACGCTAGGCTTCAATAGCCACAAATGATTTCCAACTTCTATGTCTCATCATCTTGCAAATCATTTTCATCTCTACAAAAAGCAAAATTCTACAGGATGAATTTATGGAGGCTATGCTGAGCACAGCTGTTAATAAATATGGTTGCAAACTGGGTTTGCTGTGCAGTAAGTTATTTGAAGGACACCCTAACTTTTTTTATCTGCTTACCGGCATACAACCAAAATGTATACCTTTCAGGAATCTTTTCAGTTGCAGTACTCATTTTGTCATCTTGATGAAATTTAAAATATATTTTCTGTTGAACCAGTGGCGTTGCTAGGGGGGTGCAGGTGGTGCGGGTCACACTGGGTGACACACACTGAGGATGATGCGCTAAAATCACAGTGGTTAGCAATAATACCATCATGTTATATACTGTTGGATACGGAGTTTACAGCAGAATGCAATGAAAAAAAAAAACAAACCCAGAGTGAAATATCTTTTTCTATCAAAAGTTATTGCCAAAACACCAGAAAACAAGAAATGCATAGAGCCCTATGGAAAATGAAACTGAGCCATAGCATGTGTTTACTCATGAGTATGCAAACTTGCCTTAGTCCATGGGAAGGAGCAGGCTGAGAGGAATCCAACAACACCAGAATGGTCCTGATCTAATGAATGCAGCCCCTCAAAAACACTCCAGAAGGAGGTCCTGCTCTCCAAGCTGGCAAATGTATTGAGCCCTATGGAAAGTGAAACTAAGCCACATTGTCACATTTACTCGCAAGTAAGCAAGCGGTCAAGTCAGGCAAAGGGGAATGTGAGGCCACCAGAATGGTCCCAATCTAATTGGATTTGAGCTCAACAAAAGCTCCAGAAGGCAGCCCTCCTCCATAAAAAGAATAAAAACAGAGGCTTCTACTGGTAAGGTGAACTTTTTTCTTTTTGAGACTTGCAAAGCCTGGATCCAGTCAGTGATGTTATTTAGACATAAGAACTTAAATTGAACTTGGCACTGGGTATGGCTTGAATTTTTCTTGGGGGGGGGGGGAAGTATTGCAGGCAGCCTACATATTCACCAAGAGAATATTCACTTGGTGGAACAGGGCTGGCTTCTCCTTATTTAATTATTTGTTTTACTTTAATTTAATTATTTATAATTATTTATTTAAATTTGCTTTATGATGTCACTTCCGGCCAAGACATCACTTCTGCTGGGTCCTGGACAGATTGTCATTCTAAAAAGTGGGTCCCGGTAATAAAAGTTTGAGAATTTCTGCAATAAGGTGTTAGTAAGTTGACACCCTCGAGGGAGGGTGTGTGTGTGTATGACAGCACTAGTGACCAAAATCACAGTTTGTAAGAATAATACCATCATATATACCATATATTAATATATACCATATATCAATCAATGCACAATTTCATGCAGAATGCAATGAAACAAATTGCGTTGAAATATCTTTGTTCTACCAAAAGGTACAGCCAAAAAACCAGTGGGTGGTGGGGCAATGGTAGATAACCACACCCACCACCTGGGGTGTTGCCCTGCCCACTGCATGGGGTGACAGGGTGATGCGAAGCCTAGTGATGCCACTGTATGTTGCTATGATTTTTATAATTTATAGTGCTGCTTTAGCTAATGACTTTGAGTACATACTAGTAGGTTCTATCTGACTGTAAACTGCTCTAATCATTTTAGAGACAAACCAAGAATAAGTTGCCGTAAACATATGTGGCAATGGGGGCGATGCAGATTATTTTCATTCATTAGATATAGGATTGGATGTTACATTTGCACTCTGTGAACAGGAGTCTATGGAAGGACCCATGATGTTTGCATGACAGCAAAGGTACAGTGATGAAATTGGAAGTGCAGAAGTTCTTCCTCATGTCCCATATCTAAGCCACACCCCCACGAAAGCCACACCCCTATGACCAAGAACCCAAGTAAGATTTTTTCCAAAGGATGGGTGGGATTGCAGGGTATTATTTTATTTTTAGTTATTGACAAGAGAAAGACACTCCCATTATCCAATTATTCACTGCCCCTCTTCTTGCTCTGGGGCAGGCAACATTTGCTTATCCCACATAGTACTCTCGACCTACAGCTGGTGTAGTGTAGTAGCTAAAAGACGGAGCTGCAAATCAGGAATAGCACAACACAATAAGATAGTTCCTCTGCACTTACATACAGCTACAGCCTAAGCTAGGGAGAAATTTCCTAGGAGGAAATGGAGCAGTGATCCATCTAACTTTCTAAGGCAGTGGTTCTCAAACATTTTAGCATCAGGACCCACGTCTTTGAATGGCAATCTGTCCTGAGCCACTGGATGTGATACCATTAACCAGGAAGTGATGTCCTGGCTGGGACATAATCAATTTAGGCTTCAAACGTAAGTCATGATCTGCCAAAGGTCCCATTACATAGCATGCTCATGCTGCTATTTTGCATAGCTCAGAATTCAAACATTCCAGCTTGGAAGTCAAAGCAGAACACAGACTGGGATCCTTTGCCAGCCACACAGCCCTCCCCCCTTTCCTGTGTCCTATCTTCCTACCTATTCAGAGCAAAGCATCATAGCCTCAATCCCTCCAGGAGCCCGCTCTGCCCAGCAGCTCTGTACCCTGTATTTTCAGCTCTATTTTCAGGGGCAACCAAACTACATGCTACGCGACCCACCTGAAATTGGCTTGCAACTCACCTAGTGGGTCATGACCCACAGTTTGAGAAACACTGTCCTAAGGGTTGCGTGCATATGTGTGCCTTTGTGTGTGTAGCTGCAAGCAGAAGAAGAGATAAGATGGAAAGGGGAGGGACAATTAATCCTAGTGAAAAATAAACCGGACAAACACACTCACAAGAAGTGGCACACAGCTCTAGAAATCTGTCAGGAACACAAACCTTTAGAGGTAGATAGAGATTCCTGAAGAGGCAAAAGAATAAACACTAAATCTTTGTGGTCAGTATGAATATGCAAGAGCGATGGGGAAGGAATGGAGGCAAGGGAGCAGAGAAGGCTTTCCCATGGGAAGATTTTCAGGGGGAGGGTTTTCAATGGGCACTGAATTGCAGCTTACCCAGTTCAAGGAGGGGGGAATGGGTAGGAAGCAACCAGAAAGAGGGGCAGTGCAGCTGGTTACTTCTCCTGGGACTGGGTGCCTGATTGCATAGCAATTTTTGTGTTGCTGATGAGATAGGAGCAGCTAACTTAGCGCAAATGGGTCAGCCTCCAGGGCATCAAGAATGCATGCTTTGGGTTCATCACCAGCCCACTCAAAAGGGAATTTTTGTCATAGGCACATATAGAATCCTGTTGAGCTTTTAGATGTCATCTATTCTGTCTTTTGTGCCTAGATACCACCTGGCGGGTGATTCCTGCTTCTCTGGTACCTGGTTGGACAATTCCTTTCTGTGCTGAGAAACTGGCCAGTTGAAGTGGTAGATTCAGGTCACAGATTTGTGGGGGGCACCCATATCAATCTGCCTAGTTGCTCCACACTGAGCCTCCTTCTCTTTCCACTCCTTGAACTGGAAAAGAAAGAGGAGAGAAAGGTTCGGCCAGGCCCTGCACAGAGCGTATTTCTACACTCACCTACCTCTGTACAGAGAAATGGAAAATGAAAGCACAAGTCTAAGTTAATGATCACTTAAATTATTACTTTCTCAAAGGCTAAAGGTGGTTCTGAAAGCAGACCAAGAGGCAGCAGTAAATGGTGTATCCGAACTTGCTGATCAGGTAGGAAATTGTCTTTTAAGAAACACAGTTCATTATTCTATATATTGGCATGTGTTTTCTTAATTGAAATTGGTGATTTAGGCTGCAGTCCTATACACACTTACCTGGGAGTAAGGCCCGTTGAATGTAATGGTGTTTACTTTTGAGTAAACCTTTACAGTTAAGGAAGATCTTTGCTCACCTGTGTTCAAGAGACTGACCTGAGGGTAGCAAAATTCTAACCCACAACAGAAACATGCTTCAATTCTACATTTCAGGAGTGATTCTTTTCAGGAAATGTAAATGGGGGGGATGTTTAAACAACATGCTCACTTCAGCTGAGATCTTTCCCAAAGCTTGTGCTTTGTTCTGATTACTGCAGCATTGATTGTTTATGGGCATAAATTGGTTGTGTCTGGCAGTTTCCATTTTATACCACAAAATGATATTTATTCCCTGGCTGGCACACAATTCCACTGGATTCAGTTTTACTTGAGTAGCTGTGATAATTAGCTGAAATGACATCTACACACCATCTAGTACGGTATAGTACTTTGAGCAGTTTACAGATATGAATGTTTGCTGAGCTGGTGCTTTCTACAAAACATTTGCTTTAACTAAGGCTGCAGTCCTATCCACACTTTCCTGAGAGTAAGCCCCATCAAACACAATAGGACTTACTTCTGAGTGCATAGGACTGTGCCCTCAATCCACATGAGTTGAGGAAATTGCAATAGGGACATCTGTCTTTTGTAGATGTATCTACAGGGTTTTAATTCAAACGAATTGTGTTCCTTGTACATTGAAACAGAAAGCAATCTGACCAACAGCATATCAAATCTTCAGTTTAGTTGTTCTTACACACAGAGGTGTGCAAATTATGTGGATCAATTTTTAAAGACATCTTCCTTCAAGCTGAGTAGCCCTTAAGTTAAACCTGAGCATCTAAAGGCAGTCCTCAAAGGAACCCATACACCCCCTTGGTCTTTTAGCCCCAGTTGTCTTCCTTTGTGAGCAGGGGGCAACACTGAATTTGGGATCAATATAACATCACCACTTAATAGAATACATGCTTTAAAATTCTAAATCTATGTTCCTTATCTAAACTGCAGAATGCAATACAAGTTGAACACATGATTACAGACACAATCCACTTTCCCAAGTGGTGAGATGTTCCAAGAGTGTGGCTTCCATTGGAGAAGACAGTATTGAAGACATAAGGTGCCTTTGTGTTTGTTATGTTTATAAATGCACAGGTTGAGCTTTGGTTGGAGGTAGATAGCAGAGCATTCCTTACAAGCAAAAGCAGAGTCAGGCTGCAATCCTATGTGCACTTTCTTGGGGTAAGCACCAGTTTCTAGAGAGCGGCTTTGCATCCTAAGGTGTTGTAGCCTTTGTCTTTCACCTTTAGCTTCCAGTTCCAAGACAGTTACAGAACAAAATCATCTCAGATCAAAATCATGCCTCAGAAACTACCAGCAAAACCCATGCCTTATTTGTTCTTTCCATTGGCCACAAGGGTGAGGAGAACTACCTTACACTTGCAGCTTCCTCCCCTCAAGTGGGTGTACCTACAATTTACCAGCTTTCCAACTGAGCCTCCCAATCCTTTAAGGAAATTTCCCGTTAAGAAAGGACCATTAGCAATTGTTACCGCCTTAGGCTGCAATCCTAACCACACTTTCCTGAGAGTAAGCCCTGTTAAACAAAATAGGACTTACTTCTGAGTAGACCTGGTTCGGATTGTGCCCTTAGTCAAATCCCAGGCATTGTCTCAGGGCAAGCTCATTCACAAACGCTATGAAGCTGCCTTACATATTGAGTTAAGTCATTGGTCCATCTAGCTCAGTATTGTCCAAACCGATTAGCTAGTGACTTCCAAGGTTTCAGATAGGGGTCTTTCTCACCCCTCCCTGGAGATGTCAGGGATTGAAATGAGAACTTCCTGCATGCAAAGCATGTGTACCATTGAGCTACAGCCCTTCCTACTGTAGGAAAAAGGAAGTGGGGCTAACAGATCAAGGAAAAGTGTGCTTACATGGAGACTAATGCTGACTGAGCACATGTGAGATTGTACATGTTTACTGCTTACTTGGTGCAGAAGTTAAGGTGGGCACCAAGAGTGGCCTGAGAAGATGTCATTTAAATTGGGCCTATCCACCACCACCCCACTAGTTACCTCCCCTTTGCGTGCACACCCTTCCAGGCCTCAATCTAGTCTTCTCCCCACCCCAGTCTCCCTGTTCCTCCCCTTCCCTCTTCTGCCATACCCTGCCCCCCTCCCACCCCCTTTGCTGACTAGCCAGCTCCTGGGGACATGGATGGAGGCCTGGTGTGCTGCCATATAGTTTGCAGCAGTATCTTCGCTATGCAAAACAGTGTGTTGCATTTTGTGACAGCCGTAAAGGACCTTACGTTGCCAGAACATCGTTTTGGCAACGTAAGGCCGTCATTGAATTGGGCTGAATTATTTGTAAATCACATGATCGTTTGTCACTTTGGGATGGTGTATATCTGTTCATCATTTGTTGGCCTCAATGTAAAATGCCAACATCCATGCTCAAATGAACATTGAACATTTAAACATTGCAGAAAGCCATTTCATATCACTAGGCATAATTTAAAACACAGTGTTTTCATGGAAACAGCTCCAAAGATGAGCAGTCAAAAGGAATCTGAGGCTGCAATTCTACACACACTTTCTTGGGAGTAAACCCCACTGAGCACAATGAACTTAACTTCTGAGCAAACATGCTTAGGGTGGTGCTCTAAGTACATGAATGAACCAGCTCTGAATGCATTATAACTGATCAGGTGAAAGCATTCTGTATGAGATGGTGTGTGGTGATCTGAAAGTTCTATCTGTGATGTATGATCAATGATTGTTGAACTCCCACATGTAGGTTCATCATTTGCTCTTAAAGTCATGTGAGTAGCACACATGCCTGTTTGAATTGGACCTAGGAATGCAGTATGCCCCCTGTAAAAGTGTTGAATCTTTTCTTGTAGATGAACACTAAGGATGAGTGTATTTTTTCTAGCCTACTCCCTACTGAATTCACTGGTTCTTTAAGGATTTCAATGCTCATTGCATATATGCTTCATATGTGGCATCATTTACAATGGCTCTTTTACTCTCTGATTCTCAAGAAACAGGTCTTGGTGTAGTCCTGTCCTTATTTCCTGATCCATGTGTTTCTCCGCAACTGCTGTTTTCATCTGGACGGTTCTGCAGATCTCCCAGGTGGCAGGTAAACTAATTTTATGTATGCAGTCTACAGCAGCAACCAATTCTGTATTCAAGTAATACTCCTGCATTTTAACCCAGAAAGGTGAGGCATTGCTCCTCTTATAGCACAATCCTATACATGTTTATGCAGAAGTAAGTCTTATTATGTTCAATGGAATTTACTTCCAGGTAAATATGAATAGCACCTTTGTTTGTAAACAAACAAAAATAATTCCCTGTTTTAATACCTGGCACCAGAGCCAGCTTAAAGCCAATTATGCCCTACACCTAAGAGGGCCCTGCACTAGGGTAATCTACTCTAGTATGCAATTTTATATTAAAACATGCATAGATCCATTTGGTCCATTAACTCACCTGCACTTTTCAAGTGCATATTTTGATTGCTCTCCATTCTGCCACAGAGATATAAAGTCTATATTTTATTTATAACGCTAAGATTCTACGGACCTTGGCTGTGAATCTGGGGCTCCACAAAAGTGTTTCCAATTGGGCCCAGCAGCTCCTAAGGCTGGCCCTGCCTGTCACCTAATTCTGAGTAGATTGATAGGGGAAGTTTAGATAGACTACATTATCCACAAAGGTATGGGAAAAATAAGTTGTGCCAGCTTGTATGCATATAATAAGTATTTAAAATAGTGCATCATTGTGACTGCTTTTCTGCTGACATGGTAGATACCGGAGATCAAAGAAGCTCTCAGCCAGGATTTTAAAAATCTGTTCTCATGACAACTCTTTAGCATAAACCCAGTAGTTAAAGTCTGTATCACAGTTGCCAAGCACTATCCTTTGCATAGCAAATAGACAGGGCCATTGCAACCTGGACAACTGTGTCCTGGTCAAAGGTGTTCCAGAATCTGCTTCTGATAAACCCTACCATTGTTACTCCCTGAAGGTCACTTTGCAATCATTCCACCCAAAAACCCTGTCATTGGATTCCTCGGGGAGGATGTGATCCTGCCCTGCCAGCTAATCACTGCTAGCAATCCTGAAAGTGCCAGCATCAGGGTCCAGTGGACATTTTCAACCTTCTCAGAAAAAATTGATGTGAAGTCCTATTATGGAGCAAAGAAGGAAGAAACGCAGGACAGAAGATACCAGAATCGAACTGAGCTTTTCTATACTGAACTGAGGACAGGAAACATGTCCCTGAAGCTGAAGAATAGCCGGCTGTCTGACCAAGGAAAATACAGCTGCACTATCACTCTGGGAAAATGGCCTGAAGAGGTCGATGTTGAACTGAAGTTGGCAGGTGAGCTCATTTTTATCCTAAAAAAATGGAGCATTATGAGACCGACTAGCTGGGGACTTGCAAGGAATTTCTGAGAGCCTTTCATCCTTCCTGCTCCTTTGAAAGAATGGTTGTGGTGAGGAGAACAACAGACTTTCAAGACACAGGTGTAGTTTACTGGACATTAGGAAAAGTCCCAAAATATTTCAGGCTCTTCCGTTATGGGACTAAAAGACTGACATGAAAAAACAAAGTTGATGCATATATACCAGTGTTTCTCAAACTGTGGGTCAGGACCCAGTTTCAGGTGGGTCCCTGTTCATTTCAATATTTTATTTTTAATATATTAGACTTGATGCTGCTCTGGTTTGTGACTGCATTTGGGGATATGTTACAGATTTGTATTTTTAACAGGCTACTCTGTCTATGCTTTTAACAGTGATAGTCAATGGGGCTTCCTCCTGGGTAAGTGTGGGTAGGATTGCAGCCTAGGATTGTTAAAAAAATTTCCCGCTTGATGATGTCACTTCTGGTCGTGACATCACTTCTGAGGAGTTCTGACAGATTCTCATTCTAAAAAGTGGGTTCCCGGTGCTAAACGTGTGAGAACCACTGATATATACAATAATAGAGCAGAGCGCTCTGCTGGTGGCCATTTTGGGAGTGTTGCCACAAGAAGTGGAAGTACTCCCTGCCCATCTCTAGATCCCACTGCAGCCACTAGAGCAGGTAAGGCAGCAGTGGGGGTGGGAAGGGAGTGAAACTGAATGGAGAGAAGGGAGGAATGGGAGTGGGGAGGCTACAGGTGGAGGTGGATCCAGCAGTGATGGTGCACACCTGATCTGACCCTCCTTTTCTATGCCCCCTGATCTGATCCTCCCTGCCCCCTTTCTCTCAGACTTGTACCAGTTAAAGAGCCAGTACAGGTCCGAGGAGACCCACTGCAGAGCAAGAGGTTTATAGTAGTTTGGGAAGCACTAAGTCTTTGCAGGTGGGAAGAAGGCAGCGCCACAATCCCCAGGATTGAACCACTGCCGGGGCCAGGGGGGAGGTTTTTCACTTACCTCCCTCTGTGCTGGCCTCCAGAGGATGTGGGGAGTATGCAGACTCCTCTGTAGGGCTCTCCAAGTTTTAGAAAAGTTAAAAAATATGGATTGAAAACCACTTCCAGTTTTAGACTGTGAGCTTTCCTAAGGCTTGGGGACCTCTGCAGAAGTGTCTACAGGACTCACTGCACCCCCTGGAGGCCAGCAGGGGGATGTAAGTGGAAACCCCCCCCCCCATTCCCAGCAACAGTGTAATTCTGGGGGTGGTGTTGCTGCCTCCCTCCCTCCCTCCCTCCCTCCCTGCCCTTTAAGGGTCCAGGGAAAAAATTTCCTAGGCTGGTGGGTCACCATCACTTTGAGAACCATTGGTCTAGATAGACTCTGGAGTAGTGGAAAAAATAAATTGTTGTGTTTTTATGCAGCCAATGGAGTAGAACCCACCATTTCCTTGGAGCTTTATCAGGACTGGGGAATTGGCCTCACCTGCAGCTCTCAGGGCTGGTATCCAAGGTCCCCAGTTCTCCTCTGGATGAACAGCGAAGAGAGAAACCGAACTGAGAAGGTGGAATCTTCAAAAACAGAGCAGGAACCAGGAGGGACCTTCAGAGTTTCTAGTTCCATAACAATAGAGCCAGGAGGTGACAATGGAGTCTCCTGCAAAATCATCAACAGTGTGTTGCAGTCAGAGAGTGAATCCAGAATCCTGATCTCCGGTGAGTAAAACGAGACAAAGGGTTGCATCCTACTAAAATATGCTGCTTAATGTTTAATATGCTGCATGTGTTTGCAAGTTTTCCCATTGTTTCCGTATCTGTACCCATCTGAGAAGCAGGTGAATATGTTTTGATTGCTTATTTCTGTAGATATTCGCCTATGAGGAGAGAAATTTTAACCAAAAAATTAAGCGTGGATTATCTCCTTGTCCAGGTCACTCAGGGGGTCAGGGCAGTTTGGGGGTGTTGTGGCAGTCAGGAAAAGCCCAGAGGAGCGACAGGCACAGGTTCATCCTGTACAACATCACATTCCGGCTGGCCTCTACCAACAGCTCCATCCTAAGGGATGTGCAACTAGCCAGCATGTGATTCAGGTCTTAAACCTTCCATCTACAGACTCTGTACAACTTTAGATCGTAAACAATTCCCATCACTTCCTCTCTCCTCCATCCCTCCTTCTGGGCTGTTTCCATTACACAGAAGGAGAAATGGCTCACATTATTGCACAAGCACCTTGTCTTCAAAAGCAGTGATGCAACTCAGATTCTTTCCCCCCTTTCAATCAGGCGCTGGGGCAATCAGGCACCAGAGTGAGTTGCAGCTCTTCCTCACAAGCAACCTTCACTAAATTTGCACCCCCCCCCCCATGCTGACTTACCTGAGGGTCATGGGACGTTCCATGATTTTTGACTGCAAACCTACCCTCAGCTTATCTGTGAGATTACCTTAATAGGCAGGTATCTACTATACTTATTACTTGCTCAGTTTTTTCTCATTTTTGTGAGTTGCACCCTAGCTTGATGCTTTCCTTTAGAGGCCTGGTTGCCTCTGTTTTTTTAAGAGCTGTTTTTTTTCTGATTCTGGTGCTCCTTGAGTCACTTGTGGCAAGAAAGATAGGGTACAAGTGTAATAAATGAATTAATACATCTAGGTTGAGTGAGGAAGGTAGACCTTGTGACAGGGAAATATTTAGGGATAAATTTGTTTTGCTACTTGAGGATTTTTTCAAAGAAAATGTAACGGAGATTTTAATCTCTTTCAGATGTTTTTTATCCTACCACCAACCCTTGGCTTCCTCCTTTCATCATAATTTTATTGATTGACCTGTGCCTTGTGGCTTTTGTGGCTTATAAACTGATAGGTAAGTGTTATAAATATAATATTTTGAGCAACTTCTGAAATCATAGGTATGAGGTGTTGAAGAAGTCTTCTGTTGTAGAGTATATGACTACGCCGATGTATTTTTGATAATTTGCTCTACTTTTGTTTCAGAGAGCTATCAGAATATATCTCCGTCTGGTGAGTAATTGACAGTGACGTACTTTATACAAAGAAATGATGGCATATTATATCACTGTAATGTTATGTTCACTGTAATGTTATGGTTTCTTCAATACTCTCAATGAGGAGAAAGGAGGTTGACCTTTCCACAACTTACTGTACAGCAGCATTTCTCAAAGTGTGCTCCTAGGAGACCTAGAGCTCTCTGAGATCACTTCAGGGGTTCCACAAGCCACTCCACCTTGTAAGTGGCTGCCATCTGCTTGGTGCTGCCCCATTCCGCACATGCATTGGCACTCTGGGGATGTCTGAGCATGCACTAACAGGGCTCCCTGAAACTTAATTTGGGAGTGTCAAGGACTCCAGAGAATGAAAAGTTTGAGAACTGTTGCTCAGTATTCCTGCAGATTTGAATTTGATACCCCATAACAATTTTTAATTAGAATAATCAGGCTGAGAAGTTACTAAAAACAATATTTCTAAGAATGGCTTCCTATCTTTCAGCAAAACCCACTCCTCCAGACTAGCTTAGCCTGAATTATATGTTAGAAAAGGCATTTGCTCTGGAATTATATGTTGTTCCTAACAGGAAAATACAAACTTAAAAGATGCAAATCAAGAAGCAGTCAGCTGGAACGCTAAAGGAGGGAGACAGCCAGATTGCTAACAGGAAGCACAAAGCTTCCTGCTTTCTTTTAGCTTTCTCTTAGGGCCCAATCCTATCCAATTTTCCAGTGCCGGTGCAGCTGTGCCAAGGGGGCATGCATTGCATCTTGCAGTGGGGTAGCAGTTACAGAGGCCTTCTTAAGGTATGGGAACATTTGTTCCCTTAACTTGGGGCTGCATTGAGGCTGTACCAGTACTAGAAAATGGGATAGGATTGGGCTCTTCATCTCCCTCCTCCTCAAACATCTTTATGCATTGGAAGCTGCCTTCCTCTGAGTCAAACCATTTGTCCATTCACCTCAGCATCATCCTCACTGACTGGCAGCAGCCCTTCCAGGGCCTCAAGCAGGGCATTGATACTGAAATGTTCTGCATGTAAAATGTGTGTTCTGTCACTGAGCACTGGCCCCTCTCTACCATGTATTACTTCAAACTGCAAGTAAGGGATTATATCAGCGGTTCCCAAACTTACTGGGGTCGCCCCCCCTCCCCCACGGCAGCCTCTACTTCTCAGTTTAGCTGGGTGCTGCCAACTTGGACTGTACAAAATCTTGCATGACCCAAAATGGCAGCCTCCAAGTCTTGTGAGATCTTGCATGATCCAAAATGGCAGATTTCGTGTGATCCAAGATGGTGGCACTCATAATAGCTGGTAGGAGGGGTCACCAGGGACATCTCACAACACCCCTATGAGTGCCCCTGACTGGAAGTGGGTCAGGATCACTACTTTCACTTTTTACAAACTGTGGGGAGCCCTGCAGAGCACCACCCCTCCCCTTCCCAGTCTGGCAGAAGGTAAAGGAAGTTTAAAAATAGCCCCTTCCTCCACAGTGGCGCAGCTTCCCCTCTCCCCACAAAGACTTATTTTGGGAGATGTACTCCCAAGAAATTTGAGTACCAGTGATCTATATGATTGTAGCCTGTGTCACTTTGCCCTGTACCACAATTTGCTGCTACTGGCAGGAGGAGGGGAAATTCCCATATTCTGATGCCACAGCATTGTGTATGTTGTCCTGAATGATCTGGAGTGGGAATAAAATGTACATTAGGTTTTTTAAAAATTTTTTTATGAGGCAGTACTTGTTCAACAACCTGCAGTACCAGCAGAATATGTTCAATAAATAAATGAAAATTGTTGATTTTTTTCCTTGCAGTGAAGAAGAAGAATGTCATACAAATTGGTAAATATAATTCTAAAATTTGTATGTCTTCTACAGTACTGTATGTGGTATCACAAACTTCTGCATTCATTTAATCCTCCTTCACTTAATCATTCCTCTTGAACTGCCTCAGCTTGGAGAGGTAGTTACTTGGCAGCCCAACAACCTTGCTGGAGAGCCTTGTAGACTCTAAAATGGAAGAGAGATTTTGAAATCAATAAAAGTTGTTGGCATTATGAGTTGATACCATTTCACCAAGGCTGCAATCCTAACCACACTTTCCTGAGAAAAAGCCCCATTGAACAAAATAGGACTTACTCCTGAGTAGACCTGGTTAGGATTGCACCCCAAGCAGGTAACTGGGTCAATTTCTAGACTTGGTGTTTCAGAGATATTCAGAGCTATTGCACAGAGCAGCAGAACTGGACAGGGATGGGGTGGAGCAAAGAACAAGTCCTCTTATAAACTTATAACATTTTGATCTGCCATAGAGCTGGTTAGGCCTGCTATGTCTTATATCAGGGGTCTCCAAACTTTTTGGCCAGAGGGCCGCATCAAATATCTGGCGTGGTGTGGAGGGCAGGAAAAAAATTTAAATATAAAATTTAAATAAATAAATTAGAGATGGAACTTAGATGAGTGAATAAATGAATGAATGGGCTCGTTCGTTCAACCTGTCTGGTCCTCAGAACACCTTCCAGACACAATCAGAGCACAGTTCTGGTCATGTTCAGTTGAGTGGGCCAGAGGCTTTCAGGGGACAAGAGGCTGGCCGTGGGCCGGAAAGAGACTTGCTGTAGGCCGCATCTGGCCCCCGGGGCGGGGTTTGGAGACCCCTGTCTTATATATTTGATACTAATACAGAATAATACATTTGTAGCTGACAAACAGGAGGGACTTTTTTCTTTGCTATGTGTAGGGAAAGCCTATGCATTTCCCTTTAGTTACTTTGGTTCAAAATGGTTTACAAAATGATTGGCATGTGCATATATAAAATTCTGATAAAATGTCCACTGTCACTGTTTGCAGAACGGCTTCATCTAGAAGGTGCAATAGGTAAGAAGGAATTGTTCCCCTGCTTTCCGCTTCTTTCATTTATTTATACACATGCACATACATGCACACACACAGTTTTTCTACGTTTTCAAGCATCTGAAAGCATCTTTTTCTGCTGGAAAGATTCATCAACTCCTCCCCATTGTAGGCTTTTCATTTTACTCAGCTCAAGTGTTCTGGCAAACAATTTCAAATGGCAGAATAATTGTAAGAGATGAGTTATTTGTGGTGCTTTCAAGACCCTCCAGACAAATGTTCACAGGTTGGGAGGGATTTGGATCCTAGAGGATAATGGTCTGTAAATCTGGGCTATAAGGCTCTGAACTATAAATTGTAAGCAGAAAGACTGAAATGAATATTTAGTCTTCAGCAAAGAAAATTAAGGAAGAAGAGGGATGCTGAGACTTCTACACTGGAAGAGTAAAGGGAAGGAATACAGTACTCCTGTATCACACTGCTTAACATCTGAGCCCCCTCAAAGTTGTGAGCCAGAAATTCACAGATTGGACATGCAGCAAATTCCAGTAACAGAGATTGCTACAGATGTACTTTGTATGCTTCCAAATTGTATCTTGACTTGAGAACAGCTGCTTTAGTTGTAAAATAATGAAAAGCAATTTGCAAGTAAAGTATAATTGTCTTTGAATGATTCACAGCCTAACCCTAAGCTGCTCTGGCCCAGCAAGGACAAATGGCCTGCATGGCATCCTATGCAGTTTAGGAGGAGGCTGGAGGTCTCTCTGAGGTCAGGGGATATTTTTCCCTTTACCCTGAGTAACACCCAGCCTTTGGGGTTTCTCAAATCCTCACCAGCTGTATAGTTGGCGCAAATCTGGGAAGCCTACGTAGGGCTGCCTGACCCGGGAACAGGATGCGGAATGTGCTGCTGCCACTAATTCCACCCCCATCCCAGGTGAGATCCTCCCCTGTTCTGCCCTTCCCCACACAGAAGTTTTGCCCTCCCCATCTCCAAACCACCTTCCTGCTGACCTTTCTCACCCCCTGCACCGCCCAGAATGAATGTACCTGTGCCGGCCAGCACAGGGAACAGATCTGCTTTGCCAGCCCAGCCAGCTCTAGAATAGCCACAAACATGACACTCTGGGTCAGCACGGGGACGGCCTCAGCTGGCCCCAGCTACAGCTAGGACTGTGCCATTATGCGTTTCCATCTCTGCTATCTCTCAAAGTAATAAGGCTGTTGAAATTCACTGGAGCCTGGTAGAATTTTACAGTATCTGATAGAAGACTAAGTTGTAACCTGTCTCAGTTTAGATATGTGTGAAGGAATGTTGACAACTCTGATACATATTGTCCCTCTTTGTTTACCATTGTAGAAATGAACAGACACACACGCCAAGCAGGTGAGTATGAGAATAATTTGTCAAGGAATGTCTGTTATTTTGTCAAACTGCAACCTGCAGCCTTATGGGCTCTACACCAATCACTTGGTATCACCCATTGTTTTGAATATTTCAATTGTTTTGTGTGGAAGAGACAGCCAAAGTGAAAGGCCCACATGCTATGGACTGAGAAGCAATGGCAAAATGCATTATCATTCTTTGCAGTAACTTTGTATGAAGATATGCAGAGGCTACAAAGAGCAGGGATCATGAGTGGTTGTCGTAGTTGTCAAAGGCTGAGGTAGCCAATCCTACCTAACTCCCACTGCACTGATGCAGCCATGCCAGTGGAGCGCATGCTGCATCCCACAGGGGAGTTTCAGGCCCCAGAGGTCTTCTCTGGGTAAGGGAACATTTGTTTCCTCACCCAGGTATAAGCCTCCCTCACCTGCATGGGTCTACTTGTAACTGCACCAGCTACTTTGCTGGTGCAAGTCTGATTGGACTGGAAAGGTGGATTGAGGCTGGGAAAGGGGATTGGATGTTGGTACCACTACCCTAAAGCTGTGTTTCATGATAGTAAACTCTGCCATGCACCTACCCAATCCTGGATTTGGCCAAAACTGTGCACAATCCATAACATTGATCTGTTTAGAAGTGGGCAAATCAACCTGGTAAATACTGGGATTAATTGTACTACCTGTGGTGTCATAGAGAATGCTGCACATGCACAGATGCTTCCTGTGCCAGTATAACAAATAACATTATTGTATTTCTCTGTCCATCAGCCATTATGATTAAATTTGTTATGGAAACCTCCCACAAAGAAACTGCCTTAGCAATTTTCTAGTAAATCTCTGGCATATACTCGCACAGTCTTGCCATAGGTAGGGGAAGAGGTTCACTGCCAAATTTTACCTGTGACAACATTCAGTAGCATCTCTAGTGGCCCAATCCTATCCCACTTGTTTATGTGATGCAGCTGTGCTGCTGGAGCTCACGCTGCATCTTATCATGGGTGGGACCACCAGATAACCCAGGAGAGGTAAGTAAAAATATGTTTACTTACCTCTCCATAGGTTTCCTGGCCATCACTGAGTCTCCTCACACCCACTCCAGCTATTTAGTTGTCATACAATCAAAGAGCTTCAGGAGGCGAGTCTACACCTGGAAGGGGGATGAGATCCTAACATGCACTGCTGCCATTGAAATCCATGCCAAACCTTTCCTAAACTGCCTCTGGCTCAGTTTGGTCTCCACCCCAGTTCTCCCCTGAACTGACCCCACCTTTACTTTCCTGCTTTAGCAGGACATCTGGGAGCCACTGGAGCATGCACCAAGCCTCTAGCCACTTGCACCAGCAGCTCTGTAGCACATGATAACACAGTGTTTATGATACCACACTTGCATTTCTTATGGTGGTTAATCAGGAGATGCACTGCTGTATATACCCAATAGGATTGGGCTGCCTGTCTGCCATTGATATGTCATGTGACACATGACCTCACTGTGGGATGAAAGCCCAAATAGTCATGTCCTTGGGTAATCAGATGACTGCTTGTCCGAGTGGCCGACTGTACTGAACTCATTCTGTGGTCAACACTGATTGCAGTCCTGTTTCAGTTGCTCCAATCCCTTCCCCCTTAGTCATTCATTTCTTTGCAAGCTCTCTCAATTTTTCATTGTGCTAATCAAAGTCATTCTTTTACAGGTGGATTTGAAGAACAAAAACAGCTGATAGGTGAGTCGAGGACTCATGTCTGATTCTGGGGGTGGGGGATAGGGATTGAATAAGTGGATGAGAAGGCATCAGAGGACAATACTGGCAGCCTGTAGGGGAGGGCAGGGTATTGAAGAATTTGAATATGAATGTTTTTGCCAACATTCATTTCATGTCTAAACAGCACCATTTTATAATATTTATTATTTTAAACATTCTTCTATTTCCCTTCCTCCAAGGAGCTCAGAGTGATAAACATAGTTCCCTCCTTTTGTCCTTTTGATGTAAGTGAGGCTAAGGGACCAAACCTCTCTGGGCCTAGTGCCTGCACTGAGCTCCAGCAGCAGCACTTGGTATTGTAAATGTGCTGAAAAGCACATTTATGGTATCTGCTGAATAGCGAGTGCTGGCATCAGGCCAGTACCAGTTGGTTCTGGGCCAGTGCTAGATGGAGGGCACTACAGGGGCACTTTAACACATCACACCACTGGGCGATGGTATGGGTTTTCAGGGCAGGGGAAGGCTTTCCACAGCGGGGAGGTTGGGGGAAGGTGAGGCAGGAGAGTGACTGGTGGAGACCTGCTCTTCCGGATCCTGTCCTCTGTGTTGGACCGAAAAGTCCAACATGGAGGTTCTTCAGTCTGCACATTGATGGCCTGGAGTTTTCCTCGGGGGAAGGGGATGAAAGGGGGGATGCACCCAGCAGCCCAGCTGGGGATAGGATTGCGCTGCCTGAGACAGTGATTTCCCCAAGGTCACCCGGGACGTTCTATGACTGACTGCGGATTTAAACCTTTGCATCCCAGGTTTAAGTTCACCTCTTGAACCACTACACCATCCTAGCTCTGTCAAATTCTGACAAATAAATAAGTCTCATGCTGGTATCCTACAGTACATGTCTAAAGAAAAGAAAATGCATATATTTTGAAAATAATATCCCTAAGTGGAATATCCTTCCATTTCAGACCGGGTCAAAGTTGAGCTTGGTAAGCCATATTTTTTTTCTTGACAATTATTCTTCTGTCCTAGAAAATGATTCATTTTGTATTATTGGGTAAACATGAGTTCATTCAGTTCATAAGCACACTGGGCTGTTCCATGATTTCATACATATTTTTTGTGGTTCACTGTTCTCTGCAGCTGATGCATTTTTCTTTTCTATTTATAGATTTTAGAAGAGCTCAAAGTTATGCAGGTAATGAAGCTACAGGATGCCATAACTCAATAGTGTGAAAGGCCATAATTAGAGCCAATTCATATAGGCATGTACATAATTCACAAAATGACTCCTCATTTGCAGAGACAATGCAACTGTATATGTTAAACTGTCTCCATGGAAATATACTGTGCTGAATTCATCTCAAGAGATAGGAAAGCGGGTTCTACAAGTGCTGAATAGTGGTAGCTTTTCACTCATGCACATCACCACTTGAGGATGCAGTGGTGGAGGGGTGAACTGGCAATACAGTCATTGCAACTCTTAATGAGGTCTTCTCACTTGCTATGCTCCCTTTCAGACTCTGACCATTTGATGTGCTCTCTCAGTTCTGGTGAGCATTGGTCCATATGTATAAACCAATAAGATCTGTTGTAGAGAATTTTGAATACCAATTGCAAGTGGTCACCTGCTCACCAATCAGAACTGCAGGTTGACTATGACTTCTGGACCATCGCGATTGTCCTTGTACACTCAAACTTCCACAGTTCCTTTCACTATGAGTAGCTGGTGTACATTACTGTGACTGACAAAACTCTGCCTTCTCTCTCTCTCTCAGCACAGCCTGTCAGCCCATACAATGCATCTGTTTTTTTCATGAACCAGCTCAGCTTTAACCTGAGATGCTGTTTAGAGAAAAGGTCACCTCTGAATCCAGTTTCTTTTCAAACAGATACTGACCTTACTTTGTTCCTCCCTCTCCTCTTCCATAGCTGCTGTTACTTTGGATCCCGATCATAAACACCCTGAACTCATCATCAGTGAGGATCAGAAAAAAATCCGACTTCAACCATCTACAGCAGAAAAACCTGTAACTTGTTCTGGGACTCCGGTGGTGGTGGGGAAGGAGGGTTATGAGGCTGGGAAGCACTATTGGGAGGTGAAGGTGGGAGGCAGGCTGGACTGGGAGCTGGGGGTGCTGACTCAGGTTGCAAGAGACAAAGTCAGAAAGGAGAAGTTTTCTGGACCTCTTGGAGAAGGATGCTGGGCTCTGAGAAGTTCCAGAGAAGGCTTCTTTACTCGTCAAGATGGGGAAAAGATAAAAAAGAGGGACGTGGTGCCCCATAAAATGATTGGTATGTTCCTGGATCAGGAGGAAGGAAAAATCACATTTTATAATGCATACGTGGGGTTCATGATACATTCTATCCCCATTCAGTCAAATGAGAGATTGCACCCATTCTTAAGTTTTGTCCAAGCTGCAGAGGATGCAGATCAGAGTCCATTGGAGCTCATTCATTGTAGAGCCCCTGTCCCTTTGAAGGCTCTCTAATAGAAAGAAAAGTTATTTGGGTTTGCATCTTTACTGGGGATGAAAAATACATAGGGAATTCCCAAGGAGATGACAGTAAAGTAAGTATACTAAATGTACTAGAAAGATTTGTTTAACTTCTCATTGAGGTTTTTTTTTTTTACATTACATTTGTTACTTGCTTAAGAAGAGACATCATGTTACACTCCTGAATGCCACATTATTTAGAGATGTATAAGCAACCCCACTGCTCACCTTGAAAATAAAAATGAATTGAGTATTTTGACTGAACATTCAAGAAACCTCTGGGAGTCTCAAGACCTAGGATCCCAATCAGGAAATGGTGCTTTGCTCATCATTGGCTGCTAAGGAGAGGCCCATTGGGAAGCCATTTGCTACCACCTTCCCCAGGATAAGTCTGAGTCTGTCTGAGGGTTAAAAAGGCTGGCAGGAAGGAGGTAGTATCAGCAGAGGCAGGATATGCATCCCAATATGAGGCAGGACCAGGATAAAGACTATGCATGACTCCAGTTGAAGCTGTTCTATTTGAACGGGGTATGTGTGTGTGTGGGGGGGGTTGTTTTGTTCTTTTTTTTACCCTCCCCCCTTTTCAAATAATTTCAAACTTTGTCCCTAATAAGAATAATACTGAGATATCTCCCCTTCTCCCAATTCTGCACTTGCCCTCAGCCAGCATAGTGCCTTGAAATTTCTTCCACCACACAAAACTGCTTTTACAAGGGGGTAGAGGCTGCCATTATTGTTTATTTTCATTTTGTTTTGTGATGAATCTCTAATCTTCATAATTTGTACTGTTTGACACATTCAAATAAAACCTAATTTAAAATGATCAGACTTGATTTTTTCAGAGCACCTGATGTTTGCCCTTGCCCTCCTTGGCTAATGAAAGCTGCTGGGGCAGGGAAAGTGGAACTGGTTGAATGGATGCGGAGGGTGATTAAATACGTCTTTTTGCGAGGGTATATGCCCTGACCACGGGCTTGCAGGCTTTGGGAATGCCAAGGAAATGACATGACAGATGCAAGGTTAACTTACGAGGAGTTCTTTATTTTAAGAGTCCCAAGCACTGGAATGGGCAGCATCAAAGTCACAAACACACTTGATGGAGAGTTCAATTTGAAGGGCAAAACAAAGCAGAAAGATATATACAGTCTTGGGAACTAGAGTCAGTGACTCGGACTTGAGTTGTGAATATTTGTGATTTGGGATGTCTCAGTGACTCATGTATCACATGCATGGAAGACTGAAAAACACTCGATTCAGGGACCCCCTGAGTCGGCACTCATCCCCACATGTGCTGACTTGAGTCTGCCTGTATCTGGGGTTGCTTGCTTACTGTTTTTGTCGCATGGAAAACCTCATGCAGCCAGCATTCTGACCAGCAACCAGAAGGCAATTCCAGCCAGGAGGCAGGAAAGGGTTAATGAATCGAATGGGAGGGGGGAGTGAGCTCTTGTTCCCAATCTCTGATAAGAAAGAAGGAATGGATGATCACTGGACAAAGGATGGGCATTCGAATATTTTTATTGGCTGAGGGAGAGGAGCCCAAGGGGGGTTTTGCTTTACAATTGGCTGCAGAAGCCCAGGAAGGTGGGACATTCTGTCTGATTCTGCTTTCCAACCTCGTGGCTTCTTGGCTCTGTTGTTACTTGGGGGAGCAAGCCCCATTGAATGATCAGCTGCAGCAGGACTACTTCTGAGTAGGGCTGCAAGGATTGGGTCAACTTGGTAAGCCTCCCAGCTGCTGCTCCTGACCCTCCTCCTCCCTCTCTCTGCTTCTGTCCCGGCTCTCACTCAGTCCTTCCCACTCCTCCTGCCCTGTTTACAGATGGTCAGGGATAGCAGGGGAGTGTCCAAAGAGAGCTCTGACACTTACGCACACCCACAGCAGCAGCCCCGTTTTTCCCACGGCTGGCTTTTTTTTTGGGGGGGGGGGGACTTGATTAATCCATTAGAGTTGCTAATGGGTGACTAGGAGACTCAGAAAGTACCCCCATTATGACTCTTTTTTGAGTTGAGTCACAGGTGCAGTGACTGAGCAACTTGACTCATGTCAAGCCACGCTGGGTTTTCCCAACGCTGGGTATATATACATAGGTTGTTTATTATCAGAGTTGTAACTGGTTACATAAAATGCAGCAATGATGTGGATGGAAATACAAAAGGTGCTTAGAAGTCAAGCATGGCTGAGCTGCTCTGCTGATAAGACTGGCTACATGGCAGGGAATGAACTTGCGGGAGAGGTTATTGGCAGGCAAAGCAACAAGCAAGCACAAGTCCTTTGACTTATCTTCTCTGCTTGGAATATGCCAGAACTTTGCTTATGCTCAGATATGCTAAGGCCAAGGCACATTTTGCAGCCTGGAGGCCTACATTGATATGAATTTTTGAAATTCAATAAAAACAAACAAAACAGCACATATCAAGGAGAGGTTTGGTGATTCCATGGAAGACTAAGAGCACAGTCCTAAGTGCTTGGCTGGCACAAGGGCCTGGGGATGTCGCAAACATGCCATAAAACATTCGCAACTACTCCTGAGTCAGGGAGGCCAGCGTAATAATGCGCACTGGCCTCCCAGTGCCATATCCCCATCAGGAAGGGTATGTTTGCCTGGGCAGGCTGGCGCAAGGGGTTGGCGAGGCTGGAACAAAGGTGTTTAAGGCAAAACCAGAAGTGATGTTTAAAGGCCTTATAAGGTCTTTGTAGGGCTGGGGAAGCTCTCCCAGGCCCTCCAAAGGCCTTATAAGACCTTAAAATTTCACTTCATTTTGAAGCAAAACCAGAAGTGACCTTCTAAGGACTCCCAGTGGCCTTAGAAGGCTTTCTGGAGCCCACAGAGGCATCCAAGAGACTCAAAGAGCCTCCAGAGGTGACCAAACTACAGCTCCACCAGCATAGCTAGGGTCTGCGCCAGGTTGGGCCGAATCTGGCTCAGCATGGGTCCTGGGGACCCGCATTGAGCCGGATCCACGGACACAAAATCCACAGATAAGTAAGGCTCAACCCATAAGTCCACACATAACCCACAGATAAGTAGGCAGTTGGCCTGCCTATTCCAGTGCAGGTTAGGATTGGGCTAATTGGCTGCAATCCTATCCACACTTACCTGGGAATAAGCCCCATGGACTATAATTGCACTTCCTTTCAAGTAGACATGCATAGGATTGGGCTCTAATGTCCAGAGATTTCATTAACACTGGTAATGTTTTGCTATATACTGAAGTAAATCAGAAACATCAAGTGTTATAGTTTCCTTTTTCTTCCCCAATACTTCAGTTCACGGTTGCAGCGGGTAATGACATGAATGTTAATCCCTATGCAGAGTTAATAGAAAGTGGGGGGGGGGGGGAGGAAATTTGACACAATAGCTGAACTAGATGGGGCTTTGGCCTGATCTAACAGGGCTGTTCTTATGTTCTTATCAGGAAGAGCAGGGCTTCAGGAAGGGTCTGGGAAGCCTGCAGTCCCCTCTGTGGGCCTCCCTAATGGTTGAAATAGCTGTGATTGGGGATTGGCGTGCACTTCCAATTTAGCATCAGGACAGCCTGCAGAGGCGGTTGCAGGCCTCCTGGACCCTCCCAGATGCCAGCATGACTCCCTCCCCCAGTAGGAATACAAGCCCCTGGGTCCCCAAGCTGCTGCAATTGCTGCGGTACTTTGGGGCAGCACCCCAGCCCCAGTCCACACTCCCACTAAGACTTATAGCAGTTCTCAAATTCCCGGAGAGTTTGAGAACTACTGCTATATATTATATATCCTCTCTAGTATATGGCTCCCTTGATCCACCTGTGACTGAATCTATGGTTTGACATTTGAGTTATCATTTTGTATAGACTTTTGTAGAAAAGTTTTGCATCTTTTGTTTATAAAAATGATTAATACACTTAAATTTAAAAACAAACAAACTCAAAAATGAATTTTCAACACAGTTTATTAGTACAAAAGTAATGTCACTAAATGGTTCATAAAAAATATAATCCAAATCAGCCCATTTTCACTTGTATCCAAAGAAATTTATTTCTGATTACAAATACAATTCTATATACGTGTTCCTGGATATATATCCTAATTGAACTCAGTGAGGTTTATTTCTGAATAGACATGCATCAGATGGCACTATAGATGCCAATGAACTTGTTAGTCATGACTAACTTCATGGTGCTTAGTTAGGATTCACTTTCTTTGGATACAGGCTTTTTGGAACAACCATCCTGATCAAAGTAAAGACCTGCAATGTTCAAAAGCAATCCATGGGCTTCTAGATATCTTTCTTATCCCGCAATCACATCTTATTCTTTAAACCATGCTGGAATTTCCAGGGGATGGCTATCCAGCTCTGAAACCACGGAGCCTACAGAGAAGAAGGGATAAAGTTTCTTCTCAGAAGAAGGTAAGGTAGAAGTATGCAACTTCCTTCTCCTGTTGACATCATAAAAAGACAGACTTCTCTCTGGAATATTTAAGAACATCCCTATCTTAGTGGGTTTTCCACTTGCTTCCAGACGGGTCCAGGGGTCTGTTCGAGCCCAGTAGCCTTTCTTACCATCAAGCCCTATGACCCAGTAGCCATTCTGGGGGGCCAGTGTGATCCTCCCTTTTCTAGAAATGGATTCAGAAGCAACCCCCAAGTCCCAAATTGTTTTCTGTCCAACTTCCACCTCCCAGTAATGTTTGCCTTTGGCAAAGCCCTCTCTTGCCAGGACAAACATGTGAGAGTCAAACCTCTCCTCAGTGTTAGGAACCGGTAATACTTCTCCTGTGTCCCTCACATATTTCCCTTCTTGAAACACTTCCAGTCTTGGATGAGCTGTATTGGGGTCCAAAATCACATCCACTGCAAAGGGGGGGGGGGTAATTCAAAAGCACGAAAGGGTTAAAGACAGTGTTGCCACCTTCTGGATCATACGCTGTAGTATCGACACATGTCATGACTGCATGTTATTTACAAGGCAGATTTGTCTTAAATCTGATAGAACGAAAGGTTTGTGATAACGGTGAAGCAAGCCTTCCTTGGCTTGAAGTTGAATCTCCCTTCTGCCATGAACACACAAGGTGGCCTTTGGCAAGCCACTTCCTCTCAGTCACCCTCCAATATGGGAATAATAATACTTTACAGGATTGGTGCAGGGACTCCATCAAGATAATATGTAAATATGCATGCCTTTATTGTACAGGGCCAGTTTCTCTCTCTCTCTCTCTCAGTGTGTGTGTGTGTGTGTGTGTGTGTGTGTGTGAAAAAGCACCATTAACCTACTTCTTCAGGCTCATCTTTTCATTGATACTTCAGTTCTTACAGCAGATGGCAGCCCCAGAAATCCCCTTAAATCATCACATACTGTTGGTCTGAGTGGTCTTCAGTGTAAAACAATATGGTAGCCGCAAGACACTGAGAGAAGCATTGTTGCTGCATGCTATTGTGGCAGGGGGATCAGGAGGCTTGGCAGAGGTAAGGGAAAACCTTTTTCCTTACTCTTCCATACTCCCCTTGATCTCTAATGGGTCTCCTCTGATGTGCTCCAGCTCTATACTCTTTTCGTTGAAAAGCTCAACTATCCTTGTTGAAAAGTGGTATATAAGTATGATAATGATAATAATTGGTGATGATGATAGCTGGTGCAAGTCCAAGATAACAAAGGGAGCATGTTGGGATGGATGGATGGATGGATGGATGGATGGATGGATACATACATACATACATACATACATACAAAGAAAGAAAGAAAGAATGAAAGAATGAATGAATGAATCCTGGCATGAATCACCTGTGCCAGGATGCACCCCTTCCTACTCTGACATGCCCCCACCCCTACCCTTTATCTGTCTCAGTCTGTCCACCACGCCCTGTTCCTCCCATTCTGCCAACTTATCGACATTGGTACATGTGCTTCTATAATGGCATCTGTGATACCGTAAAGTGCATTCCACTGCCAGAACAGTAGTTCTAGCGGCAGAGTCAAAGAATATTGTTAAACTAAATAATAGATATTTGCTGGGAACAATTTCCCCAAGTGCCCATTTTGTTTTAGTGTCATTTTGCCAATTAATTTTTAAAGCAGTCTCACCTCGATAGAAACGGGCGTCTAAGAATTCTGTAAACAAAGGAATGGAGAAAAGACTGTCATAAGCAACAATGCAGTAAGTTTGCTCCATGCACACAACAGCCAGCAATTCAGACACAAGAACTCTAGACACCAGTTCTGGCTTATTGCATACTCCATTCATTGTGAGATGGAGATCTTATAATTGAATGGAGCACCAATATTTGTGCAGTCCACTCTTCCCAGGGACTAGAGGAGCAGACGCCAGCACATCACCAGGTAAGCGGAGATGGCATTTGGCATGCTGCTCAGGTGCTGTGAGGCCTTTGGCTGAACCTGTCAGCAAACACATAGAAGCCTCACTCCCAGACACAGCATTGGTGTTTAGGTGCATGGAAGAAGGGCGCAGGCACATGCCAGCCAACTATCCAGGTAAGTGAGTGCAGTGCACGTCTGAAAGAACTTTCCATAAACAAGATAAAGAGCAAGGCGCAAAACATCCAATTTTCTTCCCCAGTACTCCTCCAATTCAAAACTATACCCTGGTCCGCCATGAAAAGAAATGACTGTATTTGTGGCCAACTTCCTCCACCCAGCTCTTAATCAACCTAGAAGGTGTGAACATAAGGACATAAGAACAGCCCCACTGGATCAGGCCATAGGCCCATCTAGTCCAGCTTCCTGTATCTCACAGCGGCCCACAGTGTGCTTTGTGTAATGACAACTCATAGAGGAAGGAGTGGGGATTGCTGCATTCTGATCCTTGGAGTGCAGCCATTTGACTTCCTCAATTTCCTCCATCAGATGCTTTTAGAGAGCCTTTTGGGGGAAGGAGCAAGACTGCCCTTTCCTCTGCATGGGCTCTTTAAACAAAGGAGGAAATGTAGAGCACTGTAGGAGCAATCTCACGCACTTCATATTTCCAGCTTTGATTCAAGAATCCATGCAAAAGATGGGTGGTGGTGGAGCTTTGAGCAGCTTCATGCACCACAATAGCTTCAGATCAGTGGTGTCGCTAAGGGGGTGCGGGCTGCACCAGGTGACACGCACGGGGGGGTGACGCACACTGGGGGGGGTGACATGCCAAAATCGCAGTGGTTAGGAGTAACCCCATTATATTATATACCGTTGGATGTGGAATTTCGAGCGGAATGCAATGCAAAAAACCAGAGTGAAATGTCTCCTTTCTATCAAAAGCTATGGCCAAAAAAAAACAGAGAACAAAAAATGCATGGATTCCTATGGAAAGTGGAAGTGAGCTGTATTGCACGTTTACTCACAAGTAGGCAAACTTGCCTTAGTCCATCAGAAAGGGCAGGCTGATAGGAATCTGAGGACACCAGAATGGTCCTGATCCAATGAATGCAGCCCCAAAAACACCTGAGAAGAAAGTCCCTCCCTCCAAGCAGATGAATGTATTGAGCCCTATGGAAAGCAAAACTAAGCCTCATGGTCGCGTTTCATCGCGAGTAAGCAAACATGCCTTGGCTGGTGTGGAAGATCAGGTGAAGGAGAGTGCAAGGCTACCAGTATGGTCCTGATCCTATTCACCTGGAGCGAAACAAATGCTCCAGAAATCACAGTTTGGAGGAATAATACCATCATGTTATATATCAATCAATGCGTAATTTCATGCAGAATGTGTTCTATCTTTGTTCTATCAAAAGGTACAGCCAAAAAACCAGTGGGGGCAGAGTGATGGTACACCATGCCCACCACCTGGGGTATTGCCCCACCCACTGCATGGGGGGTGATGCGCTGGCATCCTGCACTGGGTGACGCGAACCCTAGTGACGCCATTGCTTCAGATGGGCCTGGCAGCATTTATAAGTAAACTATGAACAGATATAAAAGTTCAAGCACAGGTGAAGCTTAAGAAGCCAGGCAGACATCGGCTTCATAACCATGGCAGAATTGCTGAAACTGCCCAGAATTGATACACACTTACCATTTTCTCTTCTGAGCTTTTGGCATTCTTCTGCATCACAATTCTGTTCTTCTGCAAAGACATTGATGAAAAAGGAAAAAAGAAACCATCTTGTCAAACTCAGTATACGCGTGTATCAAGAAACTAGGCAGAATGAGCCGTAATTGTGTTGCCCATTAGAATTCAAACACCAGAATAAACCCAGCAGCCTGTCCCAGCAAATTATGGCTACTGCTCAGTCCTCTGTACTGCCCAATCTTCTGGGCTTCTGCACTGCCAGAACTTGTGTTTCAATGGTGCAGGGTGCTTTCCAGCTAAGTGACATGCCACTCCGCACAGCCAGGCTGCCAAAGGAAATGGTGAGTGGCTGCATGCTAGCAGCCTGCCAAGCAGCCCTGGTGCCGATTACTCAGCACCAGGGACAGGCAGGTAGTGGGGGTGGGCAGGTGGAGAGGAATGGGGCGGAGACCAAGGTGGGGAATGGAGTGTGCCAAGAGTTGGAATGGGGTGGTAATGGTGCCAGCAGCAGCACCAATATCCGATCCCCCTTCCCGGCCTCCATCCCCTTTCCCAGGTCCACTTGCTCTTCTGCCAGCAAAATTGCTGTTGCAGAACCAAGAAGACTGTTTCAGGCAGTGAAGGCTTACTTCCAGACAAGGGAACAATAACGTTATGTGTTTGCATGCTCAGAAATACAATATCAAAATGCTGAATAAAGGATCCTCCATCTGCCTGAAGATAACATCCGAAGGTCATCAGTTCGAGGCCACCCGCACCGTGCGACCCTGAAGCAGCTGACAAGCTGAGCCGAGCTATTCCATCTGCTCTGAGCGTGGGAGGATGGAGGCCAGAATGTGAAACCAGATCAGAAGGAAACATCTGAATGTTGTGGTTCTTGAAAGATAGAACCTTCTTTCAATTGTAAAAATCCCTACGGGGATTTAAATAGCCTGCCTATGTAAACCACCTTGAATAAAGTCTGAGAATAAATCTGACAACCAAGAAAGGTGGTATATAAATACCTGTATCATCATCATCATCATCATCATCATCATCATCATCATCATCATCATTTTAATAATTGCCATATAAACATATAAGTTATAATTTAATATCACATTGCTTGGCCAGCCAAAGAATGCTGGAATGTAGCATTTAACATTTAACCCTGGAGTAAATAAGAAGTCAAAGAGGAAGGTGACATTTGAGAACCCAGTGGTCTATCTGCCCCATGATAATGACAGAATTGGTGAAACACCCCAGAAATCACTTTGTGCTTACCAATTTTACTTCTCTGTTTTCTTTCTCCTTCATCATCATTCTTCTCTTCTTCAGCAAAGAAATGGACAAAAACAAACTGTTACTGTCTCTTCATATTCAACATGTACACAAAGACCTGTTTTCTTTGATATCCTTCTAATCTGAATATACAATTTAAAATATCTCAGATTGCACCATAATTCATAGTTAGTGTCTGAGTTCAAGCATAATATGAAAACATGATCGTTGGCTAACCATGGTTAAGAACTCATGTCATGGTCTGAGCTTCCAGGATACTGCATAGTTGTTTACAAAAGATTGTTGGGATGCAGCATTTTACCTCTGAGTAGATAAGAAGGTTGAAGAGGACGTGAAGATTGACAACCCTGTGGTACATCTGCCCCATTATAACGACAGAATTGGTAAAACACCCCAAAAATCACTTCATACCTACCAACTTGAATTTCATGTTTTTGGAGTTCTTCTCCACCATTCTTCAGTTCTTCTTCAAAGTAGTGGATGAAAAGCAAAGTCAGACAGTGTCAGTTAGCATATGTGCATATCAGGTAACCAGGAAAATAGTGAAATGCATCAGAAATCACTTCATACATACCAACTTGAATTCTGGGTTGCCTTTCTTCTTCATCATCAGTCTTCTGTTCTTCTGCAGAAAAATGGATAAGAAACTGTTGCAGTGCCCTCACACTCAGCATGAACACACACACACACCTCTGCATTTTTTGGGTGTTATCCTTCAAATCTAAAGATTTGAATTAAGTTTAAAATTTCAAATCTAAGGATCTGAATTAAAGCCTACTTCTTTCTACATTGTAAATATCTGTCTTAATATTCATATTTACAAATATAAATATTTATAAATACAAATATTTATATTAATATTTATAATGCTATGCAATATTTTCAATGCTTTTCTGCTCTGAAGTTGGCTGGCAAATGAATGTTGGGATGTCACATTTAACACATAACCCTGTAGCAAATAAGAAAGTCAAAGCAGGAGGTGACGTTTGAGAACCCAGTGCTCCACCTGCCCCATTGTAATGACAGAATTGGTGAAACATCCCAGAAATCACTTTGTGCTTACCAATTCTACTTCTCTGTTTTCTTTCTTCTTCATCATCATTCTTCTCTTCTTCTACAAAGAAATGGACAAAAACAAAAGGTTACAGTCTCTTCATATTCAACATGCACACAAAGACCTGTCTTCTTTGATATCCTTCTAATCTGAATATATAATTTAAAATTTCTCTCCTCCACTCACCGCATCATAAATCCCTGTCTTACTGTTCAATTCTATTGGGATCTTACACTGGTGGAACTGGTTCAGTCACTGTTAACTGTCTTAGGGCAGTCATAAAAACCATTTCAGCAGTGCAAGGAGTTGCATGATGCTGGAGCAGTGGTGTGGAGTCTTCCCCACCATGCCAGACAATCATCAAGAAAATGCCAATCCAAGTAGGATGGCAGGGGAGGCAGGACACAGCAGGAGAAGGGTGGGGGAGGGTGGAACTTGGGGAGGGGAGCGCATAACAGGGAGACAACAAGGGGGGGTGAGGTGGGGAAGGGGGTGGGTTTTCTGGCAGCAGCAGCCACTAAATCCAAAATCCACTTTTCAGAGCGCGATACCATAGTCTTTCGAGACTGAAGGTTGCCAATACAATACAATTACCAGACCCAATACTGTGACCTAGGTCCACAGGGACCTGCACTAGTAATTTTGCTAGTGCAGGTATGAGTAGACCCCTCCACACTGAGGATGTTTACCCCTGGGAAAGGGAAACACTTTCTTATTGAGAGGAGACCTCTGCAACTGCTCCCCACAAGATGAAGCACAAGCCATTTTGGCATGGCTGCATCGGTGGAGGGGGGGCAGAGAAGGATAGGATTGGGCTGTTAATATTGATACTGACAATTTCAGCAGGTGGCTAAAAATGCACCCTGGAAGGCAGCATTGGAGTAATCAATATTGTGCATTTATAGTTCAGATTCCAACTAATATTCATTAGAGCAATGATGCTTCATAGGTTTTCTCCTCAGAGTCCAAATCAGGGAGGGTGACAGCAACCTTATGTACATGTCCCCGAACATTCCCCCCCTGCATTCTCATGATTGTTTCTGTTGCTTCATTATCTACAGCCCCCTATTATATCAGGGAATGTACAGGGAGTAGAAGTTGCATGCTCTCCACCCCAGTTCTCCCCCCAACTGACCCCTCCTTTTCCTGCATTAGCAGGACATCTGGGAGCCGCTGGTGCATGCACCAAGCCTCTAGCCACTGGCACCAGTAGCTCTTTAGCACACAATAACAACACAGTGTTTGTGATGCCACACTTGCGTTTCTTATGGTGGTTGATTGGGAGATGCACTGCTGTATATACCCAATAGGACTGGGCTGCCTGTCTGCCATTGCTATGTCATGTGACACATTCCCTCATTGTAGGATGAAAGCCCGACTAGTTGTGTCTTTGGGTAATCAGATGACTGCTTGTCCACATGGCTGACTGTATTGAACTCATTCTGTGGTCAACACTGATTGTTGTCCTGTTTCAGTTGCTCCAATCCCTCCCCCCTCTCTTTTTCACTCATTTCTGTGTAAGCTCTCAACTTTTTGTTGTGCTAATCAAAGTCATTGTTTTACAGGTGGACTTGAAGAACAAAAACAGCTGTTAGGTGAGGCGAAGACTCATGTCTGATTCTGGGGGTGGGGGGATAGGGATTGAATAAGTGGATCAGAAGGTATCAGAGGACTATACTGGCAGCCTGTAGGGGAAGGCAGGGTATTGTAGGATTTGAAAATGAATGTTTTTGCCAACATTCCTTTCATGTCTAAACAGCACCATTTTCTATATTATTTTTAATGTTCTTATACTGCTCTTCCTCCAAGGAACTCAGGGTGATATACATAGTTCTTTCCCTCCTTTAGTCCTCACAACAACCCTGTGAGGTAAGTGAGGCTAAGGGCCCAATCCCGACTGGGCCTAGCGCCAACACTGAGCTTCATTGGCAGCACTGGGTGTTGCAAATGTGCCATAAAGCACATTTATGGCACCCTCTGAGTAAGGAGCGCTGGCATCAGGTCAGTGCCAGTTGACGCTGGGCCCAGTGCTGGATGTAAGGCACTGTGGTTGTACCCAATGGTAAATCACATCGTTAGGCAATGGTGCAGGTTTTCAGGATGGGGGGAGACGTTCTTGGGTGGGGGAGGGTAGGGCAGGGGAGTGACCGACCCGGGAGAGGCAAATAATGGAGCCCTGCTCCACCAGATCCAGTCATGGAGGTTTTCAGCCTGACATGGAGGTTCTCCGGTCTGCACCAGCAAAATAGTTGAATGAAAGTTCCCTTCCCATGAGGAGACTCCGGTGGTCTGTTTGGGCTGCTGCTCAATATACCCAGCTACCCCACCAAGGATAGGATCAGGCTGCCCAAGACAGTGTCTTAGCTAAGATCACCCAGGAAGTTTTGTAGCTGAATGGGGTTTTGAATCTGGATCTTCCAGGTTTAAGTCCACCTCCTGAACCACCTCCTGAACCACTTAAACCTCCAGTTTTAAGCCCACCTCCACTACACCATCTTAGCTCTGCAACAGCCTGACAACTAAACAATCTCATGGTGGTATCCTACAGTACATGTCTAAAGAAAAAAAATGCATATGTTTTGACAATAATATCCCTAAGTGGAATATCCTTCCATTTCAGACCGGATCGCAAATGAGCTGGGTAAGCCATTTTTTTTCCTTTATAATTATTCTTCTGTCCTAGAAAATGATTTATTTTGTATTATTGGGTAAACATGAATTCATTCAGTTCATAAGCACACTGGGCTGTTCCATGATTTCATACATATTTTTTGTAGTTCACTGTTCTCTGCAGCTAATGCATTTTTCTTTTCTATTATAGAATTTAGAAGAGCTCAGAGTCATGCAGGTAATGAAGCTACAGGATGCTGTAACTCAGTAGTGTGAAAGGCCATAATTAGAGCCAGTTCATAAATGCATGTACATAATTCACAAAATAGGAAAGTGGGATCTACAGCTGCTGAACAGTGGTAGCTTTAGTGGTGGAGGGATAAACTGGCAGCACAGTCATCACAACTCAAATTAAACTTTCTCTCTTGCTCTGCTGTCCCTTTTTAATTTGTCCCTCTCAGACTCTGACCAATCATTTTATGTGTTCTCTCAGTCCTGGTGAGCATTGATCCATAGTTCTAAACCACTAAGAACTCTTGGAGAGAATTTTGAATGGCAATTGACAGTGGTCACCAATCAGAACTGCAGGTTTAGTATGACTTCTGGACCATCAAGATTGTCCTTGTACACTCAAATGTCCACAGTTCAGTTATCTATGAATAGCTGGTGTACACTACTGTGACTGACAAAACTCTGCCTTCTCTCTCCCTCAGCACAGCCTGTCAGCCCATACAATGCATCCTTTTTTCATGAACCAGCTCAGCTTTAACCTGAGATGCTGTTTAGAAAAAAAGGTCACCTCTGAATCCTGTTTCTTCTCAAGCTGATACTGATCTTCTTTCTTTGTATGAGAATGTCACAGCAGCAATGTCCTGATTCACTTGTTGGTCTCAGCATTGTGTTAATGAGTGATGATGAATGTAAAGTGCCTTCAGCATGTAAGAGAAGCACTAATTGTTTGTTGTTCTTATTTTCTCCCTCCCTTTCCTCTTCCATAGCTGCTGTTATTTTGGACCCAGATTATAAACACCCTGAACTCCTCATCAGTGAGGATCAGAAAAGAATCAGACTAAAACCATCTACATCAGAAAAACCTGTAACTTGTTCTGGGACTCTAGTGGTGGTGGGGAAGGAGGGTTATGAGGCTGGGAAGCACTATTGGGAGGTGAGGGTGGGAGGCAGGCTGGACTGGGAGCTGGGGGTGCTGACTCAGGTTGCAAGAGACAAAGTCAGAAAGGAGAAGTTTTCTGGGCCTCTTAGAGAAGGATGCTGGGCTCTGAGAAGCTCCAGAGAAGGCTTCTTTACTCGTCAAGATGGGGGAAAAAATCATAAAGGTGGAAGTGTCCCATAAAATGATTGGTATGTTCTTGGATCAAGAGGAAGGAAAAATCACATTTTATAATGCAAACGTGATGTACATGATACATTCTATCTCCATTCAGTCAAATGAGAAATTATACCCATTCTTAAGTTTAGTCCAAGCTGCAGAGGATGCAGATCAGAGTCCATGGAAAGTCATCTATATTTTTTCTCCACTAGATGTCTCTCTACTTCATGGTATCCTTATCCAGTGTTTGAAATATCCCTTACAGTCTGTAGATTATTCTTCCTTACTTGTTGATTGCAGCTTAAAAAGGCAGCGAGGCCATCTCAGCAGGTCGCTCTGAATTTCCCAAAGTTATTATTTCCTTAATTAGTCTTATCTTTAGTCTTTCAAATTGTAAATCACAGCGTCTTTGATGCGGGTTTCTGAGGGAACACCGAGCCCATCTCTTCACTTCCTCCTCTCTCCACCGAGAACAAATTCCCTCAGTCTATTAAGCAACTGTATCTTCTAAATAACCCGGTCTTCAAAGACATCAAACTGGGAGATTACTCACTCCTTGACTGAAGAACTGAGAAACGGCCCCAAACGTTTTTTTCCTTCCTTTGGAGCTGCAGTCCCAGCGATAGGGGAAGAAGGAGGGGAGAAACCAGGCTGTCTCTGCCAGAAATGGCTGACAGAGTTCCTTCGATTTGTTGCTATGAAGACAGGCTTTGCCCCACTCCTGGGGTTGCTTTCCCCAAGAGTTAGCTAGCCTCCAGTCTCAAGCACTTTCCTGGCCTCTCCTAGCCAGAAAAAGCCCCTCCAAATCCTTGGAGGAGTTTACAAACCAGAGGGAACGACGGAGCTCTAAAAGCTGCGTCTTGTTGCCTGGGCTGTAGCTCCTCCCCCCAGTAATTATTGTTTATTTTCATTTTGCTTTATAATAGATCTCTAATCTTCATATTTGTACTGTTCTACACATTCAAATAAAACATAATTTTAAATGGTCAGCCTAGATTTGTTCAGGGCACCTGACACTTGCTGTTGCCCACCCTGGCTAATGAAGCTACTGGGGCTACTTACTTTGGATCCAGATTATAGACATTCTGAATTCATCATCAGTGCATATCAGAAAAGGGCCCAATGTTTTAAATTGTGTTCAAGCTGCAAAAGATGAAGAGTCCATTAGAGGTTATCCATGTCAGAGTCCCTATCCTAGGCTCTTTGAGAGGAAGACAAGTTCTCCAAGAGTTCACTGAAGAAGAAAGAAGATAATAATAAAGCCATCTGCCACCACCTTCCCCAACGTAAACCTGAGTCAGTTTGGGAGTAAAAGAAGACTGACAGGGAGGACATAGGAGCAGTGGAGGGAGTGCGCATCCCAAGCTAAGGCAGGACCTAACTGAGGGAGGACAGTTCCTGAGACGGAGTTTTTTTGCATTTTTCATCCCAATCTTAACTAACTCCCCACATGGTGATGCAGGGGTGCCAACACTGTGCCTATTGTATCCTGCAGGGGAGTTTTGGCCTCCAGAGATCTCCTCAGGATAAGGGAACATTTGTTCCCTTGCCTTGGGATAAACCCATGGCCAGCTGCCAGGTCTATTTGGACCTGTGCCAGCAATATCTCTGGCACAAGACTGCATGGACCCAGGCTGGGAGATAGAGGCTGGGAAAGGGTTAGGATTTGGTGGGTGCAAAGGCAAGAGATTTGGATAAGAAGGACAAAGGATTGAATGGGTGAAAGTCAGGGCCTTACAACGTGAAATTTGCTCTATTAATGATTTCTAATGGGAAGTTATTGATGTTGTTGATTCATCTAGTGGCAGCTGGGCAGAAACATTAATAGGAATGATGATCTTGTTAAAGGTCCATTATCACCTTAACTTGTAAGTTGGCATGCTCCAGCAGTTTCTGCACCTAAAGAGGCCGTGGCACTGTGGTTAGTATCACCTGGACCACCAGAGATGAAATATGCTGGAACCAGTTGCCACCAGTGGACTGGAGGTCTATTTAACAGGTTGTCTCTCCCCAGGTCCTTGTTGTCCACCTAGGCAAGAATGCTCTATGTCAGAGGACATATTTGTTCTTGATATGATGGATGTATAGAGACCTCACCACTATTGGGAGTTAGATCCCAGGAGTTAAATCCACTAGTTGGATTGCTTGCAGTGGAGTGGATGGAGGGAAGTTCCAGAAGCAGGGCCAGTGAACAGAGGCGAGAAGTAAGGTCTACAGGGACCTGGGGAAGTTGGTGGTGACACTAGGCAGGATGGTTATTTGCCAGCTACCTATTTTCTATTCACAGCAACTCTTTGGGAGGATGGAGTCCATTTTTCTGTGGTTGGCAAAGACTTACAATTTGATGGATCTCCAGCAGGCCCTGGGCTTCCTATTGGGAGTGTACAGGGTGGGGGAGGCTAAGATACAGGTCAGCCCCCCATGTGGAGGAAATAGTGCAGGACAGGGTTTAGGATTTGGATTTAGTGTCTACCTTTAGGTAAATGATAGTCAGAGGGAAAACCAGAATCGGTCTCAAGAGGCTGTCTGGCTTGGGCATACAGGTGGATAATCCCTTGGACTTGAATTGTGAGGTCTTCCTTAAAAGCCATCTGGCTTGGGCTACACAGAACAACAGCTTCCTTGGCCCTCTTTCATAGGTTTGGAGCCAGGGGATTTCACCCAACAGAGTCTTGGCAGATTAGCTGTCTCCTTCATGGTAGGTGGCGCACTTTGGGGTATGGTATGATGCAGATATTAATTGTTTTTTGTTAATAAATGTGGCCCAATATCATTCCAAAGTCACTTTGTTTTGTGTCATTTGGTGGGATCTTGAAAAACAAAGAATCATCTCTCACACCTTTTAGAAATATTGCAAGCTAAATCTTGCACCTGGAGTGAGACCATTCAAAGGAAGAAGCAAAAATAGCATTCAACTGAGATATAGCTTCAGCTGATATAGCATCAGGTTATAACTATATTCTGGGTGCAAAAGACCTTCAGTTAAGGTGCTTATGAATTCACACCCGTATCAAAGAGCATGCAAAGGATTAGCTAAGGTGATTAGCTAGTGCCTTAACTTCTGCACTGTGTAGACAGTAAATATATGCTGTAGTTTCACACATTGTGTTCCCTTACAATTTAGGCTCTCTCTGTTTGTATTTCTCCTTGGTCTTTCATCCCCATTAAAAAAATGTAGATCATCAGTATATTGCTATGCAATCATTGCTTTCATACTGCCATTGATACCCATTTAGCACTATATATATAGATGCCTCCCCAGTGCAGCTGGAACTCAGTTGAGAGTTTAATTGCCAGCTTCATGCAACTGGCCCACTATTATTACACAGGACTAAGGACTCAATTCTTTCCAACTTTCCAGCGCTTATGCAGCCGGGGGCCAGTGGGTGCTCCCTTCATCCTGCAGTTGAGATGCAGTCACAGAGGCCTCTTCAAGGTACGGGAACATTTGTTTCCTTATCCTGGGGCTACATTGTGGTTGCACCAGTGCTAGAAAGTTGGATAGGACTGAGCTGTCAGTCTTCTACTCTAAAACAATGAATGTGTGTTCTTTCAGAGTGTGCATTAAGTGGGATTTGTGTGGGCATACGCTTGGGCAAAAGAAGTGCTCTGCACAAATTTCATTTTTCTTCTATTCAAGAGTGTGTGTCTCAACTGGCATGAGTGAGCTTATGGCTATGGTTTCGCTATGTTTTTACCTGACATACTAAAGCATCTTCAGTGACTTGACAAAAGAGGATGTTCCTTGATGCCTAGAAAGCTGATCTGTTACCAAAGGGGGCTGTTTTGTTTAGGGGAATTATTACACTGCCCTTATTGGAACCTTAGGGAAGAGACTGAGAGAAAGATAACTTTTAATAAAAGATTATAGTTTTATTACAAAAGCACAAAGGTAAGCATAATGCACATGGAGAAATGATAAGTGTATGTTTCTTGGTCTTAGTACTTAAGTGTACCTAGCTTTCATGGTGGTCGCGTATAAAGAGTATTTGGTGCATCCGAGGAAATTAGAAAATGGAAAGGTTGTAGGGAAGGATTTTAGGGGTCCCTGGTCTGCCAAAGCAGCTGCTAACTAAAGATGGGGAGAGAAGGGGAGAAAAGGTGGGGGGGGGGGAGAAGGGAAAGAGTTCCAGGCGCAAGATAGTTACCTGTCCTGTAGAGCAGTTGGAGGGGGGGGGAGAGTCCTGTGAAGAGGACCCTCTGACACAACACGGATGTGTTGGTCCTTGGAGAGAGAGTCAGAGCGAGCATGTGAGAGGAAGCCCTCACTTAAAAGGGGTTCTGGCAGTGCTGAGCTGGATGGTAGCTTGATTACTACCACACAGCAGGGTGCTTGGAGTGTGTAAAACATTGAAAGGATCAGGATGTCAGTTATCAGCAAAATTCAATGGGGTCAATGGCTGGCTTCCTAGATGGGGGAAACTTACACAATACAATGAATCAGCAACCCAAGAAGGCAGTTCAAGTTTGCATACAGCACTTAAACAGTGACTGGGTTAAAACAATACAATGAATACAGTAATGTAGGAGACACTTAAAACAATGATTTAAGATGCCAGACTTCCTCCCATAATGTGTGACCATGGGGAGGTGGTGGTGGTAACCATGAGCTTATGACTTGACCAGAGTTTTGGAAATGTGGCCTGTGTGAGAAGTTTAGCCTGCATGATATTTTAGTCCTTAGTAACATGACCAGATATAGACCAAATCACAACTAAAAGGAAAAAGGGGATTTTCACGTAACAGATCAGGGCCAAGTTGCCCCTGCTACTGCCAATTTGATGCCACCCCAGAGGACACGGCAATGAGGGGCCTTTCATTTTGTGAGTCAGAAGTTGTTCAGCCCCCTCCCCCGTAAACAGTACTTCCTGTAAACAGTACAAAAAAAAATGATAAAATCTGAGCATTTATTTTCCAGTAATTAATCATTCTTTTTCACATGGCACACAGAGGACAAGATCTTGAGGAGCTGGTTGAATTCAGTTATTATCTCAAATCACTATAATTCATCCTCCTTCCCTCCAAAGCCCACATGGATTTTCAGAGGCCAGAAACATTATCCGTAACCAAGTTCAAAGGCTTATAAACACTACATTCCTGTCATTATGAAGAGGTAGTTGACACAGATAAAGATTTGTCAGGTGGGTCTTTGGCAATTTATCCCTTTTAATTTACAGAAGAGGCATCCAAACAGCTGATCATGAGAGTGTGGAGCTGTAGAAGTAGTAGAAGAATCTGGCTGACTTTATATGATAAAGACTTCAGGGGAAATAGGGAATTTCATACTGAAAGAAAACCAACATTAGCCTTCAGGATGACCAAGGCACCCAGGCTTTTGTTGCTATTGTGGCTGCTTCAAGCACCACATGAGACACACACTGTAGTGTGCAACATGAGGGATCTCCCTCAGATCCCACACAGATATTATGAGATAGGGAAAATCATCATTGGTGGGATTGCATCTCAGTTCTTCTCCTTTTCTGGCCCTCTCACTTTCTGTCAGCACCCCAATGAAGAACTTGTTGAAATAAAGAAGTAAGGATATTTTTCCCCATTGCAAACCCTAGGAAGCATTACAATCTCTACAAACAGAACACCCAAGCAAAATTCTCTGAAGGAAAAGAGTCTGAGACAACGCAATTTCCTTCTGGGGTGGTCAGAAACTCATCCCAGTGAACTCAGTGGGACTGGGTATAAATAGGGTTGAAGCATTTAAAAATAAATTGAAATAAGTTATTTTAGGATGCATGTAAGTGTGTTTGCAAGCTGAATAAACTGGGAAACACTGGATGTTTTTGCTCAAGTTGTTTTGGTTGCCATCAACTTGATATCAACTTTGTTTTCCTGTTACATTGCATATGTCTTGGCTTTCTACCAGTTCTCTCAAATTAAATCCCTCTCTTTCTGTTCAAACCATTTTTGCCTAACATTGCATAGACACAGCAAGCATCAAACGTGCACCTGTGGGCTGGGCAGAAATGGGTTAATTACATTTTCAGCCTTTGCAGTGCTTCTCATGAGGCTTTAGTTTTCTCTGATCTTACTGTTTCAGTGCCTTATCAGTGAAAAATCAGCATGTCTTCTCCTTGATATATGCACTAAGGGAGATCAACATGAATTCCAAGATCTTACCAAATATTAGCCTGGGATACAACATATATGACAGTTACATCAATGCAAAGATTACTTATATGAAAACCATGGAACTTCTATCAAACCAAGGAAGGATTGTCCCCAACTACAACTATGACACAAGGGAGAAACTGGTAGCTGTCATTGGGGGAAGTGACTCTGAGACGTCTCTTTCCATGGCCACCATTTTAAATGTCTACAAGATTCCGCAGGTATGAGGTGTCTAGTAGTGATTCTACTGTTGAAGAATCAATATAGGTTGCAATTTTATGCACATCTACTGCGAGTAAGACTCATTGAATTCAGTGGGGCTGAGTGGACATGCATAGGATTGCTCTATACGTATTGCTCCTTTATAATAATAAGCTATGCTTATTTTTAGTTCTCTATTAAGTATCTGAAAGCAACACGCTCTCCAAAAAATTAAAAACAAGAGAGGCATTGAGTGCAAGCTTGTATGCAAATGAAAGTTATTACATATTAACAAAATGATCTGAATTTCACTGCAGAGTTTCATTTTTTTAGTCATGACAACCAAGCGCATATGTGTAAACTTTTGTTTGTATTAACAATTTTATTATTATATAAAGAAAATAATTCACAAATTTCAAAGAAATACACAAAATTAGCTATTATACATACACACACACACGCACGCACGCACGCACGCACGCACGCACGCACACGCAAACACTTACCAAGAGCTAAACATAAGGGGGGAAAAAGTTTAACCCAGCTTTTGTCAGAAGGCAAAATATATAAAGTCCTCAGATAGTCAACTTCTCAGTTACATAGGGTTTTATCTTCAAAACCCCAAACTCAGTATTCAGATCATTATTCAAAAGAGGGGGAATGGGTTTCCTAGGACTAAATTTTGCTTATAATTCCAGTACAGTATACTAGTGTTTCTCTACCAGTGTTACAGGTATCACTGGTGGTACTTGAGGTGTTGTCTGCTGGTACTCGCTGGTCTCCTGCAAACCCACCATCCAGCAGTGAGATCAGGAATATGACACAACAAGCACTAGCAGGTCCATTTAGATTTACACATATATTTCATTTTGCATTTGCAAATCTTTTCATTTTCAGGATCAGGGAAAGATTCTTTTCTGCAGATGGAAAAAAATACATATGCATATTTATTTATTTATTTGCTTAGGTTGTTTATTGCTTATTTACTGCAAATGAGCATGAGAGGGTCAAAATGCATTCCTTCTACCATATGGTCCCTAGTGCAACGCATATGTACCAAGGCATTGCCCAGTTGCTTCTGCATTTCCAGTGGAAGTGGGTTGGGGTCATTGCAACTGATTCTGATAAAGGAAAAAGCTTTGAAGAGACTCTGATACCAACGCTGTCCCAAAGTGGCATCTGTGCTGCCTTCACAGAGAAACTGCCAACCCTCCATCTATCTGGCTCTCCTGATTTCGGAAGAGACTTTCAAGGCAGGTTACTGAAGTCATCTCTTTCTCTGAACTCAACCAAAGCCAACGTATTTATTGTATATGCCGACACTCAGACCATGTGGGTGTTGAAATGGCTGCTAGATGTGGCAGAAATTGAGATGGTATCTATAAGTAAGGTGTGGATTATGACAGCCCACTGGGATTTTCCATCTCATGCCTTTAACAGGGGTTTGGAAATCCAAGCTTTCCATGGGATTTTATCCTTCACAATTCATTCCAAAAAGGTGCCAGGATTCCACCCTTTTCTTAAGCGACTACAAGCTGTGTGGCAATTAGCAGATAAGATAGTAACGTATTTCTGGTATCAGAGATTGACCTGTTTTGTGCTAAATTTCCATGAGCAGGAGAACAGTAAAAAGTGTACTGGAGAAGAGAGCTTGGAGAGTCTTTCTGGGTCTTTTTTTGAAATGAGCATGACTGGCCAAAGTTACAGCATCTACAATGCTGTCTATGCCATAGCACATGGCTTACATGCCATGTATTCATCTAAACCCAGACACAGGCCAATGGAGAATGGAGGCAGATGGAAGTCTCTTAATGTGCAACCTTGGAAGGTAACATCTCTATCCAAAGTAGTCCTTTAAAAAGAAAATATTTATAATAATTTAATTATGATTATGCTTTTCCTAGAGTGCTCTTTTTTCTTTTTTTTAAACTAATTGTTAGCCAATGCAGGGCCCAATCCTATCCAATTTTCTAGCACCAGTGCAGTCGCAATGCAGCCCTAAGGTAAGGAAACAAATGTTCCCTAACATTAAGGAGGCCTCTGTGACTGCCTCCCCACCAAAGGATGCAGCGCACACCCCATTGACATGGCTGCACTGGCCCTGGAAAACTGGATAGGATTGGGCCCACAGCTAGCAAGAGTAAAAATATAGAACTAAAATAACATGGAATAAAATAAGCAATGAACTTATACAATAATGAAATCATCGATTATCTTAAAGAAAGGAGACACATATATCTGAAAAATGGAAACATACATTGGACTATAAGAAAAAAAGTAGAGGTATTATGGTTGGCAACCTTCAGTCTCGAAAGACTATGGTATAAGCCTACAGCACCCGGTATTCCCAAGCGGTCTCCCATCCAAGTACTAACCAGGCCTGAGCCTGCTTAGCTTCTGATCAGATGAGATTGGGCATGTGAAGGGTAACAGTTGACTCAACACAGCAGATATTGTAACGTGTTTCATACAGGGGGCTGAATAGCATTCATGATGCCTGCTGAGGGCCAGAAGTGATGTCATAAAGTAGGGTGTGATATTAACCAGATGATGGCCAGAAATACGCACTATTTTCTCACTTAGGAACTCATTAGTTGCAAATGATAGAAGAGGAAATACAGAAAACTGGATCATATTTTCAAGATGTGGGAGAGCCCAATGATCACACAAGCAGCCCTTTCAGTAGTGACGCCTCAGCATTGCTCATCAGATGGTGATGCTGGAGGAGCCTGTTGAAGAGCTTCTGGGGCCACATCTGGCCTGCAGGCCTTGTTTGACACCCCTGCTGTAACCAAAACAACCAAAGGCTTGACAAAGTCTTAACAACCACCACTAACAGATCACAATTCATCATGTTCTTTCCTGGGAGAGGCCACCTTGCGTTCAAGGTGCAATTCCTGCCCTGTTGAATTTCTTATCTCTTTTTTCACCCTGACACATGCTCAGAAAATCTGTGTGAAAGATCAAATATATTTCTCACCCTTCATTAAATGTTTATCTCTTCCTTTTTAGCTTCACCAGTTCCTGAGGAAACCATCATTTAACAACAGTGTAGGGGAAGAGGTGTCCTTTGATGAAAATGGAGAATTGACAGCTGGATTTGATATTACAAACTGGCTTATTTTCCCAAACAGGTCCTTCTTCCGAGTAAAAGTAGGAAAGATGGATCTGCAGGCTTCACCAGGAGAACAGTTAACCATTGATTTAAAGCGCATGACATGGAACAGTTTGTTTCATCAGGTGGGATCTCTTTGTATCTTGTAGGGTGCAAAGCCCAACCAGGAAGTCTTCCTTGACTATTTCTTGTATCCTTATATTTATGTGATACATTGATTTTAAACTGAATTTAAATTAACTAATTTAGGGCCAAATCCTATCCAACTTTCTAGCCCTGGTGTAGCTGTGTCAATGGGGTGTGCACTGTATCCTGTGGTGGGAGGGTAGCTATGGAGGCCTCCACAAGCTAAGGGAATGTTTGTTTGTTGAATGAATGTTTGAAAGCTAAGGGGCTGCATTGCTGCTACACTGGTGCTGGAAAGTTGGACAGGATTGGGCCCTTACAGTACCATCCTAGCCATGTCTGCTCAGAAGCAAATCCCACTGAGATCAGCAGGACTTACTCTCAGGCTGCAACCTGTGGCTGAAATCCTATACTCCCTTTCCTGTGAGTCAGCCTCAGGGAACATAAAATTTATTTATTTATTTATTTATTTATTTATTTATTTATTTATTTATTTATTTAAGGGTCTTATATCCCACCTTTCCACCCTGGATCTACACCTTTCCACAACTGGATTGCAGATTAAAAGTTCTTTCATTAAAAAAAAAAAATATACTTACTTCTGAGTAGGCTTGCATAGAATTGTGCTGCAAGATATCATTTTGTAATCGTTCTTTCTCTGAACAGGGGCCACCTTCTTCTGTGTGCAATGAGAGATGCCATCCAGGTTACAGCAGAAAAAAGCAGGAGGGGAAGCCATTTTGTTGCTAGGATTGTACTCCATGTCCTGATGGGAAAATTTCAGTCCAAAAGGGTAGGAGACATTGTGCCTCTCTTATCAAGCACTTCAACAACACATCGAAGGCATGCTCTTAACTGTGTCTTTTGTGCCCATCCTTGTTTCAGACTGCTTGGTCTGCTGTTTAGGCTGTGTTCTGCTTTGGTTCATTTATTCGGGTGATTATGCTGTTGTTTTTTGCATGTATTCATCATTGTTATTCTTGCAGCTACTGTGTTTCATATAAATCCCAGGAACACTTCATCAGGAAAAGGTGGACTTTCAGGTGCCCCCCCCCCCAATTAGGCTTATCTCCATTCTCCCCACTCTAACCCAAATGGCTGGGATAAGTTAAGAACCCCCTTTCTACCATATGAACCTACCAGAGCATTGAGATTGTCATTAGAAGCTCAGCTCTCTATACCCCATCAACTGGGATATGGCAGACAGGAGATCTTTTTGACATCTTGATGCCTATGTTTCGGAATACCCTCTTGAAGAAGCCCCATTTGATCCCATTGCTATTGGCCTTTCTGCAATTAGATACGAGTTTGATGTTCTGGAAGCAATGGCTTGGACCCAACACAGTTGCGTGCCTGCCATAGGCTGACGTGGGGCAAATGCCCCAGCGCCAGCCTCTAGGGCCCCGCGGAAGCTTCTCTGAGGCTCCCGACGGGGGTGGAAACTGTGCTTCCGGTTTGCCGTAAGCACAGTTTATAGCGCTGGGGGACCTCAAAGAGGTTGCTCTGGCATGGGAGGAGGTCGCGCAAGGCTCCGTGAGCCTCAGGTGAGTGGGGGGGCAGATTTCTGCCTGGGAGGGGTGGCAATAGCATGCGGGGGAGCGCCATTGTGGAGCGTTGCCCCGGGCACGGGGCTGCAGAGGTCCGTGGCTGACCCAAGAAGCTACTTGGCCAAATCTAGCAGAATCTTTCTTTCTTTCTTTCTTTCTTTCTTTCTTTCTTTCTTTCTTTCGGGTCACAACTCACCATGCTATATCCCAAACCATTTTTCAAACAGTCCTCCTGACTTTCAAAAGTAATTTGTGATGCAAAATGGGAATCGGTCACTCCAAGGGAAGAAGTCAGAGAGCTTCCACTTGACACACCCAAGCATATCTCTGGATCCAAGTCTAGGATTAAAATAAGTGAACACAAAGTGCTATTCAGAACTGTGGTTTTGCAATTGATGATTGAGCATTGATTATGACTGTCCCAGCATCCATTTTTTTAAAATTTCTTTTAATTTTTAACTCAGTGCATCTAACTGGTTTCACTGGGTGATGAATTGATATGAGTCCTTGGTTGACTTTTTACATGGAAAGGAAGATAATAAGTTTTTGTGAATTAATGAATTAATGTTAATTAATAAATGTGAGTCTCTAAAATGCACACGTCCTGTTTTGCAGATGTGGATGACTGTTTCGAATGCCCAGAAGGTCATTATCCAAACAAGGACCGGGATCGATGCCTTCCCAAGCGAATGAACTTCCTATCTTATGATGGAACTTTGGGGATCACTTTCATTGTTTTGACTTGTTCCTTTGTGCTGATTACAGCAGTGGTGCTTGGAATATTCATTCTGAACCAGGACACTCCCATTGTCAAAGCCAATAATCGGGATCTCACTTACATACTCCTTGTTTCCCTCCTGTTCTGCTTCCTCTCCACTTTACTCTTCATGGGCTGGCCTGGGCCAGTCATCTGCCCTCTACAGCAAATGGTCTTTGGCATCATCTTCTCAGTGGTTGTTTCTTGTGTCTTGGCTAAAACCATCACTGTAGTTCTGGCTTTTATGGCCACTAAGCCAGGATCTAAAATAAGAAACTGGATTGGGAAAAAAGTAACCAACGCCATTGTTCTTGCCTGCTCCCTTATTCAGGCAGCTATTTGTACTGTCTGGTTCTGCACTGCTCCTCCATTCCCCAATCTGGACACAAACTCCCTGGTTGAAGAAATGGTGGCAGAGTGTAATAATGGGTCGGTTGTCATGTTTTATTGTGTTCTGGGGTACATGGGAGTCCTGGCTCTTATCAGTTTTATTGTGGCTTTCTTGGCCAGGAGGTTGCCCAACACATTTAATGAAGCCAAGTTCATCACCTTCAGCATGTTGGTGTTTTGCAGCCTTTGGGTGTCTTTTATTCCAACCTATTTGAGCACCAAAGGAAAGTATACAGTGGCTGTGGAAATCTTCTCCATCTTGGCTTCTAGTGCTGGGTTACTGGGCTGTATTTTTGCCCCCAAATGTTATATAATTGTTCTAAGGCCTGAACTGAACAGCAAGGACCATCTAATCAGGAAAAAAATTAGGAATCGGATGGGATCAAAATGTGCCATCGGTTTCTTTTTATTCCATATAATTCCCATATATGGCAGGTGCGACTAGGAAAAAAAATTGGGAAGGGAGCACAACACACACATACACACAATCCCTTTACCTATATTGGGACTGGCATTGGTACAGCTTCCTCTTGTGGAGTGCAACACAGATGCTGCTAAACACTCCAGTGAGGTGGCCTTCCCTGTTCTCCACAACTGTTATCAGCCAGGCGATGTCACTATCGGTGGCATAGTTTTTCAGACCGTAAACAACCATCCCACTCAGGGTGACGGAAGACAGAGAAATGAAGCAAGGAGTTGCTTCCTCCCCATGCTACTCTCTCCTCTGGCAAGTGTGAGGACTGTCAGTGACCAAGCAAACCGCTCCCCAGCTGGGGTGAAAATGACCCTGCATTTCTGATGACCCCTTGCATCTGCCCAGCTGCACCTGAGGGCTATTTGACCAATTTGGCCAAACTGGGCCCCCTGCTGGATGGCAGCTGGAACACCCGCAGCAGCAGCTGGTACCTCACTCTTTAACTGATGAAATAGTCCATGCCAAGCTGTGACGAAGAGAGCACGGGGAGCGGAGTGGCGCCACTGGTGACCCTCCCTCCTACCTGCCCCTGGGTCCAACTGGCCTGAAATTGCCCCCCCCAAGCCGTTGGCAGAGATGCTGCTGCCAGGCGGTTCACTGCTGCTACTCATCCTGGTGATTAAGGGGGTCCCATGGGGTGGGGAGTGGGGCACCTGCAGGGGTGGGAGGACCTTGCAGAAGGGCCCTGCAGCTCCTAAGGCTGGCCCTGAACTAGGTCATGACTGTATGAATGGTTTTGACGTGATCTCAGGGTGGAGCAAAACACCACCTTGAGGCTGCGGTTTTCAAACTCTCCGGGAGTTTGAAACCCGCAGTAAGTCTTTGCGGGGGCAGGGGGAGGCAGCAGGGGGGAGGCAAAAGCGGAAGCGGAGCACGATCGCCCCACTCTCCCTTTCCCTGACCTGGGGCGCACTACAGGCGCTCGCGCAGGGCTCCCCGCACACAGGGACAGCTGCTGCAGGGACTGGAGAGCGCATGCCAGTCCCCGCAGCCCTGTCAGAAGGGAAAGCGGAGCGATCGTGCTCTGCTTCCGGTTTTGCAGAGCGGGGCGCGATCGCTCCGCTTTCACTTTTCCTGACCTGGGGAGCCCTGCCAAAGGTTGCGCAGGGCAAGTGCACCCAAGCCCCTGCAGCCCCCCTGAGCGGCGCGATCCTGCCTTCCCCCTGCCTTCCCCCTGTCTCCTGGCTGCCCCCACCCCTTAAGGGGGCAGAGGCCAGGACCCACAGGCTGGGGCGTCGCAACTTTGTATACCACTCCCTTGAGGCTTTTGCAAAGGAGAATGTCGTCTTTCCCAGCACTGCCCTGGAGATTGTCACACACGTTATACAGCACATTGTACTGAACTAAGAGTTAGAATCATGTCTTGGCATCGGTATTTGCTATAAAATAATTCACTAAAAACCACCACGTCTTTCCCAACATCACCCTGGAATTCCACATCAGTGGCAGCTGTTTCAATACAATGTGCCTATCATACAACAATGCAACTTTCTTCCACCTGAAACAGACTCAAACCTAACTACAAAGGAGATATTCAGAGCAATCTTATCTGTCAATATGTCTTTGACTTAGTTCTGACACATTTCATCAAACTGTAATCCTCTTGAGCACTGACAAGATTTTCCACATAGGTGGCTGTGGTCATTTGTGGAGAATATAGTTTTAACAACCCATTCACATTTCTCTTATTACAGAGGTGGTCTTAGGGTTTAGAGGCAGCGGATGGTGTTACTGCAACAAGAAAACAAACTTGTTCACTGTTTGACAATCTGTTCCAGGCCAGCAACAATCTTTATAGATCATTCACTTGTAGAGAAAAATGTTGTATTGTTAATTTCTTGTAATGTGAATAGCCAGCAGCACTTGAATAAAAAGCTTCTTTGTGGCATCAGAGATCAAAGTTGTATGAAAAGTTGCTGCTGTTTGCAAATACATCTTAATGCACTTTCATTTTAAGTCTGATAGTAATAGCCTCCTTAAAGAGGCCGTATTGAAATGGTGTCATAGAAGAACTCACCACAACAATCCAAAGTGAAATGTCGGGATTTTATTTTGGGCAGACAATATGAGCTCACCTTGTGATTTCCCAGAATTTAAAAAAGGGCACTTTACTAATAACACATCTTTACCTTTAGAATTGTTTGTCTTTTCTTTATCAGAAGCAAAGGAAATGGCCAACCAAGGCTTTAAGACAGAGCCCAGATCTTAGGATTATCTCAGGTTCCTGAACTGCACCTCTCACAACTCGTAGGTTTCAGCAGATAGAGGATATAGGGAAATATCTGCAAAACGCCTGCAAAACAGGCTCTGCAGTTAGGGCTCTGCAAAGCTCTGAAATTAGGTTGGCTAGCTGGCTACAAATGTTACTATTATTTGAACATCAGACACCTATGAGCAACAGATTATTAAAAGTACAACCATAACAACAACAACAGTGGCACCACTAGCAGCTTTTCTCCTGTAGATTCTAAGAATTGGGAGAATCAGCTTTATAATAACAGCACAAAGAAAACACAGGAGAAAAATACATGATCACATCATGCAGAGGTTCATTGATTACAGCCACCAACTTCCACCTGCTTTCTGTGGGGGGAGGGTGTTAGCAAGAGACAGGCAGGACAATATGGTGGACTGGCACAGAATAGTCTGCCATCTGCCCAAATCTGCCACCTGAAACAGCCACTTCACCTGGCTTCATGGGCAGGCCTGCCTCACCTGAACCCTCAAAATCTACCAGTGGAAGTGGGACACATGTCCATTTGGTTTGTTCCCCAAATAATAGATTTGGATTGGATTTCCTGTCTTCGGCCATTGGATGGGCTACAGGCGTACGAGATGGCTCAGGGACACATTTCTTGGGGTAACCAGTCAAGAAGAAAATACTCATGCAAGAGATCATGCTAAAGGAAAGATACTGGCAATCTGCACCTGTTGCAAAACCCCAAAGAGATGCTGCTTTGGTTCTACAAGCCAGGAGGCGTAGTGTTTTGGGAGTCAGGCATGGAACAGCCGTGTTCAAATCTTTGCTTACCCATGATGCTCCCTTGGTGACTTTGGGCCTGTCACTTTCTCCCTACCTCACAGAGTTGTTGTCAGGACAAAGGGAGGGAAGGAACCTTGTACAGCACCCTGAGCTCCTTGGAGGAAGCTTGGTTTTCACGGGCAGAAAGGTTTGACTGCAAGTGCCAGGATGAGATAAAGCCCAAGTCAACATAGTTTGCACCTGAATGACACAGCAACCCTTCTCAAGATGATGGAACTTCACTAAATGGAAGGTGGGGAGGGGCTAGAAATGACTCCAAAAGGTGAAGAAATGAGAGAGCTATAGGGTGCAATCCTAACTTGTCCCTCGGGCCGGCCTGGGAGGGTCGCAAACATGCCATAAAGTCAGGCCAGCACTCTACCAGTCCTGATGTGTCAGCTGTGGCCACATCCTATCCCCCCTTCCAGGCCTCAAAGCCCTACATTGTTCTCCTTGGTCCTGTGCCAGCTAAATAGCTGGCACAAATCCGAGTAGGCCAATAGGGGCTGCCTGGGTCTGACACAGGGTAAGGGAAGCATTATTCCCTTACCCCAACGAGACTTCCCGCTGCCTCCTTGGCCCTGTGGGATGCAGTTTAAGTAATGGGGACAGCCATTACTGTACTGCAGAGCAGTTTCCTTCATAGGACTGGGCTGTTAGTCACCTATTACAGGTAACCTGCCTCTTTCAAATGTTAATGCTGGATGTTGCAGATCTGAGGAGCCCTATACAGCAGGGTGGGGCTTTACCTGAGAAAGAGGAGAAATAGCCCCTTACCCTGAGTAGACCTCCAGCATCTCCTAACCTGCACTGGATACAGCACAGGCTGCGCCAGCACAGGTGAGAAATGGGCTATCTTCTCACTTCTCACTAGCAGTAAAAATATCAGTAAAAATTTCACACCATCCGATCAAGAGCTTGGAAGGTCCCTAAATTAAAAGAGACCTGCCCAGGTAGAGTAAGACAGTAATGAGTGCAGCTGATGAATGAGGTAAGGTGTATTTGTGCTGTGCGCTGCGAGAGGCCCACCAAGCCATGATGAAAATCACGATGATATCTAGCTAAGAAAGAATTAGCTCCTAGGAAGATCTTTCTCTCCATTGCCTGGGGAATGCTGAATTTTTAGTAGAAAATTAAGTCAGGAAATCCTGTTTTTACTCTATTTTAAATTTTACCTTTGAAGCTTAAAAAATACAATTTGATTACCACTTTTTCCAATGTTCCATTTTATTCATCCTCAATAAATGGTTTCCTTTCATTGATTACAACAAACCCATCTAATGCTTCAACCCAAAGAGCAACTGCAATCATGTCTCAGTGTGCAGGCACCCGATTTTCCAGAAGGAAACATAGTCCTTCTTAGTACTTCCATTGCTGCACCTGCTGAGGATGATCACAACAAACTCAGCTGCAGTAAACTAAAAATAATGATTTAGATGACATGCACAAAGGATAGCAGGAGGGAGAGACAGAGAAGCAAGAAGTTCTATAAATACACCCGCTTCGTGGTTTTTCCACAGTACTGTGAATTATTGCCATTTCAAACACACACATTCTTATTTGTTTCTTTTTGTTAACTCCTTTTTACAGTTTAGCTCAGGCCTCATCGCAATTATGTAACATTTAGGGGCAAAGATACAGCCCAGTAACCCAGCACTAGAGGCCAAAATGGAGAAGATCTCCACAACCACCATGTACTTCCCCTTAGTGCTCAGGTAGGCGGGAAGAAAGGACACCCAAAGAGTGCAAAAGACCAGCATGCTGAAAGTGATGAACTTGGCCTCATTGAAAGTGCTGGGCAACTTTCTGGCAAAGAAGGCCACAATGAAGCTGATGAGAGCCAGGAGACCCATATAGCCCAGAACACAGTAGAACATAATGACAGACCCTTCGTTACACTGCAGCACCATTTCCTGAGCCAGAGACTGAGCGTCCACATCTGGGAAGGGAGGAGCAGTGCAGAGCCACACTGTGCAGATCCCTGCTTGTATCAAGGTGAAGAAAAGAACAACCCCGTTTGTCAGTCTTCTCCCCACCCATTTCCTCATCCTGCTTCCTGGCTTGGTGGATGTGAAAGCCAGAATCACAGTGAGGGTTTTGGCCAAGACAGAAGAAACTGCCATGGAGAAGACAAGGCCAAAAGCTGCTTGGCGTAGAAGGCAGGTCAGTGTTTGAGGCCGACCGATGAAGAGGAGAGAACAGAGGAAGCAGAGCAGGAGAGAGATGAGGAGAATGTAGGTAAGATCTCGATTGTTGGCTTTGACAATGGGCGTGTCCTGGTGTTTAATAAATATCGCCAGCACCGAAGCCGTTATCACAGAAAAAGAGAGAGATGAAAAAGCCAGCATGATTCCCAAACGTTCTTGAAAGGATAGAAAATTTGGAGTTCTGGGTTTGCATTGATTGCGATCTCTGTTTGGATATTGATCTTCGGGGCATTTGAAACAGTCCCCCATATCTGAATAATAGGATAGGTCTCACATTAGTTTCTCAAACATGTCATGATTCATCCTCTGTCAATTTACCATTATTTTTATTATTTTAAAATGTGTATAAATACACTTTTGCTTTTATTTATTTATATTCCATAATGTGTTCTGAATAAATTTGATGAAAAATGCACTGCTTATGTCTGGAGTTTTTCTTCCCACAAAACAACTTCTTAAGAATACAGGTTAAAGTATTCTCAACTCACATAAATATTGGCTGAGAGCACAATCCTAATGGGCAGCCCAATCCTGAGCTGCCCGGGGAGCCCCAGCTCGGTGGCACTGAGAGGGCTGCCGCCGAATCCAGCGCCTCCCACGCTACAATGGGAGGCACCTTGGGAGTAGGGGATGTTTGTCCCCTTCCCCCGGGTAAGGGAGGCAGCCCCACAATGGGACTACTCTCTTTAGCAGCGACCAAAAGGTCACCGCTAATGTAAAGGCGCTCATGTAAGGCACGCAGCCTTCACGAGCACCTACGATCCTGTGGAGCAGAGCTCCGCAGATCCTCCTCCCGCCCCCCCGGCATGCCTCCGGCACGCCTCCTCCCCACGTCAAACCAGTCTCCCCTCCCTCTTCCCCGCGTCATGCCAGCCTCCCTGCCCCCCTCCCTGTGTCACGCTGGCCACCCCCGTCCCCAGAATGCCCCCATCCCCACGCCCATTTGCTGTTCCGCAGCCCAGCGGTGTCATCCACCACCGGGCCGCAGAAGTTCCACCGCAGCCCCGCGCTAGCCCAGCACAGCACAAAGTAGCTTTACATCTGCCCAAGTCTCCCAGTCAAAATAGCCACTTCACCCGGCTTCATGAGTGGGCCTGCCTCATCTGAACCCCTAAAAGCTACCAGTGGAAGTGGTGACACATATCTATTTCGTTTATACTGGCAATTTGCACCTATAGCCATCCTCCAGGAGATGCTGTTTTGGTTCTACAGCTTTTTCCTGACATGTGGTTTTCATAGCCAGAATGGTTTGGGTCTGAGTGCCAGTGTTGGATAAAGCTTCAATCTGCATGACTCGTAGATTAGTAGTTTACCAGAATGACTGGTAGAATCACCAGAATGACTCAGCAACGCTTCTCAAAATGCTGGCATATCCTAAATCTGAAGGTGGGGGTTTGAAATGGACCCAAATGGTAAAGAAATGAAAGAGTTTTGGAGGCATCCCGTTTTATACTCTCCCACAGAACTCTTGCATCTATAAACAACATGAGAGTCTTAACCCCCATTTTTTTTTTCAGACATGATTTCAGCGGCGTCGCTAAGGGGATGCAGGTGAAGCACACGGAAGGGCGGGTGATTTCACTACAGATAAAAAATTTTAAATCTTGGTATTTTCAAATAATGTCATCATGTAATATACCATTTGGTGTGCAAATTAATGCGGAATACAGTGAAACAAACTTAGTGATGTCACTGCATGATTTCAATGTTCTACTATTTGCAAAAACATATGAAGCCCATGTAGACAGTGATTCTGTGAATGTTACTAAGAGTTCACAGCAGTTCACCATTTCTTTTACCTTCCTGGTTAGAAATCTTTCCATCTGGACAGGGAATGCAATGATAACAGCAGAATGGCTCCCCTTCCTTTTTTTGGATGCTGGAACCTGGAAGGCACTTGGTGTTACACACAGCCAGAGGCAGCTCCTACACAGGAACAAAAAAAGGAGCCTGGAATTCATATACTCCACTCTCTTAGCTCCTGAGTGTATAGTTTATTTTTTTAAAAAAATCAAAAGGCAGAGGTTGCAGTTTTGACCTATTTGTATGGCAATTCTTAAAAACAGCAGTAAAGCTGAGCATTTTATAGCATTTTCTGAGTGTTGAAAGTGCCTCACATCTATGACAGTCAGCTCTTGTTATCCGCTGGGGTTAGGTTCCTGGAAAAGCTAGTGGATACCGAATTAGCAGATACCAAATCACTGAGCCTATGGGGAAAATAGGGTTAGGTTCCAGGGAACCATCTTCAACATATACTCTATGAACTTTATGAATCTAAATCTGAACTTGACATCTGTGGGGCTGGGTGATAGAGAGGGCTCTTCAACTTCTCCAACATCTGCTTCCTCACTGTGCTGGATATGCTAAACTGCAGGGGTGCCCAAACTCCAGCCCGGGGACCACTTGTAGCCCTTGGGGGACTCCCAATCCAGCCTGCAGGGAGCCCCCAGACTCCAAATGAGCCTCTGGCCCTCTGGAGAATTGATAGAGCCCATGCTGGCCCGATGCAAGAGCTCTCAGCGTGAGGGTGGTTGTTCGACCTCTCGCGTGAGCTGTGGGACGAGGGCTCCCTCCGCTGCTTCCTGTTTCACATCTGTACTGTGGCTGCAGTAGCAAAGGCCAACCTTTCTTTTTGCAAGGCCTTTTACAGGCCTTGAGCTATTGCAAGACCTTCATTCATTCATTCATTCATGTCAGTTCCATCTCTAATATATTCATTTATATAAATTTATTTATATGTGAAATGTAAATTAATTCTTTTTTTCCCAACACAGTGTCAGAGAGATGGTGTGGTCCTCCTGCCAGAAAGTTTGGACACCCCTGCATTGAAGGTTGTGGCAATGGCAATTTATCTGTGCCGGTGATTTGTACTGACCAACAGTCCTTGCTATCCCTCAACTTGTTGAAGATTGCTGACTCAACAATGAGGCTCAGAGATCAGCAGTGGGGAGGGGGTTGCTTCACCCGTCCTCCACCTTCACCTGTCTCTTGGTTCCTTCCATGGGCTTGCCCTAGTCCCAGAGCAGATAGCAGCCCTTGGGCAGCCAAGCCCCCCCGCCCCCCGAGCGCCCTGCCATAGTATTCACAGATAACGAGAACAGAGTTGCAGTTAATGAGAAGTGGGTGGCAATTCTGCCTCTTGCGGATAAGCAAATTTGCATGTATCGAATTGATATATAAAGAGGACTGACTGTATCTTAATGGAACAATTAATGCAATCTTATAGCAACTCTATAAGGTGAGAAAATACTATGTCCATATTATTCCAAGGTGGTAGTCATGGGGAAGATTCAGTCATGTTGAGTGCTCACCCCTTCATGTGCTTCTCTGCACTTTTTTAATGTGTGCACAAGGCTGCCACCAAATTGCACCACTACCAAGAACAGAACACATTCTAGTTCAGCTTTGAAGCGTTGTACCTAAGAAAATTACAGTTGGGTTCTACCTGCTTGAACACACCATGCCATGTGATGGCTGAATTGTTAATGGTGAACTCTTTGCCAGCTGAAGCCTGGGGATCCATCTTTCCTACTTTCACTGGTGAAAGGGATTTGTTTGGAAAGAAAATCCAGTTCATAATATCAAATCCTGCAGCTATCTGACCATTCTCATTAACATATACTGTGTCTCCAGCACCGTTGTTAAATGAGGTACTCCTCAGGTAAGGGTGAAGCTGGGTTGAAAGAAAAGGAAATGCAGAATTTAGCAACTGTGGAAAAAAGGGCACCAGCTATATGTTTCAAGAATCTTCTGTCTCAGATTTAGGGGCATCAATGTTTGAGCATGTTTTTTATTTTTCTATCTAAGGGCAGGTAACAGTTTAAAATGGAACTGTTTCAAGTCTGGCTCTGAGAAAAGGTAGGGAGAAAGGCCAAAGAGAACATGAAGGTCAAGAAACTGAAGACTTTCTGATTTGTCATTATCCTTTAAAGCATAGCCTCAGAATCTGTGAGGTGCACATCCTCAGGGAGGCATGAGATAGCTTGACAGGACAGCTCTGAGGAGTTTCATAGAAACCACTTTCTCAGCCCCCCTAAGATTGGCCAAAAAAGGTGGTAAAGGAATGGGCAGAAGTGGTAGGGTGGGACAATTTGGTAAGGAGGGGAAATGATCCTCTTAGCCAAGCCAGGGACCCATGCGGTATAGCCTTTCCTGATTCCAGTTGGGTAAAGGGCAACCAAATGCTGCACGGAGAGAGGAAGGTAAGGGTCCTGGGCAGGAACCCAAGGAGAGAAGACCTGTGGGACAGAGGTGGTTTTGCTGAAGAAGCAAAGGAAGAGGGAAGCTCAGAGAGGACCCATGAGAAGGCTCAATGCCACTGCCAACTTGCCCGACTGTGGTGCAAAAAAAGACAGCAACAGTTCATAACTCATCACCTCTGATTCATTCATCACTGCCAGGAGTACACACCATGTCCTTCCCATCCTTCACAGCCAGCTGCGAAGAGGGAGAGGGGGCCAGGGCTTCCACTAAGCTGAGTCAAGAATGACATAGCTGGCTGTCAAAATAACACCCATGGAGGAGATTGTTCGTAGGAACACATCCCCAGATGAGAAGTTGTACAGGGGTGGCTACTGGATGGGAGGGTTGGGAGAACATGAAGACAAGTGAGGTCATTCATATTTCTAGGGTTGTTGGTGCAGTTTCTGGACACTATGCTCATCCGTGAGCCTATCCACACAGTATCCTCTTGGCCTTTTGGATGTGACAATATACCTGCCAAGGCTGCAGTCTGAAAGCCTCCAATCTCTCTTCATTTCTCATTCTATTGTGCTTTAATCTGGAGGAGGAGGAGAAGGAATCCACAGCATGTGCCAAGGCATAGACAGCATTGTAGACACTGTAGCCTTGGCCTGTCATCCTTTTTGCTCTGATTTCCGCTAGAGCGTTCACCAGTTTTTCATCTTCACTACAGATTACTTTGCTCTCCTCAAAAAACAGTTCTCTCAAACAGTTGAATCGCTTCTTCCAGAAGAATGTACTAAAAGCTTCTCCTTCCGGGGAGTCAGGATGTAGAAGCTGAAGGAAATGCTGGAATCCCAGGACATCTCTGGAGAGTATTGCAAAAGATAAAGTACCATGAAAGAATTGTGCATTCAGGTTCCTATAATGTAGAAGTGAAGAGACATCCCACGGGGCTGTCATAATCCATACCTTCCCGATGGGTGCCTTTATCATTTGTTGAGCTTTTGCTATATCCAGAAAAATATATAATATCAGCAATGTTTGGCTATTTGCATTTACGAGGATGACATTGGTCTTTTTAAAACAATGGACTAGATTTTCCAGTTGTGTTAGTGAATATTCGTCTTCTACAGCGAAAAGGACAAAAGACATTCTTTCAGTGAAGGCTGTACAGATTCCACTCTGAGAAAGTTTTGGTGACAAACTCTGCATGAAATATTCTCCATCGTCGTCATTCATTGCAATAATCCCCACCCAGGTCCATTCAAAATGCAGAAGTAGCTGGATTATGGCTATGTGCTGATATTCTGCTTTGGGGGCCATGCCATACACAGAAGAGAACAAGCTTTTGTTGGTCCTCATTCTGGCAAATAACGCATAAGTGACCTAAAGAAAAATGAATTTAAATTTTTAAACCAGGGCAGCAACAGTATGTGTGCTCATGAGTCAACAGCTTGCTGACCTGGAATGTTCTACCCCAAATGGCTAGATTTGGTGCATTCTATAGTGAAACCATCAAATTTTGCTCAAAGCAAATATTTATACCTTTAAGCATTAAACAGAGTCCAGTAGGAGCAGCATTCCATTAAACGAGCAGCAGTAGGAGTCTTGGCGGGCAGAGCTCCAGCATATGCACTTTTCTCATGCTCAAAAAAGCCCACTTGTCCATCCTGAGCCTCTTACTGGTGTTTGTTGTGTTGTGCCTGGCCTCCCAATCTGGAAGTAACTGGCGATGACGTCATTGCCACTTTGTGGTGGTATGTCCAGTAGGGGAACCATGCAGAGTGGTACAGTGGGGGACAAATGTTGAGAAATGCTCTCCTACACTACTGTATGGCATGTAGAATGTGCCATCAATCTACTACCAATGATTTTGTCATATAGGACACGTAGGGACAATGGCCAAGGTTCTCGACCCTCATGCTGCAGAAGCAATTTCTCTGAATTGTGAAGGTGAACAAGGGACTATGTAGCTCAGGTTCAGTAAACTTGTTCAGTAAACGAGGGACTATGTCATTGAGGCACAGAAAGAGGGCACAGAGAATATTCAAAGGAGGCTTCAGGAGCACCACAGTATTTATTTAGCAACTCAGTAGCACTGAGTAACAGATTTTCTGGTTCTGGATAAGGGGAAGGTGGCAAAAAAAGAATTTCCAATGGAACACTCAAAAGTGAGGTGTCATGAGAAACACAGAAAAAAAAAAAAGTTTGACTTTTTACATCCAGCCTGGATTTGATGTGGCTCTGGCATCAACTTTGGTCATGTGACATGCATATCTGACGTGGGATCCTGCTTCTCAGGCCCTTGTCCTCACTGGCAGACCCCTACCACATGCTCTCCCATCTACCCAGGAGGCTGAGAGACAGTCCATATGCTAAAAAATGAATAGCAATTACACATCAGTTGAGCTAGTCAAGCAAGCAGCAGAATACCTTTCTTGAATAGATCTTCCAAGAAAGCAAGAATTTCCTTGAGTGGAGCATGTATGCTCACTGCTTTTACAAGCATACAGAGTATGGCTAAGCTGGAAATTTTCAGGTGATAACTTTTCGGTTGCAGTATGGAGTGATTTTGATGTTTAAACCAGGGGTGTCCAAAGTTTTTGGCAGGAGGGCCACATCATCTCTCTGACACTGTGTCGGGGGCCGGGGAAAACAAGAATTAATTTACATTTAAAATTTGAATAAATTTACATAAGTTTACATAAATGAATATATTAAAGATGAACTTATATGAATGAATGAATGAATGAATGAATGAATGAAGGTCTTGCAATAGCTCAAGGCCTATAAAAGGCCTTGCACAAAGCAAGGCTGGCCTTTCCTTTGCCGCCGCTACTGCATCACAGATGTGAAACTGCAAGCAATGACCGGAGCCTGTTAAGGTTTAAGGGGGGCTTGTATAAAATTATAAGAGGATTGGTGTAGGTTCCCAGTCTTGTCCCAATATGAGCAGGTTGCAAGAACAACACTTCAACTACAGCAGAGTACTTTCAGCAGTTGTATTGGTCAAGGGATATCACATATAGAGTAGTCATTTAACAGTCCAAGAGTCAGCACGGAGAGCAGTCAGTTCCAGTATAACAAATCCAAATCAGTTCCAATAATACACAGTCAAAGGTTCAGTCCATAAGTCAGTAATACCACATACATACAGTATCCAGCCTCTTCAGTCACTGGCAGCAGTCTCACAGTTACTCCATCAACTCCACTACTGCTGCACTTGAGGCTCCTCCTGACTATCTTCATATAGTCAGCTCAGCCAATCAGTATTTGGCTTGGTCACACCCAGGGTGTGCCTCTCCCAGGTGCTTGCTGATTCTGCTGAATCATTGCTCTGCACCTGCTCCCTGAACCAACATGTAAGCTTTGGTTCTGCATCACTCAGAACTCAAGCTGACAGAGCCCGCATCCCACAGCTCACGCAAGAGGTCAAACATTTGTCCTCACGCTAAGAGCAGCTGCGTCAGGCCAGTGGGGGCTCCAACAAATCTCCGGAGGGCCAGAGGCTCAGGGGAGACTGGGGGCTCCCTGAGGGCCGCATTGAGTCCTCAGGGGCCGCAAGTGGCCCCAGGGCCAGGCTTTGGGCACCCCTGGTTTAAACTTTGGAAAACCCAATTTCCTGTCATCTAGTAAGTCTTTCTCTGCATGACCACTAACTGGCAGGTTTGTTGTTGTTGTTTTGTGCACAGAAGTAAAGGGCAAAGCGATATATAATGATGTACCATCATTCTTTAACTTTAAAGGCTCAATGGTGACCTTCAATCTGAGAGGTTTTCCAAAGAGGAGTGCCACTGATGAATTATCACCACCAGGCAGCGGGGAGTAGGAAAATGAGCTCATAGTGTTTTGTTCCAGTCTCAGTATGGAGTAAGGAAAACTTTCTATATATACCTGTGGAATCTTGTAGATGCTTGATAGTGTGTTGATGTGGAGGGAAGTTTTATAGTCATGTCCCCCGATGACAGCTATCAGTCTCTTCCGGAGGTCACAGCTGTAGTTGGGGACAATGCTTTTCTGCATGGGGAAGAGGCTCAGGGTGTTATGATAAGTCATCCTTGCCTTGAAATAGCTGTCGTAGATCTGCAACCCTATGCTGAAATTTGCTAAGATCTTAGAATTCTTCTTGATCTCCTTCAAAGCATACACCAAGGAAAAGATGTGCTGATCCTTGTTCACTAAGATACTGAAACAGGAATTAAATGATTGCAATCATCACAAGTCCCTTGCCGTATTTTTCCAATCTTGCTAAAGTAATTGCATCAAGGCATCCCATTTTATACATCACCATGGGGTATAGTTAATAAAATTAGAAAGCAAAGCATATTATAATTAGTATTGGAAGCAATATCGACAGCTGATAAGGTAAATGAATGGCACAAAAAAAAACCCAAAAAAAACCAGGAAGAGCTAGGATGGTGTAGTGTAGTGTTTGGGAGGTAGACTTAGACCTGGAAGATACAGGTTCAAATCCATGAAGCTTCCTAGGTGACCTTGGGCCAGTCACTTTCTCTCAGCCTCACCTACCTCACAGGGTTGTCATGAGGACAAAAGGAGAGGGGAACAATTGTGTACACCGCCCTGAGCTTTGAAGGAAGTGAGGTATAAAAATGGGGAAAATAAAATTAATTAATTAAATACATAAATGAATAAATATAAAAACCAAGTGAAACCATGGTAGAAAAGACTGAAGGGCATGACGAGAGAGAGAGAGAGAGAGAGAGAGAGAGAGAGAGAGAGAGTTACCATAAAATTGGAAGATATTGGTGATGAATGGAGGAGAAATACAGTGTGAATAAAATGAGTATAGCCAATAGAAGGAAGTGCAGATACCATTTTTAAATAACATTTTAGAAAGCCTTTTTGTAATTGCAAAGTAAGAAAATAAAATTCTTTAAAACTGTCAGCATGTATTATGGAATTGCAATTGTTAGGACATTGCTGTATATATGTATGTACATTATGGAACATGTTTATTAAGGAATAAAGAGAGAGTTCATGGTTGGGTACTAGAGCACAGAGAAGAAAAATGAAGTGTTGCAATGATAGGAAAAGAAGTACAATATGAACAAAAGTGAGAATATCCTGTTGCCAGAATAGGATCTAATCTTTAAGCCAAGTTACATGTTGGTAAGAAATGCCTATTTATTTATCAAAGGAAATGAACTACAGGTGTGCACCACTTAACGCTGCCAGGATAAGTTCTCCTATCCCTGTTGTTATGCAATTAGGTCATTAAGTGAACATTCAGTCCAATCCATTGTCTTTTTTGTGTAAACAGACACTCCCTGCCAGACAATAGCTGGCTACACAGGTTACTGGATATAGATTGCCTCTTCTTTACATTAAGAGCTTCTCTGTTGTGTAGACAGACACTCTGCTTCAGGCTATTGGAGACATGATTGCCTCATTAAGAGCATCTTTATTGTGCTCTGACCACCGTCATATATTAGACCTGTTAAGTGAATGGTTGTTAAGTGGTGCATGTCTGTATTTTCTAAACATTCCATCAAGTATCATATATTTGTAGTTATTAGAAAACCATTGTGTGTGTGTTTATGGAACAATATTTGCTTACCTCAAATTATACACAGATGGCAGCGTAGGGTGTTGACTAAAGGATACAGAATATGAAAATGCAGTGAGCTGAGAAACAATCCCACCGATAATGAGATCCCCTGTCTGATAATACTCATGTGGGATCTGGAGGGGATCATCCATGCTGCACATAGCACTAGGTTTTTTGCACTCTATTTGCAGCAGCAGCAGCAGCAGCAACAAAAAGAGAAGCAACCCCAAAAATGAAGCTGTCATCTTGAAAGCAGATCCTGTTTTGCTGTCAGAGAACCTACTCTTCCCCCTGCCCCAACTAACCTATTTTCTTCTAGTGAGAACCTGGCTCCACAATCCTGAATCATTCAATGACTTGTTTCTCTTGACTCTGATGATATATTAACACCTCAGTGTTAAAGAAGAAGGAAAAAAAAACTCCTGTTGATGGTGCCTTGCTTGCCTCTGTTCCATCCTCCAAGCTTGTAATTTCAAAGAGGTCTTTTATAAAAGTCAGTGTACTGATCATACTTTTGGTTTCTGCAAAGCCATGTCTGCTTGAAAGAAAGGGAATGAAATACTGTAATTTGAAATAATTATAAGCTTCAGAATGGTCTCCCCAGAGGTATTATGTTCTCTGTGACATGCTGGACAATAAATCAGGGAAAGAAAACATTTTTTATTTTTGCAAGATTCCAATTGTTTTCTGTTCCTTTGAAGGAAAAGAGGGAGCCATACATGAACTCTAATGAACATGACAATGAATATCGGCCAAAAAATTAGGCCCAGGGTCTCTGCCCCCAAAATGTTGGGCATCACTGGGATGGAAATGGCACTTCTAGAGCCGTCCTCTCCATCTTAAAAGGGGGAGGGAGATCTGTACAGTAGAGAACAGTAGGAGGAAGGAGGAAGGCTGCCATCTCTGGTTCCCTGGCAGGGCTGGCCATGATGTTACTAAGGCTGACATAAATGTTGTTTGTTTTTGGATAGACTCTAGGGCTGCTGCAGTGTTGGAGGAGACACTGGCCTGAACTGTGTCCCTGATGGTATTGGTTAGCTTCCCCCCATCAATAGCACCAGCCCTGTGGGGCTGGCCATAATGGAGAGACCAGATGACGGACAGAACCAAATGGCAGACTCACCACATCTTCACTGCATGTGCTTGTGCTAAGACAGGGGTGCCCAAACCCCGGCCCACTTACAGCCCTCGAGGACTCCCGATCCGACCCTCAGGGAGCCTCCAGTCTCCAATGAGCCTCTGGACCTCCGGAGCCTTGCTGGAGACCGCATTGGCCTGATGCAACTGCTCTCAGCTCTCAGTCAACTGTTCGACCTCTCACGTGAGCTGTGGGACAAGGGCTCCCTCCACTGCTTGCTGTTTCACATCTGTGATGCAGCAGCAACAGCAAAGGCCTTTCGTGCAAGGCCTTTTATAGGCCTTGAGCTATTGCAAGACCTTCATTCATTCATATAAGTTCCATCTCTAATATATTCATTTATTTAAATTTATTCAAATTTAAAATGTAAATCAATTCTTTTTTTTCTCTGGCCCCAGACACAGTGGCAGAGAGATGATGTGGCCCTCCAGCCAAAAAGCTTGAACACCCTTGTGCTACGATTTGGTGATGTGTGCAACATACAACACCACAGTCATTGCCAGCGGCATGGACTTTTACCAAATGAGAGAGAGTTGGGCATCTGTTGGATTACCAACAGAGTTATAGGTGCTAACACAGCAATATGTGGGGACTAATGTAACTGTGGGGACAAATGTATAATAAAAGGCATGCGAATCAAGAGTATAACCAACAAAATCATGGACCAGCAGCAAGAACACAAACATGTGTATATGCAAAGTATCAGCAGAATACCTTTGCAGATCTGCTGAGAATTTCCTTGTATCAAACGGGTCCATTCTGCCTTTTCAAGCATACAGAGCACGGCTGAGCCAGGTTTGTAAGGGAATAGGTCTGGCTCCAGCGTGCCTTTTCACTTTTGCCACCAGCAACTATCAGTAGCATTGAGAGCAGTCTACCTCAGGGTGACCACAGACTGGCAGCTGCCAATCATTTTGTACAGAGGGAAAGGGAAAAATGATATGTAATGGTTAGAGGTGCTTGAAAATGATTTTTTTTTTTTGCAGATTTTGTGACTTAAAAAAATGAAAAAGGCAGAAAGTGGTGTTTTGTGTTTTTTATTCTCATTCCAAGTTTTCATTTTTATTAATCTTAAATGCTGTGAGTTGATGACATTTCAAAAACATATATACCTATTGGTTTCTTTCCATTAGCTGCTTTTTACAGTTCAGTTCAGGCCTCATCACAAGTGATGAACTTGGCTCACTTGCAAGTGCTGGGCAACCTCCTGGCAAAGAAGGCCGCAACAAAGCTGACAAGAGCCAGCAGACACATATAGCCCAGAACACATTAAAACATAACAACAGGCCCTTTGTTACACTCCAGCACCATTTCTTGAGCAGAGACTGAGTGTCCACGTCTGGAAAGGAGGAGCAGTGCAGAACCACACCGTGCAGATTCCTGCTTGAATCAGGGAGGAGGAAAGAACAACTCCGTTTGTCGGTCTTCTCCCCACCCATTTCCTCATCTTGCTTCCTGTCTTGGTGGACTTCAATGCCAAAATCACAGTGAGGGTTTTGGCCAAGACAGAAGAAACAACCGTTGAGAAGGTAATGCCAAAAGCCGTTTGACGTAGAAGGCAGGTCATTGTCTGGGGCCAACCAATGATGTGGAGAGAGCAGATGAAGCAGAGCAGGAGGGAGACAAGCAGAGAGTAGGTGAGATCCTGGTTGTTGGCTTCCCTTGTGTTTCATGAAGATTCCAAGCACCAAGCTGTGATCAGAGAAAAAGTCAGAGATAAGAAAGCTAAAGTGGTTCCCAAAGGTTCTTGATAAGATCAAAAGTTTGGAATTCTGGGATTGTATTGATTGTGAACCATATTTGGATATTGATCTTCTGGGCATTTGAAACAGTCTCCCATGTCTGAAAAATAGAACAGATCCCATCTTAGTTTCTCAGACCTGCCGTCATATATTCCTAGGATTCCTTCAGGGTGGGAATTAATATGATTTGGTTTTATCTGTATCCCAAAGGATCTCCTCTATGGTGAACTCGTGCAAGGAAAGCGCCCTACAGGTAGACCACAGCTGCGATACAAGGACATCTGCAAGAGGGATCTGAAGGCCTTAGGAGTGGACCACAATAGGTGGGAAACCCTGGCCTCTGAGCGGCCCGCTTGGAGGCAGGCTGTGCAGCATGGCCTTTCCCAGTTTGAAGAGATACTTGGCCAACAGACTGAGGCAAAGAAGGAAGGCCCATAGCCAGGGAGACAGACCAGGGACAGACTGCACTTGCTCCCGGTGTGGAAGGGACTGTCACTCCCGAATTGGCCTTTTCAACCACACTAGACGCTGTTCCAGAACCACCTTTCAGAGCGCGATACCATAGTCTTTCGAGACTGAAGGTTGCCAACATGAGTTAACCCAAGGGGTGTGGTAGAAGATGTTGTTCCTCAATTATTTGTACAAATTTCTGTATGTTGACCACAAAACTAGAATGACACCAGCAAATCCATAAATGAATTTCCTTTTTTTCCCCTTTTCCTTTTAGGATTAAATACAGGCGCTGGGCACCAGGATGCAGGTATCTTGTGATCTGGGTGCTCCCTGGAGCATTTGGTTGGCCGCTGTGAGATACAGGAAGCTGGACTAGATGGGCCTATGGCCTGATCCAGTGGGGCTGTTCTTATGTTCTTATGGGGCGCAAGATCCAAATCACAAGTCACATAGAAGGCAAAAGGATTTAACCATTGTAACATGCCATTTTTGTAATTGATTTTGCTCACAAATTTGCACTTTGCAACAGTGTAAGGCCTAGGTGGGAAGCCAGAGTCTTCTTGCTGGCTCTGGTGGAGTGACCAAGGCTTGCTAGAGCAGGTAAGTATGGCACAGGGGCAGGGAAGGGCAGGGGATGGGAGGGGAGATGATTGAACAGGACAGTGATAGGGATGGGGTAGACAGTTCAGTCCCTTGAGAGGGTGGAATTGGTAGCACCAGTGCACACCATATCCAAATCCCTTTCCCAGGCCTGATCTGCCTGCATGAATGAACACAAACTTTTGCCAGTAGGTGCAGGTCCAAGTTGACCTGTTGCAGCTTCTGGGGCTTACCCAGGGGCAAGGAGACAAATGCCCCCTTACCCCGTGGAGTCCTCCAACAGTCAAAAATCCCCTGCAGGACGCATTTTATCCCAAGCCAGTGTCACTGCACCACTGCACAGGGAATTAGGTAGGATTAGGCTGAAAAACATCAATCAACACCATGGTCCAGATCTGGATAGTGACTCCCACTGGCTGCATCTGGCTTCTTAGACGTGTTAAGAAATCCAGTCATAGATCTCTTACCATCACATGGAATGTGGTTCTTGGATTACGGCTGGCACATACCCGGCATTTGTGGTCACTAAAGAACAAACTGCTGGTAGTTCAAGCAACAACTAAGGGCCCAATCCTACCCTGCGCTGGAACAGGAAACCCAAGAGGCTCGTGCTGTATCCGGTGCTGGATAGGGGCCCAAAGTGGCTTGCCGTGCAAGCTGCCATGGAGACTGGATTCAGCTCCGTGCGCTGGCATGGCTTGCTTGTGAGGAGGCGCAAACGTGCTTTATGGCATGTTCTTACCCCCATACCCCCAAATAAAGAGACCAGACTTCGGCTTGGATAGAAATGGGCCACTTTATTAAAACTTTAATTGCAGCAGGGCAACCTTCAAACCAACATGCGGAGCCATATGGGGGAAGCAGTCCTAGGCGTCTACCTCCCCCTGCAACTCATAGGGCGTACCTCCTGGCTCGAGGCCCCAGCTGTCAAATAGCCCGCCTAGGCCTTTCAACGCCACCCCCAAAGGAGGCAAGACAGCTGGACTTCAGACCAGCCGCCAGAGCGTCACTGGCCTGACAGCCCAGGCAAGGGGTTTGCCTGCCTGCCTCCTGGAGCCGGTCAGGCATCCTGGGAGCGGTTCAGGCTCACCCTTCACCCTGCTGCCTTGGATGGGCACCGAGCCAGATACCTACCTACCTACCCCGCCCCGCACGTATCCTGCCACAGGGGAGGACAGCCTAGCACTTGTCCTCACCGCTCCCCACAAGAAGAAAATCCTTCAAGCCGTGCTGCTGATCAGCTAAAAACAAATCATTACCCATCGGGGATAAATGCACTCTGTCGCCGTGGAACAGGGCAGGCTGCCTGAACCCAATAGCAGGGTGCCGAATCACGGCCCCGCCCTGCTCCACTACTACCCTCCCCAGGTAAGCGTTCACCCGCTTTCTAGTGACATCTATTCTATGAACACTCCGCGCCCCACACCAAACACGTCGGGGAAGGAGGTTGGACCAGTGGATGGCGATCCCCGGGAACCACATTCTGAGCAATGAGAACTCCCTACGGGCCTGGAGCCTCAACGACATTGACGTCCTCTGGCCCAGGTCGTTCTCCTCTAAATGTACCACGATTACCTGGGGCAGGGGGTGCAATTGCAAATAATCAAACAACACGGGCAGGAACTGTCCCCAGCGCATGCCCCTTCTGGCAGCCCAGGTGACATTGGCCAGGCCGCCCAGCCCCAGCTGGGAACCAAAGCTGCCTGCCAGCGCTCTCTTCCTTGCCCCAAAGATAATTGAATGGCCGCAGATCAGGACCCTCACCGGACTCGACCAGGGCGGACCTGTAACAGAAAAGGTAACGTAAGCAACAGGTCAACTGTAACGAGATGCCAAAGGCAACACCAAGGCTGGCTACGCCAGTCAACACGCCCACCTAACCACTAGGGGAGCCCGATACGCACTCCTACCCCACAACCGGTGGGCCTCAGCGAACATAATATCTAAAGGCGGCCGAGCGCCACCGGCCAATTCTTTGGATAGCTCCAGCCTGGAAACCCAGTCTGGCAGCAGTAGACGAGGCACTGATCCGAAAAGTGTGCAGGCCAAACTGCCATGGTGCCACTTCAAGTCTGCGCAAGGCAGTGTTAAAGACGGCCCGAAATTGATACACTGTCAGAGGAGAAACATCCTGGTGACAGAAGAACGGCCCCTCTCCCCGAGGAGCCACACAGCGGTACTTCACCACCGCCTGAACTGGGCAAATCTCCACACAGGCTGCCTTTTTCAGGTGGACCCACTGGCCCTTTCCCCTCTGATCCATTTTAGAGTACCTTAAAAACAGAGGGAGACGGTTAACTCCCAACTGACAATCGCCCCAACGTAAGGCCCTGTTCCCAGGTAAGATTTTGGAAGCAGACAGCACCTCACTGGGACGGAAGGCCCCAAAAAACAAAACCAGGCAACAAGCCTTAAATAACATAGCCTCGTATCACGAGGCGCAGTGCAGATTGAAGTCGGCACATAAACCCCACAAGAGATCTGGGTTGATCGGTCGCCTGGCATCCCGGGTAACAGGAAGACTCCTCCTGATCCCTTCCAGCATCCGCCGGACCTGGAAGTCCAAGATGCTATCACTCCAGCCGAGGGCCTTGGACTGGAAAGACATGTAGTTGGCAACCTTCAGTCTTGAAAGACTATGGTATCGCGCTCTGAAAGGTGGTTCTGGAACAGCGTCTAGTGTGGCCGAAATGGCTGATTCGGGAGTGACAATCCCTTCCACACCGGGAGCAAGTGCAGTCTGTCCCTGGTCTGTCTCCCTGGCTATGGGCCTTCCTTCTTTGCCTCTTTGCCTCAGTCTGTTGGCCAAGTATCTCTTCAAACTGGGAAAGGCCATGCTGCACAGCCTGCCTCCAAGCGGGCCGCTCAGAGGCCAGGGTTTCCCACTTGTTGAGGTCCACTCCTAAGGCCTTCAGATCCCTCTTGCAGGTGTCCTTGTTTCGCAGCTGTGGTCTACCTGTAGGGCGCTTTCCTTGCACAAGTTCTCCATAGAGGAGATCCTTTGGGATCCGGCCATCATCCATTCTCACGACATGACCGAGCCAACGCAGGCGTCTCTGTTTCAGTAGTGCATACATGCTAGGGATTCCAGCACGTTCCAGGACTGTGTTGTTTGGAACTTTGTCCTGCCAGGTGATGCCGAGAATGCGTCGGAGGCAGCGCATGTGGAAAGCGTTCAGTTTCCTCTCCTGTTGTGAGTGAAGAGTCCATGACTCGCTGCAGTACAGAAGTGTACTCAGGACGCAAGCTCTGTAGACCTGGATCTTGGTATGTTCCGTCAGCTGCTTGTTGGACCAGACTCTCTTTGTGAGTCTGGAAAACGTGGTAGCTGCTTTACCGATGCGTTTGTTTAGCTCGATATCAAGAGAAAGAGTGTCGGAGATCGTTGAGCCAAGGTACAGAAAGTCATGGACAACCTCCAGTTCATTTGCAGAGATTGTAATGCAGGGAGGTGAGTCCCCATCCTGAACCATGACTGGAAAGATAGCACAGCCAGATAAACGGAAATGGAGCATGCAGATAACTTCCTACCCTTGAGGGTGATTACAAAACGCATCAAATGATGCACTGGAACAGGCCAGGCATCCGCCAGAGCGCTCTGCCTGTGAAAAACTAGGAACTTGTGAACTTTCCTTCTGTAACTAACCCTGGTAGAAGCTGCTAAAGAGGCCCAGATCAACTCCAAACCCGTGGCCTCCTGTCGCATCAGACTGTACTTCCAGCTCAGCCTCAATGAACTTCCCTTCCCTCCAAAAAGAAATACCATTGAACCACTCAAGGAATGAACACAAGTCACCTGGTATGCCATCATTCATGGAGCTACCCTCCGGGAACGAGAGATGATGTATCATCCTGAACTCACCTGGGGATTTCTTTGGAACTACCCCCAGAGGTGAAACCCTCAGGTTACGAATAGGGGGAGACGAAAAGGGACCTACCACCCTACCAGCCTCCACTTCCTTTGCAATCTTCTTTCTAACAACATGCTCCAAACCTTTAACTGAACGCAAATTCTTAGCCAGCACAGGCTCAACAGGCCGTGCTGCCGGAATTCGGAAACATACAGAAAAACCTTCCACCAAACGGGCGGCTGCAACTCTGTCTGGGTAAAAACTCAACCACCAGCACAACCAGGGCAGCTTAATCGGTGTTGACCCCTTTGTTATTGGGAGGGGGGATGGAGGGAGCACCTCCTCTGCGGCCAAGCCCGGGCTGTTGCCCTGAGCCCGGACCGCCTCCCTTGGGTCCCCCCAGCTTCAGGCAGGAAGACACTGGGTGTTTGGCCCCGCACAGGCCGCACGCGTGCAGGAAAGTGCAGTTATTCCTACCACACTTGCCCGAGGTGTTATATTCAAAGCATGTTTGCGGGTTTTGAACCCACGCGGCACCGTTAGGTGCCTTGTTGGGTTCAGACTTGGTCCTGGCTATGAGGTGACCGCTATCCGAGCAATCACCCCAAGCTGGCCTGGATGGAAGGACCAGCTGTGTCCACAACTCCCATTGCGGGACGCGCCAATCTAGCGCAGGGTCATGCAAAGCACGTAAACGAAAATGCTGGTCATAAGCCAGCCAGGCCGGGCCAGTGTAGTCTCTGAAAGCCCTGTGCACAATGTCCAGATATTTGAAAAGGGCAGAGGCACGGTTGGGATACATCTGCAGAATAAAGGAAGCGTAAATTACGAAACTGTTCAGCCAATTGGCCCAGTTCCTATCAATCTTCCGCTTCCTTACCAACTCTTGGTCCCTCACCGGCTCGCCCACCTTCGGGACCAGCTCAGGTTCAATCTGGAGAAGGCTGAACATGTCCACATATTCACCCTTCCAGATCTTTTCGTTGACCGAGAGGGCCAAGTGGCCCCCCAACGGCAAGGCAATGTCACCATACGATACGCGGGGGTGCTCAACCTGTTCCCCGAAAACACCCAGAGGCATGCCGGAGGCCGCCCCAGGCATCATCATATTCCCCAAAGGGGGGAAAGCAGCATTTCCAAACACCCCAGGAGCCCAACCCGGGGGCGGAGGGGCAGGAGCCCCTGCTGCCGCACCAGGAGCTGGGGCAAATCCACCTGCAGCTCCAAGCTGATGGGAACCCCTTAAAAAATATGGGTATGGTGCCGCACTGTGCCCACGGACATCCATGCCCACCCAGGGCTGCGGAGGGCACTGCCATGCCCTCCCTCTCATCCCATACTGAACCCACACTGCTTCCTGCATCCAGCATTGCCTCAACTGCAGGGCTGCACGCCCCTCTGCGCTGCATGCGTGGCACCTGTGATCTCCACTTCCGGGACGGGGTCCCTCTGGGCGGATGATTCAGGAGCACACGCTTCCTGGAAGATAAAAGCTCACTGAGGTGGGCTCCGCGCCCCTTCCTGGTGGACCTAGGGAGTGGAGTCGTTACCCCAGATACCCCACCCCAACACCTTTACCAGCCCCCCAGAGTGTCTTTTCCACTCTCTCTGGCCTCAAAACACGCAAGCAGCGCTCTCAATTCGCCATAATCCTCCTTGCCTTCAGATGATGACCCAGGAGGGAAAGGAGGAGGAGCTGGTCTTTTGGGAGCCTTGCCACCCCACTTCTGACTCTTCTTACCCATGCTGTATCTGAAACCAAATGTCCCCCCTCCAAGTGCTAGATTCACAGAGGATACAAGTGCCCAAGGGCACAAAGTCGATGGAAGGAGGCAGAAGCCCCACTCCCAGGTGCTCCCTCGCCGCCTTCACCGCTCTGCCACAGTCTCAGTGTGCGGTTTCTGGCTCCTTGCCGACCAACAGGGCTTCCCCGACACTCTCCGCTACTCGGTCCCGACCTCTCCCCTCACAGCAAGTTGCTGCGCCCTCCAACGAAGGGTTGGAGGCTCCTCTGCCTCATCGCCGCCTGCCGGGGCTTGCCCTCGCCACTCCTGAGAGCGCTCCAGCGCTGGCAGGGCCCCTGCACTGGCTCAGTTCGCTCCCTTCAGGACACACCTGTCTCTGTTGCTGCCTGGGAGCGAACTGAGCCCAGCCCGTGCTCGCGCTTGGGCAGGTGCTCCTGGCCCCGCCCACCCCTGGCCACGACAACCAATCGCGGCCAAGCCTCAGCCCAGCTGTACGAGGCTGGGGAAGGGGGCAATCTGGCGCTGGCACCAATCTGACACCAACAGCCTTTCTCTGGATTGTGCCCTTAGTTAGAAAATGATGTTTGAGGCACATGAAGTGACTGTTTATAATGCAGCAGAACTGAACCACCCTGATCAAAGCAGACAAATCAGGGCAAAAGTACAATGGAAGAGAAAAAGTTCCTGAAGAGAGACTTCAGTCCTAAGGATATCCAAATCTTGGGCTCCGGGCCTGGGACCAATACTTTCAATGCTATTTTCAATCATTGAATTCCAGTGTGGCACATTCCTGTACCACCAAGGAGCCAGAAATCGTTGTTGTAGGATCTGACAAACATGTTTCCTTCTCCTGTTCCTTGCATATGGTGCAGTGAGACCATCACACTTTGAGGAGGTAATTTTGAACCCTATAATCATTTCAGACGACTGATGTCTTATTTTCATAGCCTGCAAAGATCTCTTGAGGCCAAACTTAGGATCAATAAGTGATGTTTATAAACAGCTTGGAGTAAAGTAAAAGAGACATTTCATCTAGGTAGGCACAACTCCATCTGAAGAACTATCTCTTTGACAAGTTAGGAGCAAATTTATTACTGAAGGTAGGAGGACTTGAAAGCAGAGAATTGGAGCCAGGTTCAAACTGATTTCAGTGAGTTCCATGGGAGGAAATTAGAGTTGTGTCAGGATAAAGGGATCCTTGTTCAAAATGGCAGACTTATGTCTGGGGCTCTTGCTCTTGCTCTTGTTGCTGCCTCAGACTGAGTGCAAAGAACATGGTGTTATGTGCTCCATGGATGATCCCCTTCAGATCCCCCATGAATATTATCAGCCAGGTGATCTGATCATTGGAGGGATTATTTCTCAGCTGACTGCAATTCCAGGTCCTGTTTTGTTCAACCAGCATCCTAATTTGACAGTTATTTATGACTTCCGGTAAGGGAATATTAATCTTCAATGTACACAAAACTCTCTTCTAATATCTTCAGTTACATGATGCAGGATGGCGTATTTGGAGACATGTTTACAAACTTGCCCTTTTCTTGTAGGAGTCAGTGGTCCTGCGCCAGCAATTTGCTGGCACAGAGCCAAGACGTGCACCCATGATAGAAGAGAAAGGGAGAGGTATAGGATTCAGTGGCAGCCAGGGAACCAGCCCAGTCCCTCACTCATTCTGCCTCCATCCCTGCCCACAAACCCCCTGTTCCTTCCCCTTCCCCTCTCCCTTCCTCCAGCTGCCTGCCACCACTGCCAGCTCACCAACTCTGGTGAGTGGAATGTTGTCCCCGGTCAGTGCACTGGGCTGCCAGTTGTAATGCTGGTGGCCTCACAGTACTCAACGGTGGAAGTGACATTCTACCCGCATCCTCCTCTTCAGGATAATCTGGGCTATCAGATACCGTTTCAAGGACTGGTAACTCTCAGTTTTGTGTGGGCTTACCTTAGCCTTCAATGAAAGAGAGGAATTTAAAAATTAATACTGGAAATGCAGTTTGCTTGGGCTGATTGTTACAATAACATGGTTAGCATTTGTGCCAGAATCATACACACAGCTTCCTCTGAAGTCTGATTACACAGGTCTACAAAACTGAGGGTCAGAAAAGTTTTTCCCAAACTTTTTGGTGGTTCGATATGAATTTGGGGTGCTCATTCCAAAAGTGGCATCCATTTTGCCCTATCGTGTCACGTTTTGGAGATATAGTATAACCTCATTACTGAATGGTTGAAGCAGCTTCTTCATGAGGAAGCCATGGTGTAGGCTTCCTCATGAGGAAGCTGCTTGAACCATTCACTAAAGAGGTTATACTATATCTCCAAAACTAGAGGTGATGGGGCAAAACGGATGCCATTTTTGGAATCAGCACCCCAAATATACCCAGGAATTGGTGTAATGTTTAAGGAAGCAAAATGTGTGTTGCCCTATGTTACTGGTCACTGTTACTCACCTTAGGTTTAAGGGAGAGAATCTTGATAAAGTGTAACAGAGGAGAGATACAAACTTCTGGCTGCTGTGGGGCTAGGTGGGGCTTTGGGGAATGCATTGTTTTTAAACTGCATGAATGAATACCTCATAGGCAGAGCCCATTCCAGGCAGGGAACTCCATTCCTGCCTGCCTGCCTGCTAGCCAGATGAGACTGGAAAAAAGCAAAAACCCAAAAGAGTGGAAGGAGGAAGGCATGGCAGTGAAACAGCTCTAAGGTTCCGAGAACAGAATGAAGCCCCTCCAGCATTCAAACAGAAGTGTGGGAGTGTTCGCAGCTATGAGGAGGGTTGGATGGAGGTTCTTCATTCAGGGATGAAGAACAGTGCACAGAAAAAGCCTCCCCCCAATACCAAACATGATTGTCCAGACTGGTGACCCATCACTATTGGGATCCTTACTCTCTGTAGACTGCCTCCACAATGATCATTCATTAAAGTGAGTGCTTGTAGACAGGTTTCAATTCATGCTGAACACATTATTCTCTATGAGAAAGCCAGCCTTAACTTGCACTTTTTTATATAGCATTTTTTATCTCTTCATCGTTCAGTATACTACCTGACCATTATCAAGACATCTTCTCCTTTGCATACTCCGTGAAGGAGATCAAGGAAAGTTCCAAGGTTTTAGCAAATGTCAGCATTGGACTCCACATCTATGACAGCTACTTCACGGCAAGGATGACTTATCACAACTCTCTGAGCCTCCTCTCAGCTCAGGACAGGATTGTCCCAAACTACAACTGTGATCTCAAGAAGAGACTGATAGCTGTTGTTGGGGGACTTGACTATAAAATATCCTTCCATATTTACACAGTATCAGGTATCTATAAGATTCCACAGGTATGTTCATTGTTCATTGTCCATTCTGATCCCAAATACAAACAACTTGTTTACCTCCCCCCCCCCCAATATTTGGTGCTGATATGGGGATAAGGAAATTTATTGAGCAAAAATAAGGAACGAGATCAAAATAGCATATGTTGTACCTGCTGCACTTATCAAAATTTGTTTCTTTCTCCTTAGGTCATCTACAGTTTGCTTCCAGCAAAAATGAATGACAATATCTTATTCCCTTTTATATATGTGATGGCTCCCAAAGAAGAATATCAATACCCAGGGATTGTCCAGCTACTTCAGCATTTCCAATGGACGTGGGTTGGGATCATTTCAATGGATGATGATAATGGAGAAAATTTCAGGCAGAGGTTAATACCAATGTTGTTCCAGGGTGGAATTTGTATGGCATTCATTGAAATGATGCCATCTACTCTCTCCACTACACACCTGAAGCACTACTTAAAAACAAGAATGGAACATGTAATCCATCTTTTTAAAAAGACTGATGTCATTCTCATAAATGCATATATACAAACACTGGGATAGGTAACACTCTTACTAGAAGTGTTAAAAAATCAAAATATGAAAGAAGCACCCATAGGTAAGGTATGGATTATGACAGCCCCATGGGATTTCTCTTCTGTTGTATTGTACAGAGATCATGAAATACAAATCTTTGGTGGTGCTTTATCCTTTGCCATACACTCCAGAGAAGTGATGGGATTCCAAAATTTCATTCAAATCCCAAATCCTCACTCCTCAGAAGCTGATGGTTTTGGTACATTTTTCTGGAAGAAGGCATTTCGCTGTTTAAGACAACTCTTCAGTGGGAAGAGAAAAGAAATATGTACTAAGGGGGAAAAGCCACAATACCTTCTAGGGAATGTTTTTAAAACCACTGGCCAAAGCTACAGTATCTACAACGCTGTCTACGCCATAGCACATGCTTTAAAATCCTTCTTCAGACCAAAACACAAAGGAAAGAGAAAGGAAGACAATCTAGAGGCTGTAAGAGTGCAACCTTGGCAGGTAGTTGTTATATCCGACAGACTGATAGGTGAACAGGTTCATGTATGAAGATAGTATCCAGAGAGAGCACCAACAACTCATGGGTTGCAACACAACCTGCCTTTTCCTCACATTCTTCAACCTCTCCTGTATCCATCTGCTTCCCCTTTCAGATGTGCAATTTGGGAATTTCTTTGACTGTTCTCCACATCTTAACTCCATTGTAGCTATTGCCAGCCATGTTCACTTCTAAGAGTTATGTGGGTGTGATCCTTTGGAGACAGTCAATCCTGCATCTACATCTTGGTCCATTCAGACAAAAACAGAAAGATACTAGCCCAATCCCATGGGTCTTTCAGGGCGTTGGACTTTGTGATCTTCTGTCATAAAAGGCCAGCAACAGTGTGAACTTCATACTGGTGCTGGTCCATTTGAGGTGGATCTCAGTGGCAGCACTGGTATCCTATCCCCCTTTCCTGACCCAGGCCCACTCCCTGATGCTCTTTGGACTAATGCTATTTAAACACACTCTTTGGACTATGTCTACCATGAAGTAAGTAAAAAATATTTTCATGTGGCTGCATCACAGAATGATGGAAGATAGAATTGGGGAAGACGTGTAATAAAATTGAGATTAAGCCATTTCTGCCCAACGTGGCATATACACAACAGGGACTGAATGTGTACACCTGTGGGCCGGGCAGAAATGGGTGAAAGACTCTTGAAGGATGAAGTTGGGCAGCAGCGTAGTCGGGGGGGGGCGGCATGATAAGTACTGCAGGCGCCACAACACACTGGAAGTAGCCCCTCCCACTCCCCATCGGAGCCATTCTGGGCAGCAGTGGCAACATGCAGGCGCTTGCAGAACCAATGGCGTCTCCTGAGCCTTGCTGTCACTGCTCGGAATGGCTCCGATGGGGAGCGGAAGGGGGCACTTGCACAGCGTGTTGCAGCACCCCCAGTACCTGCCATGCTGCCAGTCCTCTATCTCAGCCACTGATGTTGGGCTCCTCTGTCCTTGTTCTGCCAACTCTTCATTTCCCTTTCTTTTAAACCAGCTTCACCCTTATCTGAGGAGCACTTCATTCAACAATGGTGTTGGGGAAACAGTCGTTCTTGATGAGAATGGTCAATTTTCTGCCCCATTTGATATTATTAATTGGAATGTGCTACCCAACAAATCCTTTTCAAGAGTGAAAGTAGGAAGTATGGATCCGATGACATCATCAGGCAAGGAGGTCCTCATGAACAACTCAGCAATCACATGGAATGGCGCGTTCAAGGAGGTAGGCTCAAAACAATGTTCCAGGACAATTGTCATTATCATAACTGCGTGATACAGTATGGCCCTGTGCAAACATTTCAAATGTGCGTAAAAGTATGCATAAAGGTACCCCAGAATTGTTTTGTCTTAGCCCCACTTCCACCAATGATTTGTGCATGCTGCCCCCATACACCCCCCTTGCTAAGATCGCCATTAATCTGTAGCAGCTGACACGGAGCCGATGGAGAAATTATCCCCATGTCTGCCACTCTGGGACAATATGGGAGTGACAATGCTTACCGACTGAACAGGATTGCAAAAATACACTTCAAAATACTGCAAAATACACTTCGATATATGCCAAGTGCTTTGCACACTCAAATACGAATTCTACATACACTTTTTATTGTAAAAAAATGTGCAAATGGACCATTCTATGCCTTACAAACAGTCCTCTCTCAGGTCTATGAGGCCAGACTTTTAACTCAACAGCCTTTTCACAATGTTTGATGATTTTGTGTACAAATGACTCTCAAAGGAGAGTCATGAGAAGAGAGGAAATGAATTTCTTGTTTCTTGGCTAGGTGCTGCCCCACGCTGTGTGCAACGCCAACTGCCTCCCGGGTTACCATATCCAAAAGAAGGAGGAGGAGCCTTTCTGCTGTTACAATTGCATTCCCTGTCCAGATGGGAAGATTTCTAACTGGAAGGGTAGGCAAAATCATGTACATGCTCTGAATTGTCAGAATTTGGCCAAGTCCCATTTTCAAACACATTTTGGTTGAACTCACTCAAATGAATCCTTTATTACACCTTTCACTCCCATGTTCCTTTTCTGGCTGAATTCCATAGTTATGATGTTGACCACTACAAAGGATCCCTGCACATGATTGTTGTTTCCCCTTCTGCACATATGACATGTGTTTTTAAAAGTACTGATAGTAACACCTCAACCTGTGGTGTTCTGGTTGCGGATTATCCACAGTGGATTATGTTATCTTCCTCCCCATGACTCAGTAAACATTTGTGTGATCACAGAACACAAAAAGAAATAATCTAAAGAAAATTATTTTGCAGGAAGAACACCAGACCTGACAAAATTTGTATATTCAAATGAAATTTAAATAAAATATACTGCAAGCACACATGCGCAGTATATACTTATCTTGAACAATTTATGATAAGACAAAACATAGCATGTTTGAGAGGCTAATATGGAACCCATCCTGTGTTTTCAGATATGAAGGATTGTTTCAAATGCCCAGAAGATCAATATCCTAATATGGTTCACAATCAATGCAATCCCAGAATTCCAAACTTCCTGTCCTATCAAGAACCTTTAGGCATCACTTTGGCGTTTTCCTCTCTCTCTTTTTCTATGATGACAGCTTTGGTGCTCGTGATATTCATTAAGTACCGGGACACGCCCATTGTTAAAGCCAACAACAGAGATCTCACCTGCACTCTCCTCATCTCTCTCCTGCTCTGCTTCCTCTGCTCGCTCCTCTTCATTGGTCAGCCTCAGAGAGTGACCTGCCTTCTACGTCAAACAGTCTTTGGCCTTGTCTTCTCCGTGGCTGTTTCCTCTGTCTTGGCCAAAACTCTCACTGTAATTCTGGCTTTTGTGTCCACCAAGCCAGGAAGCAGGATGAGGAAATGGGTGGGGAGAAGACTGACAAACGGGATTGTTCTTTCCTCCTCCCTGATTCAAGCAGGGATCTGCACGGTGTGGCTCTGCACTGCTCCTCCCTTCCCAGATGTGGACACTCAGTCTCTGGCTCAGGAAATGGTGCTGCAGTGTAACGAAGGGTCACAGATCATGTTTTACTGTGTTCTGGGCTATATGGGTCTCCTGGCTCTCATCAGCTTCATTGTGGCCTTCTTTGCCAGGAGGTTGCCCAGCACTTTCAATGAGGCCAAGTTCATCACTTTCAGCATGCTGGTCTTTTGCAGTGTTTGGGTGTCTTTTCTTCCCTCTTACTTGAGCACCAAGGGGAAATATATGGTGGTTGTGGAGATCTTCTCCATTTTGGCCTCCAGTGCTGGGCTACTTGGCTGCATATTTGCCCCAAAATGTTATATAATTCTGATGAGACCTGAGCTGAACTCTAGGAAGAAGATAACGAAAAGCAAAGAATAGGATTCTCAGTATTTGAACCGTTGTCAGGAACCAGACAGTGCTTAGGCCTGATTTAGCCAGAGTGCTGATTTTTATTTTCCATTTTAGATACTTCTCTAGCTTTCCTTTACTATGGTTTTGAAGAATTTCCTATTATTGATCATTGTTGAGTGGAATATGGAAACAAGAGAGATGCCTCAAAGGCTCACTGTCGGAGAGCAGAGGATTGTGTTTAGAGAAGTTAAAGTTAAGGCAAGGCCAATAATATAGAACAGTGGTCTTCAACCTTTTTTGTGCCGCAATCTCAATAAACAAACAAAGAATGAGACTGGTCCATTGGTCCCACCCCCCTGCCCCATCACTGCCATATCTGGTGGTGATCACCATATCTGCCCACTCCCTGCCCCATCACCGCCCATTCCCCACCTCCCAGCACTGTTACTGTAACCAAATATTCTGAAGAAAAGGTTATCATGAATCTTGTCACTAGTGAAAGCTTTTTTAGCACAAGTGCTAAGAACCTGAGCAGTCCTGGGACACAATCTCCTAGTACCTGAAGGGGTATATTAGATGCCCCCCTTTACCTGGAGGTCCTCTAGTCTAGTGGTCTTCTATCTTTTTCATTCCTATAAATTGCCATGACCCCACAACTGAGGCTTTGTGACCCCATTGGGTTGCCAACCCCAAGGTTGAAGAATATCGATATAGAAGGACAATACCGATATTGAACAAAGAAGGAATGCAGCATGAAGCCTTCTTGTCCCAGAATAGAGTCACACTCCACCCATCTGAAGATCCTGCCCTCCCTCCACCTGATAGCTGTTCTGGATGTGTGAAGCACCAATAGGAAGAAGTGGAAAGGAGGCCTTGGGCAGGGTGGCAGAGTCTTACACACCTAGGTTCAGGATCTCTCTCCCTCCATCTGCAGAGAGTTCTGTCTTGAGCATGCAGCTGTGTAATCCCTCCTGCAGCAGCCACAAGACTTGGAAATATTGTCTGCATGTGTACGTACATGCACTTGTCTATGGGCCCATAATAGACTCTCACTGGTCGAACTTTTTATGTTTTTGATTTGTGTGATCTGTCTAAATAAAGCTGCAATGGTCATTTGAGTCTGAGCATATTTCTTTCCCCCTAGGACAGGAATAATCCAGCCGTCTCTCTTAAAGAAACTGGCTGCTTCTGTGTAGTGCCAATGAAATCTTTGGGACTATCCTTTCCATGACCCAAAGGGGTCAGGGGCCAGGAAAAAAAAGAATTAATTTACATTTCAAATTTGAATATATTTACATAAATGAATATATTAGAGATGGAACTTACATGAATGAATGAAGATCTTGCTGTAGCTCAAGGTCTATATAAGGGTCTATAACCCTTTCCTTTGCTGCTGCTGCTGCATCACAGACATGAGACAGCAAGCAGTGAAGGGAGCCCTCATCCCACAGCTCATGCAAGAAGTTCAACAGTCGTCCTCACGCTGAGAGCAGTTTCGTTGGGCCAGCACAGGCTCCAACAAGTCCCTGGAGGGCCAGAGGCTCATTGAATTCCGGGGGCTTCCTATGGATTGGATTAGGAGTCCCTGAGGGTCGCAAGTGGCCCCGGGCCAGGGTTTGGGCACCCCTGATCTAAGAGATTCACAGCACAATCCTATCTTCTTCATCGACCAATGAAGCCAATGTTATGTTGGCTGAAGGTGTCACAAACATGCCTTAAAGCACATTGGTCACACCTTGGGAGTAAGCAGTGCTGGTGGGGAGGCTTTGCTGCCCAGTCAATGCTGGAACCATCACTACGCATCCACACTGAACTCCAGCCCTTTGTGTGCAGGGGAAGGGCAGGGATGGGATGGGGGTGATTGGATGAGTCCTGGGAGAGGGTTGGTAACAGCGGCAGTGCCGTATCCTATCTCCCTGGTCATGAACACCACAACGAAACTATGAAAGGATGCAGCTATTGAAGTCCCACTTTGCCGAGTCTCTGTGACACCACCATGGAAAAATGACATGATGCAACCATTAAAGGAAGGCTACCCTGGGGGCTGGGGATAAGAATAAGCCCTCAGTTTCCAGAAATCCAGTCACACATTTCTGACCGTCACACCTGTGAAATCTGGCACATAAAAGGCATCTGTGGCCACTAAGGGACAGGTTGCTGGAGTTTCAATCAACATCAGAGCTAGAGCAGGAAGATTAAGGCACAGGAAGTGGCTATTAGTAATGGTAGCTGAACAGAACCTCCATGAGCTTATCAGACAAATTAGGGAAATAATGCCATGGAAGGGAGAAAGGACTTGAAGTGAGACATCCATCCCAAGGATGTCCAAAAATACTTGGGAGTGTTTCAATGCAGTTAGTTCTTTCATAACTTTGAACTAACTTCTTTCATCACTAACTTATTTCATCGCTTTGAAGTCGTGTGTGGCACTTTCCGGTGCCACCAAGTCGGAGGGAAAAGATGGGCTAAACATGTTTTCTTTTGGAAATTTTGCCACAAGGCCCTAACACTTTGGGCAAGTAATTTTGAACCCTATAATTATTTCATATGACACTGAATCATTCCCCTTTTTCAAAACCCACATGGATTCACACCCGCAATAAAGACACGAGACTTCGGCTTGGATGAAAATGGGCCACTTTATTGAACATTAGCTGCAGCAGGGCAATAACACTGAACATCAATCATGCGGGGCCATATGGGGGAGACGGTCCTAGCCGTCTGCCTCCCCCTACGTTCTCATTGTGTGTTTTCCGCCAACTTCTTGATAAATTCTGTTTTTCTCTGACCTTCATTTCTGTCTTGGACATTATTCTTCACCAATGACTTGTTATTTCATGCTATAATAATATAATAATATAATAATATACAGTATTTATATACCGCCTTTCTTGGTCTTTATTCAAGACTTTATTCAAGGCGGTTTACACAGGCAGGCTTATAAATCCACGCAGGGATTTTTACAAATTGAAAGAAGGTTCTCTCTTTCAAGAACCACCACATTCAAGATGTTACGCTCCGAGCTGGTTTAACATTCTGGCCTCCATCCTCCCACGCTCCGAGCAGATGGAACAGCTCAGCTGCAGCTTGCCAGCTGCTTCAAGGTTGCACGGTGCCGGTGGCCTCGAACCGCCGACCTTGTGGATGTTAATCTTCAGGCAAATGGAGGCTCTACCGTCTAGACCAGACCTCCTCCTGATAGATATGTCTATCTTCCCATCTTCTTCCAAACCCTTCAAATTTTTTCCACTGCTCCTTGGGAATGGTTTTCTTCTTCTCTATTTTCTTATAGATTCCAGTAAACTAAATGCACATTTACTTTATCGCTCTCAGAGGTTGTTTCTTAAACTCATATTGATGTGTTTTAGGCTGAAATCCTATTCTGTACACACTTTCCTGGGGAGTAAGCCTCACTGAATCCAGTGGGACTTATTTCTGAGTAGAAGTGGATTGTGCTGCTGCTATCATAGCTATATCAAGTCTATCCCACAGAAGTGGGAACGTATACAATGGCATGCCTTGAACTATTGATAGATCAGGAAGGAATGTGTGAAGTGCATTAAACCATTTTTTAAAAAATATCCAATAACTCTTATCTCAGAGCTACACCCAATCACTATCAGCACATCTTTTCCTTGGCATATGCTGCAAAGGAGATCGAGGAGAACTTCAACACCTTAACAAATGTCAGTGTCGGGTTCCATGTCTATGACAGCTACTTTCAGGCAAGGATGACATCTCACAACACCTTGAGCCTCCTCTCCAGCCAGAAAAGGATGGTCCCCAATTACAACTGTGACCTCCGGAAGAGACTGATAGCTAGGTGTGGCAAAGACTCAGAATATGATAGAGGCACCCATGGGTAAGGTGTGGATTATGACAGCCCTCTGGGATTTCTCTTCCATTTCATACACTCCAGAGAAGTGATGGGATTCCAAAATTTCCTTCAAATCCTAAATCCTCAGTCCCCAGAAGACGGTATTAGTACATTCTTCTGGAAAAAGGCATTTGGCTGTTTTGAGCAGGGTTCAGATGGGGAGATCAAAGAAATCTGTACTGGGAAGGAAAAACCAGAGAACTTTTCAATGGATGATTTTAAAATGACAGGCGAAAGCTACAACATTTACAATGCTATCTGTGCCATTGCACATGCTTCCTATTTTTTCTCCTCCTCAAGATCAAAGCTCAAGGGAATGAGAAATGAAGACCACCTGGAGGCTCTGAGACTAAGACCTTGGCAGGTAATTTCTCACATCCAGTAGGCTAATCTGTGAACAGGCTCATGTGTCAATAACGAGTCCAAAAACAACAGAAGTTTAATAAACTTTCCCTGGCCCTCAACTGTGTCTCCCTGTTGTTCCAACCAGCAATGTTATCCCTTATCAGAGGTATGTTAGTGTGATCTTGTGGAGACTGTCAATTCTGCATCAGCCTCACAGGCCATTAATATTTGGAGAAAACAAAATAGTGGCCTCCTTCAGTTTCTCAAAAGAATGTGGTCAGTTAGCATTATTCGTGTTGGATAACTGGCAACCACTGATGTAATCTGTCCTATAAATGAACTCTGGTTGCACAGGCCTACAAAACTGAGGGTCAGAAAAAGTTTGTCCCAAAATTTATGGTGGTTTGATATGAATTTGGGTTGCTGATTCCAAAAATGGCATCCTTTTTGCCCTATCACGTCTAGTTTTGGAGATACAGCATAGTTTCATTAGTGAATGGTTCAAGCAGCTTCCTCATGAGGAAGCCATGGTGTAGGTTTATGACACATAATTCTAGTATCCATTTCTGCTTCTTTCATCAAAGCTACATTCCCTTTGCTTTTGAGTTAGCTTCACCCTTACCTGAGGAGCACCTCGTTTAACAACGGTGTTGGGGACACAATATCTCTAAATGGGAATGGCGAATTGGCTGCAGGATTTGATATTTTAAATTGGAATCTGTTACCAAACAAATCCTTTGCAAGAGTGAAAGTGGGAAGAATGGGTCCCCAGGCCTCATCAGGCAAGGACTTCATCATGAACAACTCAGCAATCACATGGCATGGCGAATTCAAGCAGGTGGGGACTGTCCATTTCTAGAATACAGTGCACTCATCAAATACCTGATGGGCAAATGGGTACAAACTGCAAGAGAAGAGATTTTGGTTGGATATCAGGGAAACATTCTGGAGAGTAAGGGCAGTTCAGCAGTGGAACGGTTTGCCACGGGAGGTGGTGGATTCTTCCTCATTGGAGACCTTCCAGAAGAGGATTGACAGGCATCTGCTGGAAATGTTCTAGGAGAATTTTCTACTACAAATGGGGGTTGGACTAGATGAAACTGTAGGTCCTTTCCGACTCTAAGATTCTTTAGTTTGATCATATAGCCCTGTGCCAACACTTCAAGTATGTTTAAAAGGGGCCCCCTGGATTGTGCTGCCTTAATCCCAAACCTCATGCTCCTCATTCAAATCTACAAAAAGAGTTTGGGTGCTGTAAACATGCCAGAAAGCACGTTGATGGCACCTGGAAAGTAGGGAGTGTTGGCGCTAGACCCGCACCAGTCAGACACTAGGCCCAGCGCCGGCAGGAGGAGGACACACTGCCACCAGGGGTAAGCGAGACCGCTGGGCGGTGGTGAGGCCTCTGAGGGGCAGGGGGAGGATGGGCAGAACAAGGTTGGAGTGGGGGCAAGAACTGGGTTGGGAGGGGGGTGGCAAAGCAGGCAAAGTCCTGCTCCTCCAGATCCTGAACTCCTTATCAGGCTGAAAAGCCCAACACAGAGCCTCTCCAGTCTGCACCAGCAAAATAGCTGGCGCAGGCAGGAGAAGACCAAGTGCAGCCCCTGCACCCTCACTAGGGACTGTTCAGGTTTGCAAGGGGACCTTTGGGTGTGTCCCAGTTTCAAGGCAGAATGCAAAGAAAAAATGGCATACACAGCAGAGTTCTTTTAGCTTTCAGCAGCTGTATTATAGCAAGAAGAATAGTCAAAACACTGTCCAAGTCATACACGAAAGATCACAGCAGTCCAGTTTACCTTATCCGAATCAGTTTCCAAACAACACAGTCAGTTATCAGTCCAAGGTCAGTCACAGCAGAAACTCAGTTCAACACAGTCACGGGCAGCAGTATCTCGGTGTACAAACCTACTACTGCATTTGTGTATCAGCAGACCAAGGCTTAAGTATTCTGAATACCCAATCAGAGTTGGCTCAGTTTAACCCAGGCTGTGGCAGGCACAGGTGCAGAGTGACTCACTGTCCCTCAGCTGCCTGCAACTAGCCATAAACCAAAATGGTCAGCTTGGTTTCTGACTCAGCACAGTCAGAGAGCTAACAGGGACGAAAGTCCCCTTCCCCTGAGGAGACTCCTGGCAACTTCCCGGCGCCTGCTGGATACAGCAGGAGCTGCTTTGGATCAGAAGTGGCTCAGAACTCATCTCCTTACCCCAGGGTAAGCCACCACAACCCCAATGGTTCTCTCAGGCTTGCAACACCTCTGGAGATGGCATAAGTCTGAGGAGAGCAGAGAAGCTTTCAACCACACTGCGCTGCTTGGGAATGGGGGCTAGGATCCAGCATATCTGCCAGGTCCCAGCCCCGCCTCCCACTCCCTGCCCACCCCTGGGACCGCTCTCCTCCCACCCTCCCTCCTGCCTCCTCCCCACCTCCTCCCCTCCCTCCCCAGACCCTTGCATCGGCCAAGCTCAGTCGACGCAAGCCTCCCCATAGAGGTTGGCAGTGAGGCTGGATTCAGCCTCCACGGGCCGGCACGCATCCTTGCGCTAGCCCAGCCGACTCTTGAGGAGGTGCAAAAGTGCCTTACAACACATTTGCGACCCTCTTGGGCCAGCACAAGTTCCTTGCACCGGCCCAAGAGTGCCTTAGGATTGCACCCTTACTTACTTACTCTGCTGCACCATTGTCCCCAGTTAACCTATTTGGAAAGAACCCAGGCCTTTGACTGCTACAATCCCAAATGGAATCAGGGGAGCCTGTTAAGGCTGGGAAGGAAGCCTTAACCTTAAGCCTGGGAAGGAAGCTCCCTCTTCCCACCCTCAAAACAATCCCTGTGTGAGCCCCAATCCCTGTGTGAGCCACCCCTGAATTACCCAGGAAGGCGAGGTTCACTGTCATCAAAGGCCTATAGGATTGGGCTGTTACTGAACCTACAGCATTTTTTGTAAGATGACAGCATGCAGCACAATCATATGTGTAAAGCAGGGGTGCCCAAACCCCGGCCCGGGGGCCACTTGTGGCCCTTGGGGACTCCAAATCTACAGTGAGCCTCTGGCCCTCCAGAGACTTGCCGGTGCCTGCACTGGACCAACACAACTGACCTCAGCCTGAGAGTGACTAAGAACATAAGAACATAAGAACAGCCCCACTGGATCAGGCCATAGGCCCATCTAGTCCAGCTTCCTGTATCTCACAGCGGCCCACCAAATGCCCCAGGGAGCACACCAGATAACAAGAGACCTCATCCTGGTGCTCTCCCCTACATCTGGCATTCTGACTTAACCCATTCCTAAAATCAGGAGGTTGCGCATACACATCATGGCTTGTACCCCATAATGGATTATTCCTCCAGAAACTCATCCAATCCCCTTTTAAAGGCGTCTAGGCTAGACGCCAGCACCACATCCTGTGGCAAGGAGTTCCACAGACCGACCACGCGCTGAGTAAAGAAATATTTTCTTTTGTCTGTCCTAACCCGCCCAACACTCAATGTTAGTGGATGTCCCCTGGTTCTGGTATTATGTGAGAGTGTAAAGAGCATCTCCCTATCCACTCTGTCCATCCCCTGAATAATTTTGTATGTCTCAATCATGTCCCCCCTCAAGCTTCTCTTTTCTAGGCTGAAGAGGCCCAAACGCCGTAGCCTTTCCTCATAAGGAAGGTGCCCCAGCCCCGTAATCATCTTAGTCGCTCTCTTTTGCACCTTTTCCATTTCCACTATGTCTTTTTTGAGATGCGGCGACCAGAACTGGACACAGTACTCCAGGTGTGGCCTTACCATCGATTTGTATAACGGCATTATAATACTAACCGTTTTGTTCTCAATACCCTTCCTAATGATCCCAAGCATAGAATTGGCCTTCTTCACTGCCACCGCACATTGGGTCGACACTTTCATCGACCTGTCCACCACCACCCCAAGATCTCTCTCCTGATCTGTCACAGACAGCTCAGAACCCATCAGCCTATATCTAAAGTTTTGATTTTTTGCCCCAATGTGCATGACTTTACACTTACTGACATTGAAGCGCATCTGCCATTTTGCTGCCCATTCTGCCAGTCTGGAGAGATCCTTCTGGAGCTCCTCACAATCACTTCTGGTCTTTACCACTCGGAAAAGTTTGGTGTCGTCTGCAAACTTAGCCACTTCACTGCTCAACCCTGTCTCCAGGTCATTTATGAAGAGGTTGAAAAGCACCGGTCCCAGGACAGATCCTTGGGGCACACCGCTTTTCACCTCTCTCCATTGTGAAAATTGCCCATTGACACCCACTCTCTGCTTCCTGGCCTCCAACCAGTTCTCAATCCACGAGAGGACCTGTCCTCTAATTCCCTGACTGTGGAGTTTTTTCAGTAGCCTTTGGTGAGGGACCTTGTCAAACGCCTTCTGAAAGTCCAGATATGTAATGTCCACGGGTTCTCCCGCATCCACATGCCTGTTGACCTTTTCAAAGAATTCTATAAGGTTTGTGAGGCAAGACTTACCCTTACAGAAGCCATGCTGACTCTCCCTCAGCAAGGCCTGTTCGTCTATGTGTTTCGACCTCTCACATGAGCTGTGGAATAATAATAATAATAATAATAATAATAATAATAATAATAATAATAATAATAATAATACAGGTATTTATATACCGCCTTTCTTGGTCTTTATTCAAGACTTTATTCAAGGCAGTTTACATAGGCAGGCTTATTAAATCCCCGTAGGGATTTTTACAATTTGAAAGAAGGTTCTATCTTACAAGAACCACAACATTCAGATGTTACTTTCTTGATCAGGTTTCACATTCTGGCTTCCATCCTCCCACGCTCAGAGCAGATGGAATAACTCGGCTCAGCTTGTCAGCTGCTTCAAGGTCGCACTGTGCCGTTACCCTCGAACTGGCGACCTTCGGATGTTATCTTCAGGCAAATGGAGGCTCTACCCTCTAGACCAGACCTCCTGCCCAATGAGGGCTGCTTGCTGTTTGACATCTGTGATGCAGCACTGACAGCAAAGGAAACAATGGACTTGCTTTGTGCAAGGCCTTTCATAGGCCTTGAGCTATTGCAAGACCTTCATTCATTCATGTAAGTTCCATCTCTAATATATTCATATATTCAAATTTTATTTCCGGCCCCTGACACAGTGTCAGAGAGATGGTGTGGCCCTCCTGCCAAAAAGTTTGGACGCCACTGATGTAAAGTGTTTTGAGCACTCTGAGTAATTTGAATGGTGTGTATGCTTGTGATTGTCAAGAGAGGACAAATGACCCAAATATATTCCATGCCGTATTAACAATCCTCTCTCAAATCTACGATGCAAAAATTGAACAGCCTTTTCAGTACCTTTGATAATGTTTACAAATTGCATGCAAGAGGGGTACTGGGAATGGAAGAATTGAATTTTCTGTTCCCCCACTCCCACCCACACCCCCATCCCCACCCCCAGATAGGTGCTGCCCCGTGCTGTGTGTAACAACAAATGCCTCCCAGGTTACAGCATCCAAAGAAAGAGGGGGAGCCATTCTGCTGTTACGATTGCAGTCCCTGCGCGGATGGAAAGATTTCTAACCTGAAGGGTCAGCAAAACCATGTGCATGATATCACTCTTTCAAGAGTGTCTTTCAAGAGTGTCTGGTTAAGCTTGGTTCCTGTGGAAGGGATTACTCTTCCTCTCTGGTGGTCTAAGGAACATTAACTTGTTACTCTGGCAATCACCACCTAAGGACTCCCATGGCATTCAGCATCCAGTGGCAATCAGAAACTCCCCACTCTCTGTTTCCTTTCCAGGGCTTCTCCATTTCATTCTCCCTGAGTGCAACCAAAGCTTGCAAGTCACTGCAGTCTGGCCAGTTAAGCTTTGTGTACCAACCTTCACTGTACCCCTTCTCCTTCTGGGAGAGCGACATGGCTCCTGTCCCCTGCTTCTCCCTTGGATTAACCCATTTCTGCCCAGCCTACAGGTGAACACATTTGATTCCTGTTGCACATATGCAGCATTGGGCAGAAACAGCTTAAGGCTACTACCTCTCTGCAGGATTTTACTCTACTCACTTGGATTGGCTCTTTTGCCCAGCAACTTGACATTCTCGAGTCATGCAGAAAAGGGATGGTCATCTTCATCTCTACACAACCTGAGTATTATCTTTAATAATAGGTGAAAATATAATTCACAGCATGTTTGAGAGGCTAATATGGAAACTGTCCTATGTTTTCAGATATGGTTGATTGTTTCAAATGCCCAGAAGATCAATATCCCAATACAGATCATAATCAATGCATTCCCAAAATTCTAAACGTTCTATCCTATCAAGAACCTTTGGGCATCGCTTTGGGCTTTTCATCTCTTTTTTTCCCCCCTGATGACTACTTTGGTGCTGACGATATTCATTAAGTACCGGGACACTCCCATTGTCAAAGCCAACCACAGAGATCTCACCTACATTCTCCTCATCTCCCTCCTGCTCTGCTTCCTGTACTTACTGCTCTTCATTGGTCGGCCTAACGCAGTGATTTGTCTCATACGCCAGACAATTTATGACCTTGTCCTCTCCACAGTTGTTTCTTCTGTCTTGGCCAAACGCCTCACTGTGGCTTTCATGTCCACCAAGCCAGGAAGCAGGATGAGGAAATGGATGGGGAGAAGACTGGCAAATGAGGTGGTTCTTTCCTCCTCCCTGATTCAAGCAGGGATCTGCATGGTGTGGCTCTGCACTACTCCTCCTTTCCCAGATGTGGACACTCAGTCTCTGGCTCTGGCCAAAAGTTTATAAGCTTAATAGGGAAAATGTTCACATGCTTAAAACTAATATCCAAATCACTGTCTCTCTGAAACTGCAGACTGGCAGTTTTCTAAAAATAGCAAGGTTTCAAGGAAGCTCTTGGCAGCATCCCAAGGCATCTAGTAGATAACAGCAGAACAATACACCCATTGAGTACAAGGCACCTTGTAAATAGGGAGGATGCTGGAATTTCCCAGCTCCCTGCATGTATGTCAAGCAAAACAGAGAAGCAGTTTGCCATTTTTAAAAATAATTCATTCAGGCTTCTCTTTAAACCAAAAAACAGGGTCATATACATATGTTGAACACTGGGAGAGCTGTTTAGAAGGTATTGTACCAAAGTTTCATACAAATGCTAAAGCATTACAATGTTTGCATGCTTGCCAAATATTCTTCAATGCCCTAATAGTTACTGTCTCTGAAATGTAATCAACATATATATAAAGACATGGTAGCATTAGAAGTGAGTTTTAACTGTCTGAAAGTTTAATAAAAGCATAAAAATACATAGAAAGGTGAAAAGCTATTTCCAGCTCAAAACAAAGGTCTTTCTCTCAGGGAGACTTGGAATGTGGGAAAAACAACTTCTCAAAGATAACACTCTTGTCTTGGCAAAAGCATTCGCTAAGCCTGTATCTCTGTGAGACCTTGAGGACTCCAAGTCTTGCAGAATTTGAACAAGAAAGTAGCATCTCAGATAAGACTTGACAGCAGCATATGGGCAAAGCAAGAGGGAAAGTACATGGACTTGCAACATTTGATGGAGATGCCTTAGCAAGGACAGCGTCAGGGCTTTTTTCTAATGGAATGCGGGGGGGGATGGAGTTCCAGCACCTTTTTGCAGGGGCCCCTCCCCTTCGGAGGCATTCCAGGAGAGGTAGGGAGCAAAACAGAGGCATTTGCTGGGTGGGTGCTGAGGGGTGCAGGGTGGGTGGGCACCTGGCCCCTGCCTGACCACACAACAACCCACTCCTGCCCCCTTCTCCAAGCTCTCACCTGAGTCCAGCCTGCCTCCCCTCCCCTGGCATTCTGCTTCCCCGCGCAGCTTCCAAGCTAGTGGAGGGCACGGGGGACATGCGCCGATGCCAAGGAGGAAGACAGACAGCCGGCCAGGCAGCCAGGGAGACGGGCTGCAGCACCCATGGAATGCCCAGGTACTGGCTTGGTAGAGGAGGAGGGGAAGGAAGCTGGCTGGTGCAGCCCCCGTGCCAATCTGCAGCATGAGTCTAGGTGTGTCTACTCAGAAGTAAGTCTCATTGTGCTCAATGGGGCTTGCTCCTGGGAAAGGGTGCATAGCTGTGCAGCTTGAAAGCCCAAGCCTATGCATGTCTACTCAGAAGTAAGTTCCATTGTTTTCAATGGGGCTTACTCCCAGGAAAGTGTCATAGCCTTGCAGCCTGAGTAGACAGGCAGAGGAGGGGCTCTGAGGCTGCAGTCCTCTCCACACCTTCCTGGGAGGAAGCCCCACTGCCTCTAATGGGACTGACTTCTGAGTAGACAGGCACAGGATTGCGCCCTGAGGCTGCCATCCTATCCTCAGTAAGCCCCATTCATTATAATGGAACATTTCTGAGTAGACAGGCACAGGATGGGATTCTAAGGCTGCCATCCTATCCACAGTAAGCCCCATTCACTAAAGTGAACTTCTGAGTAGACATGCATAGGATTGGGCTCTTAGGCTGCAATCCTAGGCACTTTCCTGGGAGTAAGCTCCATTGACTAGAACGAGACATACTTCAGAGTAGACATGCCTAGGATTGGGCTCTTAATCCTGGCAGAGAGATATATCTGCACCCGTTTTCACTTGCTAAGGGCAGGTGAAAAGGGGTTCTATTTGTGTACATGCTGTCCAGCCTTGCCAGAGATCCTCCTCATCCTTCCCCCACAAGCATGCCCTCCACCAGCCGGCCAGCGTTTCCAGCTCCTCTCCAGCAATGCACAGCAGCTGCTCAGGGCAGCAGAGAACATAAAATTGAATGCTAAGCGCCTTCCCAAAGACACAGAGTGTTCTGATATCTGAATTAAAGCATATTTAATTGCTTGTTTGCAAACGTAGCTGTTTCTATGTGCACCAAAGGACCCCTCTCATGTAAGAATTTCTTTTTTGTTCTTACTCCCACAGTTGCTTAGAGTAATTTTACTACATGGAACTCATGCAAGCCATTTTTTGGAATCCATTCACTGCTTCCTCTCCTCAAAGTAGTGCCACACTACATGCTACATGCTACAAGTGCACCTGTACAGTATTTTTCCCCATGTGTAGAAAAAGTAGCTAGGGGGAAGGGGATGTGTGGATTGACAGCCCAATCCTATGCATGTCTACTCAGAAGTAAGTTCATCTTTGGGGTGGAAGCACATAAAAATATTTTATTTCTCCAATAAAAAATGTTCTATAAATAAATAAATAAATAAATAAATAAATAAAAGATTAACAAGTTGTGAGTTCCTGCACCTTTTCCCCCCCCAAAAAAGCACTGGACAGCATTATCTGTTGGCACCAAAAAGCAGGAAAAATTGGAATGTTATGAGGCTGCAGTACACGGACTTGCAACATTGTAGTAAGGGAAAGTCTTCCTTGGCAGGCTGAAATAGAGTTTTAGCTAGTGAGACACAGATAATAAGATAAGCAGAGACATTCTTGAGAAAGTCCCTGTTTGAGAGTTTGCCTGACATGAAATGTAATTTGGTTAAAAGTGAATGAGAAAAGACTTCTTAAAAGCAATGCTTTCTTTACAATAAGAGTTTGGTTTGTCTTGTATTAAAGTATACCACTATACATCCCTTGACAGGTACTCAAAGGCACATATAGAATCAGAACATAGAAGAGAGGCAAGTCAGAGGACTTAGCTTAACAAAGGTTGGCAGAAAGCCCCACAGTGTCTGGTAAGAACAAAGGAAGAATGTAGAAAGATAAGCAGGTGGCTCTAGCCTAGGCCATCTAAGTAAAGGATGCCAAGAAATAGGTACAAAGGACATGCCAAAAGGCCAGTTCTGAATAAAATTGAGGTTACAGAGCACTCTACTGGTTGTTGAAAACAAAGTTTTCTATATGTTTAAATGTATGGTATTGCCTTATTTGAAACCTGTAACTTGAAGCTCACCAACCAAATGTTTGTAAGGCTATCTCTGACCAACCTAGAGAAAGCCCCATCTATGACGTCAAACTCCAGGCAATGAAAAGTGTAAAACTCCTCAAACAAAGGACCCAAAATGAAATATAAGGGACAGGCTCAGATTGGAAAAATCACTCTCACTGCTTTGGACTGGAGTCCCTGAGATGCCCATTGCTGGCAACGAAATAAAGCTTGTAGATGATCACGACTCTTGCCTACTGAGTCTTGCTTTTGAACCTTGCAATACCTTGCAAGACAGAGGTCAAGGGAAAAATGATGTGTAATGATTAGAGGTGCTTGAAAATTATTATTTTTTTGCAGATTTTGTGACTTAAAAAAAATGAAAAGGCAGAAAGCGGTGTTTTGTGTTTTTTATTCTCATTTCAAGTTTTCATTTTTATTAAATGCTGTGAGTTGATGAAATTTCAGAAACATATATACCTATTGGTTTCTTTCCATTAGCTGCTTTTTACAGTTCAGTTCAGGCCTCATCACAATTATATAACATTTCGGGCAAAGATACAACCCAGTAGCCCAGCAGTGGGGACCAAGATGGATAAGACCAACACAACCACTATGTACTTCCCTTTTGTGCTCAAGTAAGTGGGAAGGAAGGACAACCAAACAGTGCAAAAGACCAGCATGCTGAAAGTGATGAACTTGGCCTCATTGAAAGTGCTGGGCAACCTCCTGGCAAAGAAGGCCACAATGAAGCTGATGAGAGCCAGGAGACCCATATAGCCCAGAACACAGTAGAACATAATGACAGAACCTTCGTTACACTCCAGCACCATTTCCTGAGCCAGAAACTAAGTGTCCACATCTGGAAAGGAGGAGCAGTGCAGAGCCATACCGTGCAGATCCCTGCTTGAATCAGGGACAACTTGAACGAACAACCCCATTTGTTCTTGAAGGAACAACCTGCTTGAAAGAACAACCCCATTTGTCGGACTTCTTCTCCCCACCCATTTCCTCATCTTGCTTCCTGGCTTGGTGGACTTCAATGCCAGAATCACAGTGAGGGTTTTAGCCAAGACAGAAGAAACAACCATTGAGAAGGTAATGCCAAAAGCCGTTTGACGTAGAAGGCAGGTCATTGTCTGGGGCCAACCAATGATGTGGAGAGAGCAGATGAAGCGGAGCAGGAGGGAGACAAGCAGAGAGTAGGTGAGATCCTGGTTGTTGGCTTCCCTTGTGTTTCATGAAGATTCCAAGCACCAAGCTGTGATCAGAGAAAAAGTCAGAGATAAGAAAGCTAAAGTGGTTCCCAAAGGTTCTTGATAAGATCGAAAGTTTGGAATTCTGGGATTGTATTGATTGTGAGCCATATTTGGATATTGATCTTCTGGGCATTTGAAACAGTCTCCCATGTCTGAAAAATAGAACAGATCCCATCTTAGTTTCTCAGACCTGCCATAATATATTCCTAGGATTCCTTCAGGGTGGGAATTAATATGATTTGGTTTTATCTAATTACCCCAAGGGGTGTGGTAGAAGATGTTGTTTCTCAATTATTTGTACAAATTTCTATATAGTGACCACAAAACTAGAAAGACACCAGCAAATCCTTAAATCAATTTCCATTTTTTTTTCTCTTTTCCTTTTAAGATTAAATACAGGCGCTGGGCACCAGGATGCAGGTATCTTGTGGTCTGGGGTGCTCCCTGGGGCATTTGGTGGGCCACTGTGAGATACAGGAAGCTGGACTAGATGGGCCTATGGCCTGATCCAGTGAGGCTGTTCTTATGGGGTGCAAGATCCAAATCACAAGTCACATGGAAGGCAAAAGGATTTAACCATTGTAACATGCCATTTTTTGCAATTGATTTTGCTCACAATTTGCACTTTGCAACAGTGTAAGGCCCAGGTGGGAAGCAAGAGCCCAACTAGCTGGCTCTGGTGGAGTGACCAAGGCTTGCTGGAGCAGGTAAGTATGGCACAGGGGCAGGGAAGGGCAGAGGATGGAAGGGGAGATGATTGAACAGGACAGTGATAGGGATGGGGCAGACAGATCAGTCCCTTGAGAGGGTGGAATTGGTAGTGACTCCCACTGGCTGCATCTGGCTTCTTAGACGTGTTGAGAAATTCAGTCATAGATCTCTTACCATCACAAGGAATATGGTTCTTGGATTATGGCTGGCACATACTGGGCATTTGTGGCCACTAAGGAACAAACTACTGGTAGTTCAAGCAACAACTAAGGGCCCGATCCTACCCTGCGCTGGAACAGGAAAGCCAAGAGGCTCGTGCTGTATCCAGTGCTGGATAGGGGCCCAAAGTGGCTCGGTATGGCACTCTGGCCCATATGGGTCTCCTCAGACTTGCACCACTTCTGGAGGTGGAACAAGTCCAAGGAGAGTGGAGCAGCTTGAAGCTGCTCTGAATTTCCTGGGAATGGGGGTTGGGATCCGGCATAACTGCTGGGTCCCAGCCTCGCAACCCACTCTCCACCCATGCACCCCCGGGGCCGCAACCTGCCAGCCCTCCTCCCACATCAGAACGCTCCCTCCTGCCTCCTCCCCGCCCATCCCAGAGCCTTGCATCAGCTGGTCCGACACAAGACTCGCCGTGCAAGTTGCCACGGAGACAGGATTCAGCTCCATGCGCTGGCATGGCTTGCTTGTGAGGAGGTGCAAACATGAAGTGACTGTTTATAGTGCAGCAGAACTGAACCACCATGATCAAAGCAGACAACTCAGGGCAAAAGTACAATGGAAGAGAAAAAGTTCTTGAAGAGAGACTTCAGTCCCTAAGGATACCCAAATCTTGGGCTCCGGGCCTGGGACCAATACTTTCAGTGCTATTTTCAATCATTGAATTCCAGTGTGGAACATTCCTTTACCACCAAGGAGCCAGAAATAGTTGTTGTAGGATCTGACAAACATGTTTCCTTCTCCTGTTCCTTGCATATGGTGCAGTGAGACCATCACACTTTGAGGAGGTAATTTTGAACCCTATAATCATTTCAAATGACTGATGTCTTATTTTCATAGCCTGCAGAGATCTCTTGAGGTCAAACGTATGATAATAAGTGATATTTATAAATAGCTTGGAGTAAAGCAAAAGAGACATTTCATCTAGGTAGGCACAATGCCATCTGAAGAACCATCTCCATGACAAGTTAGGATCAAATTTATTTTGGAAGGTAGGAGGACTTGAAAGCAGAGAGTTGGAGCCAGGTTCAAACTGATTTCAGTGAGTTGTATGGGAGGAAATTAGAGTTGTGTCAGGATAAAGGGATCCTTGTTCAAAATGGCAGGCTTATGTCTGGGGCTCTTACTCTTGTTGCTGCCTCAGATTGAGTGCAAAGAACATGGTGTTATGTGCTCCATGGAAGATCCCCTTCAGATCCCCCATGAATATTATCAGCCAGGTGATCTAATCATTGGAGGGATTATTTCTCAGCTGAGTGCACTTCCAGGTCCTGTTTTGTTCAACCAGCCTCCTAATTTGACAGTTATTTATGACTTCCGGTAAGGGAATATTAATCTTCAATGTACACAAAACTCTCTTCTAATATCTTCAGTTACATGATGCAGGATGGCATATTTGGAGACATGTTTACAAACTTGCCCTTTTCTTGTAGGACTCAATGGTCCTGCGCCAGCAATTTGCTGGCACAGGGCCAAGACGTGCACCCATGATAGAAGAGAAAGGGAGAGGTATAGGATTCAGTGGCAGCCAGTGAACCAGCCCAGTCCCTCACTCATTCTGCCTCCATCCCTGCCCACAAATTCCCTGTTCCTTCCCCTTCCCATCTCCATTCCTCCAGCTGCCGGCCAACACTGGCAGCTCACCAACTCTGCTGAGTGGAATGTTGCCCCCGGTCAGTGCACTGGGCTGCCAGTTGTAATGCTGGTGGCCTCACAGTACTCACCGCTGGAAGTGACATTCTACCGGCATCCTCCTCTCCAGTATAATCTGGGCTATCAGATACCGTTTCAAGGACTGGTAACTCTCCATTTTGTGTGGGCTTACCTTAGCCTTCATTGAAAGAGAGGAATTTAAGAATTAATACTGGAAATGCAGTTTGCTTGGGCTGATTGTTACAATACCATGGTTAGCATTTGTGCCAGGATCATACACACAGCTTCCTCTGAAGTCTGATTACACAGGTCTACAAAACTGAGGGTGAGAAAAGTTTTTCCCAAACTTTTTGGTGGTTCGATATGAATTTGGGGTGCTCATTCCAAAAGTGGCATCCATTTTGCCCTATCGTGTCAAGTTTTGGAGATATAGTATAACCTCATTAGTGAATGGTTCAAGCAGCTTCCTCATGAGGAAGCCATGGTGTAGGCTTCCTCATGAGGAAGCTGCTTGAACCATTCACTAAAGAGGTTATACTATATCTCCAAAACTAGTCGTAATAGGGCAAAACGGATGCCATTTTTGGAATCAGCACATCAAATATACCCAGGAATTGGTGTAATGTTTAAGGAAGCAAAATGTGTGTTGCCCTATGTTACTGGTCAGTGTTACTCACCTTGAGGTTTAAGGTGATTCATGCTGATCTCATTATTCTCTATGAGAAAGTCAGGCTTAGTTTGCACTTTTTATATAGCATTTTTTACCTCTTCATCATTCAGTTTAGTACCTGACCATTATCAAGACATCTTCTCCTTTGCATACGCCGTGAAGGAGATCAAGGAAAGTTCGAAGGTTTTAGCAAATTTCAGCATTGGACTCCACATCTATGACAGCTACTTCACGGCAAGGATGACTTATCACAACACTCTGAGCCTCCTCTCAGCTCAGGACAGGATTGTCCCAAACTACAACTGTGATCTCAAGAAGAGACTGATAGGTGTTGTTGGGGGACTTGACTATAAAACATCCTTCCATATTTACACAGTATCAGGTATCTATAAGATTCCACAGGTATGTTCATTGTTCATTGTCCATTCTGATAACAAATAGAAACAACTTGTTTGCCTCCCCCCCCCCCCCAATATTTGGTGCTGATATGGGGATAAGGAAATTTATTGAGCAAAAATAAGAAACGAGATCAAAATAGCATATGTTGTACCTGCTGCACTTATCAAAATTTGTTTCTTTCTCCTTAGGTCATCTACAGTTTGCTTCCAGCACAAATGAATGACAATATCTTATTCCCTTTTATATATGTGATGGCTCCCAAAGAAGAATATCAATACCCAGGGATGGTCCAGCTACTTCAGCATTTCCAGTGGACGTGGGTTGGGATCATTTCAATGGATGATGATAATGGAGAAAATTTCAGGCAGAGGTTAATACCAATGTTATTCCAGGGTGGAATTTGTATGGCATTCATTGAAATGATGCCATCTACTCTCTCCACTACACACCTGAAGCACTACTTAAAAACAAGATTGGAACATGTAATCCATCTTTTTAAAAAGACTGATGTCATTCTCATAAATGCAAATATACAAACACTGGGATGGGTAACACTCTTACTAGAAGTGTTAAAATATCGAAATATGAAAGAAGCACCCATAGGTAAGGTTTGGATTATGACTGCCCCATGGGATTTCTCTTCAGTCGTATTATCCGCAGATTATGACATGCAAATCTTAGATGGTGCTTTATCCTTTGCCATACACTCCAGAGAAGTGATGGGATTCCAAAATTTCCTTCAAATCCCAAATCCTCACTCCTCAGAAGCTGATGGTTTTGGTACATTTTTCTGGAAGAAGGCATTTCGCTGTTTAAGACAACTCTTCAGTGGGAAGAGAAAAGAAATATGTACTAAGGGGGAAAAGCCACAATACCTTCTAGGGAATGTTTTTAAAACCACTGGCCAAAGCTACAGTATCTACAACGCTGTCTACGCCATAGCACATGCTTTAAATTCCTTCTTTGGACCAAAACACAAAGGAAAGAGAAAGGAAGACAATCTAGAGGCTCTAAGAGTGCAACCTTGGCAGGTAGTTGTTATATCCGACAGACTGATAGGTGAACAGGTTCATGTATGAAGATAGTATCCAGAGAGAGCACCAACAACTCATGGGTTGCAACACAACCTGCCTTTTCCTCACATTCTTCAATCTCTCCTGTATCCATCTGCTTCCCCTTTCAGATGTGCGATTTGGGAATTTCTTTGACTGTTCTCCACATCTTAACTCCATTGTAGCTATTGCCAGCCATGTTCACTTCTAAGAGTTATGTGGGTGTGATCCTTTGGAGACAGTCAATCCTGCATCTACATCTTGGTCCATTCAGACAAAAACAGAAAGATACTAGCCCAATCCCATGGGTCTTTCATGGCGTTGGAATTTGTTATCTTCTGTCATAAAAGGCCAGCAACAGTGTGAACTTCATACTGGTGCTGGTCCATTTGAGGTGGATCTCAGTGGCAGCACTGGTATCCTATCCCCCTTTCCTGACCCAGGCCCACTCCCTGATGCTCTTTGGACTAATGCTATTTAAACACACTCTTTGGACTATGTCTACCATGAAGTAAGTAAAAAATATTTTCACGTGGCTGCATCACAGAATGATGGAAGATAGAATTGGGGAAGACGTGTAATAAAATTGAGATTAAGCCATTTCTGCCCAACATGGCAAATACACAACAGGGACTGAATGTGTACACCTGTGGGCCGGGCAGAAATGGGTGAAAGACTCTTGAAGGATGAAGTTGGGCAGCAGCGTAGTCGGGGGGGGGGCGGCATGATAAGTACTGCAGGCGCCACAACACACTGGAAGTAGCCCCTCCCACTCCCCATCGGAGCCATTCTGGGCAGCAGTGGCAACATGCAGGCGCTTGCAGAACCAAGTGCCGTCTCCTGAGCCCTGCTGTCACTGCTCGGAATGGCTCCGATGGGGAGCGAAAGGGGGCACTTGCACAGCGTGTTGCAGCACCCCCAGTACCTGCCATGCTGCCAGTCCTCTGGCTGAGCCACTGATGTTGGGCTCCTCTGTCCTTGTTCTGCCAACTCTTCATTTCCCTTTCTTTTAACCCAGCTTCACCCTTATCTGAGGAGCACTTCATTCAACAATGGTGTTGGGGAAACAGTCGTTCTTGATGAGAATGGTCAATTTTCTGCCCCATTTGATATTATTAATTGGAATGTGCTACCCAACAAATCCTTTTCAAGAGTGAAAGTAGGAAGTATGGATCCGATGATGTCATCAGGCAAGAAGGTCCTCATGAACAACTCAGCAATCACATGGAATGGCGCGTTCAAGGAGGTAGGCTCAAAACAATGTTCCAGTACAATTGTCATTGTCATAACTGCGTGATACAATATGGCCCTGTGCAAACATTTCAAATGTGCGTAAAAGTATGATTAAAGGTACCCTAGAATTGTTTTGTCTTAGCCCCACTTCCGACAATGATTTGTGCATGCTGCCCCCGTACACCCCCCTCGCTAAGATCGCCATTTATCTGTAGCAGCTAACACAGAGCACATGGAGATATTATCCCCATGTCTGCCACTCTGGAACAATATGGGGGTGACAATGCTTACCAGCTGAACAGGATTGCAAAAATACACTTCAATATATGCCAAGTGCTTTGCACACTCAAATACGAATTTTACTTACACTTGTCATTGTTAAAAAATTTGCAAATGGACCATTCTATGCCTTACAAACAGTCTTTTCTCAGGTTTATGAGGCCAGACTTTTAACTCAACAGCCTTTTCACAACGTCTGATGATTTTGTGTGCAAATGACACTCAAGGGAAGTAATGAGAAGGGAGGAAATGGATTTCTTGTTTCTTGGCTAGGTGCTGCCCCATGCTGTGTGTAACGCCAACTGCCTCCCGGGTTACCATATCCAAAAGAAGGAGGAGGAGCCTTTCTGCTGTTACAATTGCATTCCCTGTCCAGATGGGAAGATTTCTAACTGGAAGGGTAGGCAAATCATGTGCATGCTCTGAATTGTCAGAATTTGGCCAAGTCCCATTTCCAAACACATTTTGGTTGAACTCACTCAAATGAATCCTTTGTTACACCTTTCACTCCCATGTTCCTTTTCTGGCTGAATTCCAGCGTTATGATGTTGACCACTATAAAGGATCCCTGCACATGATTGTTGCTTCCCCTTGTGCACATACAACATGTGTTTTAAAAAGCACTGATAGTAACACCTCAACCTGTGGTCTTCTGGTTGTGGATTATCCACAGTGGATTATGTTATCTTCCTCCCCATGACTCAGTAAACATTTGTGTGATCACAGAACACAAAAACAAATAATCTAAAGAAAATTATTTGGCAAGAAGAACACCAGACGTGACAAAATTTGTATATTCATATGTAATTTAAATAAAATATACTGCAAGCACACATGTGCAGTATATACTTATCTTGAACAATTTATGATAAGACAAAAGTTTACATGTTTGAAAGGCTAATATGGAACCTTTCCTGTGTTTTCAGATATGAAGGATTGTTTCAAATGCCCAGAAGATCAATATCCTAATATGGTTCGCAATCAATGCAATCCCAGAATTCCAAACTTCCTGTCCTATCAAGAACATTTAGGCATCACTTTGGCGTTTTCATCTCTCACTTTTTCTCTGAGCACAGCTTTGGTGCTCGCGATATTCATTAAGTACTGGGACACTCCCATCGTCAAAGCAAACAACAGAGATCTCACCTGCACTCTCCTCATCTCTCTCCTGCTCTGCTTCCTCTGCTCTCTCCTCTTCATCGGTCAGCCTCAGAGAGTGACCTGCCTTCTACGTCAAACAGTCTTTGGCCTTGTCTTCTCTGTGGCTGTTTCCTCTGTCTTGGCCAAAACTCTCACTGTAATTCTGGCTTTTGTGTCCACCAAGCCAGGAAGCAGGATGAGGAAATGGGTGGGGAGAAGACTGACGAACGGGATTGTCCTTTCCTCCTCCCTGATTCAAGCAGGGATCTGCACGGTGTGGCTCTGCACTGCTCCTCCCTTCCCAGGTGTGGACACTCAGTCTCTGGCTCAGGAAATGGTGCTGCAGTGTAACGAAGGGTCACAGATCATGTTTTACTGTGTTCTGGGCTATATGGGTCTCCTGGCTCTCATCAGCTTCATTGTGGCCTTCTTTGCCAGGAGGTTGCCCAACACATTCAATGAGGCCAAGTTCATCACTTTCAGCATGCTTGTGTTTTGCAGTGTTTGGGTGTCTTTTCTTCCCTCTTACTTGAGCACCAAGGGGAAATATATGGTGGTTGTGGAGATCTTCTCCATTTTGGCCTCCAGTGCTGGGCTACTTGGCTGCATATTTGCCCCGAAATGTTATATAATTGTGATGAGACCTGAGCTGAACTCTAAGAAGATGATAAGAAAAAGCAAAGTGTAGGATTCAAAGTATTTGAACTGTTGTCAGGAACCAGACAGTGCTTAGGCCTGATTTAGCCAGAGTGCTGACTTTTTTATTTGCCATTTTAGATACTTCTCTAGCTTTCCTTTACTATGGTTTTGAAGAATTTCCTATTGTTGATCATTGCTGAGTGGAATATGGAAACAAGAGAGATGCCTCAAAGGCTCACTGTAGCAAAGCAGAGGATTGTGTTTAGAGAAGTTAAAGTTAAGGCAAGGCCAATAATATAGAACAGTGGTCTTCAACCTTTTTTGTGCCACAATCTCAATAAACAAACAAAGAATGAGACTGGTCCATTGGTCCCACCCCCCTGCCCCATCACTTCCATATCTGGTGGTGATCACCATATCTGCTCACTCCCTGCCCCAACACCGCCCATTCCGCAACCCCCGTGACACCCTCCCAGCACTGTTACTGTAGCCAAGTATTCTGAAGAAAAGGTTATCATGAATCTTGGCACTAGTGAAAGCTTTTTTAGCACAACTGCTAAGAACCTGAGCAGTACTGGGAGACAATCTCCTAGTGCCTGAAGGGGTAAATTAGAAGCCCCCCTTTAACTGGAGGTCCTGTAGTCTAGTGGTCTTCTATCTTTTTCAATCCTATAACTTGACATGACCCCACAACAGAGGCTTTGTGACCCCATTGGGTTCCCAAACCCAAGGTTGAAGAATACCAATATAGAAGGACAATACCGATATTGAACAAAGAAGGAATGAAGCATGAAGCCTTCTTGTCCCAGAATAGAGTCACACTCCACCCATCTGAAGGTCGCATGTGTGAAGCACCAATAGGAAGAAGGGGAGAAGAGGTCTTGGGGAGGGTGGCCGAGTAGAAGTAAAAGGTCTTCCACACCTAGGTTCAGGATCTCTCTCCCTCCATCTGCAGAGAGTTCTGTCTTTAGAATGCAGTGTGTAATCCCTCCTGCAACAGCCAGACTTAGGAATATTGTCAGTGTGTGGACATACATGCACTTGTCTATGGGCCCATAATAGAGTCTCACTGGTCGAACGTTTTATGTGTTTGTTTTGTGTGATCTGTCTAAATAAAGCTGCAATGGTAATTTGAGCCTGAGCATATTTCTTTCCCACTCGGACAGGAATAATCCAGCCTTCTCTCTTAAAGAAACTGGCCACTTCTGTGCAGTGCCAACGAAAACTTTGGGACTATACTTTCCATGACCCACAGACCCCATTCATAACTCTGTCAACATTTGCATTGTTGTTAAGCACTGAGGGCAATATGGAAACAGAAGTGTGAGGGTATAATTACAGGACCTCCTTCATTTCTTTTTCTTTCATCCTAGCTTTCCTGTACCCTTTCCTCTATGACAGTGGTTCTCAAAGTTCTTACCTTGGTGACCTACTTTCCTGTCCGCAGAGGGTCCTGGGCCCATGATATCTAGGACGCTGAGAGACAATATGGGGAAATATGGGGTGTGAACCTGAAGCCACTTCTGGGTCATGCCAGACTGCAACCCACATAATTGTCTGTGTTGCATTGCTGAATGCCATGCAGGTAGCTTCTGCAAGGCATTCTGGGGTGAGACATGGCCAATGGCATGCGCTGTGGATCAGCTCAACCAGGAAACTGCTTCCAGTTGTGGCATTCCCAAGACCCAGGAAAAATCATGCCATGGTCCAGTTTGAGAAACAATGCTCTAAGACCTTTTTTTGGCTTGCATATCCCCAATAGACACAAGACAAGCTGCTTATTCAGTGGGGTAAGATAGTGTGTGGCCTCCTCATCCCTCAGTAGGCCCCTCAGAAGCCTCTTAGAGGCACTTCCAGTTTGCCAAAAGCATGGAAGTGCCTGTCAGAGACCTTTTGAGATGCAAGGAGGCCACCTACGGTCTCCCTGCATCTCAGAATACCTCTGGATATGTCAGAGATCTGCTGTGCCCTCTCCAAATGTGGGTTCAGCACCCCCTTTTGGTTCAAACCATGGGTGCCAAACTCCCAGATAAGAAGGGTCGACCAGTATCACCTAAGACAGGGGTGTCCAAACTTTCTGGCAAGTGGGTCACACCATCTGTCTGTCACTGTCAGGGGCCAGGAAAAAAAGAATTAATTTACATTTCAAATTTGAATATATTTACATAAATGAATGTATTAGAGATGGAACTTACATGAATGAATGAATGATCTTGCTGTATCTCAAGGTCTAGAAAAGGCCTTGCACAAAGCAAGGCCAGCCTTTCCTTCACTGCTGCTGCAGCATCGCAGACATGAAACAGCAAGCAGTGAAGGGAGCCTTCATCCCACAGCTCATGCAGGAAGTCCAACAGTCGTCCTCACACTGAGAGCAGTTCCGTTGGGCCAGCACAGGCTGCAGCAAGTCTCTGGAGGGCCAGAGGCTCATTGAATACCGTGGGCTTCCTATGGACTGGATTAGGAGCCCCTGAGTGTCGCAAGTGGCCCCGGGCCAGGGTTTGGGCACCCCTGATCTAAGAGATTCACAGCACAATCCTATCTTCTTCATCGACCAATGAAGCCAACGTTATGTTGGCTGAAGGTGTCACAAACATGCCTTAAAGCACATTGGTCACACCTTGGGAGTAAGCAGTGCTGGTGGGGTGGCCTTGCTGCCCAGTCAATGCTGCATTCATCACTATGCATCCACACTGAACTCCAGCCCTTTGTGTGCAGGGGAAGGACAGGGATGGGATGGGGGTGATTGGATGAGTCCTGGGAGAGGGTTGGTAACAGTGGCAGTGTCGTATCCTATCTCCCTGGTCACGAACACCACAATGAAAAGATGAAATGATGCAGCTATTGAAGTCCCACTTTGCTGAGTCCCTGTGAAACCACCATGGAAATATGACATGATGCAACCATTAAAGGAAGGCTACCCTGGGGGCTGGGAATAAGAATAGGCCCTCAGTTTCCAGAAATCCAGTCACACATTTCTGACCGTCACACCTGTGAAATCTGGCACATAAAAGGCATCTGTTACCACTAAGGGACAGGTTGCTGGAGTTTCAATCAACATCAGAGCTAGATCAGAAAGATGTCTTGAAGTGAGACATCCATCCCAAGGATGTCCAAAAATACTTGGGAGTGTTTCAATGCAGTTAGTTCTTTCATAACTTTGAACTAACTTCTTTCATCACTAACTTCTTTCATCACTTTGAAGTCCTGTGTGGCACTTTCCGGTTCCACCAAGTTGGAGGGAAAAGTTGGGCTAAACATGTTTTCTTTTGGAAATTTTGCCACAAGGCCCTAACACTTTGGGGAAGTAATTTTGAACCCTGTAATTATTTCATATGATACTGAATCATTCCCCTTCTTCAAAACCCTCATGGATTTCTGGAGACCAAACGAATGATCAATAAGTGACTTTTATGAACCACTCAGAGGAAAGTACCAGAGAGGGGTCATGTAGGCAAAGAGCTCTGCATCAGAAGACATTTCCCCATTGCAGATCAGGAGCAGAGACCTGTTGAAATAGATCAGTCTGAGTTAGACTGGGGAGCGGGATTGGATTCTGTGTCAGGAGATCTGCCTTTAAGATGGGAGCCTTCGTTTTGGGGTTCTTGCTCTTTCTGCTGTTGCTGCCTCAAATTGAGTGCCAAGAACTTGGTGGTCTGTGCACGGCGGACGATCCCCTCCAGATTCCACATGAATATTTTCAAGCAGGGGATCTCATTATAGGAGCAATTATTCCTCAGCTTACTGCATTAAGAAATTCTATACTTTTCAATAAATGCCCTCTGTTCAAACATATCTATTATTTAAGCTAAGGAAGCAATATTCTTTTTTTTCTTTTTTTTAAATATATTTTATTTATTCATTACAGATACAGGAAAGGAAATAGGTTTAACTTTGGGTAGGGTACAACACAGGTTACACATAAGGTTTGGCCCCAGATTCCAACATACATCATTCACTTAACACAGAAAAAACACAATAATCATCAATACAAAGGTTCGCATATTTATCAATATAAAAAATTGATTTTTATGAAACACTCAATTTTATCTAACTAAATTTATCTACCCAATCATAAAAAAAAACTTCCAATATTTTCTTTCTCTATCTAAATCTCTCTCTTTCATTCTTTCTGTTAAAACTTCCATTTCTGCTACTTCATAAATTTTATCTATTAAATCTTCTTTAGTTGGTGCATCTATAGATTTCCATTTTTGCGTAAACAATATTTTTGCCGCTGTAACAATATGTACAATAAGGTGTTTCTTAGATTGGTCTTTAATTTCTGATGTCACATTTAGGAGGAATATTTCTGGTTTGAATGGTAATACACAATGCAATATCTCTTGCAACACTTTATGTATCATTTTCCAATATTTCTTTGTTTTTTCGCATGTCCACCACATATGATAAAAAGTTCCTTCTAGCTCATTACTTTTCCAACACTTATTTGATAACCCAGAGTACATTTTTGCTAACTTCTCTGGTGTTAAATACCATTGATAAAACATTTTATATAAATTCTCTTTAAAAGATACTGCTTTAGTTATCTTAATATTTGTATTCCAAATTTGATTCCAATCATCCATTGATATATTATATGCAAAAAATTTTGCCCAATGCACCACTGCATCTTTAACTATCTCATCTTCCATTCTCATCTCCAGGAGAAAACTGCACATTTTTCTTATATACTTCCCCTCATCAATCAAAAATATTTTATCAAAACTTATATCTTCTTCATATAGACCTATTTTTGGGTCTTCTCATAATCTTGTTCTTATTTGCATTTCATTCCACCAGTCCAGTTTTATTCCTTTCTCTTCTAACTCAGACTTACTTAAAATCTCTCCTTTATTATTCAGCAACTCACTATATGGTTTATTTTGATCTTTTTAAATCCAGTTCGGATTGGTTGCTATTTCGAGCGGTTTTATCCATCTAGGTAATTTAGAATATATCTTATATTTTATCTGATCCCATATCCAAATTAAAGATCTTCTTAAAACGTGTTGTTTAAAATATCCATGCTGTTTAACTTTATCATAAAAGAGGAACGCATGCCAGCCTATTTGTAAATCGGGTGCTACTAATGTTAAAATTTTTGCGTTCAATAAAAGTCCCCAATCTTTTATCCAGTTTAAGGCTGCTGCTTGATAATATAATTCCAGTCTGGTAATCCAAATCCTGCTTTTTTTATCTTCTTGCAATAATTTCAGTCTTATTCTTGGTTTTTTACCTTGCCAGACAAATTTTGTAGTAATTTTGTTCATTTCTTCAAAAAAAGATCTCTTCACAATAATCGGGAGAGTCTGAAATAAAAACATTAATTTTGGTAATATTTTCATTTTCAACAAAGCTATTCTTCCCATTAGGGATAGTTGCAGTTTATTATATTTCTCCAAATCTTTTTTTATTTCTTTCATTAATTTGATATAATTGTCTTCCATTAATGTACTTGTCTTTTTTGTAATTGTAATTCCTAGATATTTTACTTTGTTTGTTATCTGTAGTCCAAATGCCTTTAGTCATTGTCTTTTATGTTTTTAAGTATCATTTTGGTCTTCTGGTAATTTATTTTTAAGCCTGCTACTTCTCCATATTGTTTTAAGTCTTCTATCAAAACTTCCATGGAGTTGTGCCCAATGTGTTTGTCACACATTTGGGCAGAAGTGCCCAAAACATCATGTACAAGGGACATGTAAAACATCATGTACAAGGGATTCCCATGAAGTTTGGTTAGTTTGTCCCTTGGCTTTCATGGCTCCGCTGCTTACACAGTGTCTTAGCACCCTTTAGAGGGAGGCATCTCCCCCAGCGAGGTGTTGCTACATGTTTAATAGCAGGTGTGGTAGCCCTGTGCAGATAGGCACGGATGCAGGGGCCTTTGGTTGAGGCTAGAGTCTGTGCAGTTATTAACCCACTTAGTGGGTGAGCTGCCTCTACTCTTTGAGGGGGGGGGGGGTCCTGTCAATAATCTGCTTAAGGGGCTTGCTCCCCTTACTCTTTGAGGCTGGGGTGAGGTCTTTTAGTAACCTGCTTAACAGGCATGACAGTTCTGCTGCCCTGTGCAGATACGCCAGATGCAATGACCTTTGCCAAGGCTAGGGTCTTTTTAATTATTAACCCACCTAATGTGGGTGTGCTCCCGCCTAACGGGTGTGCTGTCCCTACTCCTCAAAAGTGGGGTGGTGCCTTTAGTAACCTGCTTAACAGGCATGGCAGTGCTGCTGCACATTTACGGGCTCCTATGTGGTCCCTTTGCCCTGTGTCTGCCATGGAACAGTATTCCTTTTTGGTGCCTTCAGGAGCGGGCCCGCTATTTCGACATTTGGATCGTTTCCCCCCTCATGATTTATCAGTTTCGGGCCATTTTTTAAGAGGCATTGGCTCACTTGGGTTTGAGGCCAGAACTATTCGGGCTTCATTTGTTTAGAATTGAGGCAGCATCAGCAGCAGCTCGCATTGGTTTTTTGCCCCAGGAATCAAGCGCATCGGCAGATTGCGTTCTGGTGCGTTTAAAAGCTACGTTCGTTATTATGATCTATGCGATATTGATCTTCTGGGCATTTGAAGCAGTCTTCCACATCTGAAAAATAGGTCTCAGTTTAGCTTCTCAAACGTTCCTCTATCAAGGAATCATTATAATTATTTTACATGTGTGTGTACACATTGTAGCTTTTATTGATTTGTACTCCATAATGTGCTATGAAAGAAAGATGCACTGCTAATGTCTAGTATTTTTTCGCCCCACAGAACAACTTTCTCTATAATACAGGCAAAAGTATTATAAATACTGACTGAGTCACTTGTTCATTGGAAGAAAATATGACACACTGTTGAACATTTCTATCAGAAAACCTACAGATGGAGGTGCTGATATCAGGAGAGGGACAATTCAGATAGGGCAATGAGAAGCTCCCAGTTGAAGCTTGCTATAATTCGATCAAGTGTAGAAGATTCTGGATTGTTGCTGTAGTCATTTGAGTTCATACTCAGCTCAAGCTAAGCTGACATCTGGGCCTAATTTTCACGATGGCTAGTTAAATCCTAGCTAAACTAGGGCTGCACTGTGCTTAGTGACAGTGTTCCACTATTATAAAATGGCTTTGGGAGTTTTGTTGCAAATATCAATGGTGCCGGAGGTTTGCCACCACACACAGTACTCCCAACATCAACAAGCCAGTGGCGGGGGCATGGGTGGGCAGAACAGGGTGGAAAGGGGTGGGACTCTGTGGGGATTAGAGCCTCCTGGGGTCATGGCAGGGGTTGGACAGAGAGTGGGCTTCAGTGGCAAAGGTGCTGCCAATATCCTTCATTCTGTCTGGTCCTCAACATGCCCCCTTGGCTGCACTGCCACCCACACTGTCCCAGCTCTCCTGCTGGATTCAGGATCCACTGCAACTTGCGGCAGGTACTAGTGAGGATTTGGTCCAAACACACACATGCCCAGCACCACATCATCAGCTAAGCTGACTGAAAGGGAAGGATTCTGAGAGCTGAATCTCTTTGCTCCCAGAGGTGGTGGATCATGAACAGATGTCTTCAGCAGCAGTGTCAGAAAAGTAGGAGACAATTGACACCACCAACTTCCACCTGCTTTCTGTGGGGGGAGGGTGTTAGCAAGAGACAGGCAAGACAATATGGCGGACTTGCACAGAATATTCTGCCATCTGCCCAAATCTGCCACCTGAAACAGCCACTTCACCTGGCTTCATGGGCAGGCCTGCCTCACCTTAACCCTCAAAATCTACCAGTGGAAGTGGGACACGTGTCCATTTGGTTTGTTCCCCAAATAATAGATTTGGATTGGATTTCCTGTCTTCGGCCATTGGATGGGCTACAGGCGTACGAGATGGCTCAGGGACACATTTCTTGGGGTAACCAGTCAAGAAGAAAATACTCATGCAAGAGATCATGCTAAAGGAAAGATACTGGCAATCTGCACCTGTTGCAAAACCCCAAAGAGATGCTGCTTTGGTTCTACAAGCCAGGAGGCGTAGTGTTTTGGGAGTCAGGCATGGAACAGCCATGTTCAAATCTTTGCTTACCCATGATGCTCCCTTGGTGACTTTGGGCCTGTCACTTTCTCCCTCCCTCACAGAGTTGTTGTCAAGACAAAAGGAGGGAAGGAACCTTGTACAGCACCCTGAGCTCCTTGGAGGAAGGGTGGTGACATAAAAATGTGAAAAATATCTCCCCTCCCCCTTCCCCGCATCATGCCAGCCTCCCCACCCCCCTTCCCGTGTCACGCTGGCCACCCCGCTGCCCAGAATGCCCCCATCCCCACCCCTGTTTGCCGTTCCGCAGCCCAGCGGTGTCATCCACCGCCGGGCCGCAGAAGTTCCACTGCAGCCCGGCGCTAGCCCAGCACAGCACAAAGTAGCTTTATGTGTGCCCAAGTCTCCCAGTTGAAATAGCCACTTCACCCGGCTTCATGAGTGGGCCTGCCTCATCTGAACTCCTAAAAGCTACCAGTGGAAGTGGAGAAACATATCTATTTCGTTTATACTGGCAATTTGCACCTATAGCCACCCTCCAGGAGATGCTGTTTTGGTTCTACTGCTTTTTCCTGACATGTGGTTTTCATAGCCAGAATGGTTTGGGTCTGAGTGCCAGTGTTGGATAAAGCTTCAATCTGCATGACTCGTAGATTAGTAGTTTACCAGAATGACTGGTAGAATCATTCTGGTAGATTCTGGTAGAGTCACCGGAATGACTCAGCAACCCTTCTCAAAATGCTGGCATATCCCAAATCTGAAGGTGGGGGTTTGAAATGGACCCAAATGGTAAAGAAATGAAAGAGTTTTGGAGGCATCTCATTTTATACTCCTACAGAACTCATGCATCTATAAACAACATGAGAGTCTTAACCCCCTATTTTTTTTTTTCAGGCATGATTTCAGTGGCGTCGCTAAGGGGATGCAGGTGATGCACATGGAAGGGCGGGTGATTTCACTACAGATAAAAAAATTTTAAATCTTGGTATTTTCAAATAATGTCATCATGTAATATACCATTTGGTGTGCAAATTAATGCGGAATACAGTGAAACAAACTGCACTGAAATATATCTATCAAAAGTTATAGGCAAAAAAACAGCAGGGCAGGGCAATGGTGCATCACCACACCCACTTCCTAGGGTGTTGCCCTGCCCACGGCATGGGAGGAGGTCCATCATGGGGGTGACATGCTGTCCTCCTGCTCTGGGTGATTCAAACCCTAGTGATCTCACTGCATGATTTCAATGTTCTACTATTTGCAAAAACGTATGAAGCCCATGTAGACAGCGATTCTGTGAATGTTACTAAGAGTTCACAGCAGTTCACCATTTCTTTTACCATTCTGGTTAGAAATCTTTCCATCTGGACAGGGAATGCAATGATAACAGCAGAATGGCTCCTCTTCCTTTTTTTGGATGCTGTAACCTGGAAGGCACTTGGTGTTACACACAGCCAGAGGCAGCTCCTACACAGGAAAAAAAAAAAAGAGCCTGGAATTCATATACTCCACTCTCATTAGCTCCTGAGAGTATAATTTATTTATTTTTAAAAAATCAAAAGGCAGAGGTTGCAGTTTTGACCTATTTGTATGGCAATTCTGCAAAAGAGCAGTAACGCTGAGCATTTTATAGCATTTTCTGAGTGTTGAAAGTGCCTCACATCTATGACAGTCCGTTCTTGTTATCCGCTAGGGTTAGGTTCCTGGAAAAGCTAGTGGATATCGAATTAGCAGATACTGAATGACTGAGCCTATGGGGAATATAGGGTTAGGTTCCAGGGAACCATCTTCAACATATACTCTATGAACTTTATGAATCTAAATCTGAACTTGACATCTGTGGGGCTGGGTGATAGAGAGGGCTCTTCAACTTCTCCAACATCTGCTTCCTCTCTGTGCTGGATATGCTAAAATGCAGGGGTGCCCAAACTCCAGCCCGGGGACCAATTGTAGCCCTTGGGGGACTCCCAATCCAGCCTGCAGGGAGCCCCCAGACTCCAAATGAGCCTCTGGCCCTCTGGAGAATTGCTAGAGCCCATGCTGGCCCGATGCAAGAGCTCTCAGCGTGAGGGTGACTGTTCGACCTCTCGCGTGAGCTGTGGGACAAGGGCTCCCTCCGCTGCTTCCTGTTTCTCATCTGGGCTGCGGCTGCAGCAGCAAAGGCCAACCTTGCTTTTTGCAAGGCCTTTTACAGGCCGTGAGCTATTGCAAGACCTTCATTCATTCATTCATGAAAGTTCCATCTCTAATATATTCATTTATGTAAATTTATTCAAATGTGAAATGTAAATTAATTCTTTTTTTCCCAACACAGTGTCAGAGAGATGGTGTGGCCCTCCTGCCGGAAAGTTTGGACACACCTGCATTGAAGGTTGTGGCAATGGCAATTTATCTGTGCCGGTGATTTGTACTGACCAACTGTGCTTGCTATCCCTCAACTTGTTGAAGATTGCTGACTGAACAATGAGGCCTCAGAGATCAGCAGTGGGGAGGGGGTTGCTTCACCTGTCCTCCACCTTCACCTGTCTCTTGGTTCCTTCCATGGGCTTGCCCTAGTCCCAGAGCAGATATCAGCCCTTGGGCAGCCAAGCCCCCCCGCCCCCCCAGCGCCCTGCCATAGTATTCACAGATAACGAGAACAGAGTTGCAGTTAATGAGAAGTGGGTGGCAATTCTGCCTCTTGCGGATAAGCAAATTTGCATGTATCAAATTGATATATAAAGAGGACGGACTGTATCTTAATGGAACACTCACAGCAACTCTATAAGGTGAGAAAATACTATGTCCATATTATTCCAAGGTGGTAGTCATGGGGAAGATTCGGTCATGTTGAGTGCTCACCCCTTCATGTGCATCTCTGCACATTTTTAATGTGTGCACAAGGCTGCCACACAATTGCAACCACTACCAAGAACAGAACATATTCTTGTTCAGCTTTGAAGCATTGTACCTATGAAAATTACAGTTGGGTTCTACCTGCTTGAACACACCATGCCATGTGATGGCTGAATTGTTAATGGTGAACTCTTTGCCAGCTGAAGCCTGGGGATCCATCTTTCCTACTTTCACTGGTGAAAGGGATTTGTTTGGAAAGAAAATCCAGTTCATAATATCAAATCCTGCAGCTATCTGACCATTCTCATTAACATATACTGTGTCTCCAACACCGTTGTTAAATGAGGTACTCCTCAGGTAAGGGTGAAGCTGGGTTGAAAGAAAAGGAAATGCAGAATTTAGCAACAGTGGAAAAAAGGGCACCAGCTATATGTTTCAAGAACCTTCTGTCTCAGATTTAGGGGCATCAATGTTTGAGCATGTTTTTTTCTTCTATCTAAGGGCAGGTAACAGTTTAAAATTGAACTGTTTCAGGTCTGGCTCTGAGTAAAGGTAGGGAGAAAGGCCAAAGAGAACATGAAGGTCAAGAAACTGAAGACTTTCTGATTTGTCATTATCCTTTAAAGCATAGCCTCAGAATCTGTGAGGTGCACATCCTCAGGGAGGCATGAGATAGCTTGACAGGACAGCTCTGAGGATTTTCATAGAAACCACTTTCTCAGCCCCCCTAAGATTGGCCAAAAAAGGTGGTAAAGGAATGGGCAGAAGTGGTAGGGTGGGACAATTTGGTAAGGAGGGGAAATGATCCTCTTAGCCAAGCCAGGGACCCATGCGGTATAGCCTTTCCTGATTCCAGTTGGGTAAAGGGCAACCAAATGCTGCACGGAGAGAGGAAGGTAAGGGTCCTGGGCATGAACCCAAGGAGAGAAGACCTGTGGGACAGAGGTGGTTTTGCTGAAGAAGCAAAGGAAGAGGGAAGCTCAGAGAGGACCCATGAGAAGGCTCAATGCCACTGCCAACTTGCCCGACTGTGGTGCAAAAAAGACAGCATCAGTTCATAACTCATCACCTCTGATTCATTCATCACTGCCAGGAGTACACACCATGTCCTTCCCATCCTTCACAGCCAGCTGCGAAGAGGGAGAGGGGACCAGGGCTTCCACTAAGCTGAGTCAAGAATGACATAGCCGGCCGTCAAAATAACACCCATGGAGGAGATTGTTCGTAGGAACACATCCCCAGATGAGAAGTTGTACAGGGGTGGCTACTGGATGGGAGGGTTGGGAGAACATGAAGACAAGTGAGGTCATTCATATTTCTAGGGTTGTTGGTGCAGTTTCTGGACACTATGCTCATCCGTGAGCCTATCCACACAGTATCCTCTTGGCCTTTTGGATGTGACAATATACCTGCCAAGACTGCAGTCTGAAAGCCTCCAATCTCTCTTCATTTCCCATTCTATTGTGCTTTAATCTGGAGGAGGAGGAGAAGGAATCCACAGCATGTGCCAAGGCATAGACAGCATTGTAGACACTGTAGCCTTGGCCTGTCATCCTTTTTGCTCTGATTTCCGCTAGAGCGTTCACCAGTTTTTCATCTTCAGTACAGATTACTTTGCTCTCCTCAAAAAACAGTTCTCTCAAACAGTTGAGTAGCTTCTTCCAGAAGAATGTACTAAAACCTTCTCCTTCCGGGGAGTCAGGATGTAGAAGCTGAAGGAAATGCTGGAATCCCAGGACATCTCTGGAGAGTATTGCAAAAGATAAAGTACCGTGAAAGAATTGTGCATTCAGCTTCCTATAATGTAGAAGTGAAGAGACATCCCACGGGGCTGTCATAATCCATACCTTCCCGACGGGTGCCTTTATCATTTGTTGAGCTTTTGCTATATTCAGAAAAATATATAATATCAGCAATGTTTGGGTATTTGGATTTACGAGGATGACATTGGTCTTTTTAAAACAATGGACTAGATTTTCCAGTTGTGTTAGTGGATATCGGTCTGCTACAGCGAAAAGCACAAAAGACATTCTTTCAGTGAAGGCTGTACAGATTCCACTCTGAGAAAGTTTTGGTATCAAGCTCTGCATGAAATGTTCTCCATCGTCGTCACTCATTGCAATAATCCCCACCCAGGTCCATTCAAAATGCAGAAGTAGCTGGATTATGGCTATGTGCTGATGTTCTGCTTTGGGGGCCATGCCATACACAGAAGAGAACAAGCTTTTGTTGGTCCTCATTCTGGCAAATAACGCATAAGTGACCTAAAGAAAAATGAATTTAAATTTTAAAACCAGGGCAGCAACAGTATGTGTGCTCATGAGTCAACAGCTTGCTGACCTGGAATGTTCTACCCCAAATGGCTAGATTTGGTGCATTCTATAGTGGAACCATCAAATTTTGCTCAAAGCAAATATTTATACCTTTAAGCATTAAACAGAGTCCAGTAGGAGCAGCATTCCATTAAACGAGCAGCAGTAGGAGTCTTGGCGGGCAGAGCTCCAGCATATGCACTTTTTTCATGCTCAAAAAAGCCCACTTGTCCATCCTGAGCCTCTTACTGGTGTTTGTTGTGTTGTGCCTGGCCTCCCAATCTGGAAGTAACTGGCGATGACGTCATTGCCACTTTGTGGTGGTACGTCCAGTAGGGGAACCATGCAGAGTGGTACAGTGGGGGACAAATGTTGAGAAATGCTATCATACACTACTGTATGGCATGTAGAATGTGCCATCAATCTACTACCAATGATTTTGTCATATAGGACACGTAGGGACAATGGCCAAGGTTCTCGACCCTCATGCTGCAGAAGCAATTTCTCTGAATTGTGAAGGTGAACAAGGGACTATGTAGCTCAGGTTCAGTAAACTTGTTCAGTAAACGAGGGACTATGTCATTGAGGCACAGAAAGAGGGCACAGAGAATATTCAAAGGAGGCTTCAGGAGCACCACAGTATTTATTTAGCAACTCAGTAGCACTGAGTAACAGATTTTCTGGTTCTGGATAAGGGGAAGGTGGCAAAAAAAGAATTTCCAATGGAACACTCAAAAGTGAGGTGTCATGAGAAACACAGAAAAAAAGTTTGACTTTTTACATCCAGCCTGGATTTGATGTGGCTCTGGCATCAACTTTGGTCAAATGACATGCATGTCTGACGTGGGATCCTGCTTCTCAGGCCCTTGTCCTCACTGGCAGACCCCTACCACATGCTCTCCCATCTACCCAGGAGGCTGAGAGACAGTCCATATGCTAAAAAATGAAGAGCAATTACACATCAGTTGAGCTAGTCAAGCAAGCAGCAGAATACTTTTCTTGAATAGATCTTCCAAGAAAGCAAGAATTTCCTTGAGTGGAGCATGTATGCTCACTGCTTTTACAAGCATACAGAGTATGGCTAAGCTGGAAATTTTCAGGTGAGAACTTTTCGGTTGCAGTATGGAGTGATTTTGATGTTTAAACCAGGGGTGTCCAAAGTTTTTGGCAGGAGGGCCACATCATCTCTCTGACACTGTGTCGGGGGCCGGGGAAAACAAGAATTAATTTACATTTAAAATTTGAATAAATTTACATAAGTTTACATAAATGAATATATTAAAGATGAACTTATATGAATGAATGAATGAATGAAGGTCTTGCAATAGCTCAAGGCCTATAAAAGGCCTTGCACAAAGCAAGGCTGGCCTTTCCTTTGCCGTCGCTACTGCATCACAGATGTGAAACTGCAAGCAATGACAGGAGCCTGTTAAGGTTTAAGGGGGGCTTGTATAAAATTATAAGAGGATTGGTGTAGGTTCCCAGTCTTGTCCCAATATGAGCAGGTTGCAAGAACAACACTTCAACTACAGCAGAGTACTTTCAGCAGTTGTATTGGTCAAGGGATATCACATATAGAGTAGTCATTTAACAGTCCAAGAGTCAGCACGGAGAGCAGTCAGTTCCAGTATAACAAATCCAAATCAGTTCCAATAATACACAGTCAAAGGTTCAGTCCATAAGTCAGTAATATCACATACATACAGTATCCAGCCTCTTCAGTCACTGGCAGCAGTCTCACAGTTACTCCATCAACTCCACTACTGCTGCCCTTGAGGCTCCTCCTGACTATCTTCATATAGTCAGCTCAGCCAATCAGTATTTGGCTTGGTCACACCCAGGGTGTGCCTGTCCCAGGTGCTTGCTGATTCTGCTGAATCATTGCTCTGCACCTGCTCCCTGAACCAACATGTAAGCTTTGGTTCTGCATCACTCAGAACTCAAGCTGACAGAGCCCGCATCCCACAGCTCACGCAAGAGGTCAAACATTTGTCCTCACGCTAAGAGCAGCTGCGTCAGGCCAGTGGGGGCTCCAACAAATCTCCGGAGGGCCAGAGGCTCAGGGGAGACTGGGGGCTCCCTGAGGGCTGCATTGAGTCCTCAGGGGCCGCAAGTGGCCCCAGGGCCAGGCTTTGGGCACCCCTGGTTTAAACTTTGGAGAACCCAATTTCCTGTCATCTAGTAAGTCTTTCTCTGCATGACCACTAACTGGCAGGTTTGTTGTTGTTGTTTTGTGCACAGAAGTAAAGGGCAAAGCAATATATAATGATGTACCATCATTCTTTAACTTTAAAGGCTCAATGGTGACCTTCAATCTGAGAGGTTTTCCAAAGAGGAGTGCCACTGATGAATTATCACCACCAGGCAGCGGGGAGTAGGAAAATGAGCTCATAGTGTTTTGTTCCAGTCTCAGTATGGAGTAAGGAAAACTTTCTATATATACCTGTGGAATCTTGTAGATGCTTGATAGTGTGTTGATGTGGAGGGAAGTTTTATAGTCATGTCCCCCGATGACAGCTATCAGTCTCTTCCGGAGGTCACAGCTGTAGTTGGGGACAATGCTTTTCTGCATGGGGAAGAGGCTCAGGGTGTTATGATAAGTCATCCTTGCCTTGAAATAGCTGTCGTAGATCTGCAACCCTATGCTGAAATTTGCTAAGATCTTAGAATTCTTCTTGATCTCCTTCAAAGCATACACCAAGGAAAAGATGTGCTGATCCTTGTTCACTAAGATACTGAAACAGGAATTAAATGATTGCAATCATCACAAGTCCCTTGCTGTATTTTTCCAATCTTGCTAAAGTAATTGCATCAAGGCATCCCATTTTATACATCACCATGGGGTATAGTTAATAAAATTAGAAAGCAAAGCATATTATAATTAGTATTGGAAGCAATATTGACAGCTGATAAGGTAAATGAATGGCACAAAAAAAAACACACAAAAAAAACAGGAGGAGCTAGGGTGGTGTAGTGTAGTGTTTGGGAGGTAGACTTAGACCTGGAAGATCCAGGTTCAAATCCATGAAGCTTCCTAGGTGACCTTGGGCCAGTCACTTTCTCTCAGCCTCACCTACCTCACAGGGTTGTCATGAGGACAAAAGGAGAGGGGAGCAATTGTGTACACCGCCCTGAGCTTTGAAGGAAGTGAGGTATAAAAATGGGGAAAATAAAATTAATTAATTAAATACATAAATGAATAAATATAAAAACCAAGTGAAACCATGGTAGAAAATACTGAAGGGCATGACGAGAGAGAGAGAGAGAGAGAGAGAGAGAGAGAGAGAGAGAGAGAGAGAGAGAGAGAGAGAGAGAGTTACCATAAAATTGGAAGACATTGGTGATGAATGGAGGAGAAATACAATGTGAATAAAATGAGTATAGCCAATAGAAGGAAGTGCAGATACCATTTTTAAATAACATTTTAGAAAGCCTTTTTGTAATTGCAAAGTAAGAAAATAACATTCTCTAAAACTGTCAGCATGTATTATGGAATTGCAATTGTTAGGACATTGCTGTATATATGTATGTACATTATGGAACATGTTTATTAAGGAATAAAGAGAGAGTTCATGACTGGGTACTAGAGCACGGAGAAGAAAAATGAAGTGATGCAATGATAGGAAAAGAAGTACAATATGAACAAAAGTGAGAATATCCTGTTGCCAGAATAGGATCTAATCTTTAAGCCAAGTTACATGTTGGTAAGAAATGCCTATTTATTTATCAAAGGAAATGAACTACAGGTGTGCACCACTTAACGCTGCCAGGATAAGTTCTCCTACCCCCGTTGTTATGCAGTTAGGTCATTAAGTGAACATTCAGTCCAATCCATTGTCTTTTTTGTGTAAACAGACACTCCCTGCCAGACAATAGCTGGCTACACAGGTTACTGGAGATAGATTGCCTCTTCTTTACATTAAGAGCTTCTCTGTTGTGTAGACAGACACTCTGCTTCAGGCTATTGGAGACATGATTGCCTCATTAAGAGCATCTTTATTGTGCTCTGACCACCGTCATATATTAGACCTGTTAAGTGAATGGTTGTTAAGTGGCACATGTCTGTATTTTCTAAACATTCCATCAAGTATCATATATTTGTAGTTATTAGAAAACCATTGTGTGTGTGTTTATGGAACAATATTTGCTTACCTCAAATTATACACAGATGGCAGTGTAGGGTGTTGACTGAAGGATACAGAATATGAAAATGCAGTGAGCTGAGAAACGATCCCACCGATAATGAGATCCCCTGTCTGATAATACTCATGTGGGATCTGGAGGGGATCATCCATGCTGCACATAGCACTAGGTTTTTGGCACTCTATTTGCAGCAGCAGCAGCAGCAACAAAAAGAGAAGCAACCCCAAAAATGAAGCTGTCATCTTGAAAGCAGATCCTGTTTTGCTGTCAGAGAACCTACTCTCCCCCCTGCCCCAACTAACCTATTTTCTTCTAGTGAGAACCTGGCTCCACAATCCTGAATCATTCAATGACTTGTTTCTCTCACCTCTGATGATATATTAACACCTCAGTTGTAAAGAAGAAGGAAAAAAAAACTCCTGTTGATGGTGCCTTGCTTGCCTCTGTTCCATCCTCCAAGCTTGTAATTTCAAAGAGGTCTTTTATAAAAGTCAGTGTACTGATCATACTTTTGGTTTCTGCAAAGCCATGTCTGCTTGAAAGAAAGGGAATGAAATACTGTCATTTGAAATAATTATAAGCTTCAGAATTGTCTCCCCAGAGGTAATATGTTCTCTGTGACATGCTGGACAATAAATCAGGGAAAGAAAACATTTTTTATTTTTGCAAGATTCCAATTGTTTTCTGTTCCTTTGAAGAAAAGAGGGAGCCATACATGAACTCTAATGAACATGACAATGAATATCGGCCAAAAAATTAGGCCCAGGGTCTCTGCCCCAAAAATGTTGGGCATCACTGGGATGGAAATGGCACTTCTAGAGCCGTCCTCTCCATCTTAAAAGGGGGAGGGAGATCTGTACAGTAGAGAACAGTAGGAGGAAGGAGGAAGGCTGCCATCTCTGGTTCCCTGGCAGGGCTGGCCATGATGTTACTAAGGCTGACATAAATGTTGTTTGTTTTTGGATAGACTCTAGGGCTGCTGCAGTGTTGGAGGAGACACTGGCCTGAACCATGTCCCTGATGGTATTGGTTAGCTTCCCCCCATCAATAGCACCAGCCCTGTGGGGTTGGCCATAATGGAGAGACCAGATGACGGACAGAACCAAATGGCAGACTCACCACATCTTCACTGCATGTGCTTGTGCTAAGACAGGGGTGTCCAAACCCCGGCCCACTTACAGCCCTCGAGGACTCCCGATCCGACCCTCAGGGAGCCTCCAGTCTCCAATGAGCCTCTGGACCTCCGGAGCCTTGCTGGAGACCCCATTGGCCTGATGCAACTGCTCTCAGCTCTCAGTCAACTGTTCGACCTCTCGCGTGTCGACCTCACAGACCTTCGCGACCTCACAGAATGTCACAGATGTGTCGACATTCACATCTGTGATGCAGCAGCAACAGCAAAGGCCTTTTGTACAAGGCCTTTTATAGGCCTTGAGCTATTGCAAGTCCTTCATTCATTCATATAAGTTCCATCTCTAATATATTCATTTATTTAAATTTATTCAAATTTAAAATGTAAATCAATTCTTTTTTTTTTCTCTGTCCCTGGACACAGAGGTAGAGAGATGATGTGGCCCTCCTGCCAAAAAGCTTGAACACCCTTGTGCTATGATTTGGTGATGTGTGCAACATACAACACCACAGTCATTGCCAGTGGCATGGACTTTTACCAAATGAGAGAGAGCTGGGCATCTGTTGGATTACCAACAGAGTTATAGGTGCTAACACAGCAATATGTGGGGACTAATGTAACTGTGGGGACAAATGTATAATAAAAAGCATGCGAATCAAGAGTATAACCAACAAAATCATGGACCAGCAGCAAGAACACAAACATGTGTATATGCAAAGTATCAGCAGAATACCTTTGCAGATATGCTGAGAATTTCCTTGTATCAAACGGGTCCATTCTGCCTTTTCAAGCATACAGAGCACGGCTGAGCCAGGTTTGTAAGGGAATAGGTCTGGCTCCAGCGTGCCTTTTCACTTTTGCCACCAGCAACTATCAGTAGCATTGAGAGCAGTCTACCTCAGGGTGACCACAGACTGGCAGCTGCCAATCATTTTGTACAGAGGGAAAGGGAAAAATGATATGTAATGGTTAGAGGTGCTTGAAAATGATTTTTTTTTTTTGCAGATTTTGTGACTTAAAAAAATGAAAAAGGCAGAAAGTGGTGTTTTGTGTTTTTTATTCTCATTCCAAGTTTTCATTTTTATTAATCTTAAATGCTGTGAGTTGATGACATTTCAAAAACATATATACATATTGGTTTCTTTCCATTAGCTGCTTTTTACAGTTCAGTTCAGGCCTCATCACAATTATATAACATTTCGGGGCAAAGATACAGCCCAGTAGCCCAGCAGTGGGGACCAAGATGGATAAGACCTCCACAACCACTATGTACTTCCCTTTTGTGCTCAAGTAAGTGGGAAGGAAGGACATCCAAACACTGCAAAACACCAGCATGCTAAAAGTGATGAACTTGGCTCACTTGAAAGTGCTGGGCAACCTCCTGGCAAAGAAGGCCGCAACAAAGCTGACAAGAGCCAGCAGACACATATAGCCCAGAACACATTAAAACATAACAACAGGCCCTTTGTTACACTCCAGCACCATTTCTTGAGCAGAGACTGAGTGTCCACGTCTGGAAAGGAGGAGCAGTGCAGAACCACACCGTGCAGATTCCTGCTTGAATCAGGGAGGAGGAAAGAACAACCCCGTTTGTCGGTCTTCTCCCCACCCATTTCCTCATCTTGCTTCCTGGCTTGGTGCACTTCAATGCCAAAATCACAGTGAGGGTTTTGGCCAAGACAGAAGAAACAACCGTTGAGAAGGTAATGCCAAAAGCCGTTTGACGTAGAAGGCAGGTCATTGTCTGGGGCCAACCAATGATGTGGAGAGAGCAGATAAAGCAGAGCAGGAGGGAGACAAGCAGAGAGTAGGTGAGATCCTGGTTTTTGGCTTCCCTTGCGTTTAATGAAGATTCCAAGCACCAAACTGTGATCAGAGAAGAAGTCAGAGATAAGAAAGCTAAAGTGGTTCCCAAAGGTTCTTGATAAGATCGAAAGTTTGGAATTCTGGGATTGTATTGATTGTGAGCCATATTTGGATATTGATCTTCTGGGCATTTGAAACAGTCTCCCATGTCTGAAAAATAGAACAGATCCCATCTTAGTTTCTCAGACCTGCCGTCATATATTCCTAGGATTCCTTCAGGGTGGGAATTAATATGATTTGGTTTTATCTGTACCCAAAGGATCTCCTCTATGGTGAACTCGTGCAAGGAAAGCGCCCTACAGGTAGACCACAGCTGCGATACAAGGACATCTGCAAGAGAGATCTGAAGGCCTTAGGAGTGGACCTCAATAGGTGGGAAACCCTGGCCTCTGAGCGGCCCGCTTGGAGGCAGGCTGTGCAGCATGGCCTTTCCCGGTTTGAAGAGATACTTGGCCAACAGACTGAGGCAAAGAGGCAAAGAAGGAAGGCCCATAGCCAGGGAGACAGACCAGGGACAGACTGCACTTGCTCCCGGTGTGGAAGGGACTGTCACTCCCGAATTGGCCTTTTCAACCACACTAGACGCTGTTCCAGAACCACCTTTCAGAGCGCGATACCATAGTCTTTCGAGACTGAAGACTGCCAACATGAGTTAACCCAAGAGGTGTGGTAGAAGATGTTGTTCCTCAATTATTTGTACAAATTTCTGTATGTTGACCACAAAACTAGAATGACACCAGCAAATCCATAAATGCATTTCCTTTTTTTCCCCTTTTCCTTTTAAGATTAAATACAGGCGCTGGGCACCAGGATGCAGGTATCTTGTGATCTGGGTGCTCCCTGGAGCATTTGGTTGGCCGCTGTGAGATACAGGAAGCTGGACTAGATGGGCCTATGGCCTGATCCAGTGGGGCTGTTCTTATGTTCTTATGGGGCGCAAGATCCAAATCACAAGTCACATAGAAGGCAAAAGGATTTAACCATTGTAACATGCCATTTTTTGTAATTGATTTTGCTCACAAATTTGCACTTTGCAACAGTGTAAGGCCTAGGTGGGAAGCCAGAGCCTTCTTGCTGGCTCTGGTGGAGTGACCAAGGCTTGCTGGAGCAGGTAAGTATGGCACAGGGGCAGGGAAGGGCAGGGGATGGGAGCGGAGATGATTGAACAGGACAGTGATAGGGATGGGGTAGACAGATCAGTCCCTTGAGAGGGTGGAATTGGTAGCACCAGTGCACACCATATCCAAATCCCTTTCCCAGGCCTGATCTGCCTGCATGAATGAACACAAACTTTTGCCAGTAGGTGCAGGTCCAAGTTGACCTGTTGCAGCTTCTGGGGCTTACCCAGGGGCAAGGAGACAAGTGCCCCTTTACCCCGTGGAGTCCTCCAACAGTCAAAAATCCCCTGCAGGACGCATTTTATCCCAAGCCAGTGTCACTGCATCACTGCACAGGGAATTAGGTAGGATTAGGCTGAAAAACATCAATCAACACCATGGTCCAGATCTGGATAGTGACTCCCACTGGCTGCATCTGGCTTCTTAGACGTGTTGAGAAATCCAATCATAGATCTCTTACTATCACATGGAATGTGGTTCTTGGATTACGGCTGGCACATACCCGGCATTTGTGGTCACTAAAGAACAAACTGCTGGTAGTTCAAGCAACAACTAAGGGCACAATCCTACCCTGCGCTGGAACAGGAAACCCAAGAGGCTCGTGCTGTATCCAGTGCTGGATAGGGGCCCAAAGTGGCTTGCCATGCAAGCTGCCCTGGAGACCGGATTCAGCTCTGTGCGCTGGCATGGCTTGCTTGTGAGGAGGCGCAAACGTGCTTTATGGCATGTTCTTACCCCCAAATAAAGAGACCAGACTTTGGCTTGGATAGAAATGGGCCACTTTATTAAAACTTTAATTGCAGCAGGGCAACCTTCAAACCAACGTGCGGAGCCATATGGGGGAAACAGTCCTAGCCGTCTACCTCCCCCTGCAACTCATAGGGTGTACCTCCTGGCTCGAGGCCCCAGCTGTCAAATAGCCCGCCTAGGCCTTTCAACGCCACCCCCAAAGGAGGCAAGACAACTGGACTTCAGACCAGCCGCCAGAGCGTCACTGGCCTGACAGCCCAGGCAAGGGGTTTGCCTGCCTGCCTCCTGGAGCCGGTCAGGCATCCTGGGAGCGGTTCAGGCTCACCCTTCACCCTGCTGCCTTGGATGGGCACCGAGCCAGATACCTACCTACCTACCCCGCCCCGCACGTATCCTGCCACAGGGGAGGACAGCCTAGCACTTGTCCTCACCGCTCCCCACAAGAAGACAATCCTTCAAGCCGTGCTGCTGATCAGCTAAAAACAGATCATTACCCATCGGGGATAAATGCACTCTGTCGCCATGGAACAGGGCAGGCTGCCTGAACCCAATAGCAGGGTGCCGAATCACGGCCCCGCCCTGCTCAACAACTACCCTCCCCAGGTAAGCGTTCACCCGCTTTCTAGTGACATCTATTCTACGAACACTCCGCGCCCCACGCCAAGTGCGTCGGGGAAGGAGGTTGGACCAGAGGATGCGCAAGGCCTTTTATAGGCCTTGAGCTATTGCAAGACCTTCATTCATTCATATAAGTTCCATCTCTAATATATTCATTTATTTAAATTTATTCAAATTTAAAATGTAAATCAATTCTTTTTTTTCTCTGGCTCCGGACACAGTGGCAGAGAGATGATGTGACCATCCTGCCAAAAAGTTTGAACACCCCTGTGCTACGATTTGGTGATGTGTGCAACATACAACACAGTTGTGTGCGTAGAGACCACAGTCGTTGCCAGCGGCATGGACTTTTACCAAACGAGAGAGAGTTGGGCATCTGTTGGATTACCAACAGAGTTATAGGTGCTAACACAGCAATATGTGGGGACGAATGTAACTGTGGGGACAAATGTGTAATAAAAGGCATGTGAATCAAGAGCATAACCAACAAAATTAAGGACCAGCAGCAACAACACTGTATATGCTGTAACAGTACATATAACATGTAAGATATATGCTGTAAAAGTATATATGCAAAGTATCAGCAGAATACCTTTGCAGATCTGCTGAGAATTTCCATGTATCAAACTGGTCCATTCTGCCTTTTCAAGCATACAGAGCATGGCTGAGCCAGGTTTGTAAGGGAATAGGTCTGGCTCCAGCGTGCCTTTTCACTTTTGCCACCAGCAACTATCAGTAGCATTGAGAGTAGTCTACCTCAGGGTGACCACAGACTGGCAGCTGCCAATCATTTTGTACAGAGGTCAATGGAAAAATGATATGTAATGGTTAGAGGTGCTTGAAAATGATTTTTTTTTTTTTTTTGCAGATTTTGTGACTTAAAAAAATGAAAAAGACAGAAAGCGGTGTTTTGTGTTTTTTATTCTAAGTTCTCATTCCAAGTTTTCATTTTTATTAATTTTAAATGCTGTGAGTTGATGACATTTCAAAAACATATATACCTATTGGTTTCTTTCCATTAGCTGCTTTTTACAGTTCAGTTCAGGCCTCATCACAATTATATAACATTTCGGGGCAAAGATACAGCCCAGTAGCCCAACAGTGGGGACCAAGATGGATAAGACCTCCACAACCACTATGTACTTCCCTTTTGTGCTCACGTAAGTGGGAAGGAAGGACATCCAAACACTGCAAAACACCAGCATGCTAAAAGTGATGAACTTGGCTTCCTTGAAAGTGCTGGGCAACCTCCTGGCAAAGAAGACCGCAACAAAGCTGACAAGAGCCAGGAGACCCATATAGCCCAGAACATTAAAACATAACGACAGTCCCTTTGTTACACTCCAGCACCATTTCTTGAGCCAGAGACTAAGTGTTCAAATCTGGAAAGGAGGAGAAGTGTAGAGCCATACCATGCAGATCCCTGCTTGAATCAGGGAGGAGGAAAGAACAACCCCGTTTGTCAGTCTTCTCTCCACCCATTTCCTCATCTTGCTTCCTGGCTTGGTGGATTTGAAAGCCAGAATCACAGTGAGGGTTTTGGCCAAGACAGAAGTAACAAACATTGAGAAGGTAATGCCAAAAGCCGTTTGACGTAGAAGGCAGGTCATTGTCTGGGGCCAACCAATGTTATGGAGAGAGCAGATGAAGCAGAGCATGAGGGAGACAAGCAGAGAGTAGGTGAGATCCTGGTTGTTGGCTTCCCTTGTGTTTCATGAAGATTCCAAGCACCAAGCTGTGATCAGAGAAAAAGTCAGAGATAAGAAAGCTAAAGTGGTTCCCAAAGGTTCTTGATAAGATTGAAAGTTTGGAATTCTGGAATTGTATTGATTGTGAGCCATATTTGGATATTGATTTTCTGGGCATTTGAAACAGTCTCCCATGTCTGAAAAATAGAACAGATCCCATCTTAGTTTCTCAGACCTGCCATAATATATTCCTATGATTCCTTCAGGGTGGGAATTAATATGCATTGGTTTTATCTAGTTACCCCAAGGGGTGTTGTAGAAGATGTTGTTCCTCAATTATTTGCAGAAATTTCTGTATATTGACCACAAAACTAGAATGACACCAGCAAATCCTTAAATCAATTTCCTTTTTTCCCCATCTCTTTTCCTTTTAAGATTAAATACAGGCGCTGGGCACCAGGATGCACGTCTCTTGTGATCTGGGGTGCTCCCTGGGGCGTTTGGTGGGCCACTGTGAGACACAGGAAGCTGGACTAGATGGGCCTATGGCCTGATCCAGTGGGGCTGTTCTTATGTTCTTATCTTTAATTTTGATATGGGAAGAGATAATGTGGTGATGGCGACTGGCCTGGGCGTCTTTAAAAAGGGATTGGACAAGTTTCTGGAGGAAAAATCCATTATGGGGTACAAGCCATGATGTGTATGCGCAACCTCCTGATTTTAGAAATGGGTTATGTCAGAATGCCAGATGCAGGGGAGGGCACCAGGATGAGGTCTCTTGTTATTTGGTGTGCTCCCTGGGGCATTTGGTGGGCTGCTGTGAGATACAGGAAGCTGGACTAGATGGACCTATGGCCTGATCCAGTGGGGCTGTTCTTATGTTCTTATGGGGCGCAAGATCCAAATCACAAGTCACATGGAAGGCAAAAGGATTTAACCATTGTAACATGCCATTTTTTGTAATTCATTTTGCTCACAGATTTGCACTTTGCAACAGTGTAAGGCCTAGGTGGGAAGCCAGAGCCCACCTAGCTGGCTCTGGTGGAGTGACACAGGGGCAGGGAAGGGCAGGGGATGGGAGGGGAGATGATTGAACAGGACAGTGACAGGGATGGAGTATACAGATCAGTCCCTTCTGAGGGTGGAATTGGTAGCACCAGTGCACACCATATCCAAATCCCTTTCCCAGGCCTGATCTGCCTGCATGAATGAACACAAACTTTTGCCAGTAGGTGCAGGTCCAAGTTGACCTGTTGCAGCTTCTGGGGCTTACCCAGGGACAAGGAGACAAATGCCCCCTTACCCCGTGGAGTCCTCCAACAGTCAAAAATCCCCTGCAGGATGCATTTTATCCCAAGCCAGTGTCACTGCATCACTGCAAAGGGATTTAGGTAGGATTAGGTTGAAAAACATCAATCAACACGATGGTCCAGATCTGAATAGTGACTCCCACTGGCTGCATCTGGCTTCTTAGACGTGTTGAGAAATCCAGTCATAGATCTCTTACCATCACAAGGAATATGGTTCTTGGATTATGGTTGCCACATACTGGGCATTTGTGGCCACTAAGGAACAAACTGCTGGTAGTTCAAGCAACAACTAAGGGCACAATCCTACCCTGCGCTGGAAGAGGAATGCCAAGAGGCTCGTGCAGTATCCAGTGCTGGATAGGGGCCCAAAGTGGCTTGCTGTGCAAGCTGCCACGGAGACTGGATTCAGCTCCGGGCACTGGCATTGCTTGCTTGTGAGGAGGTGCAAACGTGCTTTATGGCATGTTCTTCTCTGGATTGTGCCCTTAGATAGAAAATGATGTTTGAGGCACATGAAGTGACTGTTTATAATGCAGCTGAACTGAACCACCAATTTGTCCTGACAAACCACCTGATTTGTCTGATCAAAGCAGACAAATCAGGGCAAAAGTACAATGGAAGAGAAAAAGTTCTTGAAGAGAGACTTCAGTCCTAAGGATATCCAAATCTTGGGCTCCGGGCCTGGGACCAATACTTTCAGTGCTATTTTCTATCATTGAATTCCAGGGTGGCACATTCCTGTACCACCAAGGAGCCAGAAATAGTTGTTGTAGGATCTGACAAACATGTTTCCTTCTCCTGTTCTTTGCATCTGGTGCAGTGAGACCATCACACTTTGAGGAGGTAATTTTGAACCCTATAATCATTTCAGACGACTGATGTCTTAGTTTCATAGCCTGCAGAGATCTCTTGAGGCCAAACTTATGATCAATAAGTGATGTTTATAAACAGCTCAGAGTAAAGTAAAAGAGACATTTCATCTAGGTAGGCACAACTCCATCTGAAGAACTATCTCCATGACAAGTTAGGAGCAAATTTATTTTGGAAGGTAGGAGGACTTGAAAGCAGAGAGTTGGAGCCAGGTTCAAACTGATTTCAGTGAGTTGTATGGGAGGAAATTAGAGTTGTGTCAGGATAAAGGGATCCTTGTTCCAAATGGCAGACTTATGTCTGGGGCTCTTGCTCTTGCTCTTGTTGCTGCCTCAGATTGAGTGCAAAGAACAAGGTGTTATGTGCTCCATGGATGATCCCCTTCAGATCCCCCATGAATATTATCAGCCAGGTGATCTGATCATTGGAGGGATTATTTCTCAGCTGACTGCATTTCCAGGTCCTGTTTTGTTCAACCAGCCTCCTAATTTGACGGTTATTTATGACTTTCGGTAAGGCAATATTAATCTTCAATGTACACAAAACTCTCTTCTAATATCTTCAGTTACATGATGCAGGATGGCATATTTGGAGACATGTTCACAGACTTGCCCCTTTCTTGTAGGACTCAATGGTCCTGCGCCAGCAATTTGCTGGCACAGGGACAAGAGATGCACCCACGATAGAAGAGAAAGGGAGAGGTATGGGATTCAGTAGCAGCCAGTGAACCAGCCCAGCCCCTCACTCATTCTGCCTCCATCCCTGCCCACAAACCCCCTGTTCCTTCCCCTTCCCATCTCCCTTCCTCCAGCTGCCTGCCACCACTGCCAGCTCACCAACTCTGGTGAGTGGAATGTTGCCCCCGGTCAGTGCACTGGGCTGCCAGTTGTAATGCTGGTGGCCTCACAGTACTCACCGGTGGAAGTGACGTTCTACCGGCATCCTCCTCTTCAGTGTAATCTGGGCTATCAGGTAACGTTTCAAGGACTGGTAGCTCTCAGTTTTGTGTGGACTTACCTTAGCCTTCATAGAGAGGAATTTAAAAATTTATACTGGAAATGCAGTTTGCTTGGGCTGATTGTTACAATAACATGGTTAGCATTTATGCCAGGATCACACACACAGCTTCCTCTGAAGTCTGATTACACAGGTCTACAAAATTGAGGGTCAGAAAAGTTTTTCCCAAACTTTTTGGTGGTTTGATATGAATTTGGGATGCTGATTCCAAAAATGGCATCCGTTTTGCCCTATCGCATCTAGTTTAGGGGATATAGTATAACCTCATTAGTGAATGGTTCAAGCAGCTTCCTCATGAGGAAGACTACACCATGGCTGCTTGAACCATTCACTAAAGAGGTTACACTATATCTCCAAAACTAGACGTGATAGGGCAAAACGGATGCCATTTTTGGAATCAGCACCCCAAATATACCCAGGAATTGGTGTAATGTTTAAGGAAGCAAAATGTGTGTTGCCCTGTGTTACTGGTCACTGTTACTCACCTTGAGGTTTAACAGAGAGAATCTTGATAAAGTGTAACAGAGGAGAGATACAAACTTCTGGCTGCTGTGGGGCTAGGTGGGGCTTTGGGGAATGCATTGTTCTTCAACTGCAAGAATGAGTACCTCATAGGCAGAGCCCATTCCAGGCAGGGAACTCCATTCCTGCCTGCCTGCCTGCCTGCTAGCCAGATGAGACTGGAAAAAAGCAAAAACCCAAAAGCGTGGAAGGAGGAAGGCATGGCAGGGAAACAGCTCTAAGGTTGCGAGAACAGAATCAAGCCCCTCCAGGATTCAAACAGAAGTGTGGGAGTGTTCACAGCTATGAGGAGGGTTGGATGGCGGGTATTCATTCAGGGATGAAGAACAATGCACAGAAAAGGCCCCCCCCCCCATTACCAAACATGATTGTTCAGACTGGTGACCTATCAGTACTGGGAGCCTTACTCTCTGTAGACTGGCTCCACAATGATCATTCATTAAAGTGAGTGCTTGTATTCAATTCATGCTGATCCCATTATTCTCTATGGGAAAGCCAGCCTTCGTTTGCACTTTTTTATATAGTGTTTTTTTTTACATCTTCATCATTCAGTATAGTACCTGGCCATTATCAACACATCTTCTCCTTGGCGTACGCCGTGAAGGAGATCAAGGAAAGTTCCAAGATTTTAGCAAATGTCAGCATTGGACTCCACATCTATGACAGCTACTTCGCGGCAAGGATGACTTATCACAACACTCTGAGCCTCCTCTCAACTCAGGACAGGATTGTTCCAAACTACAACTGTGACCTCAAGAAGAGACTGATAGGTGTTGTTGGGGGACTTGACTATAAAATATCCTTCCATATTAACACAGTATCAGGTATCTATAAGATTCCACAGGTATGTTCATTTTTCCATTCTGATCCCAAATAGAAACAATTTGTTTACCTTCCCACCCCACCCCATATTATTTGGTGGTGATATGGGGATAAGGTAATTTATTGAGCAAAAATAAGGAACGAAATCAAATTAGCATATACTGTACCTGCTGCACTTATCAAAATTTGTATCTTTCTCCTTAGGTCATCTACAGTTTGCTTCCAGCACAAATGAATGACAATATCTTATTCCCTTTTTTGTATGTGATGGCTCCCAAAGAAGAATATCAATACCCAGGGATTGTCCAGCTACTTCAGCATTTCCAATGGACGTGGGTTGGGATCATTTCAATGGATGATGATAATGGAGAAAATTTCAGGCAGAGGTTAATACCCATGTTATTCCAGGGTGGAATCTGTATAGCATTCATTGAAACGATACCATCTACGTTCTTCTCCAAAGACATGAAGCACTACTTAAACACAAGATTGGAACATGTAATCCATCTTTTTAAAAAGACTGATGTCATTCTCATAAATGCAAATATGCAAACACTGTCATGGGTATTAATCTTACTGAAAGTGGCAAAAAATCAAAATATGAAAGAAGCACCCATAGGTAAGGTATGGATTATGACAGCCCCATGGGATTTCTCTTCAGTTGTATTGCCCAAAGATTGTGACATGCAAATCTTTGATGGTGCTTTATCCTTTGCCATACACTCCAGAGAAGTGATGGGATTCCAAAATTTCCTTCAAATCCCAAATCCTCACTCCTCAGAAGCTGATGGTTTTGGTACATTTTTCTGGAAGAAGGCATTTCGCTGTTTAAGACAATTCTTCAGTGGAAAGAGGAAAGAAATATGTACTGAGGGGGAAAAGCCAAAATATATTCCAGGGAATGATTTTAAAACCACTGGCCAAAGCTACAGTATCTACAACGCTGTCTACGCCATAGCACATGCTTTAAATTCCTTCTTCAGACCAAAACACAAAGGAATGAGAAAGGAAGACAATCTAGAGGCTCTAAGAGTGCAACCTTGGCAGGTAGTTATGATATCCAACAGACTGATAGGTGAATAGGTTCATGTATGAAGATAGTATCCAGAGAGCGCGCCAACAACTCATGGGCTGCAACACAACCTGCCTTTTCCTCATACTCTTCAACCTCTCCTGTATCCAGCTGTATCTCCTGTATCCCTTTCAGATGTGCAATTTGGGAATTTCTTTGACCGTTCTCAACAACTTAACTCCATTGTAGCTATTGCCAGCCATGTTCACTTCTAAGAGTTATGTGGGTGTGTTCCTTTGGAGACACTCAATCCGGCATCTACATCTTGGTCCATTCAGACAAAAACAGAAAAATACTAGCCCAATCCCAAGGGTCTTTCAGGGCGTTGGACTTTGTGATCTTCTGTCATAAAAGGCCAGCAACAGTGTGAACTTCATACTGGTGCTGGTCCATTTGAGGTGGATCTCAGTGGCAGCACTGGTATCCTATCCCCCTTTCCTGACCCAGGCCCACTCCCTGATGCTCTTTGGACTAATGCTATTTAAACACACTCTTTGGACTATGTCTACCATGAAGTAAGTAAAAAATATTTTCATGTGGCTGCATCACAGAATGATGGAAGATAGAATTGGGGAAGACGTGGAATAAAATTGAGATTAAACCATTTCTGCCCAACATG